>NW_027325674.1:0-745932 GCF_048418805.1 Vulpes vulpes
GCTGTTTAAGCAGTTGAAGCAATAGTTTAGCAATGATCTGTGAGGATGGGTGCCATCCTTGAGGATTGAGAACCCTGAACAGAACTCTTCTGTGGTGGTCTATCCCAATAAAGAGAACATGGGTCTAGAAACCAAAGTGTAGAAGTAGGTGTGGTGATAATACTACCATTGCCACTGACCCATGGGGGACTTTGTGTTTACTATCTCAAACTTGGCTCTGCAGGGTTAGAGGCCTAGTTCCAAGAGAAGAGCTTGGGGGAAAGGATAGGAGGGAGGGCTCATTCTTGCCAGGGGACACAGCAAGGGTCCCATTGAATCCTAGGATATGACTGCAGCCCAGACAACTTGGATTCCTGGTATCCAGGACCCACAGGCAGGAAAAGTCATGACTGCAGCAGGGGTGGCTGACTCTGGCTGATCAGGTGAAGGTGTGGAGCTGCCAGTATACGAGGAGGGCAATGGGCAAAGTATGGTAGCCCAGTGATCTACTTGGACAACTGTATTCCCTTTCCCAGGTGTGACTATGAATGGACAAGTTTTGCAACCCAACCTGAGAAGAAGAAGTCTACTGGGGACTCCTCCTCAGGAATGAGGATTAATTCTCCCCTAAACCAGTGAGGGTAGCAAAGGTGGTGACTGAGGGTCAGGGGAATCTTTGGAGATGGGAGAAGACAAGGTCCTGGGACCAAATGCAGTGACACTGGCTATGCATCATATTGCTAGCCCTTTCCTCCCTTTCCTGAGCTCAGGAAGAAGGGGCCTACCAGGGCCTAGGAAGAGCTGTTCCCCCAAAACTCAGACCAAAGAGGTGTCACTCTGCCCTCTGCTTGATAGGTTTCAGACAATGGCCAACGTGACTCCAATTCCTGACCGTCCGCAAGTTCTCCAGAAATGCTCCTTTCTTCCTTGGAAGGGCATTGATCCACTCTAAGAAATCTGGAAGCTCAGGGCAGCCCGGGTGGCTCAGCGGTTTAGCGACGCCTTCAGCCCAGGGCCTGATCATGGAGACCTGGAATCGAGTCCCACCTCAGGCTCCCTGCATGGAGCCTGCTTCTCCCTTTCCCTCTGTATCTCTCTCTCATTAATAAATATTAAAAAAAAAAAAAACCTGGAGGCTCTAACTCCCCTCACAGCAAGGGGTCTATCCCCCGCCTGATCACAGAAAACATGCCAACCTGCTCACAAATGGAGTCTTAACACAGTATTTAGTAGGATGTAGGCCAATGTTTCTTGGAGAGGCTCAGAGGTGCTTGCGCTGAAAGATGATTCAGTGGCCTTGGAAATGAAGTAGATTGGAATTTTGAAGGATTGTATACTCAAAGCAAAAGTCAAATAGGTCAGCTTACCAGACTTAGAGTTGCTTTTCTCAGACATCCCAGAACTTGAAAAGCTGTTTTCCTGTGGCATCTGTGCATCTGATCACAGGCACAGCCATAATAGGAATCAATTATGGAAGCTACCAGTAAGTAGACTTGTAAGTAGACTTGTTCTTTCTCAGGACCGTAGTCCAAGGAAAACCTCCTAAATCCTTTCTTACCTGAATTTTTACTGGTATTAAACATGAGCCCAAAGAAAATAGCACATGCCTCAATATGGGTAGCCCTTACAATGGGAGAGGAATGTCCCCTCTGATCATTAGACACTTCGTGGGAGCAGGTGTTCAAGAACTCCCCTGCCTCTAGTGGAGGGTGGAATTTCCCGACACTTGCATTGCCAGATCTCCTTGTCCTAAAATAATCCATATATCAAGATCATTGGGAACAAGTGATTCTCAGGGTCCAAGCCCTTCAGAGAGAAAAGGACCAGTGGAAGTTAATACTAGGATGTTGGCAGGAGGCTTCTTGAAGGAAATTAAAATGGAGACTTGACATTGTACATCCTATGTGTCAAATACACAACAGCATGTACTTAGGTCATAGAGGGTCTTCACTACCCTAAAAATGCTATTCCACCAAGAGTAGACCCCTGAAGTAAACTATGAACTCTTAATGAACCTAAAACATCCCCAGATATTACAATATTGTAAATAAGATATTACAACTTTATTGGATGTGGATATTACAGCCCTATTGGAGGATGCTGATAATGGAGGTACCTATGCACCTGTGGGGCAGGAGGTATATGGAAAAATCTCTACCTTCCTCTGTTTTGTTCTAGGTCTTGAAATCCCACATTCCTCTTTGGATCCAGGGCCCTGTCTCACTCCCACTACCTCTGACTGGGGCATCTCTCCTTGCAGTTCAAGTCTCCACATGGCATCTTTCATGACCACCCCCTAAGTTCTCCAGAATCCCATGCCAGGGAGTGTCAAGTCTTCCAAAGCTAGACCCATGTCTGTGAGTGTACTGCCAGCACATCAGTTGCTCACTTTAGGAAGCAGGGTTAACTCCCTTTCGAAAAGAAAGCTGTTTCATGGGCAATTCCCAGTGTGAACACTTCTACTTTAATGGAACAGCTTATTCTAAGGATACAGAGTGTGTTGGTGATAATCTTGTACACACTTCAGAATTTTTTTTGGCCCTCAAGTGCCAAGCTGGCCTGTTAAGTTCCTCCCACCCCCCCACCCCCAAGCTGGCCAGTTGAAGGTTGACCTACTTTCACAGCTAGTTGAAACCCTATGACATGTGGTGTAGTATTTGGGTTCTCCTTTTTTCCTTTTTTTTTTTTTTTTAAGATTTTATTTGGGCAGCCCCTGTGGCTCGGCCATTTAGTGCCACCTTTGGCCCGAGGTGGAATCCTGGAGACCCAGGATCGAGTCCCGCATCAGGTTCCCTACATGGAGCCTACTTCTCCCTCTGCCTGTATCTCTCTCATGAATAAAATATTTTTTAATATTTCTATTCACGAGAGAAAGGCAGAGACACAGGCGGAACAGGTCTCTGTTCAATGGACTAAAAGTATAATCTTTGTAACACTTCTGGTCCCAGTGAACAGACCTGCTAAGCATCACCTAGGTCAGCTTGTAGTTCCTGACCAGATAGCCAGAGGAGTGTATGGCCTCCCATCACTTCATTTCCTCCTCCACTTCCTCCCCCTAGCAGGGCCCAGTCACAGTACAGATCTGGCCACTTCAACCAAATGGGGGACTTCCAGGGCACGGCCACTGGAGGTCCAGTGTGGGGTAGAGCTGCAAAATCACTGGCAAGGGCTGCCTATGAAGAATACACCGTCCAATCAAATGGTGGGATGACTCCTGAAATCACTGACCACTGGAGCCTGTCAGACAAGTATTCCCCTTTAAGGTAAACCTTAAGGATGCAAGGCCTATACTTCATAGCTGCCCTAGCCCTCACCTGTCCTACTGAAGTCCACCTCACATGTGTAGAGGAACAGCTTCCCAGTCCCTAGTGGGCAAACTTAGAAGTGGGAGACTGGAAGAAAGAACTAGTGCCCATCACTGCAGGCAGTCTCCGGGGGCTACTGGCACTCACTTTTACTCCTCCACTATCCATCCTAAATTCTCTTTACCAACCCACACCTTCCCTGGTCTCAGTGACTAACTTGATGATATGACTCAAACTCTCATTCCTGAGGGGTCTGAGTGCCTGATACTCCTCCCTTCTCAGGCTGGTGTTGCTGTACTAGTCATTCTTTCACTCAAGTGGGACAACATGTCCAAGAGGACTACTCCATGCCCTAGATCCCCTCCTGCTGCCTGATATCAAAGAAGCCCTATTGCATTTTGATGATCAGGGCCAATGCTCCTACCAGAATAGTGGCCCTTTTTGTCTGCTGGTTTCGGACACAAGGAACCCAAGATCCCCAGTAACAGTTAAGATTGGAAGGTCAACAGGATCCTATGGCAAGAGTGTGCTATTCTTGAACAGAATCTATTATAGAAGAAGCAAGAGTTGCAGGGACAGGAAGCACGAAGTCCCCAGCGAGTCAGTTATGGCAAAGGGGGGAGGTGCTCTGCTATTTCAACCTCTTGGTTTCTATACCCATGTGTCCCTTCCCCTAGGGACCTAGCCCCTTAGAGACCTCTGTTTGCATGCATCCAGGAGGATACCTGTCCTTGCAGAGGGTTGCCTCTGAGCTAGTGCTATAGCTATGTCTTCAGGAAGCTGTTCCAATGCTCTATCAGACCAGCACCCCCTGAAAGGCCTAGCATAAGCTTCAGCCACTAGATTCCAGGATTGTCTCCTCAGCATCTTCCACCAGAGAGGAAACCTTAGAGCCAACCCCCCAAGGTAGCTCACAATATCTCAATATTGTGCATAAGATAGTGACCCTTTTTCTAAGGAACCATTCTGCCAGGCCGTGGTCCCTTCTAACTTTTGTTAACTGTGTCCAGTGTCCTAGGGCTGAGTTATAAATGGATTCCAGAAAGGCCATGGCACAGCTTCTTGGACTGGAGAACCTGAAGACTGCTAGAAAGTGGTAGAGCTCTATCATTGGTGGTCCTGAATCCCACCGTCTCTCCTGGTATCAGGGTCTCTGACATGTCACCATGTTGTCACCAGAACTCCTTGTTTGGCCTCTGTTAGCCTGAACCCGAGGTCTTGCCACATATACCCTCACCTCTGCCCCCACCACATGCTCCAATCTGTGTTTGGTGGCTCTTAAGCAAGAGGTACTTTTCCCCCATGTCCTGTGACAAAAATCCCAAAGGTTCACAGCTAGCTCCTTGCTCAGCTGCAGACCTACTCTGCAAATATATCCAAGTGAGTATGACCTTGGCCAACTTTGGGTATCCTTCAAGGACAAAATGTCCTTGTCTGTCCTTGACCCTTGATTTGATTTTTTTTATAAAAATAGTGACACATCTTCCCATTGCCAAGTAACATCGAGGGATGGGAAAGCACAAGTTTTTAGAGCTTTGAATGAAAGACCTTTGTACTGCAGGCCAAAGGAAATTATCTTAGATCCCAAAGGGTGTTGTGTTCCCAGGCTGGTTTTTTTTTTTTTTTTTTTACATGATGTCCCCAGTGGATTCTGATTTGGACGGATCCAATTGTTATGTTGATGGGCATCTGATTTGGGAACAGTAGGAGAGGGGCCTGATGGTGTCATCAGCTCTGAAAGTCCTTGGTCTTGTAATCACAAGATGGTTCTAGGAGGCTAGAAGTAGCTCCTCTACTTCCAACTAAGCCTGGGCGAGAGATTCCTTCATAGGATATAGCAATACTAACCTGGTTGATAGTAAGGAGGTCATGAGGGAAAGGCTACCAGGCCACACTGGTGACTAAAGCTGCCATGGATAGGGGCAAGTTCATGTGCATGAAGAATTAAAAGCCCAGGAGTACTGGTTCCAGGATGAGAAGGACTATCCTGGGAATGGTTCTGATAGCTTCCCAAACTGACTTCTCTACCAGTGCGTCTTGGCCACAGCCTCTAACTGCTGCTTGAACTTATAGACCATATCCCCCTCCAAATCAAATGGTGCAAAGGGCCCTATCTCAAATGAAGTAAACCATCTGGTGGAACAAATGCTTCTAGGTCTTGAAGTAATGGAAAAATGCTGCCAAGGATGAAACCTGATGGGGCTCTTCTGAGAGCTGCTCCCTGCACAGGGGCAGTATCCTTAACTGATGCTCCTCTGCAGTCCTCACCAGCACTAGAGCTCTGGGATTGCTTGAAGTACCTTGAATCTGACCACTGCTGTGAGGGTGAAGTAGAGGGGCAACCTGTCTGGAGGGGAAAGGTTCCCCCCCACACATTTGAAACTGGACACTTAGGCTCCTGAGGTACAGGCTTGACCCAGTTGTGCTGTGAGGCCCCCCTCTCCCTTTTCTGCCTTACATAACCAGTAAGAAGGGGACCCCAGGATGTTTCTGACCCTTTGTGAGCCTGGCCTGCTCTTCTAGAGGCCCTGGATTTGACACTAACCATGTTTGATAGGAGTTGAAGAAAATGATTCAGTCTTTTGTGACTAATGGTTTTTCTTCAAACCATCCCACCTGCTTTCAGTTTCTGATGGGTTCCTTTGTGCTGATGGAGATGTAGGAGAGGAGCTTATCCTTTGTAACAAAAGACTAAGTGATCTCTCATTTACTCAAAATCAATGTTTTCTTAATGTGTCTGAAGTTTCTGATGCAACTGTATATTATAGGCTATAACTCCTATTTCCAGTATACAATGCTACTAATAAAAACAGAACCTGAATATATTAAGATGTTCCCAGTGCTCAGTGCTCCATGAGCTACCAGAATATGGACCAGTCTGGAAGCACGGAGTGCCCAGCCAAAGGATAGATCTTGCTTCCTACTGCATCATTGGCACTTCACTTCACCCCTTGTCATCTCCCCAGTTCCCAACAAAGCTTGAGGGGCAGGAAGGCAAAGCTTGAGGATGTCTCCTCCTACCTCAAAACCCTCTCAGTTCAAATTCCTCCCCTCTCAGGAGGAAGAGAGCAGACCTTAAGAGGTGTGACTTCCCAGGAACATGGAGAAAGGCTTTCAGACTTTATTGGGCCCTAGAGAAGTGGAACTGTACGTTTTGAGATCCTCTGTAGGAAGTTAGGCTGGGCATCTTTACCTAGCATGCCATGACTTCCTTCCCAATCATGTAAGGGGTGGGGGGGGAAATGTCACAGGACTCCAGGGTTGGGCTGTGGAGTGAGGTGGTCCAGCTTCCAGTATAACTGACAGGGAGCCACAGTGAATAGCTAGTTGGGGCCCAGTCTAGTGGTGGTTCAGAAAGCCGGAAGACCTAGATGAGACTCCACACCTGTTCTCAGGGCTCCGCTGGGAGTATTATTGGAAACAATTGGTTTCTTGACTGCTAAGAAACCTAATTCAAGACCAGGTACTGGGGAGGAATCCTTGGCTTGGGACTATAACAATGGTGTAATTCGGTGTGTTGGCTCCAGGCTTAGCACTGTGGGTCAAGCCCACATTGAGTTTCTTTGCTGAGGTTGGTTGGGTGCATGGCTGAATTTTCATGCAGCCCCAGCCAGGTCTCTTAATATCCATCACCTGTAGGACAGAGCCCAGGCAGGCTTGCTTTTTAAAACTAGAAGGCACATTGAATTCTATGTCGAATACAGCATTCCAGAAAAGTCTTTCGGGGGCTATCCCCTCACCAATGCTTCTGGATGTTTTTAGAATATAGACTCTCCTGGTCTTTCACCTTAATGTTCTTGTCAGTTTTCTTGACAACCCCTGGGTTGGAACTTCTGTTCCTCATGGCTCTAGGTGAGTCTTTTGACTCCTCTTAAATCCGGAGGCCAGAGCACCACAGGACTTCAAGGAGAACCTTCTGTGGGTTGTGGAATATCCAAGTTCCTACCAGGTCATCGTGGACTTCTCCACGAAGGGCTGAGGTGCCACTTGTTTTCCTGTACTTCAAGTTTGAGTCTGATCCTCCTGCTTCTTCCTTGCCCGGGTTCTGCTCTCCTTTAGATACACTCCCCTGATCTGTACCCTCATCCTCTGTGCTGCTGCTTCATCTCCTTTGCTGGCTCCTTTTTCTACCATGTTCTCCTTAACAGTTCTGTTCCATGGGACTCTAAACTGTTTATCCTGAGAATTCTCTCCAGGATGACAAACGAAAGCCCCGGTGACCTAATACCTCTAGATCTCTTTTCCACCTTGCAAATGACCAGCCTGAACAGAGCTTCAGACCCAGGTATATTCATCTACCTGTTTCATGATCTCTCCCATCACAAAATGGATCTTGTGTGCATTCTCTCCAAACCTATCTTCCCTTTCTGATAGCATTCTGCACCTAGATGGCCAGGTCGGAACCACTCTGCTGGATTCGTCTCTCTACCTAGCCATGCACCTAAATCTAATCCGAGTCTGGATTCTAATCCTCTAGAGTTTGGATTTAAGCAACAGGTGAAAGATTGGTTTGAATTAGTCTTCATCTCTTTCTCCCTGTTCACTACAGCAGCATTCTAACTTAATCCTCCTTTTTAAGCTTACCTCCTTCCAACACTTAATTCTACATAGTCTTACCTATATTCCACTTAATTGCCTTATATTTGTCATGTTTCTAATGTTGAGCAACAATACAGGGCAGGGCACAAAAGCAAGGGCTGTTTTCTTAGGAAACTGGTCCTCCAAGCTCTCTGGCTGTCTCCCTAACAGCTCTCCTGCCCTTACTGCTGCTACTTGCTCATCCTAAGGGGATGACAGGCAGGGCTGCTGGAATGCGAGCCTCTCAGGGGATCCGGAGACTAAATAAGGGGCCTGCCAGAGCTTTGCCCCTTTGAAGAGCCTTATTTTCTTCTGGAAGCTTCCTATGTCCTTCAGAAAGGGATCTTGAGAATGGAGTATCTCCAATTCAGGAAGCCAGGGAGAGAATTGGGTTACAGATTAAAAAAGATAGGGCAAGGAAGAGCAGCAGCAGAGGGACAGAGGGATTTGACCTCACCATGGAAACCAGTGCCTGGTAGGGAGCTTGGGGAAGCAGTGGAGGGCTGCTAAATACTGGAGGGGTGGAGCCTTGTGCACATGTGGGAGAGCCAAGCAGTGAAACTCTTCATACTCCTTGTTGAACTCCCTAATTTCTACTTTAACCTGGCAATTGTTAGACAGCCGAGCCTTGTGTAGTTCTCCATTGATTATGAGCAGTCCTGTGGATCCCTAAATGGGGAAATACAGTATGGTCTTTAATTAGCAACTCTATTTCCTCCTCAAAGTGAGGGGAAAATAGCTGCCCTTGCAGTGCCCATAGAGAGCCAGGCTCTGTCCTAGAATGTTAAATCAATAGTTCTTGTGGTCTCTGAGGATTAAACGGTGATGGGTAGAGATGCTCTCTTCATTAACTAGTAGAGCTCTATGTAAAGCTTCAGTGTATCACTTGATTCAAATAAACCCATATTGGACAGATTTTTCCAGGGACTGAAAAAGGCAAGATGCTTCCAGTAAAACAAAGTATAAAATTCCTGATGCTGGTTCTTAGCTGTAACTGAATAAACATGAAGCTTGTCTCTAGATCCCTCTAGAGAGATCTCATTAACTATGCGTGGGATGCAAGAGGTGGATGGAGCCTCCAGTATAACCTAAGAGACCGTCAGTAGCTCCTGCTGATCCCAGGAAACCTGCAAGTAAACTTCATAAATATGTTCATAAAGCACTGTCTTAGTACTGAAGTCTAGTACCCAATCTCTACTATAGACAGTATTTGCTTATGCAACTTAAGTAAACATCAGCTCACTAAGACTCAATCTTACAAATGGAATTCTGGTTAGTCCATCTTTTTTTCTTAAGATGTTTCAGTAGGATTCATGGTGATGGGAGTACTGTGGTCCTAGACAACTTGTGTATGAGGAGGTAATGTAGAAGATCTCTCTACTCAAAAGTATACAGAAGCCATCCTCCCACTTCAGGCGGAGTAAATGGGCTTGGTGCTTGACTTGCTCAAAGCAACACAACTAGTTACTGGTGCAGAAGGAATGGGGTATGCAGCCTCCCAATTAGGCTGAAGGCCTTTACTACCTGATGCTGGGGATCAAGAATTGAACTGTGCCTTAGATTTACCACAGACCTGGTACATTTGGGCTAACCTCCCAGATTGTGATGCTAGGTTTCCTGCACCTGTATACAAGGATGACCTCCTGGGGTTTTATCAAGTCTCTTCCATGGATGATAGAGTAGATATGGAGGATACTAAGTGAAAGCTAATAATGTGATGGGCATCCTGCTGGAATGCTAACTGAACTCGTGGGAAATGCCACTAACTAGACTTGCTGTGTTCAGGTTCTCTGGGGAAACGAGATAAATCAGATAAAAAGCTGGATCATGCAATTGTGTGGAGGTGGACAAGTCCCAAAATCTGCAGGGTGACTTGGTAAGCTATATACCCATGAGAGCTAATCATGTGGTTCCCATCCATAAGGCCATGAGGCTCAAGATCCAAGAAGAGCCAATGTTCCAGTCAGTCCAAAACCAGAAAAACTGACATCCGTGTGAAGGCAAGGCAGGAAGAATTATCTCCCGGAGAGGGTCAGTCTTTTATACTCAGGTCTTTAACAGCCCTCTTTAGTGTGAATGGCCCTCATCCTCTCTGCTTTACTTATTCCACCAATTTGTGTTAATCTCCAGAAATGCTTACAGTTACCCCCCAGAATACTTGACCAAATATCTAGGCACCCAGTGACCCAAATAAGTGAACATAGGTAGCCATCACCCATGCCAAGTCTAAATACTCTAGATGAGGCCTTGTGTTCCTAGTTAAAATTGAACTACAGCAGTAGAAAATGGCCTGTAAGGAAAAATCTTAGAGATGATCCACTTAGGTAAGAGGATACTATCATATATACTAAAGCCCTCTCTCATGGAGTAGAAAATGCTATGGTCTAACACCTTGCCTGTAGCTTGATTGGAGGACATTCTTAAAACTCCTTTTTTGATGGTCACAGCCTGGGTCCTGTTCTGGTTTCATGGTCTTTGCAACTAGCACTTTAGAATTCAGTGTCCATAAGGGTGATATCAGGAGATGTTTGCCAAACTGGTGGTTCTCAAACAATAGTATACGACCCTCTGCCTGTATGCCACAGTCTCCCTCCTACTCCATAAGATGGGTTAATGTGACTCTTGAATAAGACAACCATATTTAAAGGCTTTAGCATCCTTATTCTGAAATGTTGAAGAGGTGGTACTATTAGTCTTATCAAAAAAGTCTATAACCCAGTGTCCTCCCAAATTAAAAACATTTTGGCTTTGAAACCTGTCTCAGGCCACTTAAGAATATATAGGTCTCTAGGAATTTTCCAGTAACATCCAGGCTTTTCTGTGAGGTCAGTCTAGTATAATATGCCATTTTATAGGGTTGGTGGTGCTAATGGACTCCTAAGGTTGTTTTCAGGGTGAATGAGTAGACCAATACATTTTGGGGAGAGACCAAGCTTGGCCCTAAGGGTAGTTTCTGCCACTATGATAGATGGCACTGAATACCTTTGCTTATAAAATGCAGCATTGGGAAGAACAAAAACAATACAAGGATCAGTGCTAGGAACAGTAAAAATTGTTTTCTATAGGAGCTTTAGTCTGATTGTCACATGACCTTTAAGAATGAGCACACTAATGTAAGACCACGACAACTGACTTTCTGATCACTTAAGCATCTAATCCAAGAATGAGCCATTGGGCTTCAAACATGAATGATCGTGTCTAGAGTTTACTTCCTATAGGGAATAGCTTATACCAGCCCCTCAAGTAGGTGAGGGGGACTGGGTATGTATGTGCTGAAACAAAGGCAAACACTGGAGGCCTTCAGCTGAAGCTTTCAACACTACCTTCCCTGGCCATCAGCTTAGCTGTGTGGCTGTTACCAAAAGCAACACTGCTTGATGCCCTGTTTTAGATCTTTTCTCTTTCGGGTAAGTGAGGAGCCTTCTGAAAGCAGTGTTTTTGCCACAAGCTGGTGAAAAGATACCCTGTCCCTCTTTACCGTCATGCGGAGTCTAGCATTCCCCTTCCCCTGGGAAGTTCTAATATTTCTGGTTGTCTACACAATGGACTTCTTGGATCAATTAACCAAATGGCTAATGAATCTACCTACCAAGGCACTAAGTGTAAGGGATGCATCTGTGAACAAGATGGACAAGGCTTCTGCTCTAGTGTGAAGGGAAGCCTAAGAGGGCAACATGACTTAATGGGGTTGGGAGGAGTAGGCTTTGGTTAGCTGTAACACCTTTCCCCTCAAAATCTTCCCTTTGCCTCTATACAAGTTGTATAAACTCAATAAATCTTAGCTGGGGTAGACCCCTTCCACTCCAAGTCTGCTGCTTCTACAGTAATGAGTGATGCCATTCTAATTCACTTGCAATCAAACCTGAGCTCTGGCAACACTCTTGAGCAGAAGCAATTTTCCTTTGGCTTTTCCTACCTAGTTCTCCACATGTGACACTTGAAGAAAGGTTTTGCCTTAAAGATGAGACATTAGTTCTATCAATAGCCAGCATCAAATATTTTACTGTATTTCAGCAAAACTTTTTATTCCATGGTCTCTACTGGATTCCCCCCTAATCAGGCTCTAAGATAGAAGACTTTGAGACAAGGGCTTTGAGTGGGAAGAAATGCTGGCAAAGAAATTGGGGAGGTGATCTAGAAAGATGTGACAGCAAGCAGGACGCGGAGGTTCCTCATAAACCAGTTGCTATGCGGATAAATGAGACTAATCCTCCAGAAAAGTTTTAGGAATTAGTATAAAACAGACTTCAGAATTATCCTGGACTGAGAAATATGGGTTATGTATACTCCTGACACTTATTAGTCACTTAGAGTACCTCTGGTGAGCTGTTAATTCTAAGCTTACCATGTTAGACAACATGGGTTCTGTAGCCCAAGGGCTGCCTCCAAAGAAGATGCAGGATTCAGGATGTCAGCCCAGGGTGCATAGAACTTGACATGAGGATTCAAGGAACATGGTGGAGGATTGACCATGTATTTCCACTAAGGATTGAAGTAGTAGGTATTAAAAAGGCCTCTTTAAATATTGCCCACAATGCAGAGTAGGAGCTGATACTAGTGGATTGTAGAGCTAGAGGTGGATTTTTGTCCTTTTGCATTAAAATGGTATCTTTAGAGGGAGGGGAAGACTCAAGTGTTAGCATCTTCCTCAGATGAAGAGGGGTGAGTAGTAGAATTGGCCTTGTTCTGTCTTGAATCAAGCAAGCGCTTCATGGAAATCTCTTGAAAGCCTAATCTCAGTCTCAGATATGTAGGAACCATAAGAAATACCTGGTCAACCTTCAGGCCTGCTTGATTCTTTGCTCAAGCATACTAAGAGAGCAAGGAGCACAAACACTATTTTGAGAAATAGGACCAAAGTACCCCCAAATATGAAGAAAAACATGAATCTATTCAAAAAGTTCAATGAAGCCCAAGGAGGATAAGCCCAAACAAATCCATATCAAGATGTATTATCAAATTTTCAAGACCAAGGACAAAAGAATCCACTCATCATGTACAAGGGTATCCTCCAGTAATATCAACAACTCTCATTAGATTAAGAAGGCCAGAAGGCTGAAGGATAATACTTAAAGTACTGAAAGGAAAGAAGAAAAAAAAAACCCTGTAAAAGAATTCTATATCTGACAAAACTATCCTCCAAAACAAAGTCAGATTGATATTTCCAGATAAAAACTGAGTCTGTCATTAGTTAGCCCACAAAAAATACAAAAAACCCCCACAAATCCTAAACAGTCCTTCAGACTTAAAGGACATTAGACCATAACTCCATGTAAAGAAATCATTGGTATGGGTTCCCTATTAGGATGACGTAAACATTGTGGAACAGAGCAGTGATGGCTGCACAAAATTGTAGATATCTAAATGCCATGGAATCGTATATTTTAAAATGGTGAATTTTGTTAAATTTCATAACTTTGAAATGTCTTCTGGGAGATCAACTGGAGAGCTATATAGGATCCATCTGAATGAACTATTGTGTACTCAAAGGATCCTCCTATCAGTAAAACCAAGATGTTAAAACCACATAATCATATTTCTAGAACTTCTAAGAGTATTAGAAGATGTGTTTGGCAGAACTATGTGTGCATAATAAATGATTTTTTAGGAACTGGCTTCAACTCAACCTTAATGAGCCGATAGTAAAGTTTTGGCTCATTAGCAGTTTCAGATGGATGCAGTCATGACCCATACTGAGATTGCCTGGGAGATCCCCAGACACTGAGAAAGGTCAGATGCTGTCAATCTTTCCAGATCTGATTTAATAACAGGATTTAAGAATGAAGAGTACACTTCCGGTAAACCCACTGACCCCTCTTTAATTGTAGTGGTCTTAGAGGGGGGCTGGAGATGCTTTGTCAGCAGGAGCCGTCTATTCTTTGGCAGTAATGGTCTCCTTCTGCTCCTTCACACCAGAATCTCTGAAGACAAGGTCCCTTTATTCTCTTATGCCAGGTCCTCCAGGGTGAAGCCTCTATGGCCACTGTTGTAGCTTCTGTTGTGGATCATTCCTGAAGAGGAGATATGTGCACTCTATGCAGCGTATTTGGGATTGTACAGGTTCTCTATCTGGGGGGAAATGATTACAGCCTGAGCTTAGGAGGTTGAAGGAGTCTGGCCATCGTCTTTAACAGTGAAAGCTGTTGTAGACTGAGCTTTTCAGGCAGCAGCTTTTGAGAGGGAGTTGAATATACAGAAAAGCGTACTATGGAGTGCTATCAGGAGCAATGTCTGTAAAAGAAGTGATCCAGCAGGACTGGGCGGAGAAGTTAATCTATCACTTAGGAACATAAAGGCCTGGTCCTCTCAAGCATCTTGGTGATTCAGAGCTCTCAGCTCCACTGGAATGTGTCCCTGAGAATGGTGCTTGGCCTTAGCTAAGTAGATCTTTGAGGCAATCCCATAGAAGAGTACAGGATTTTCCTCACGTAGCACTTCAAGTAGCTGGGCTGGGGTGGGGAGAGAGATCGGTTCTTTGCATCTAAAGAGGAATGTGGGTAACATATAACCATGTCCACTATAGCCTCTGCACCACCCAGAGCCACTTCTTGGAATAAATTCTAGAGGGAGTTTCCCTAAGTTCAAGTAGGTTTCTTCCTGAAGAAACTAAAGACTGGAAAGACAAATCCTGTGAAGGAGTTCTGTTGGGGTTTCAACTGGTACATAGCGGCCCCTTCCTCTGTCCAGATTTCTCTTACCCTTATATACCCTTTTG
Source organism: Vulpes vulpes (assembly GCF_048418805.1). NCBI lineage: Eukaryota > Metazoa > Chordata > Mammalia > Carnivora > Canidae > Vulpes > Vulpes vulpes. The sequence continues at coordinate 14,578 of NW_027325674.1, forward strand.
GTGGATTCCCTGGTGGCATGACAAGGTCCTCCTCTCTCCTGGACCTGAGCTGAAATCCTGTATTTCTCAGGCTTTGGATGCTGTGTACTTTATCATCAAATCAGATCACCAAGAAACCTACAAATAGGTTGTCTCCTATCCCACTGTATAAGAGCAACCCTGCTTCTTCCTGGTGACTAAAGCCAATTACCTCTGCCAAGATGATGTCCTTGTCTGCTGGCCCGTTAACTCAAGGAGACTTGAGGGCTGAGGCAGCAACCATAGCTCATTTTTAAAGTAGGTCTTTGTCCCTTGATACAAGCATGTGCCTTTTGGGAACCAGTAACTCTAAATCTAAGTCCCAGAGATGTAGGATCAGGAAGAAATACAAAACCACAACAGGGTCACTGGGAGTGCTGGCAAATAGGAGGCATGCCTACTTGGAAGCCTTTTGAGTGACCACCCCCTGATGCAGTATACTTTAAGGCTGAACCTATCTATAGGGGTGTACCATTCAAACAAGTGCGTTTTAAGTATAAAAAGGATGGATTGTGATTACTACTGCCATGGGCCTGGGAACCAGTATTGCCTGCAAACCAGTGCTTCAGCTTTGAGGAATTGTACGGATGTACTGAAAGATTAACCCAGTACTGAGTTGTCTACTCCCTGCATGTTCTAAATAAGGGTTTGGCCCCTGCCTGGCTCTTAAGAATCTGACACCTTGGGATGTTCTGCCAGATGAGTGGTTTGTTATTGACTTGGAGCCCATGAGCCACATGAAACAGTCTGTTAACAATGTGACTTATGGGGGACTTGGGCCATGAGGTATTGGCTTGACCTCTGGAGAGGGCTAGGAACCACATGCAGAAGTAGACATCCCAGGCCTACCACCGATTAAAAAAAAAAAAAAAAACCTGGCTGCCAAGGCTCACATGAGTTGCCCTGGTTCCATGTGAATGCTCACACATTACTGGGAGAGCTAAATATCTGACCCCACTGGGAGAAGACCACTAGAAACTTGTGGCTGATATCTCCTGGACTCTGCCCCTTGTACATGCGGGACATGAGTAACAGCCACTACAATGGCGCTTTATGTGAAATCTTATTCTTGGCTTCCTCTTTCTTATGCTGCTCATCCCCACTCCCTTGTTACTTCCTTATGGAAGCACTTTGCTTCATAAACCACTTGCATGTATCTTATGTTTCTGGGATAATTGCAAGGCAGTTGCTACCAGAAGCCCTCCTTGGAAGGAGGGTTTATGGAATGGGATCTCTTGAAGGCGAATTGCTTACCAGTCAAATGATAAGGATCTCATCCCTGGAGATAAGTGGATTATTGACAGGAATGGTAAAGCTAGAGTGGTGGTTCTCAAAATGTGGTCCCCAGGCCACCAGCATCAGCATCTTCTGGGAATGTTTTTAGAAATGCAGGCTCATGGGCCCTATCCCATACCTGCTGAATCAAACTGAGTGGGGCCTAGTCAGTTGTGACAAGCCCTGTAGGTATTTCAAGTACCTACAAAAAGGCTGACTTCCATCTCTGAACTTAGATGGGAGGGGGATGCGTTGTGTTGTGACCTCTCTAGCATGCGGCAAAGAGTAAGGGAGGCCGATCGAACAGCTGGAGTGAATAAGAACTGGAACTGGTTGAGTATGGCTGGGCAGGTCCTGTATATTAAGGCTCAGTGTAAATGTTGAAAGGGCCCCCATGGTGATAGTTCTCAAAAACCTGCATTTCCTACAGCCCCGATCTCATGCAGTGAGCCTAGTTTACAGGGTTCTGTGGAGTTGAAGGCCTGCTATCTACAGAATTATTTCCAGACTTAACACCCAACAGAACACAGCTTCATCCCCAGCTTTTTGCATGTTGCTATATCCCTTCTAAAGAACGTACTCACTATACTATGTTGACTGTTTGGAATTTGTTTAAAAAATAACAGAAGGCTGGATATGTGGCCTGACAAGGACTCCAAGCCAAATTTAAAAGCTAGAAAGAGACTAGTAGGATGAAAAAGCCCCATTCCAAGTGGAGATTTTTGATTGTAGGGAATTGGTCACCAATTCATATGCTGCACCTCACTGGCTTCTATTAGTTTTCTTTCTATTCACTTCAATTTGGTCCACATTAATAGAATGTCCAATATACTTGATGCTAAATAGAAGTGTCCATTTTAACATAGCCCTTTGGACTCAGAAGGTCATGGGTTTCTGCATGTTTTACTCCACACTATTCTGAAATACAACTTCCACTTGTTGACTTATTTGCTTGTCTTATAATCTACTTTCGAAAGGGTTGCCAGATAATAGTGCTCAGTGAAACTTGAATTTCAGAAAAACAGCTGTTTTAATAGAATGTCCCAAATATTACATGGGACATAATCATGCTATAAAAATCACTTCTCATTTAAACTTGGCATCCTATATTTTTTATAAGGCAATGAAAATAGGATTTCTGCAGCTTCTCACAGTGCTTTCCTCAAACCAACATCTTAATTTTTTAAAAATACCAATAACAAAGCCAGATTTATGCCTCTAGATATGTAAAAGAACCTGGGATCAGAGGCTATGCTGACAGATGGTGATTCCACGGCTGGCTCTGTTCCAGCAAGGGGGGAGGGACTCAGATAAGTCTAACCCCGTAGAAGCTGTCCTTCTCTGCCACATCTCATTGGTAATGATCACAAGGTCTTTTGTGGTTCCATACAAATTTTAGGACTGTTTGTGCTAGTTCTGTGAAAATGCTGTTTGTATAGAGTATCGTGTCATCTGCAAATAGTGAAAGTTTGACTTCTTCTTTGCCCATTTGGATGCCTTTTATTTTTGTTGTTGTTGTTGTCTGATTGCTGAGGCTAGGATTTCCAGGACTGTGTTAAATAACACTAGTGAGAGGGGACATCCCTGTCTTGTTCCTGACCAAAGAGGAAAGCTCTCAGTTGTTGCTCATTGTGGATGATAATAGCTGTAGTTTTTAACATATGGCCTTTATATTGTTGAAGCACGTTTCTTCTCAGCCTACCTTGGTGAGGGTTTTCAATCATGAACGGATATTGTACTTTGTCAGATGCTTTTTCTGCGTCTGTTGAAATGATCACATGGTTCTTATCCTTTCTTTTATTAATGTGGTGTATCACCCTGATTGATTTGTGAATATTGACCCACGCGTGCAACCCAGGAATAAATCCCACTTGATTGTGATGAGTGATTTTTTTAACGTATTGTTTTGGATCCAGTTTGCTAGTATTTTATTGGGAACTTTTGTATCCGTGTTCATCAGGGATATGGGCCTGTAGTTCTCTTTTTTAGTAGAATCTTTATCTGGTTTTGGTATCAGGGTAATACCGGCCTCATAGAATGAATGTGGAAGCTTTTCTCCCTTTTCTTTTTTTTTTTTTTTTTGGAAAAGATTGAGAAGAATAGGTATTAACTCTTGTTTAAATGTTTGGTAGTTTTTGCCTGAGAAAACATCTGGCCTTGGACTTTTGTTTGTTGGGAGTGTTTTGATCATGGATTTAATTTCTTTGCTGGTTAGCAGTCTGTTCAAGTTTTCTAGGCATTTGTCCATTTCTTCCAGGTTGTCCAATATATTGGCATGTAGTTTTTCATAATATTTTCTCATAATTGTTTGTATTTGTGTGGTGTTGGTTATTTTTTTCCTCTCTCAGTTGTGATTTTATTTTTTGTGGTTCTTTCTTTTTTTTTTTCTTTTAGATAAGTCTGGCAAAAAAAATATCAATTTTAATTTTTTTTCCAACTTTCATAATTATTTCAATGAACCAGCTTCTGGATTCACTGATTTGTTCCATTGTTTTTTAAATTCCTATATCACTTATTTCTGCTCTAGTCTTTAATATTTCTTGCCCTCTGTTGGCTTTAGGCTTCATGTGTTGTTCGTCCTAGCTCCTTTAGGTATTATGTTAGGTTGATTATTTGAGAATTTTCTGGCTCCTTGAGGAGGGCCTGTATTGCTATGAACTTCCCTCTTAAGATCTTTTTTTCTGTAACAAAAAGATTTTTGACATTGTGTTTTTATTTCCATTTGTTTTCATGCATTTTTAAATTTCCTCTTTGATTTTCTGGTTGACTCATTCATTTTTAGTAGCATGGGGGTTACCCTCCATGTATTTGTGGCCTTTCCAAGTTGTTTTGTGTGTGTGTGTGTGTGTGTGTGTGTGTGTGTGTGTGGTTGACTTCTACTTTCACGACATTGTGGTCAGAAAATGTGCAGGTATGATTTCAATCTTCATGCTACATAACAGTGCTTACATGTGGATTACTTCAACTTTTGCTACATGATGCTGCTATTCATATCATTTAAAATGTATATGTTGAAAGTGAAGTTTTATGTGTAGATTTGCCTAATTAATGTCTAGGATAAATACACAAATATTAGAATTAAGAACATTTATATTTATTTTCTATGATTATTTCTAAGTAAGTTCCAACACACAAAATAATAAAAATTGAGCTTCAGTAATTTACAATTTAGATGTATGTCACATTTATCTTAACACACTGAAACTATAATTGCAAATAATTGAACTTCCAATACACAAGTAAATGAAATTGCTGAACCAAAAGGAAATAGCATTGATTGCACTTTGAGTAAACTGAACAGATTTGGTAGTTCTGATTTATTGAGGTAGGGACTAGTCCTAAGCCCATTAACACAAATGTTTAATTAAAGTGCTGTAATTTTCAGGAACAAATGCAAGAAGAGGAAACAGCTATAAAAAACCCTTTTATTTTGGTAATGAAAATCAATATGAAAATTGCAAGAGTAGCACTCTCAAATTAATGCCAGGCAACTAGAAGAAAATTAAATATAAAAATCAGATTTTGATAGACCATAATGAATGTGAGAGAAACTACATGATTTCTATATTGATATTTGTTTAGCTTTTATACCTGGACTTAATATTTTAAGTAACAGTGAATAAATTCTTGGAAGAACTCTGTAAAATGGGGATACCATTTGCTTACTTCCTTAAATAATTAACTCTGCATCTGTATATGATATTTACCCTGTCAACACAACATAAAATTATATTATGCTCATGGGTATCTAACATTTCCAGCAAAAGAGCATCTATTAATCTCAACAAAGATAATTTACACAAATCTCCATATCATTTTGTCTACATGCAACAAAGTTTTGTTACAATTGTGTTTTGCGGTCCTCCATTAATAAGTCATTCCACTAAAAAGATCATTAAACAAACAAAAAGAACATCTGCTTTCATTCTTTAAGTCAATTCTATTTTATGACAAGTGTTTACAAGACAAATATAGTTCAGATTAATTAGTTTTATAGGTGAGAAATGTATTCAGCCTGTTACTATATTTCTCATGATATAAGTTTTAATGAATTAATCACTCATTTAAACTTCACTGCTTCCAACCTGAATAAAACCACTGAGGCTGTCACTGAGAGTAATTCTCACTGAATTTACAAGTGGCCAGTACAGCCTTCTTAGCAGAACCTATTTTGAATTATCCAAATTGATGAAACCAAAGTGAAGCCAACAAAAAGAATTAAAGAAATTACCCATGTAGTATCCAAGCTAATTAAGACCAATCAGCTATGACTTTTGACTAGAAATCCATTTGTGTCCATAATTTACTTGAATTCAGATTATTATTAACATTGCTTCTGTTGCTATTATTCTTACTCATTCCCATCTTCCTTTTCTTTTTCCTCAACATCCTATTCCTCTTCCTGATCCTATTGGTGTTCTTTATATTAGTGCTGTTGCTACTGGCAGTACTATAATTATTGCTACTGCATGCCATAGCAAACAATCATTTTTACATCTCTATTTGCATACAATTTATTGAGATTTGGATTGATTGCTACTCACTGACTGGCATTTATTCCTTATTTATAATATATTAGGCAATGTTCATTTTCTTAATCAGATCTTTGGCAAAATCTTATTATATTTGGAGACATCTGTTTGTCTAGCCTCAAACTGATGCATTAAGATTTAGTTCTTTAGGGTGCTTACATTAGATGTAAATAATTGTTAGCATGTAAACTAAGGAAAAATTCTATTTAGGGATTTTAATTTAAGAATCAATTGTATGTGATGGGGAGGAAATATAATGGCCTATGTGTCCAAAATCTGATGCCTTCTTCTTTTAAGAAACACACTGTCTATAAATAGAGCAATAATTTTAGATCCAGAATAAAAAAGAAATTTTATAAAAGCATTATAAAAGGGAAAAAAAATCTCTACTGAGAATATGCTGTATTAACATTAGCCACACAACTTTCCTAAGAGGGTAAACAGAGTAATTGACATGTAATGTTTTCCATGCTTTCACTGTTTTGGATTGAGTAACAGTTTATGAAGAAAAATCAACTGAAGACAAATCAGAATTTTTGGGTGGCTTTATTTTCACTTAAATTAAATTAAATTATTAAATTAAATTAAATTAAATTAAATTAAAAAATTAAATTACTGATTTCATGGAAAATAGTTACAGGTTTATTTTTTTAAAAATTTTTATTTATTTATGATAGTAACATACACACACAGAGAGAGAGAGGCAGAGACACAGGCAGAGGGAGAAGCAGGCTCCATGCACCGGGAGCCTGATGTGGGATTCAATCCCGGGTCTCCAGGATCGCGCCCTGGGCCAAAGGCAGGCGCCAAACTGCTGCGCCACCCAGGGATCCCCTAGTTACAGGTTTAAAATTTAAATGATCAGAGTGCTTGGGTCACTCACTTGGTTAAGCATCTGCCTTGGGCTCAGATCATGATCCCAGGGTCCTGGGATGGCAACCCTGCTCAGCTCAGTGAATCTGCTTCTCCCTCTCCCTCTGCATCTCATCTGCTTGTGCTCTCTCTCTCAAATAAAATATTTTTAAAAATTAAATTGTCAACTTTATTGACTATAAGAATGAGAATAACAAAACCAGTGTATTTTTTTAGTTTGTTTTTGTTTATTGTTTTTTACTTTAAAACGGGAATATCTAGACTCCCATCTCTTTTCCCACAGTACCTAGGGTGCTCTCTAAGAAAATAAAGTCACCTCATTTCATTAAAAACTACATCACATTGCAATGGTATGATGGTTCTCGAACTCGTCCCTGTGTACTGAGGGTGAGGAAAATGGGAGAAAGAGGCAGACCATTCCAGATTAGTAGGTGATAGTTTTAATAAGCAAGGGATCTTACATACAAACTTGGGTGGCTGCAAGACAAGTAGATCTCTGGACCCACTTGCCAAAATTTTAAAAGTTTCTACGGAGGCCTTAACTAGGTTTTGTCATGTATAATATCCAGATGGTTTCAACAACACATTGCTTTCTCAAGGCTGTGACCTTAAAAATGGCTTCCATTGAATAATGGAAGAGAATAATGGACAAAACATATATTCCAAAGAAAGGAGACAGGTGAGGAGCCTCTAACTGCCCAAGTGTAACTCAGAGTCAACTGGTGGTTGCCTCCTTTAATGACCTGCTCCAACATGGAAAGAGAATCCAGACTCTTCATGATGACTTCAAAAAATTGTTCAAGTTCTGGTCAAAGTCTGTCAAATTTTATCTCATCCTACCCTTACCCACTCTCCCTACATTTTGTCCTACTTTTCCTTTGTTTCATGAGCACGTATTTTCCTAAGGGATGTTACATATTGTGTGTCCTCCTTCTGGGAGGCCTCATTCTTCTTTCTGGATATTCTTCAGTTACCACTCTCAATTTATGTCACCTTCCAAGAGATTCTCACTGTTTGACAAAGATACAATAGTACACATCCTTCCTATTTTTCTAAAATATTTTTTAGAAGATTTTATTTATATATTCATGAGAGACACAGAAACAGAGAGAGAGAAAGAGAGGTGAGACATAGGCAGAGGGAAAGCAGGCTCCATGCAGGGAGCCCAATGTGGGACTCTATCCCAGGGCTCCAGGATCACGCCCTGGGCCAGAGGTGGCACTAAACCACTGAGCCACCTGGGCTGCCCCATTTTTCTCTCTTATATATACCCTATTATCATTTAGAGCACTTACCATAACTAAGGAGGTTTTTTGTTTGTTGCTTAAGGTTTTCTTTGTTTGTTTGTTTGTTTGTTTTTTATTATCCACACCTCACAAGGATGCTTCATGAATGCAAGGGCTATGTATGTTTAGTTTGTGCTGCATGCTAGATATTAACACAGTGTCTTTATTATCCTATGTATTCAGTAAATACTTGTAGAAAGTATGATCAAATGCATTAATTTATGGATAATTTGAGGCAGCTTTCTAGCAATTAATCCATAATCTAACAGAGAGTGCATTTTTTTTTAAATTCACAACAAGCCCTCAGAATCTTCTTGATCTTTCAGAGATCTTATTTAAAAAGAATATTTGGGGAAAAAAAAGAATATTTGGGATTTTTACTAATCATGACATTTTATGATCTGCTAAATATGGTATGGTAAGCTAAAAAATCTAGGCTAAACAAAAATAGTATAAAATATAACTAATAGCACATCAAAAAATTAAGGTAGGAAAATATATACATTAGAAATTAAAACAGTCGAATTTACAATAGAGATCTGTGGGAGAGCAAAGTGTCACTACGTGCTATTAAGATCCACAAATTTGAGCATTGGCTACTAGGAAAAAGTAAGTAATTTTCTTTTCTTTCTTTTTTTTTTTTTTTTAAAGATTTTATTTATTTATTCTTGAGAGATAGAAGGAGAGACAGAGCCAGAGACACAGGCAGAGGGAGAAGCAGGCTCCATGCACCGGGAGCCCGACATGGGATTCGATCCCGGGTCTCCAGGATCGCGCCCTGGGCCAAAGGCAGGCGCCAAACCGCTGCGCCACCCAGGGATCCTGGAAAAAGTAAGTAATTTTCTAAATAGTAGAAAGTATAATAGTGATGAACAGGTATAAACTGGTTGCCTAACTTGAGTATGTCAGGGTGAGGTTTTTGCATCTTTTGTTTATTTCTTTTGCTTTGTTTTCTTTTACTCAAGAGCTCTGAGATGTTTTGTGCACACTGAGAGATAAGGAAACATATCAAATAAGTGTCCTTTTTGACAAGAGATTAGAGACGTGTAATAAAGGAGTTATATTAGGAAGATAATCAGTTATATTGTTTATTGTGAAGCTTAAGCAGCATAGTTAAATAACCTAAGTGCAAAATCACTATGTGCCTGGCAAATCACACACATCTCTGAACTGTAAAGCATATGTAGCCCCACAAATTGAGAAGGCAGAAAAATAAACTATCTGGGTATTCACTAAAATAGCCTGAGGAAATAATGTCTGTGAAAAAGTTCAGAAATTGTGGTAAGACACCATCTTGGAATAAATCTTTAAATGTGAATCATAAGTTAGAGATGGGAACATAGATTTTTCCATAATACTGAGTGACAATAATACTATAAATAGCAAAATAAAGGTGCATGAAATCCTTATTTTTGACTTAATGCAGGACACTTACTATGTGACAGAACAAAACCAGATCATATTTTCCATATGTTGTTTGAGGGAAATTTTCTGTAGTTAAGGGGATAAAGAAAAACTTTTTAAGTAGAGACATTTGTATTAGTTTCCTATTGTTGCTGTAACTTATTATCACAAATACTACAACGTAAAACACAAATTAAGTGCCATATACTTCTGGAGATCTGAAGTCTAAGAATGCAGTCTACAGGGCTGCATTCCTTTGGAGGATCTATGAAAAACTGTTTCCTTGCCCTTTCAATTTCCAGATGTCACCCTACATCCCTTGTTTTGCGGTCCTTCTTCCATCTTCAAAACCAGAAATATACAATCTTTTCTACTGTGTCTTCTATTTCCAGTCTCTCTTCTCTTACTCTTCTCTGATTCTTCTTCACTGTAAGTATCTTTGTGATAACATGGGAACCACCTGGATAATTCAGGACAATCTCATTTTAAAAACCTTAACTTAATCATGTGTCCCTTTTACCACGTAAGGTAACATATTCACATATTCCATGAATGATGATGTGAACATCTTTGAGAGATGATTATTCAGCGTACTATGTTACTTAAGGCTAATTCTGAAGGAAAACGAGCCAGTGACATAAAAATGGAAAAAGATCTTGTCCTGATTTGGATTCCCTGGAAAGCACATCCAGGCACTGGAAGGCAGGTACTTCATTTGGGAGGTGATTCTAGAAAGTACAAGTAATAATAGAGAATTGACAAAGTAAGGAGAGACCAGCCAGTAGTGTTCCAATGAAAAAGTGATCAGTGTGAGTAACTGGACTCAATCCTGCTGGGAATTCTTTGAGCAGCTCCTATCAGAATTGTATGGAATAGAGAGGCTAGGAGTTATGTCTGTCAACTCTCGTCTCTCATTGGTTGAGGAACATGAAATCCCTAGTATGATCCTGTACATGAGGGCTAAGTGAATCCCCAAAATTCTCAAGCAAGCCTTTAGATAGTAAAGCCAGAGGAAAGAAGCAAAAGTGCTTGATATGAGAGGTTGTAAGCTTTCCGTAGCTGCACTGTGAACTCAAGGGAGATTGACTAGATCTTTTTTTAAAACAACATCATCTGATACAGATGACAGCAACAAATTACAAGACACATCCAAAACATTCAAAAGTCTTGTGATAAAATTCAGTATTTAAAACTACATTGTTGAGGGGCACTTGGGTGGCTCAGTTGGTTGAGCATCCAACTTCTGATCTCAGCCCAGGTCTCAATCTCAGGGTCATGAGTTCAAGCACCTCATTAGGCTTCATGCTGACTGTGGAGCCTACTTAAATAAAAAACAAATAAATAACTACGTTGTTCAAATAGAGAACAGTAAAGCATTATAATGCGCTATATAGTTTGGAACAAACATACAATATGGCAAAAAATAATTTATAAATGTAAGCAGAAGAGCAATGGGTTTGGTCTAAAAAGTAAGTTGAGTTGCAGACCTACACACTGGCAACAAAGTTTAGATCATTAAGAAAAGAAATATATGTTAAGAAAGAAAACAATATAACCCAATAAAAACATTAGGATTATACATGTTATAGCATATAATTTAATAAATAAAAATAATATTTTTGATAATAGGTTTATGGCATTCAATGGAACTGTAAGAAACTGAACATGTTATCTTTTGATAATTTTACAGTATTATATAAATATCAATATCATGGAATCACCATGAGGGCTCAGGCTTCTACAGTTGGTATTATAGCATTCAATGGAAATATAAGAAGCCTGAGCCCTCATGGTGTTTCCATGATATTGATATTTATATACTTTACAATTATTAAAAGATATCGTATATTCATACATCATATAAAGCTTATACATGACATAATATAAATGACGAATATATTGAATTGTCTCATGACCTAATCAAGGCACATACACATATTTCTTTCCCACCATCCTTTTAAAATGTAATCAGTGTGGAGTGTTTCTTCCTTTTTTTATTTTATTTTATTTATTTATTTATTTATTTATTTATTTATTTATTTATTTATGATACTCACAGAGAGAGAGAGACAGAGAGGGAGAGACAGGCAGAGGGAGAAGCAGGCTCCATGCCCCGGGAGCCTGACGTGGGATTCGATCCCGGGTCTCCAGGATCGCGCCCTGGGCCAAAGGCAGGCGCCAAACCGCTGCGCCACCCAGGGATCCCTGTTTCTTCCTTTTTAATGAGATAAAAATTCCTCAGATACCTAACTTGTTTTAGTAGCCTTTTACATGAAAGTTTGTGAGACTCTTTAGGTTGCAAACACAACTTCATTTTGGTCTTCAGCATCTCCATCATATTTAATCGTAAAACTTCTCCTTATCCACAAAATGACATTTTAACTCAGAATTGTATACATGTAACCTCAAAGGACAGGATCTGGCATCTTGCCCCTCCCATAATTAAGGATTTTAGCAATTCAAAAGCAATCATTATCATTCTTCCCTCTCTTTCTCAAGTCAACTCCTTCCTTCTCTCCCTCATTAGCTGTAGCTTAAGACCCTGCCAGGGTCAGTATGGAAGGAGGCAGAGGGTTTAGAGGGTGTCTGATGAGTATCCCTTGCATATGCATACAGAAAACACGCCAACTCACCCTACCTGAGAAGACAATTTAGGAAGTGCATCTCCATGTCTGCCACAGCCTACCTACTTCATTGTTCTGCTCTCTTTCTTCAAATATGTTTGAGGAGCAGGTCCTAGAGAATTCTAGTTGTCCTTTTTTCCTTTCCTTCCTTCCTTAGAAAAGGAGAAATGACAGCTCTGTTTGCTCCAGTTATTCTTAAGGCTACAATTTATACACATCATCTCACCAAAACTAAGATGATATTAAGTTAAAACAGAATCTCATGTTCACCATCTGGAAGCATGATGGATTCATTAAAATGTGATGGGGACATTGTTTTAATAATATATTATTATCAGATATACAGTTGGTACTAATGGTGTTTATTGACAGATCCATCAAGCACATTTCTACCCTTTCAAACTCAATATATACAAATTTGAAACTAGCATTGCATTGTACATGAAAATAGCAATGAATTTTGCCAAATCAAATGCATAAAGTAATAAATGTGGAGCACTTTTATAAAAATGCATTCTCACTCTGACGTATGTAAAAATTACATATTTCTGATTGTGCACTTTTGTCCTGGCATTACACTGCCTCAAATTATACATAAAATAAAATGGCCCAACAACTCTTATAATACCTTAAACAAACTTGTTAGTACTCCCTGCAAAGACAAACACAATTTATTGTAGATGCCTAAGCTTTCTTATTTTTCTGGCTACAGCAAAAAAACTTGAAAAATGAATCTAAATTTGCTCATACTGGAAATGGAGAGTATATAAAACAAGTGTGGCAACTCTTTGTTAAAGTACCTCAAGGTTACCAAGAAATATTGAAAATGATAGGTCACAAGGTTTCACCCAGATAGACAGAAAGGGAAATGGCCCAAAATACATTTTAGTCCCAAATGAGTTCCCTCAGTCTCAACATTTGTTTCCTTCCTGGGACAAAGAACAAATATGTTTTTACCAAAGGAAAGAAAATAGCTTTCCTCAATGAATACTATTTCTCTCTCTCTCTCTCTCTCTCTCTCTCTCTCTCTCTCTCTCTCTCTCTCACCAGAAGCAAGATTTACTAAAAAAAAATGCTGTCCCATTATCTACCTGTACTTAGGCAGGCGGTTCTTATCCCTCACTGCACAATGAAATCTTTTGGAGTTCTAGTAAATTATACCAATTCTCAGTCTTCTCTTCTCCCCCTTTAACTTACTTTTTTGTCAGCAAAAGTAATATTTTTTGTAAGACCACCAGGTGGTTCTAAGATATATTAGGGTTGAAAACTATTGCTATATCTAAGTAATCTGGAGAACACACACACATAACCCTATAATTTTTATCTCTTAATTATAAAGATTTATCAATCCAATGTACCTCAAATGCAAATTTTCACTTTATATAAGGAAAAGCCCAATCTCGTATCCTGATTAGAAGTTTAAATAGTGTTTAAATTGAGTATAACTTAAAAGGGATAGGTTTTATGTGGTATGGTTGCATATAATAAAAAATAATATTCTCTTTTATAAGCCCATGTTCAAGATATTCCAGAAGGAAGAACAAACTTTTTTCCACCCTCTTGATCTATATAAATGAAAATTCTATTATGTTGTTGCCTTAGTTGGTTCAGGCTGCTATAACAGAATACCCAAAAAAAGATGGTTTAAATAAGAGAAATTTATTTCTCACAGTCCTGGAGACTAGGAAATCCAAGATTAAGGCACCAATGCCAGATGCAGTGCCCTGTTTGCAATTAGCTAAGTTCTAGTTGTGTCTTCAACAGGGCAGAGAACAAGAAAGAGGGAGAGCAAGCTCTCTGGTTTCCTCTTATAAAGGCACTTATTTGTGAGGGCTCCACGCTCATGTCCTAATAATTTCCCAAAGACTCCATCTCCTAAATACAATCAGATTGTGGACTGGGATTTCAACATATGGATTTTGCATTAGACACAAACATTCAGTCCTTAATAGTTGGCTAAGAAAATTCTAAATTTTGAGAACAGAAAAGCCACTGCTTTCCTGTATTAAAAAAAAATAGTAGGAGAATCATATATCCATTCTTAAAATGTAATACTAAGCAATTCTTCAATTAAACACACATTTTTAGGGCAGCCCAGTGGCTCACCAGTTTAGCGCTGCCTTCAGCCCAGGGTGTGATCCTGGATACCCCAGACCGAGTCCCATGTCAGGCTCCCTGCATGGAGCCTGCTTCTCCCTCTGCCCATGTCTGTTCCCCCCCCTCTCTCTCTCTTTCTCTCTCTCTCTCTCTGTGTCTCTCATGAATAAATAAATAAAATCTTAAAAAAAAACAAAACACATTTTTAAAGGACACTTGGGTGGCTCAGACTAAGGCATCCACCTTTTGATTTAGGCTGAGGTCATGACTTCAGGGTTGTGAAACTGAGCTCCGAGTCAGACTCTCAGCACAGTCAGACGCTTGGCACAGGACATAGAGTCTGCTTAATATTCTCTCTCTCTCTCTCTCTCTCTCTCTCTCTGCCACCCCTCCCCCATGTTCTCTCTCTAAAAACAACCAACCAAACAAAAAACCCACAAAATCTTAATTAAAGAATTACTTGAGGGATGCTTGGGTGGCTCATTAAGTTGAGCATCTGCCTTTGGCTCAGAGTGTGATTATGGGGTCCTGGAATCGAGTTCCGCATCAGGCTCCTTGCAAGAAACCTGCTTCTCCTTCTGCCTGTGTCTCTACCTCTTTCTCTCTCTCTCTCTCTCTCTCTCTCTCTCTCTCTCTCTCTCCATTTATTCATGTCTCTCATGAATAAATAAATAAATTCATAAAAAATTACTTGAAAGTATAAAAAATATGTGTTTGAATGATGTTTATCTTTTGACTCAGTAATCACATTATATGGTACCAAGAATTATTTTAAGTGAATAAAAATAACTTTATTGTAGTTTACTATTATATGAAATGCTCTAATGACTAATATTGATGGTCGATAAACAAAAAAATAGTAAGACATTTTTACATATACTGATATTTTAAAAATAAATTTCAAAGCTTGTATGTAAGATAAAATTAGCATAACAAGATGCAACCTCAACTTATTTTATCTAGGTTTAGTGATTGTCTAAAAAGTAATTCTCAAATTAGAAAAAAAATGCTTAATATATATCAGAACTATTATATTTGTATTTATAGCAATTTTTTAAATAATTCCAACAAAATAGACATTTTCTATTAGAATTTTAAATAACTGTCATTTGTAGTACATTTTATTTTACTCATGACATAATCTTCTATTTAATGATATACTTCTAAATATTTGGGGGTGAGAATTTGTTTTTTTATCGTCTGTTAGAGGAATATCAACTGTTTCTAAAAAGCAACCATCATTTTCACCATATTTACTATGGCAACAAGCTTAGTTATCATGTGCTTATGTGCATATGGTTTATTTTAAGCAGATGTATAACTATTCCTAAAATAAGTATATATATATTCTTAAAAATTAACTTTTTAAGTCTGAAGTTGTAAAAAGTGGTAGCTTTAAACCACAGAACATAAAATCTTTAAAAGTTCTATTTTTCTTCTTTGACTTTGAATATTTAGCATGCCAGACATGAAGAAACCTATATTTACTTACTAGAATAAAACAGTATAATACTTCATATGCTCTCCCCTCTAACCTTGTCCTCATGTCCCTTGGGACAAGAGAGGGGATTTATTATGACTGCTAGGAACAACAGTCCCTTTAATGCTCAAAGAAGTAAATGCTTCCAAATTCCATTTTTAACTTGACTATAACCACTACACATTGAAACTCCAGATTTATTCACCTTGGTGTTTTTGGTATAATCATCATGCAAACACACTACCTACTTCCAATCTTAGCATTAAAGTTATATGAATTTGCTCCTTTACTTTTGATCTTCCAACTGGATGACAGTTCTCAGTTAATGGAGCCTTTACAAACACCAAGGGCAGACTTATGGGGGTATCACAAATTGTTTTCCCATCCTGAGGAGGCAGAGGTGTATTCTTACTTTAATAGAATAATTCTAATTCTTCTAAGTGAAAAATCAGGGAGATAAACATAATTTTCCTTTGCTAATTTTGACTGCTTTTTATAAAATAATTTTATTGGATGATTATACCAATGATCCTTTTCTACTCAGCCTTACCAAATACCCATCTAAGCTGTTAAAACTTAGCAGTAAGAACAAAACTAACACACATACAGATGGAGAAAAAACAAATGTTCACTCTTAACTGCTGGATGTATTTGTAACAAGACAATAATGAAACTGAAAAGTATGGAGGCAATAGTGCCAGCTTGATTAGGAGGGTGAAAGAAAGAGATCAATTTTCAAAAATGATGGGACTCTGACAACTGAAGAAGCAGCACAAGACATTCCTTGAAAAGAAGTAATGAACATGAACTGGTGAGCTATATGCACAAAGATGCATAGCATAAATATACATTCTTAATGTTGGATTGACCCAGGGCTTTTTTCTTATTTCTATTTTGTTTGCGAACTTAATCCCTCGGTGATCTACCTAGTCTTGGAGCAGTAAGTACATCTCTGTGTCCATGAGTCCCAGACTTTTCAACTCCAGACTTAACTATTCAATGGCTTCCTCTGGACATCTACTTGAAAATCTAGGCAACATCTCAAATGTAACATGTTGAATTGGCTCCCCTTACATTCTTTCCCATCTTAGTTGATGACAATTTCATCCATTTGTTTGCTCAGCCTAAAAATTTTTGTACCATTATTGACTTCTTTTTCTTTTTTCAAGTCCAACAGTAAATCTGTAATAATATCCTTAGATCTGTCTCTTCCTTGTATCTTTCTCTAACACTTCGGTGTGCTGCTAACACTCCTTCAGTCTTCAACATTTTCCTTCTCTTAGATAGTCCTACTGAAGGAAATATCCAATTACCCTTGAAGAAAAATAAGCCAAAAAAAAAACAATGCTGTGCAATCAAAATTGCACTTCATTCCACTGCAAAGACTTTTCTAGAATAAAAAAGATAGAATTAAATTCACAACTGATTTCAGAACTGTATTACAAATGTATTGCTTAGAACTGCATGATCTTTATCACTTAATTCATCTATTGAGTCATCAGATGAGAAAAATGGATAAATAGTGATGACTACATAGATCATATTAGTATAATTAGAGTTCTATAAATTCAAGAACAGCTAAATATAGAAATAAGACTTGATAATAGCTTAGAGAGTCTCTTCATGAAACTTTCTCCCAATATCAAAATGAGTCTAGTGACAACAACAGAAATAGATTTCCAATATCAAAATGAGTCTAGTGACAACAATAGAAATAGATTTCCAAGTTTAAGGAAGTTTGGTCAATTGACTAAGATGCAATATAAGACATTTAATAAGGAAAACATCAAATTATATGGAGAATCACTGATTCAGAGGAATTAAAGTATATGCATGACCACATAGAATGTATCCTAGAAAATAAGTACTCAAAAAGAGTATTACCAATTAAGCAATAGCCCCTGAACTGATATCTGCTCCTTTAAGACTAACAAAATTAATTGCTTCTGCAACTAAACCTTGATCTCATAGATCTAACTGGAGTAACGGTCCCATAAACCAAGGTAGGATAATAAAAACAAAAGCATTTAAAGCCTGAATTGTCATCTCAAAATACTGACTAAGCTACCTTAGTATTTTATTAAGATAGAACTCACAGAAAGCCTCAGGTACACACAAATATCTTTTTATAGAAAATAGTATTCTTTGTACTGTCTTAGCAGTACCTTGTCCTTTGGTTAAAGGCCTAATGGTTGAGAGTATAGTTGAGAATAAATTATTTCAGTTGGCTAAATAATCATGTATTGTTTGCTAACGGTTTGCAATCTCACTATGCCCTATATAATGCCACTTGAAGGAAAAATTTGCACTTTGACAGGATATTCAGATGTGGAGTCAATCATGACAGCCAATATTATGCAAATTCACATATTATAACCAAATACTTTGAACACTAAGGCATCAAAATTTTCATAAAGCTCAATGCTATGGTCTGAATGTTTGAGTCCACCCAAAATTTGTATGTTGAAACCTAAGGACCAATGTAATTGAATTAGGAGGTGGAGTTTTTGGGAGATACTTAGGTCATCAAAGTGGATAATCCCTCTGAATAGGATTAGTACTCTAGAAAGAGATACTCCACAGGGATCTTTGCCCCTTCCACCATGTCAGGACATAGCAAGAAGACACCATCTATGAACCAAAATTGGGCCCTCCTAGGACAACAAGTCTGCCAGTGTTTTGATCTTGACATCCCAACATTCAGAACAGTAAAATATAAATCTATTTTTTCCTTTTAAAAAAAATCAGTTTTTTAAACTAAACATACAAAAGAGCAAAACAGTTCACCCATTTTTCCTACCCTCTGACCCCTGTTTCTGACAACCACAAATCTGTGTCTATGAGACTATTTTTTCATTTAGATTCCACATATAAGAAATATCATACTATATTTGTCTTTTTCTGTCTAACTTATATCACTTAGCATTACACCCTTGATGTCCATTTGCATTGCCAATGGCAATATTTCATTCTTTTTAATGGCTGGATAATATTCCACTGTACAGGCATATCTCATTTTATTATATTTCACTTTATTGCACTTTGCAGATATTGCATTTTTTAATAAAAGTTGAAGGTGTTGGCTACCCTGCATCAAGCAAGTCGATTGGCCCCATTTTCCCAATGGCATTAATTCGCTTCATGTCCTTGTTCCATATTTTGTTAATTCTCATAATATCTCTAATTCTTTCATTATTATTAAATGTATTATGGTGATCTACGATCAGTGATTTTAGCTTGTGGAAAGCTCAGATAATAGCATTTTTAGCCATTAAGTATTTTTTAATTAAGGTGTATACACTGTTGTTTTTAGACATAATGCTATTGCACGCTTAATAGACTACATTATAGTGTAAACATAACTTTTATATTCACTGGGAAACCAAAAATTTCATTTGACTTCCTTTTTCCAATATTCACTTTATTGTAATGGTCTGGAGCTAAATCTGAACTATTTCCAACTTCTATATCTACATCTATATCTTTAGCCATCCATCTACACATAAATACTTAGGCTGTTTCCATATTTTAACAATTGTAAATAATGTTGCAATGAACATAGGGGTGCAATATCTTTTCAAATTAGTGCTTTTGTTTTCTTTGGATAAATAGCCAGAAGTAGAATGCTAGATGATAGGATAATTCTATTTTAAAATTCTGAGGGATCTCCATACTGTTTTCCACAGTGGCTGCACGAATGTACATTCCTTCTAACAGTGCATGAAGGTTCTCTTTTCCTTTTCATCCTTGCCAATATTTGTTATTTATTGTCTTTTTTTAAAAAAGATTTTATTTGAGAGAGAGAGAGAGAATACAGGGGGAGGGGCAGAGGGAGATGGAGAAGCAGACTACCTGCTGAGCAGGGAATGCAACACAGGGGCTTGATCTGGGACCCTGAGGTCACGACCTGAGCCAAAGGCAGATGCTTAACTGACTGAGACACCCAGATGCTGCTTGTCTTTTTGATAATAGCCATTTAACAGATGGAGGTAAAATCTCATTGTAGTTTTGATTTGCATTTCCCTGGTGATTTGGTTAATAATATAGATCCTTTTTAAATGTACCTGTTGGCCATCTGCATGTCTTTTCTGGATACATGTCTACTTAGGTATATTTTTTTTAAGATTTCATTTATTTGAGAGAGACAGAGGGGGAGCAGAGGGAGATGGAGAAGCACACTACGTGCTGAGCAGGGAACCCACCATGGGGCTCCATCCCAGGACCCTGGGATCATAACCAGAGCCAAAGGGAGACACTTAATTGACTGAACCACCCAGGTGCCCCAGATCTGTCCATTTTTTAAGCAGATGCTTCGTTTTTGTGATTGAATTATAGGAGTTCTTTATATATTTTGGATACAAGCCTCTTATCAGATATATAATTTGTAATTATTTCCTGTTCTTTAATAGGCTGTCTCATTTTCTTGGTGGTCGCCTTACTGTGTAGAAGAGTTTTAGCTGGGTGAAGTCTCACTTGTTTACTACTGTTTTTGTTGCTTTTCCTATCATGTTAAAAAATTATCACCAAGAACTATATCAAGGAGCTTACCACTTATATTTTTTTCTAGTTTTATGGTTTCAGGTTTTACGTTCAACTCTTTAATTCATTTTGAGTTAATTTTTGTGTATGGTGTAAGTTCATTCTTTTGCATGTGACTGTCCAATTTTCCCAACACAATTTATTAAGAGACTATCCTTTCCTCATTGCTTATTCTTGGCTCCTTTGTCATAAATTAATTGCATGTTTATATTAGGAGCTATCTATTCTATTCCATTGATTTAGATGTCAGTTTTTATGCCAATACTACTCTGTTTTGTAATAAAATTTGAATTCAGGGAGAGGGATGCTTCCATTTTTGCTCTTCTTTCTCAATATTGTTTTGTCTATTCAGGGTCTCTTATGGATCCATTCAAATTTTAGGATTGTTTGTTCTATTTCTGTGACAAATGCCATTGGGATTTTGATAAGAATTACCTCGAATCCATAGATTCCTTTGGGTAATATGGACATTTTAACAAAATTAATTCTTCTAATCTCTGACCATTTATTTGTATCATCTTCAATATCATTCACCAATGTTTTGTATACTTCAATATACAGGTTTTTCACCTCTTAAGCTAAATATTTATTTATTCTTTTTAATGCAATTGTAAATGGAGTTGTTTTAATTTCTCTTTCTGCTAGTTAATTACTAGTGTATAGAAGTAAAATTGATTTATTGACTTTCTATCCTGCACCTTAACTGAATTCATTTATTAGTTCAAACAGGTTTTTTTAGGGCTTTTACCTATAATACCATGTCATCTACAAATAGTCACAGTTTTATTCTTCCTTTCCAATTTGGATGATTTTGATATATTTTCCTTGCCTAAGGATTTCCAATATTATGCTGAATAAAAGTGGCAAGAATGGGGATCCTTGTCTTGTTTCTGAAAAAAAAATCCACTTTTCTTCACTGAATATAACTTTAGCTGTGAGTTTGTTATTTGTGACCTTTATTATGTAGAGGTACATTCCCTCTATACCTGCTTTTTGTGTTTTTATGACAAATGTATGCTGAATTTTGTCAAGGCTTTTTAGCATTTTTTGAGATTATATGACTTTTGTTCTTTATTTTGTTAATGTGGTATATCACATGAACTGCTGTGAATGTCAAAACATCCTTGCATTCTTGGAATAAATCCGACTTGATCATCGTGTATGATCATTTAATGTATTGCTGAATTTGGTTTATTAATATTTTAATGAGAATTTTTGTACCTATATATGTCAGGGATCTTGGCCTATAATTTTCTTTTTTTAATGGCATCCTCATCTGGTTTTGGTATCAGGGTAATACTGGCCTCATTAAATAAGTTTGGAAGAGTTTCTCCCTCTACTGCTGCTGCTTTCTTCTTTCTTCTTCTTCTTCTTCTTCTTCTTCTTCTTCTTCTTCTTCTTCTTCTTCTTCTTCTTCAGAAAGATTGGTATTAATTTTTGAATGCTTGGTAAAATTTACCAGTGAAATCTTCTCCTAATCTTTTGTGTTGAGAGATTTTTGATTATGGATTCAATCTCCTTTCTAATTATCAGTCAGTTCAGATTTCCTATTTCATCATGATTCAGCAATAGAAATTCCTATGTTTCTAGGAATTTATCTTTTACTTCTAGCTTGTCTAGTTTGTTAGCATATAATTAATGAAAGTAGCCTCTTATGATTCTCTATTTCTGTGGTATCGATTGTAACATCTCCTCTTTCATTTCTGATTCCATTTGAGTCTTCACTCTCTTTTTTTATTGAGTCTAGTGAAAGATCTGCCAATTTTGTTTATATTGTCAAAGAAACAACTCTAAGTTTCATTGATTTTTTTCTGATTTTCTTTTTAGTTTCTGTTGTGTTTACTTATGCACTTATGCTCTAATGTTTACTATTTATTTCTTCTAATTTTGTGTTTTGTTCCTTTTTGGTAGGTCCTTCAGATGTAATTTCGTGTTATTTGAGACTTGTTCCTTCAAGTAGGCATTTATTGCTATAATTTTCCCTATTAGAACTGTTTTAGGACAGCCTGGGTGGCTCAGGGGTTTAGTGCCACCTTCAGCCCAGTGTGTGATCCTGGAGACCTAGGATTGAGTCCCATGTCAGGGTCCTGCATGGAGCCTGTCTCTCCCTCTGCCTGTGTCTCTACCTCTCTGTGTGTGTGTCTTTCATGAAAGAATAAATAAAATCTAAAAAAAAAAAGAAAAGAAAAAAGAACTGTTTAGCTGCATATCATTAATTTTGGTATTTTACATTTCTATTTTTTTGTCCCAAGTGTTTTTTATTTCTTCTTTAACCTATTAATTAGTTAGTGGCATGTTATTTAACTTCCACATTTGTCAGTTTTCCAGTTTTCTTCATGTAATTAACTTCTAGTTTTATACCACTGTGGTTGGAAAAGACGCTTGAAATAATTTCAATCCTCTTATATTTATTAAGACTTATTAAGGGGCCTAACATACAATCTCTCTTGGAAAATAATCCTGTGTACTTGAAAAGAATGTGAATTCTATTGCTTTTAAAAGATGGGATGTTCTGTAAATTATCTGTTAAATCCATTTAATCTCACTTGTCATTTAAGGCCAATGTTTCTTTATTGGCTTCCTATCTGGGTGACCTATTCATTGATGTAAGTGGACTATTAAAATCCCCCTTGTATTCTAATTTTGCCATTTATTTCTCCTTTTAGGTGTTAATATTTGCTTCATATGTTTAGGCACTCCTATGCTGGGTGCACAAAGATTTATATATGTTATGTCTTCTTGCTGGATTGACCCCTTTACCATTATGTAACACCCTTCTGTCTTCTATTACAGTTTATTTTAAAGCCAACCTGGCTGATAGAAGAATAGACACTCTAGTTTTCTTTTTATTTTTTTTACGTGAAGTATCTGTCCATGCCATCTCTTTCAGTATGTGTGTGTCCTTACATCTAAAGTCAGTTTCTTGTGGGCAGCTTAGAGACAGTTTTTTTTTTTCTATTCTCTTTCTTTTTTAATTCACCCAGTCACTTTATGTTGGTCAAATGGAGGATTTAGTCCATTTATATTTAAAGTAAATAATTAATAGATATGTGCTTATTGCCATTTTAATTGTTTTCTGGCTGTTTTTGTTGTTCTCCTTTGCTCGTCTTTCTTCTCTTGCTCTCTTCCTCTGTGGTTTGATGACTTTCTTTCGTGTTATGCTTACATACCTTTCTTTTTATCTTGCGTATTTACTAAATGGTTTTATTTCATGGTTATCATGAGGTTTACATGTAGCAACTTATATCTGTAATAGTCTATTTTAAGTTAATAAGAACTTCAGTTTGATCCCATTATAAATTCAACATATTTATTCCTCCCCACCAAAAACATTTTATGTTCCTGATATCACATTTTAAATATTTCTATCTTGTGTATCCCTTAACTAATTGTGGTAATGATAGTTATTATTTTTTACTATTTTTGTCTTTTAACCTTAATATTAGTTTTATAAATAATTAATCCACTACTTTTATTACCTTTACCTTTCCATTGAGATTTATTCTTTCATATATGTTCTTGTTACCAATTAGCAACCTTTATTTTCAGCCTAAATCCCTTAACATATTTTGTAAGGCTAGTTTAGTAGTGATAAACTCTTTTAGCCTTTGCTTCTCTGAAAAACTCTTTATCTCAGCTTCACTTCTGAACAATAACTTTACTGGGGAGAGTAGTCTTGATTGGAATTTTTTCTTTCAGCTTCTGCTGAAAAATTTGCAGTCTTATGGGAGTTTCTTTGTATTTAACAATTGGCTTCCTCTTGTTATTTTTAATATTTTCTTCTTGTCTTTAACATTTTCATTTAAATTATAATGTGTTTTGCAGTGGGTCTCCTTGTGTTCTTATTTGGAACACTGGAATTCCTGTATTTGGAAATATTCTGGTATGGGATTTTTGTTGTTGTTTGTTTTGTTTTGTTTTTAATTTTTATAAGCTACACAGTCTCTGGTGCTTTGTTATAGCAAGCTGAATAGGCTGAGAAATCGCATCTTATTTAAAAAAAATTAAAACAGAAAATTAAAAATAATTTCCTTGTAGTTTCCACTGATTTAATATGGAGGCATTGACTTTTTAATTCTTCTGATCTATAGAGTTATGAGAATGTCTAGAACTAGTTTTTAATTTTTTTTCTTAATATAACCTTTTTAAAAAACTGATAAAGAATACATGATCTCCAAGTAAAACCTAAAATTTTATAAAACTTCCATGATATTAGCTATATCCTGTCAGTGGAAGAGAGGTTCTTCTTCAAGGAAAAGCTTAAATATTTGAGGATTATCCAAGGTCAACCATCTAAAAAGTATTATTAGGACGCATTGGCTATTTATAGGCAATGGATTACAACATATTCTGAAATTGCAAGACAAATATATGAAAAAGAAAAGAGAAAGGACCCAAAGAAAATCACAAATGAAAGAGGAGAAACAACCAACACCACAGAAATACAAACAATTATAAGAGAATATTATGAAAAACTACATGCCAACATATTGGACAACCTAGAAGAAAGGGACAAATGCCTAGAAACAGATAAACCAATCAAACTAAATAGAAAACTTGAACAACTGATAACCAGCAAAGAAATTGAATCCGTGGTCAAAAAATACCCAACAAACAAAAGTCCAAGGCCAGATGGTTTCTCAGGCGAAAATTACCAAACATTTAAACAAGAGCTAATACCTATTCTTCTCATTCTTTTCCAAAAAAAAAAAAAAAATAGAAAAGGGAGAAAAACTTCCAGATTCATTCTATGAGGCTGGTATTACCCTGATACCAAAACCAGATAAAGATTCTACTAAAAAATCTACTAAAAAAGAGAACTACAGGCCAATATCCCTGATGAACACGGATGCAAAAGTTCCCAATAAAATACTAGCAAACCGGATCCAAAACATACTTTAAAAAAATCACTCATCATAATCAAATGGGATTTATTCCTGGGTTGCACGCTTGGGTCAATATTCACAAGTCAATCAGGGTGATACACCACATTAATAAAAGAAAGGATAAGAACCATATGATCATTTCAACAGACGCAGAAAAAGCATCTGACAAAGTACAATATCCGTTCATGATTGAAAACCCTCAACAAGGTAGGCTGAGAAGAAACGTGCTTCAACAATATAAAGGCCATATGTTAAAAACCACAGCTATTATCATCCACAATGGGCAACAATTGAGTGCTTTCCTCTTTGGTCAGGAACAAGGGAGGGATGTCCATTCTCACCAGTGTTATTTAACATGGTACCTGAAGAGCTAAGTACAGCAATCAGAAAAAAAGAAAAAGATAAGGAAAAAAGAAAAAGAAAGAAAGAAAGAAAGGGCATTCAAATGGGCAAGTAAGAAGTGAAACTTTCACTATTGGCAGACAACATGATATCCGTAAGATTACATCAAATAACAGCTAAAATGACTTAAAAAATTCAGTAAAGTCTCAGGATACAAAATTGATATACAGAAATCTATTAATTAGTATACAACAATAATTAAGCAGCAGAAAGAGAAATTAAGGAAACCCATTTACAACTGCGCCAAAAACAAGATTGTTTTAATAAGATTACAATAAGAATATCCAATGGAAAAAAGTCAGTCTCTTCAACAAGAAAATTGGACAGCTACATGCAAAAAAAAAAAAAAATGAAACCAGACCATTTTCTTACACTAAACACAAAAATAACTTCAAAATGGATTAAAAGACCTAAATATGAAACTTAAAACCATAAAAATGCTAGAGGAGAACACAGCAAATAATCTCTTTGATGATGGCCATAACGACTTTCTTCTAGGTATGTTTATGCTTATAAAAGCCTATTTTGCTAGGTGGCGTTGGGAAGGGTTTAAGGAAGCAGGCCCATGCTCTGCTTCAGATGTGATAAAGAAGCAGGTAGTTCCATAGTGGGCATCTGACCTAAGTCTTACCTACGGGAATCTCCCCCATGGAGGGGAAATCAGAGGGAGGCTCAAGCTGTGTTTGGTGAAGAATCTGCAGTCACTCTCTTAGCCAGGAGTGGGGCATGTTTGGTCCTTTCTGTAGTTTGGGTAAAGATCCTTATTCACAATCCATCATGGGCAGAGTGGCCTGGTCAGCTGTCGATGTGCCGCAAAATGTTCATGTTCAGCAACAGAACACCAGGCCACTTGTCGGGGGCCACCTTCTTGTCCTCAGCTCCGAGTTCACATCTGGATCACAGGGGTTGTCAGTTTGATGGATTCAGCAGAGAGACAACGTCAAAGGAAAAGGAGGAAGCAAACGCTTAGATCGGGTAGGTGGAGAGCAGCATCCATCCGAGGCAGCAGGGGGGCTCGGTGGCTCCAAGCAGGCATGTGCGGTAACAGGGTGCTGGGGACATGGCAAGAGCAGGTCATGACAGGCAGGTCTTGCTGAGGCATTTGGACTTGAGATTGCATACGAGAGGGGGAGCATAAGAAGAGTCACGAGCTCTGATTGTCTGAAGTCACTTGCTGCACGGAGATGGATGTGGGCAAACCCGAATGTGCAAGTTCAGAGACAAGTGTCTCCTGGTCCCTCCTGGCCTCAAGGTCAGACACCTTGATCTGCTCCACTGGGCCATTTCATACTGGAGAGTACTTGGAGTCCCTTCTGCCCAGGTAGACTGTTTTCCCACTGACTACTTCTTAAAAAAAAAAAAAAAAGATATTTGTCTTCTTTAAAATAAGCAGCCAAAGAGACTCTGAGGAAGGAAGAATTAAAGCTAGACTCCTAACTCTGGGAAACGAACTAGGGGTGGTGGAAGGGGAGGAGGGCGGGGGGTGGGGGTGAATGGGTGACGGGCACTGAGGGGGGCACTTGATGGGATGAGCACTGGGTGTTATTCTGTATGTTGGCAAATTGAACACCAATAAAAAATAAATTTATTATTTAAAAAAAAAGGGATCCCTGGGTGGCGCAGCGGTTTGGCGCCTGCCTTTGGCCCAGGGCGTGATCCTGGAGACCCGGGATCGAGTCCCACGTCAGGCTCCCGGTGCATGGAGCCTGCTTCTCCCTCCGCCTGTGTCTCTGCCTCTCTCTCTCTCTCTGTGACTATCATAAATAAATAAAAAATTAAAAAAAATAAAATAAAAATAAAAAAAAAAGCTAGTAATTCAGGCCCTGGGTGACCTGACCTGCTTCAGTTCATCCGATGGTCTTTGTCAGAACTGCCTTGAGACAGGACCTCTTCTGGGAGAGATGGCAGTCAGCCTATGGGTATAAATATTCTCTCTCTCTCTCTCTCTCTGTCTCTCTCTCTCTCTTTAAGGTTTATTTATTTGAGATAAGGCAGGGGCAGAGGGGAGGGAGAGAGGAACTTTAGCAGATTCTGCATTCAGCACAAGCCCAACCCGGGGCTGGATCTCAAGACCCTGGGATCCTGACCTAAACAAAACCCAAGAGTTGGATGCTTAACCAGCTGTGCCACCCAGGCACCCCATCTTTATTTCTTCATATTTATTGCTTTTTTTCTTTTTATGTTGGGTTTTGCATTCCCACAAGTACATTGGGATTGAATGCTCTCAAGACAGCTTAAAAAGCCATGAAAACATGTTCTTGCCTTAAAGTGAGGCTGGAATTTCTCTCTTTGGCATCCGTTGTTTAGATGACTGTGCTGTGTTTTCATCCAATGTCCCCGTATCCTCCAGCCTAAAACAAACAGAAGGGGTATGGGTGTGGAAACAAGGGAGAGCTGGGTGTTTGGGGGAGGCTGGAACCTGGACAAATGGTCTGCGGGTAAGGAGAAGAGTCCAGGAATCTGCAGGGTAGGGCCAAAGCTGGCATTGCCTTCGTGCTTGCTCTGAGCGGTCACTGTCCCTAACTCAGCACCCCTATCGAGCAGAGACTTGGGGCTCCATCCTAGTGGTTGGTGGATCTCCTACCTTCATTAGGTGGGAGCCAACAGCGAGAAACTACACAGAGGGGGCCATTTGAATTTTAAAAAGTCTTCTCCTATTTATGCAATAGGAAAGAAAGGATAGAGGCAAGAGTCATGCTTAGGTTCAGTGCAATCCCCTATGTGGCTAGTGCATCCCCATTATAACTGACTCTCTCCTTTGCAAAGTATCCCAACTTCCACTCAAACCAACCCAATCAAGTAGAGCTCAGCTATGGGTCACCTGGCTCGCCTGTGGTTGCTCTTCGTTTGCACAGGTTTTCTGGACACAGCAGCATTGGCAAAAAGAGGGGTAATGCTTAACTGAGTCGAAGACCAGAAGACCAGACGTTACTGGGCAGGTTGGTCCCCGCAGGCCCTCCACTCCATGTGGTTGGGTGTCTCCTGTATCCTCAGCTGTCCTCTCTCTGGAGACGGGGGAATGGGAAAACCCTGCAGCTTTAGACATCTTAACGACAAAAATATCTTCCCTAGAACCTAGTAATTTAGCCTAAATGCCATTCCAGTGTAGGCAATGTCTCTCTTCCCTTGAGTTCTTTGTTTAGATCTTCTGTTTGCCTTTGGCATTATTCAATGTCACTGCAACAGGTCCAAGGTGCATCTTTCTGTTTAGTCATCTTTACTGGGGCTTCTGTGCCTCCTGAATCTGATAATTTATGTCCCTAAGAAGTCCTAGGCAGTTATCAATTTTTCCAGTCATTACCCCATTACATATTGACCTTCTCATCGGCTTGTTTCAATTACATGCATGTTATATCTTTTTCCTTGTGAATTCATGTCTTTCGTGTTTTTCTATCCCCATTTCTCTGGATTATGTTTGGGGTGATATGGCAATGTCATCACATCTAATGTCTACATCACATACTGTATTGTCACCTTCTTTCAATGTGTGCTTTTATCAGTTCATTAACTTTATTTAACATTCCGATGACTGTTTTCATTCCTGGATGAAATAGGAGTTCTTGGCATATTATTATTTTCTTATGATATCTGTTCCACCTTTCATTTTTAAAATTCACCTTAAGTATACGTATTCATAAACTCCAAGCATTATTTATCTGAAGTTCCGAAAGATCTAATGCTGGTGATTGTTGTTCCTATTGATTCAAGTGTCCTGTGTACACATTTGTATGTACTATTATATTGTATTATATTGATATGTTGCAAATGGTATATTATTTCTCTAAGCATTTGTTCAGTTTATTGTTTGGACTGAACTGGTCCTGAATTATACCTCTGCCTACATAAGCCTGAGCACACCCCTCCTTCTAGCTCTTGGTTCCACATCTTGTTTCCTTGCAAGTGGTGTCCTGGTAAAGGCTACTGGACTTTGTGCTATTTTTTTTTAATTTAAATTCAATTTGCCAACATATAGTATAACACCCAGTGTTCATCCCATCAAGTGCCCCACTCAGTGCCCATCACCCAGTTACCCCCCCACACACACACCTCACCTTCCACAACCCTTTGTGTGTTTCCCAGAGTTAGGAGTCTCTTATGGTTTGTCTCCTTCTCTGTTTTTTTCTCACTCAGTTCCCCTCCTTTCCCTTATAATCCCTTTCACTATTCCTTATATTTCACATACAAGTGAAACCATATGATGATTGTCCTTATGCTGAGTGAAGTAAGTCAATCAGAGAAGGATTTTGTAAAGGTCTGGGCACAGCTGCCACAGTACAAGAGCCCTGATGTGCACCATCACCTGGTCAGAGAGAGGAATCACACCTGTGTTTGGGCAGGGCTGGACCACCAGAGGCTCTGGCTTCCCCCAGGGCTTCCTGCAGGGTCTAGATAACAGTCCCTGAATCTCCAAGGAGTTAACACACTGTCAAGTTGACCAACGAAGAAAGCAGATGAATTTCCCATCCTTCCTCCTCTCCAACAGACTTTTCTTTTCTTTTTCTTTTTTTTTTTTTCCAACAGACTTTTCAAAGCAATGTTTCTACACGGCCCTCATCCAATATGCTTTGTTTTGAAGTAGTGGCTAATTGGGACAGCGTCATCTTGAAATCTGTGTGTACAGGTTGAATCTGACACATAATAATATCACAGGCATCTGGGAGTGTAAAGTTGGATTAACAGTGTTCATAATTTACATTCCTGTAGAAGTTTTCTTATTTGAATTTGGGTGTCACATGTGTGAATAATAATAAATTGTGAGAATAAACGTTTGCATTGCAGGACTGTGAATAACTTAGCCTAGTTGCAAAAATAAAATACTGCATTAGACAGTATCCCCTATCCCCAACCCAGATGAAAAATAATCTCCAAGAGCAGATTGGCAGAAACTGGCTCTTGTGATCCTGGTTCTCTTTTCCTTTGGGCAATTTATGATGAGATGACAAGCACTTCATAGAGAGAATTCCGTCAGATTGGTGTCTGGAGGCAGGGTTTGATCTCAGCTTTGTCCTTACTAACTCCACAACCCCGGGCTTGTTAGTTAACCTACTCAGCCTTGTATTTTTTTTTTTATTAATTTGGAAACTGAGAACAAGGACACCTAAGAGATAGGGTTGTTGTGAGGGCAAGTGTCATGAGTGCAAATAGCTTGGAGTAGACTCCACATGGGCTCTGCCTTGGTGACAGATCTTCCTCACTGCAGCCCCAATATGGGAGCTTCATTATTATGCACATCTCTTTACAAGTGAATCACTTCAATGCAACAAACTTGGTAAATTTTACCAAGCACCATCCACACCTCTCACTGGTATAGGCTTTGGGGATTTTATAAATGAAGGAGCTTGCTTGGCAGTGGCGGGGGGCGGGGGGAAGGCATGAAAATTAGAGCCAAGATCCCTTTGAGTTGACAGCAAAATGCCACTTACTTCTAAGCATTGTGTCCAGGGAGTAGGTTACAGTAACTTTGTGGAGACATTTGTAAAAGTGAAGACAGGACTTGCTATTTGCTGCCTTTGTGCAAAAGGTAAAAGAACATTCCTTCTAGAGAGATTTAGAAAATAGCACCATCTTCAGGTGGACAAGTTAGACAGATGACCCCCTGGGAGTAGACACTGCCTGGGTAGGCTGCTGCTCCGTGAGCAGAGCACGGGAAGGGTTTCAGCAGGCCAGGGAGGGAGGGAGTCTGGCAGGGAGCTTTGTGCTGTGTGCAAACCAGGCATCTGCACAGCCCTACCTGCACAGACATGCAGAAAGAAGCCTCCCTGCACAGAGTCGACCTCATCTAGCCAGTCCTCAATTCAAACTGATTTCACTGTGTGAATAGCTCTTGAATCAAACAGCTCCTCTCCATCCACAGCCCAGCATCTCCCAGGCTGGGGCCAGAGGCTCCCTTTGGAAGCACAAACCTGATCACACCCTTTCCCTGCAGGCATCCCACAGAATTGCACCCCCCTCATCTGCATCTGCAATTCCCACTGCTCTTGACCCCAGGGGGTCTGATCCCTCCTTTGTGAGGCTCCCCAGGATCAGAGGGTGTGGTTTCAAGAGATGTAGTCATGGATGTCCCTCAAATGTGCAGAGGCAAGAAAAGACAGAACCTCAGACCTGCAGAAAGGTGCAAACACTTGGTATTTGTGACCGGTGTTGGGACCTTTGTGTAGCCACCTCTTCTGAGTGTGGGCAGGATAAGTGACTTGTTGCTAGCCAGTGGAACTTAGCAAAGGTGATGATCTGGATGGATGTGATTATGTTGCATAAAATTATAACTTCTGAGTTGCAAGGAGACACTCTCCATTGCTGGCTTTGGAGAAGCCACGAGGTTGAGTGCTGCCATGGAGAGGACCATGTGGCAAGGGACTAAGGGTGACTATGTTCATTTCTTCTTGCTGCTGTGACAAATCACCACAAACTTGCTGACATGAAACAACACAGATTTCTTCTGCAGCTCTAGAGCTCAGAAGTCTGACAAGGAGCTCAAGGGGCAAAAATCCAGATACCTTCTGGGGGCTTTAGCGGGGGGACAACCTGTTCCTTGCTTTCCCCAGTTTCTAGAAGTGGCCCACATTCCTTTGCTCATGACCCTCTTCCTCCATCTTCAAAGCCAGCAATGGTCTGACCACTCCTTTGTCGTCAGGGTTCTCTCTGACTGGCTGTTATTGGGAGATGTTCCCACTTTTAAAGATTCACATGATTATATTGGCCTACCTGGATAATCCAGGATACTCCCCATCCCAAGGTCCTTATGGAATCACATCTGCAGTGTCTTTTTTTTTTTTAATTTAAAATGTTTGAAATTTAAATTCAACTTAATTAACATATAGTGTATTATTAGTTTCAGAGGCAGAACTTAGTGATTCATCAGTTGCATATAATACGCAGTGCTCATCCCATCAAGTGCCCTCCTTCATGCCCATCACCCTGTTACCCCATCCTCCCACCCATCTTCGCTCCAGCAACAGTTTGTTCCCTCTGTCTGAGTCTCTTATGGTTTGTCTCCCTCTGATTTGCCTTCTTTTTCCTTGCCTTCCTCTATGTTTATCTGTTTTGTTTCCTAAATTCCACATATGAATGAAACCATATGGTATTTATCTTTCTCTTACTGACTTATTTTGTTTACCATAATACCCTCTAGTTCCCCATCATTGCAAATGGCAAGGTTTCATTCTTTTTAATGGCTGAGTAATATTCTATTGTATATATATAGCCCACATCTTCTTTATCCATTCACCTGTCAGTAGCATCTGGGCTCTTTCCATAGTTTGGCTATTGTGGACATTGCTGCCATAAACATGTGGGTGCAGGTGTCCCTTTGACTCACTGTGTTTTTATCCTTTGGATAAATACCTAGTAGTGCAATGCTGAATTGTAGGGTAGCTCTATTTTCAACTTTTTGAGGAATCTCCATTCTGTTTTCCAGGGTGGCTGCACCAGTTTGCATTTCTACCAAACGTGTTAAGTGGGTTCCTCTTTCTCTGCAACCTCACCAGCTTCTGTTATTTCCTGAGTTGTTAAATTTAGTCATTCTGACTAGTATAAGGTGGTATCTCATTATGGTTTTGATTTATATTTCCTTGATCCCCAGTGACATTGAACATTTTTTCACATGTCTGTTGGCCATTTGTATATCTTCTTTGGAGAAATGTCTGTTCATGTCTTCTGTCCATTTCTTGACTAGATTATTTGGTTTTTGGGTGCTGAGTTTGATAAATTCTTCATAGATCTTGGATATTAGCCCCTTATCTGGTAAGATATTTGCAAATATCTTCTCCCATTCTGTAGGTTGCCTTTTAGTTTTGTTGACTGCTTCCTTTGCTGTGCAGAAGCTTTTTATCTTGATGCAGTCCCAATGGTTCATTTTTGCTTTTGTTTTTCTTGCCTTTGAAGATGTGTCTAGCAAGAAGTTGCTGTGGCCGAGATCAAAGAGGTTGCTGCCTATGTTCTCCTCTAGGATTTTTATGGATTCCTGTCTCACATTTAGGTCTTTCATTCATTTTGAGTGTATTTTTGTGTATGATATAAGATAGTGGTCCAGTTTCACTCTTCTGCATGAATGAAAACTGGCTGTCCAATTTTCCCAACACCATTTGTTGAAGAGATTTGCCTTTTTTTCCATTGGATATTCTTTCCTGAGTTGTCAAAAATTAGTTGACCATAGAGTTGAAGGTCCATTTCTGGGTTCTCTATTCTGTTCCATTGATCTATGTGTCTGTTTTTTTTTTTTTTTTTTTTTTTTTTTTTTGTGACAGTACCATACTCTCTTGATGATCACAGCTTTGTAATGCAACTTGAAGTCCGGAGTTGTGATGCCTCTAGCTTTGGTTTTCTTTTTCAGCATTCCTTTGGCTATTTGGGGTCTTTTCTGATTCCATAAAAATTTTAGGGTTGTTTATCCCAGTTCTGAAAAATGTTGATGGTATTTTGATAGGGATTGCATTGAATATGTAGATTGCTCTAGGTTACATAGTCGTTTTAACAATGTTCTTCCAATCCATGAGCATGAAATATTTTTCCATTTCTTTGTGTCTTCTTCAATTTCTTTCATAAATGTTCTATAGTTTTCAGAGTATAGATCTTTTACCTGTTTGGTTAGGTTTATTCCTAGCTATTGTATGGTTTTTGGTGCAATTATAAATGGGATTGATTCTTTGGTTTCTCGTTCTTCTGCCTCATTGTTAATGTATAGAAATGTGACTGACTTCTGGGCATTGATTTTATATCCTGTGACTTTGCTGAATTCCTGCATCAGTTCCAGTAATTTTTTGGTGGCGTTTTTTGGATTTTCCATGTAAAGAATCATGTCATCCAGCAGAGTGTCTTTTGCCACAGTGGGGAACATATTCACAAATTCAGGAGATGAGGACATGGACATCTTTGGAGGGCAGTATTCTGCCTACAGCCAACATCCAGGAAGAAACTGAGGCCCTCAAACTCACAACCCACAAGGAACCAAATGCTTCCAACAACCACGAAAGCTCAGAACAGATGCTTCCCTAGTTGAGCCTCAAATGAGACCAGCCTCAGCTTGACTGAAGGTAAGGTGTGCCTACACTCCTGACCCTCAGTAAGTAAGATAAAAAATGTGCATTGGTTTAAGCAGCTAAGATTGTGGTAATATTATTACACAATGATGGTTAACTATGACATTATATAAAAGGCTATTTTGCTTTGCTCTTACCTATTTATCCAAACTCATCTGCCATTGCCTCTCCTCAACTCACACATATGTACATTCACAGAATGTACACACACACACACACACACACACACACACACACACCTCCAAGTATGCACTTTTAGTTCTCTACCCAAAACACTCGGTTTCATGCCTCTGTGCTGTAAAAATTAATGAAGATCATCCAAAAGAGAACAAGTGAAGGCTATTTATTCAAGGCTGGTTATGGCAAAGGTTCTGGCCACCATCACTTGCATCTGGCAGAGACTCAAAGGCAGGCAGAGGAGAGCAAAAGATTTTGAGTGGAAGAAAGGGCAGGCTTCAGGTGTGCCCTGACTCAAGGATGTTGGCCTGGGGGAGCTGGAGGTCTGCTAACTACAAGGGGCATCCTGTGTGGTTGTTTAGGGGTGAGTCTTCATCTTTTTCCTGTTGGTCTTGAGCTGGAAGTGGGGGAAAAAATTAGAGAAGCTGTCAGTTACTAACAAAGAAATGGCCCTTTGGAGCTGAGTATTATGGAGTCATTGCTTGGCTGTCTGGGTCAGTTTCGAGAGATGGTAAATTGCCTCCTGACAACTGTGGGTTGGTTCTGGGCTGGTTGCTGCAGATCATGGGTCAGAGTTCTGTTTTTACTTATAGCTTGGCCACTGTCCAGTTGTGTATTTCAGTCTCACTGAACTTGTTCATGTGCTGTTCTCTCTATGCAGAGTGCTCATGCCTATACCTTAACCAGGTGCCAAACTCAGATTCAACCTTCAGATCTCAGCTTTAGCGTACCTTCTTCTGTGAGGCCCACTGCGATCATTCTACCCCTTTTTAGTCCCTTGGGTAGTATGTTCCTTTCAGTGTTGAATGTTCCACATCATATTATTTTATTGGCATATTGTTTATGTTGCCAATTCGATTGTGAGCATCTCTGTTTCTCTAGTTACTCACAGCCTGGTACATCAGTAGATGCCTGCTAGATAGTTGTAAAATAGTTGGAACCAGCAACAACCCAAATATTCCCATATTCTTCATCCAACCCAATGGTTTCATTTTGATGTGAAACTGAAGCCATGAAGTCATGCAGTCTTGGAATTGGAGAGCATCGAGCCCTGCCAGGAAAGACAATGAGAATGATAGAGGCCGTTGTCTAAGTTCCCACATAGGAAGAGTCCAGATAAAAGCCCAGAGGCAAAAGCCCCAGTTGGGTTCTTTGTGGTATTCCATGCATCCCAGAGACCTTGGGATAATGGAGTGGCCATGAGCCAGAAGTGCAGTGTCTGGGGCCTCTGTCTCAGTAAGTAAAACAAATGCTGGCACATAGACACTGTTGTTTATGTACAAGAATGAACTTATTTTTTTAATATATATTTTTAATTATTTATTTACGATAGTCACAGAGAGAGAGAGAGAGAGAGAGAGAGGCAGAGACACAGGAAGAGGGAGAACCAGGCTCCATGCACCGGGAGCCCGACGTGGGATTCGATCCCGGGTCTCCAGGATCGTGCCCTGAGCCAAAGGCAGGCGCCAAACCGCTGCGCCACCCAGGGATCCCAAGAATGAACTTATGAATAATGGAAAATCACTCATTATCTAGCAACTACTATGACTCAAACTTTCCATGGAATTAATAGCATAAACCAGGAAAGCAGTGGAAGAAAGATGAGCATTATAGAATGATGTGAGTCTACCACTTTATCTGTCAATGTTCTCATGAGCTCCATCTTATAACAAATCAGACGACTGCAAATATTCAAAGTGGTATGCATAAATCCACTGTCATGTAAAAAGCTCAATAGAAAATATAAGCCCATAGCTATGCTACTTCCCGTCGTCTTTAGTCATTAACCCAGGTAAGTAGGCATGCTCAGGAATTTTCCTTCTTTTTGAATCAATTCAAGTCCTTGTTTGCTTAATTAAAAGCAATGGCATCATCTTGACTGTGATGAAACAATCCCATTTCAACAAGCTATCATGCAAATTAGCAAGGAGTGAAGGGATTTGTCTATTTTCAAATTGTTTATTTTAAACTAGTGGAATTCAGAGGCAAAGTGCCAAGGAAAATCCAACATGCAAAATTTTCCTTGGAAAATGATGCTTTACGGATTTTGAGCTGGAACTTGGATTTTTTTCAGATTTTTGTCTCTTGCATCATTCTCGTTGCTGCAAAGTAATAATTACCTAATATATATATATTGATATATACACATATCAATAGCTACAGCAAGCTATCAACAATAATATCAGATACCATTTTGGAATTTCTATTCTATTCTACATCATCATTTCCCCATTGAAAACATGTCCTTGGTTATGGATAATGTTTTCTTGGGACAGAGATGTTTTGGAAAAATGGAATACTCTAGTCCTTCCATGGATATTTATAATGTCCACCAGAAAAATATCTTTAGTAGGAGTCACAAAGTTAATTTTTTTTCTTTTTTTAAAATATTTATTTATTTGAGAGAGAAAGAGTGAAAGAGCACATGAGTACTTGTGAATGGGAGAAGGGCAGAGGAAGAGAATCTAAAGCAGACTCCCTGCTGAGTGTGGAGCATGACATGAGGATTACTCTCACAACTCTAAGATCATGACCTGAGCCAAAATCAAGGGTCAGATACTCAACCGACTGAGCTACCCAGGTACCCCTAAAGGAAATTCAGAGCTGTTGAACCATACTTGATAATGGAACAGATAATATGTGCAATATTTATTAGCATCATGGGAATTGGTGTTTCATGGAATAGGTTTTGATATTTTAATCATTAAAAACAAACTAGTAAATAGGTTTCTCAACACAGATAAGAAAAATAAGATCTGGAGGGGCACAGTGACTTGAATAAAACCAACAAGTAAATTCTATCCCTGGAATTTAAACCTGTTATCTGTCTGATTCCAAAGTATGTTTCCTAGATGTATGCATTTCTTTTGGCAACTTGAATCTTGATCTGTGTGTGTACTGGGCCATTCAAATTAAATCTTACATCCTTGCTATTGAAATGATTTCTATTGGATGTTTGCACAATAAAGCACCACAACTAGATAGCAGACCTTGACTCAAGTCTTCATATGAGGCATGGAAGGCCTTTGATCCCTTTGCTAGTGCCAGAGACTCATGCCAGCATGGCACAGCAAGAGGCCACCGGTTGGGGCCAGGAAGAGGGACAGGGAGAAGGCAACCCTTGCTGGCACTAATGAGTGCCAGGTTCCAAGGTGGGCCTGGCCTGGGCTACAAGGGTGCCCAGGATATGGCATGGATCCCAGATACTGTCACTGAGGCATGGCCCAACTCACCATTTCTTAACAATTTTGCTGTTGATGATCAGAATTTCCTAGTTTTGATAAGTTCTAATTTGTCTTATTTTCTTATTTGATTAGTGGTTTGTAGCCTATTGAAGAAAGCTTTTCAAAAAACAAGGTTATGAAGGCATGTTACAGCTTTATTCTGAAGGTTGATTATTTAAACTTTCAGAATTGTGCAAATTATTGTCCTCAAATTAGATTGTGAAATAGGGAGAAAAGTTCATTTTTCTCTGCATACATAGAACATTTTTAGCAAAATGAATTGAAAAGACTGTTTCCCAGTGAAAATTTGTGTCACTGTAAATCGAATGACTGTGTATGTAGGGATGTATTTTGGCTGATTGCTCTATCTATGCATCATTACACATTGACTTAATTATTTTAGCTTCATATTAAGTCTTGAAACCTATAAATCCTCTAATTTTTTCTTCTTTAATATTGTCTTGGCTATTCTATGTCCATAGCATTTCCGTTAAATGTTTGGATTTATCGATATCTACAACACTAACAAAAATAATGAACTTCTGGGATTTTGGCTGGAATTATATTGATTCTTAAATGAATTTGGGAAGAATTGAAATATTAATATCATTAAGTATCTCAATTCATAAATGTAGATTACCTGTATATTTATTTACATATTCCTTATTTTTCTCATCAATATTTTGTATCGCTGTCTATGATTTTTACACAACTTTCCTTAGATTTATTAACAATTATCTGATAATTTTTAATATTACATATATTTCTATGGATGTATTCCTATGTACTTGAGAATTTTCCTATGCAAATATAAATGGTAGTGCTTTGAAATTTATTTTTATATTCTTCACTGCTAGAATAGATAAGCATAATTATTTTTATACAGAACTTACATTTCCTCGTTTCAACTATCTTTGCTAAATTGACTTATTAGCTCTAATTATAGATTTAGGGAATTTCTACATCCACAATCATGTCAGTTATGAAGAGAAATGGCATTTTAAATTCCACTTTAGATCTTTATAGCTTTTTCGTGTGTGCATGATGGCTAGACAGTGGCTAGTGTCTCCACTACAAAGCTGATTAAAGGTGATGACAGTAGACATCTTTTTGTGTGTTTTCTGTATTTTGTTAATGTGTACGTTAAAGTGATAAGAATTTTAACATTAAGCTGAACTTTCATTCTTGGAATAAATCCCCCTAGGTCAAGCTATATTGCTCTTTTTATACATTGCTGGAACATAAGAGTCATTCAATAGATATTCCCTTTAACATCTCTCACTTTCCTCTTGGTAGAGTCAAGGATATGCACATATATTCCATTATATAATGCAGTAGAGATTGACTATATACACAATATTATACATAATATATAGGATGTATATATTATAATCTCTGATGAGAACCACCAATTCTGTCTAAAAGTTTAGAGAAGTCGTTAAGAAGGATAAAATGTTCAATTAAAAATTTAAAGAGTGAATAGAATTTCAACAGCAGAAGAAAGCACACAAAACATAGTTGTCTATTAACACACTAAATGCAATTGGTGTCTCTTTTGAGCCTTCCTCTGAGGAGGGTACCCCAAGTCTCACCAATTAGCATCAATGGCATGAGATGACCAGTCTAAGTTCCCACCTGACAAGAAGGGGGGCTACTTGAAAGAACAAAATTTACAAAATAAGTGGTAATTTTAAAAATGAACAGTAATTTGTCAAATGATTTGAAAGAACTCCTTAAATGTCTGAAAGAATTAGTGCAGTTCCAGAGGTTTTCTTGATTTTCTTGTCATCACATGTTTAGGATCCTTGTTCATGTCTTGTCCTGGTAAATATACCCTGAAAAGTAACCACTCTTTCAACTTCTATGACTATAAGCTGATTTTTCATGATTTTGAACTCGGTGTCAAGGGATTCATCAGTATGTACTCACTTCTGTTGCTTCTTTAACTTTTTTATGTTTATGATGTTTATTAACTTTTGTGTATAATTGTTCCGGGTACTATGCTATGCATAACAATGCATCCCCACACTTTGTAGCATAACACAACAACTCACTGTACTTATAGATTCAGGACTTTGGACAGAGCACGGCCTGGCAGGCGTGTCTGCCCTCTGCAATATCAGGCTCAGCTAAAAGGCTCAGGTTTTTTTTTGTTTGTTTGTTTTTTGTTTGTTTGTTCATTTTTACCTTCCGGTGCCTGGGGTTGATGTTGGTTACCAGCCAGAATATGATCTCCCACAAGAGGAGTCTCCATGTGAACTCGGATGCCTCATAACATGATGCCTGAGTTTCAAAATTGAGTGGTCTGAGGGAGTAAGAGAGTGAAGCAAAAGTCAAATTTCCTTTTCCTTCCTAGCTTTCAAGTGGGAGTCACACAGTATAACTTCCACTGCATTATACTGGTTTAGGCAATACAAAACTTTGTCCGGATTCAAGGAAAAAGAAAAATAAAACTGTCACCTTTCCTTCATTTATTTGTTTGTTTGTTTGTTTGTTTGAGTGAGTGGGGTGAGGTGCAGAGAGAGAGGGAGAGAGAGAATCCCAAGCAGCCTCCATGCTCAGAACCCCTGACAGGGGCTCGATCTCAATACCCTGAGATCGTGACCTGAGCAAAAATCAAGAGTTGGCTGCTCAACTGACTGAGCCACCCAGGCGCCCCTAAAAACTTCACCTTTCAATGGAGAAATATCAATGTCTTATTGTAAGAAAAGCATATGGGATGGAATATATATTGGTAATTCCTGATGTATTAGGCTTCCAGTTTAGGTACTATAAATCTAGATAAACTATCCTTGTATATATTTTTGATACACATATGTATTTATTTCCATTGAGTATATATTATGTTGAATGGTATGCTCAGTCATGAAGGATGGGTCATACCAGCTTTAATAATGAGTTCTAATTTTTTTCCATTGCATTTGGACAAATCTACTCTTCTATTGGCAGCATATAAATCATGTAGCTGTTCCACATCCTTATTATTCAGAGTGAAATAAGAAGCTGGTAAGTGATTTGGGGATAGATTTTAGGAAGCCCTACCTTTGGGGTTCAGACATTTCCTCCAAAGCCAAGGTTTTTAAGCTGGAGGGCCTATAGCCCAAAGCCTGAAGATACACTTTATACACAAGAACTGTGGTGGTCCTGGTGTTGCTGTTGTTACTTCTAACTGACTTTGAATTCCTTAGGTTGGGCATAAATCACTATACCGTGCTCCCACCTAGTTACTACTCCATAATTTAGCAAGACCCATCTTGGAATTATTCACTTCACTCCTGAAAGCATTTATTTTTAATCTCTCCAAATAAACAAAATTAAATACTGTATTGCTGGGGATATAAGTGTGCATGTATAGTGTAATTTTTTTTAAAAAAGACCAAGAGGATAATAACTTCACAATTCAAAATGAAACTTACCTTTGGTGGGAGGCAGAGGACGGGTTGGGTGTTAGCACGTGTTTTGAGTCATTGGTGTTGTAATGCTGTAGTTATTATTTGGGTAGTACATCCACGGTTAAGTTTTTTCGTTTTGCCTTATTGTTTACGTATATAACATAAATCCTTCATATGTATATTTGTACGTGTATATGCATTTATTAATTTGGTCATTTATGAGATAATAGTCTAGGTATATGAGTATAAATTATTACATGATAAAAAAATTAAGCCTCAGAGGCACCTGGGTGGTTCAGTTGATTAAGCATCTGACTCATGATTTTGGCTTGGGTTATGATTGCAGGGCCATGAGATCGAGCCCCATGTTAGGCTCTGCGAGAGCAGAGAGTCTGCTTGAGATTCCCTCTCCTCCCTCTGCCTGTCCCCCTGCTCACTGTCTCTCTAAATAAATAATTATAAATAAAACTCTTTAAAAAATGAAGCCCCATATTTCTTTCATACAATTTGTGCATGTTGTGTAGTGTGACTTGTGGGAGGAAATCTGTGAATATAAGAAGCTTAATAAGATGAAAAGGAAAAGAGACTCACAAACCTTCTTTTAGTGTAAATGGGCATAATCTGTCTTTTCCTCAACACCGACTGGGCTGTTCATTTAATTATACCTGGATTTTTTCCAAAATGCAATATTTGAGGGCAAAACACTGAAGGGTGTTGTATGCTGGAAATATGCCCAGATTTGGATGAAAGCAGCCCAGAAAGAGGGTGAGAAAAGGCAGGAGGGGTGCCGTGGTGGCTGCGGAGAGCGTTTGCGGTAATTTACGGCTCTGCTATTTTTCAGAAAGGCCCATTCCCAAATGGACAATCCAACTTAGAGCACTGCATGTTGCTGTTTTCCACAGGGAGTTTGAAGTGAATAGTTATTGTGGATGCGTTATGTCTGTGTACCTTAGGCATTTTCCACTCATTACTGCTTTCACGCAGCAGATGCTTAATATGTACTGAACAGAAATCCAGTATCATCTCTAAACCCCACAACCAACATTCCCATGAAGTCTGTGCTATTGCCCATTTTTTACAGATGGAAAGATGGAGTCTCAGAGATGTTCAGTAGCTTATTGATGGGGCGGGTCGTGGTTTCCAAATGCAGCCATCACAATAGTCCACATGCTCTTCTGACAGTGTGACCCACCTGCTACTTCCCCATCCATGGGAGGGGTATGTGTCCCTCCTCTTGAAACTTAGTGGACATTTGTGGCTGCCTTGACCAATGCACTGTAGGGGCAGTGACTCCATGTGACTTAGGGTCATGAACTGAAATGAAGTTTGCTCCTCGCTCTCTCTCTTTCATGAGATTCTTGCTCTTGGAACTTGACTACCATGCTGTGAGAAAACCCGGACTACACAGAGAAGCCATGTGTGGGAGTTCCTGCTGACAATCCCAGCGAAGGCCCCAGCCAACAAGCAGCCCCAACTGATAGACGTGAGAGTGGACA
Source organism: Vulpes vulpes (assembly GCF_048418805.1). NCBI lineage: Eukaryota > Metazoa > Chordata > Mammalia > Carnivora > Canidae > Vulpes > Vulpes vulpes. Next base: position 57,318 of record NW_027325674.1, read on the forward strand.
ACCTTCAGAGAGTCTATGTCAGCCACGTCTAGTTGCACTTGAACGAGAGACCAGGAGTGGGAGCCTGTGAGTGAGTCCAGTTGGCCCTCAGACCAAGAGGAGTGGTAATAATACTAACAGACAATGATAAAAATGGTGTATTATTGGGGTTTGTTCTTGCTCTAAGTTTGGAGTGGTTTCTTAACTTTGCAGTCATAGATAAGTGAATCTCACAGTAAACCTCTGGGCATAAAGCCCTGGGCTCAGAAGCTCACGCTCATTCATATTATAAAAGATGCCATTGTGCCTCTAGCAAATGGCCATGTTCTCACTTGCAGTTCCTACAGTTCTGTAGATAGCCTTGAGATTTTCTGGTTAATCAGCTTTCATCGTCCTTCTTCTCACTGCTGAAATTCTAGACCTACTGTCCCAGGTACAATGATCGTGAACACTGCTGTATCTCAAGGAGTGCAGAGTCTGGTGAAAAAGGAAAACACAGCGACTAATTGCTGGAAAGGGTGAAGGTCAAGGTCGATGACGGACACCAAGGAAGGGCAACATCTGTGAGGATGACTGGCAGGACAGAGCTTCCTGAAGAAAGGGTGGGCTGATGAACGCTTGAGGAATTCAACTGAATTAAAGAATTAAACTGAAACGAAGTCAAGGGAAAGAATCCCCCAAAGGTGGCATGAATCTGGCAAAGGCAGAGAAGCAAATCGTCGTTTACTGAGTGAAAGAATGAATATCCCAGCATTACTCCTGGGGCACTTGAGGCCAGCTGTGGTGGAGGATGCTGGCATGACGATCTGGTGCTACCTCCCAGAGGGGAAGGTGTGCCATCTTCGGGACTGGAGTGTACAGCACCACGTGTGGAGCATCCTGGAAAGACAGTTTGGCATGTGAATCAGCCACTAAAAACAGCTCCACAAGCAGGCCTGTGTGCTGATATTCTTACCCTGTAATCCTGGGTCAGGATCTAGTAATTATGATTAAAAAGGAAAAAAAGCTTCCCTTGATGATTGTGATGCAGCCATATTAGGCGAGACTGCTGGGCTGATGGGATCCACGAAGGGATTTTAGGCAGGTCGGGGACAGAGTTGGGCTGGGTGCCCGGAGTGGTGGTTCATCGGGCAGTCCAGAGCGGAGGGACAGGGGCTGGGGCTGGACGCAGGGAGTCCAGAGCGGAGGGACAAGGGCTGGGGCTGGACACAGGGAGACCAGTCAGGAGGCCATGGACAGTCCAGGTGAGAGCTGGAGAGGTGCAGCCAGGGCAGCGACAGCGCTGGTGGGGGCTGAGTTCAGGCACAGGCAGGGCTGGTGATTGGCAATCGGGAGAGGGGGGAGACAGCAGTTAGGGACGATGAGTAGTTTGAGCTCTGAAATGGTGCGCGTTGGGGCTGTCATTTGGGATGAAGAGTGACAGAACAGGCTCACAGAAATCCCCAACTGCGGGGGAGTAAGAGCTGTCCTCACTACGCAGGAAATAGTGATCCCTATTCAAAGGAATAGAAATTAAATTAATGACAAGCCAGGAAGAGACTCTTCCAGCTTCTGAAACAGATACATGATTTATATAGATAATAATAAGAAAAATTCCTGACTATAAAAAAAAAATAAAAGGCCTAAATGGAGTAGAAATATGAGCCGAGGCTATTAGTAGCCTCTTGGCAGACGGGGAAGCCTAATTCACTAATGTGTTTATTAAAAATGTCCAAATTCAGTAATTACAGAATGCTGATTTAAACGATTAAAGGGATACCTTTTACCCTGACAAACATGACAAGGAAGTGTAATTCAGGATGTCAGAGGGGATGTGGGCATGGGAATGTGGTGATGCTGGTGGGTGGCCCCACTCGCTGCTTCCTCTGTACCAGGGGAGACGACAGACGGCATCGGTCAAATAACAGGTGCACAGCCAATGACCCAGCAGAGAAGCTGCCACACAGGGATCAAATGCAAGGTGGCTCATTTCTGCTCTGAGTGAGCAGGAGGTACTAGAAAGAAAGCCCAGGTGCCCACCCATGGGGTCACAGGTAAAATGTGTGAGCACACTATGGGGCAGGAAGCAGTCAGAAGGAACAAACCAGAGGGACTTTCTTGTCAAAATGAGATATCAGCATAGTGTCACTAGTATACATTTAAGATATAGGCACAGAAAACAGTATTTCGCATTTCTCAAGGGTGCCCACGTATACAGGGGACAATCTCACATTGTAGCAGTGACCCGTCTGGGAGGCAAGAGACATCTGGGGGAGAGAGGGGAAGGAATGAAAACAGAACGAGGAAGAGAGAGAAAGAGAGACAGAAACAGAGAGAGACAGAGACAGAGATGGAGGGGCAGAGCCAGGCCCAGGGAGAGAGAGAGAATGAGCTGGAATGGATTCACGGTGATGATGCTGGGGTGTCATGAGCTGAGAACACTACTGGCTCAGCTTTCTGGCCCTGAGGGTTCTATACCCCCCAACAGACATGGGAGCTGAGAGAAGGTCTAGCCGAGAAGATACTGAGAGATTTGAGTTTGGCATCACTGGGCCCCGGGCCGTGGAACCTCAGGATGCGCAGGGACAGGTGTACGTGGTTGGAGGTCCAATTCCAAGTGTTTATTTTCAAAATATAGATAGAAACCTATTTCTCAGAATCCCTACAAAATCCTGAGTCAGCAAGGCATTCCCTGTGGCTAGGAGAATATTGGGCATCTGTTGGCCTAGGCTAGTCAACACAGTAAGGAGAATGGAGTTGATCTTTCTGGCTTAAACACCCTTAGGGCTTAGGGAGGAATTGCAAACTCACCCCTTATCTCAATGGCAAGACCTGAGAGTGAGCCTCTTGTAGGTCTTTATAGACCATAGGAGAAATTTTGTTCTGTATTTTAGAATCACTGAAAACCCAAATAAAAGGTGTTAAGCAGGAGTCAGGGTAGGAGATACTACCAGATGTATGTCATGAAATAAGGGAACCACGAAAGGTTGTGGCACAAACCCACCTAGGAGGGTGGAAGCTGTGTAGACCTCCAGGGCCCAGAATACTCAGGACTGGGTTAGAAGGTCAAATACACCATCTTGGAGGGGAATCCACTGCCCCTACACTACTGGTCTCTTTATACCCCCGTGCTGGATTCCTTAAAGAAGGACTCTGTTTCAACTACTCGCCATCATTCTGCGTGCAGTGTTCTTCCACCAGTGAGCGGCCCTGGCCTATGACCAGCCTGAACCCGACTGTCCCCAGGAAGGGCCCTCTCTTGGCCCAGCTGCTGGGACCCATTATAAACATGAACACCCCAGTGCGGGGATGACAGCCTCAGCAGTTCCCCTCAGAATTTACGGGTGTGGCAGCTTCCGGAACAAACAAATCTTCTTTACCATGGTGGGAGGCTGATCTGGAGCTCCAGGCACGGGGCCCCCCTCCATGGGACATCATCAAGCCAAAGCCAGATGACCGCTAGGAGGCAATGTTGAGGATCATCCAATTTTCAAATGGGGATTGGACCAAATTACCTCCTCACTACTTTGAATCTATAACTGGAGTATTACTTAGTTATTCTCCTTATTTCACTGAAGATGCCCTCCCGAGATCAGTATTCTCATTATATTAATTGTTTCAATTTGTCTGCTGGGAAAAAGGCTTGGCAAGATTTCAGAGCTCAGGAGCAGTCAAAGCAGAATTTTGCCCGCCTCCCCACCTCCACCCTCCCAACCCCGTAGTCTGGCTTATGTCAGATTTTTACTTAAAGTTACAGGCTGTGAAAGCCAAAGGGCTCTGAGATGTGGAGACAGAGGAACAGAGAGGGGAAGGGACTTACCTATAATGAGACAGAGTTCATGGAAGAAGCCAGCTGGGAGCCCGGGCATCCTGACTGCCGGGGTGATGTGTCTTGCCTTCTCACCATGACGTCTCCTCTCCAAAGGGGAGATGATTCAAACGTGTGCAATGCTGTCGGAAAGAACTGCATGTGATCTCTAGAAGCTGACAAATGAAGATGTCTGGAATACCTTACCTGAAAGACATGTCAGCGTATACACAGAAAAGTCCCATCCTTCCTGAACAATGAAGGACTCGATCCTCAATAAAAAACGTATATATATATATATATATATATATATATATATATATATATATATATATATCGTATTTATATATATAAATAAAACGTGTGTGTGTATATATATATATCTCCTGAGTTTATATATATATACTTCACAAATATGTATCCATTTTAGTGTAAGCATGCCTTATACATGTGCGTCTCTATTTATCCGATTTTAAATTATGAATTAGACTCTGAAGACTTTGCTTAAAGACTTCCAGTGACTATGCACTGCCCTCAGCTGTACCCTACGTTCCCCTGCCGAGGCTCTGTGTGGCATGGAAGCCAGCTCTCCACGGCATCTCATTCCATTCTCCCCGTCTCTGCACACCCCAGTCATGCTCCCAGGGGCCCAATGCACTAAGCTCAATCCTCTTTTGTAGGAAGGGCCTTCCAGAGGCCTCTTCTGGGCCTTTGCATTTTGCCCCCAAGCTCACTCCAACCTCATGCAATACAATGTCTGATTCTTTTGCGTTACTTGGATCTCAGTTTGTGAAAGAGACATTTTCTGATCGCCCTCTCCAGGGCAGCCCTTTCCCAGTCACTGCCATCCCTACTTGCGGGCCACTTCCATCCGTCTATTTAGTTCTTGTCTGCCTCCCCCCGCAGAAAGGTAAAGTCTGTGAGAGTAGAGAGACCCTGGCTGCCTTGTTATTGCCGTACCCTGGTATCTGCCAGGATATTCTAGTACACAGTAGGAAATCAATAAGTACCTGTCAGAGGGATAAAAACATAAATCTAATGTGAGCCCTTCAGAATGTGAGGACAGTCTGTTAAACTCCTTGCGGTGGTCATCTTTGGGAATGGACGAACAAGGAAATTGTGGTGTTTTTATTATACCGGACGACGCCTAGTAAATATTTTACATGAGTACATTTGGACTTGGTGAGAATAAATTTAAAAATTGTTTCATTGTGATTATTATTTCTTTTTTTTTAACACTGAGCTATTCTTTCTCCGGGAATTGTGATCCAGACACGGTCTGACAACCCTTTACGCATAAATAGAAAAGGTCCTCCAATGATGTAACGTGGATCATGTCCTTGACATTCTTGAAAGCTCCGGCAGGCAGGATGAAAGGAAAAAATAGAATCATGGTGCTGAGAGGGACCAGCCTTTAATCTCATCCAACCCCCTTATTTTACTGGGGAGGAAACTGAAGCTCCAAGAGGCAGACACTTTAAAAGTGGAAAGATAAAGGTATGGTAAGTCAGAATCCTGACTCTGTAACTAACCTGGGCTGGTCCTCTGTCCGCTCTGGGCTAGTTTTCTATACTTAAAAATATGAGGGGGGGGGTATGTCTTGCTGGCTTCTAAGGACCTATTCATTTCTACTAATCCATATCTCTATTGATAACTCAATGAAAAAAATCCCATATGACAAATCCAGACTATTCATTTTCTAAGTATCTGCAAGTATAACCAAGATAAATTTTCTGAGGCATTGGTTAAATACAGAGACACACTGTTCCTGCATTTAAGGGAAATAAAAAAGGAAGATAAGGATGTGATCATTCCTTTCAGTTAGGATGCAGAGACTGTCCCCACCACTCCAAAAAAACAAGAACAAACTGAATAAAATAAATGATAATACATTTTTTAAAAGTCACACATCTATAGAGGCAGAGACAAATAAAATGCTACAAAAGGATGAACGCTTCCTGGTTTCATCCCTGGGGGCACAGCAGAAGGAAGAGTGAATGTGATGTAGAAAGTGGCAAGGAGGCATCAGCACACATTTTGATAGACATTTAATGGCCACGTGTGAGCTCATATGATGGACTGGAATTCCTCGTTGGCCCGCTACAAACCTAGCTATGGCCATCTGCCACCATGTTTCCACAGGACCCTCCCAAGTGCATATGGTGGAATGCTGAGGCAGATGGGTGAGATAAGAAAGACCTTCCAAGATGGATGGGGCCTTTCCCAAGTGCAAGTGCAAATGCTTGTGTTTGGATAGAGGCAGGGTAGGAGAGTGAGAGAGATTACCCCCAGGCACACGAGGGGCTTCACTGAGCATGGGTAGCAGGTGGCTGAAGCTTGGTGGAAGAAGCAGGATAGAGATGCATCTCCCCCAAAGCACAAAAGGCCTGGAAAAGCTGGTGGCCAAGACATAAATCACATAGTGTCTTCTCTGTAAGTGACAAAGTGAGGTTTATCTGAAGAAGGTAAGGTATGTTCAGCATTTGAGAATCATCCAACACAATTCACCACATTAGGAGTGTCAATTACATCTCAATAAAAAAAAGAAAGAAAACTCATATGACTATCTTAATGGAAGACTAAAAATTATTTGCTATAATTTAATAACTATTCATGATCACAATCTACATTAAACACAAATAGAAGGTTAATACATCCAATCTGTGGCATCTATGAAAATCTACAGCTATTATCATACTTCATTGTAAAATATTGAGTGCTTCCCTCCTAGCCCTGGGTACCAGGCCAAGACGCCCACTCTCACCACTTACATGCAACATTGAACTGAAAGTCTTGGAGCAACAGGCACTGGGTGGGGGGAAGACACACACGTTACAGGGAAAGAATTCAAATTTTCTGCATTCTCGACGACACGATTTTAGGAATAGAAAAAGCTAAGGAATCTAAAAAGGAAAAATAGAATTGAGAAATGAATTTAGCACGGTCAACTTGAAAAACAATTGTGTGCCCATATTTAAAAACTCTCGATCTCTACTTTAATCATGTAGGCACACTAATTTATTTAGTGTAAATCTGAAATGAATCATAAATGAAGTTTTAAAAGCTAGTGCCATAAAAGCATATATATATATATACATATATATATATATGACTGAAAATGGCACACTGTGTTAAGGATTTAACTATGCCTTGACAAGCAAAAAACAATTAATATGCACATATTCCTTTTAACAGGATAAGGATGTATATATGTATATATACATATACGTATATATACGTATATATATATATATAATCTCCACGTAGGCAAAGAATTCTTAGGACACAAGAGTATCAATCCTAAAACAAAATAAAGAGAAAAGCTTGGCCCCAACGAATTGAAACAATTGTTTTATTTTATTTTTTTTAATTTTTTTTTATTTATTTATGATAGTCACAGAGAGATAGACAGAGAGGCAGAGACACAGGCAGAGGGAGAAGCAGGCTCCATGCACCGGGAACCCGACGTGGGATTCGATCCCGGGTCTCCAGGATCTCGCCCTGGGCCAAAGGCAGGCGCCAAACCGCTGCGCCACCCAGGGATCCCCGAAACAATTGTTTTAATACGACCATCAAATGACATCTTTAAGTACATGCATAGGTAAGCTACGGACTGGGAGAAAAATCTTGCAACACATACCTGATAAAAGTCTTAAATCCTCAATAGAAAAGGGCACTTAAAAATCAGTAATGAAAAGACAAGCAACAGACACTTCCTGACAGCACTTTTGTGGAGACACGGAGTGAATTCCCAGGGCTTCAGAACGGCCCTATGGCAAACAAAGAAAAGACTCAAAGCAAGTGCTATAGGTGTGAGGCTATTCACAGGTCCCTACAGGTGTGGTTGAAATCCAAGGGTCAGAGGAAATGCCACCTGGAGCACCTAAAGCATCTTGGAAAGGCAAGGTCAACTCCTGTATAGACTCCCCTGGTGCTCAGGGAACTAAGCCAAACAAAAGTGCTGCCAGCATCTTCTCTAAGCTTCTGCATCTTCCTTAAGCATGTGGGGGCCTAACAAGGCAGAGGGAGGGGGAGAGCACAGTAGGAAGGGCAGGAGCTGGGCCAGGCCCCAGATCCCTGCCATCTACACCAGCAAAGGGAAAGGCTGGCCGCTCCTAAGGGGATCTGAAGCTGGAGTTCAAGGGGATGGGGAGGGAGCAAGGGAGGAGAAGTGAGAAGCAGAAGCAGAGAGAAAGTCAGAGAAATTCTCCCACCCAAAATAAGCCAGGAAAACAAACTCAAAAACCAATGAAGGAACAAGAATGTGCGTGACTCAGTTTCCTAGGGATACTTGCATGAAAATCCCCAAGTGCTAAGGGAGGGACAGAAGAGAGGGTCTGCGGAGATGCCTGGACCCTACCTCCTACAGGCCTTGGGACCTTACTTATATGTTACTTCATTGTGTTGAACCCTTGTTCCCGCCTCTGAAAACTGGGAATAAATAAAAGTGTTTTCTTATTTTCCTCCTGGGGTAGTATAAGTATCAAATGAGAGGAAACATCTATACTCTACAAAGTATGGCTATTAATATGGCTAATAATGGCACAGTGTATCAAGGACTTAAATATGCCTTGACAAGCAAAAAACAACTAATATAAACATATTCCTGCTAACAGGAGGATAAATATATTTTGGTTGACTTTTTTAGAAAAGGAAAACACAGGTATTGTAAAGTTTCATAGAATGAACTAGACTGGGTCAAAATGATCTCTGCTTTAGTAAAGCAAACTTCTCATTAAACAAAACAGGGGCACCTGGGTGGCTCAGTCAGTTGAGCGTCTGCCTTCGGCTCAGGTCATGATCCCAGGGTCCTGGGTTTGAGCCCCATGTTGGGCTCCCTGCTCAGCAAGGAGCCTGCTTCTCCCTCTCCCTCTGCCACCTCCCTCCTGCTCCTGCTCTCTCTTTCTTTCAAAGAAACAAAATCTTTAAAATAAGTAAACAAACAATAGACAAATTAAGATGACCACACCTAAGAGGGAGGGCCAGCAAAATTAGGAATATATGTAAAAACTGCGCATTCCATTGAAGTTATTTCTAACGAACGGTATAAAAATATTTTGCATGAGCATATTTACGGTGCTGTACACTATAAATTTAGGTTTAAAAAACAAAAGGGAGAAACAATGACTACAGAGATGGGGGATGGGTGTTCAGTGAGAAGTTAAAAGGTAAGAATGTTTTCAGGAGGATAGAAATTAATATAGAAATATAGAAATAGTGGGATCCCTGGGTGGCGCAGTGGTTTAGCGCCTGCCTTTGGCCCAGGGCACGATCCTGGAGACTCGGGATCGAATCCCACGTTGGGCTCCCGGTGCATGGAGCCTGCTTCTCCCTCTGCCTGTGTCTCTGCCTCTCTCTCTCTCTCTCTCTGTGTGACTATTGTAAATAATAAATAAATAAATTAATTAATTAATTAATTAATTTAAAAAAAAAAGAAATATAGAAATAGTAATTGGGGATCCCTGGGTGGATCAGCAGTTTAGCGCCTGCCTTCGGCCCAGGGTGTGATACTGGAGACCCAGGATCCAGTCCCACATCGGGCTCCCTGCGTGGAGCCTGCTTCTCCCTCTGCCTTCTCTCCTTCTCTCTCTGTGTCTCATGAATAAATAAATAAAATCTTTAAAAAAGAGAAATATTTAGTAATAACTGAAGTTTAATTAAAATATATGTAGATATTTAGTTTTAAATAAGGGCATTTACTAAAACAATAGATGCACAGTAGGTTCCAAACAGCAGAGAATAAGGGAGTTACAGCCTGCTTTGTCTCTGAGGAAAAGAGAAAAAGCCGCAATCCCTCCAGTGTCTGAGGGTGGGGAGTCTGGGTGTGGGTCGGTTGGGGGGCTTCAGTTCAGGGTGTCCCAGGAAGGAGTCCCCAAGCCCCTGACTGCCATATCTCAAGGTTTGATGGGCGAGGGGTCCCTTCCAAGTTCATCACGTGGCTGTAGGCAGGACCCTTCACAGTGCCATGAAATCTGTGAGCCTCTCAAGGATTAGAGGAAAAGAGCTCTTCTCTCTAAGGGAGAAGCAAAGGAGTCTGGAAAGCACTAATGTGGGGAAGGGGGAGGGGAAGGCTGAGGGTGGGTCACATTCAGAGTCTGGGGAAAGAGAGAAAGTTAGGTAAAGTTTGATTCAGAAGCATTTTATTCTTATGATCAGTGGGGACACCCATTTCAGGAATCATTTATGGGGTAAGTAATAGGAATCTGGAGGGTCTGTGTCTGGTTTTGTCACAGGTAAACAGGGCACATGAGTCTTATCGAAGTCACATGGGGGAGCGGCTTCTTGCAGTGAGCTGGTTCCTGGGGCACAAACAGCGCAGGTGGGGGTCCAGGGGGCGGAAGGCATCTCTTTTTTCACTGTCTCTGTTCTCTGGGATTGCAGGATCTGGTAAAATTCAACAATGTGATTGACGGAGCCATAGTATGGTCTCACGGAAAGCTAAAGTGTGAAATTGGCGTGGGACTTGCCAGGTGGTTAGAATTCCAATAGATGTAGACAGCCTGAGGTTTATATAGCTTGGAGGTGCTCAGCTGCTAGGAACAGAACATCCCAGGAACAGGGGCTTACGGAAGGGGACATGTCATGCCCTTCCCCAGCGGGAGCGCACGGATGACGCGCAGTGCCAGGCTTGTGGTAGAAGTTGGGCTGTGCCAGGGCTCTGGGTCAGCTTCTGTCATCCACCTGGCCTTTTCCTTGACACTACAAGGAGGCCATTGCCGCTTAGGGCACCTGCCCTTATGCAAAAGTTTCTGAAGAAGGAGCAAGGGGGGGTCAGACCAGAAAAGGGGGTTTTGCATTCATCAAAGAGAAAAAGCTATCACAGAAGAGGCATCACAGGCTGCCTTGTCACCCCTTGACCAGGATCCTGCCAAAGAGCCACCATTATTTTAGCTTCAAAGCAGGTGAGAAAAGTCAGCGTCAGATAAGTGAGATTAGGATTGCCCAAGCCTGGCCTAAACTCACCGCGACCCATCCCCTGAGGTGGGAGAGGTGCCTCCCCCAGGCTGAGGTTCTTACCATCTGAGAGACCCACAGGTTCCTGTTAGCAGGAGTAAAGGGGGTCAGGGGTGGCTACCAATGGCCAGGTGATATCAATGCCTGCCCCAGGGCATTCCAGATAGAGCCCTTCTGTGGAATCACAATCATCTGGAAGGCCCGCTCACAGGGATGCAGACTCAATAGCTATGAGACAGGGTCCCAAGCCCTTGTAATCCTGAAATGTTCCCGGGAGATGCTGCTGATCCCCAGACTAATCTGTGAGAACCACTGCTATAGGCCAGGGTTGGGGCCTGAAATCTTTTTCAAATCTAGAGGATAAGAAATGATTAGAAGTTGAATAGCTGGGGATCCCTGGGTGGCGCAGCGGTTTAGCGCCTGCCGTTGGCCCAGGGCGCGATCCTGGAGACCCGGGATCGAATCCCACGTCGGGCTCCCGGTGCATGGAGCCTGCTTATGTCTCTGCCTCTCTCTCTATCTCTCTCTCTGTGTGACTATCATAAATAAATAAGTAAATAGGGAAATAAAGAAAGAAAGTTGAACAGCTGGAACTGTTCCTGGGTTCCTTCACCCCACAGACTGGTGAGTCCGGGTGGCCAGCTGAGAAGTTTAGAATTTACACTCACTGGGGTCTAGACCATCTTCTCTGATAGAAACACATTATGGTGAGCCACAGACTAATTTTTAATTCTCTTGTAGCCACATAAAAAAAAGGTAAAAAATAATAAAAGTTGAAGTTAATTTTACTGATGTATTTTACGAAAACATTTTAAACATGTACTTAATATAAAATTATTAGTGAGCTATTTTACATGTTTTAAGTCTTTAAAATCTGGTGTGTATGTCACAGCACATTTCACTTCCTACGAGCAATATTCCAAGTGTCGACAGTTACTCGTAGCTATTTGCTACCACACAAAACAAGATGTATTCAATCTGTGACTTTATGTAGGTTTTTCTTCACCACCCCCATCACTACTGTCCCCAGGGTTAGAGGCAGAGAGGTTAATAGTAACCTTTGTGGCGGCTTTGGCTGGAGGGGTTGAGCCCTGGGAGTGACAGTCTGGGGATGCAGGAGATCATTAGCTTCCTCAGGTAAACTCCTGACATTTCCGTTACATTACCTCTCACATTAATGCTGTTAGTTTGGCCCTGTTAAAGTGTTACTCATCTCAAATCTGTAAAAAAAAAAAAAAAAAAAAAGACTACCCAAATAAGAACCAATAGAAGCTATCTATACAGAATCTTCTATAGCAAAAAGTTTGGCCACTATCACTTCTGCTTGGCAGACTCACAGGCAGGCAGAAGGGGTGGGAAAGTTTTATGTGTCATTATTGGCTTTTGGTGGCATGGAAGCTGGCAGGTTAACTAGAAATGGCCCCTTTGTGTGGTTGGGTTAGATGCATGTTTGGCTGGTCTTGAGTTAGTAGTAAGGGTAAAAAAAATAATAATAAGAGAAGCTGGCAATGGTTGCCCAAGTCCTGACTATTCTGGAAGGATTGCCATGGAGGTGGTTTGGCTTCCTACCTGGGTGCTACAGAGGTTGTGGGACACATTTCTCTTGTGATAGGTGATCTGGCCACTGTCTATTAGTATATTTCATTTCTCTGCTGGAAAACAAAACCTTGGTTCCATTGTAGCCAATTATCACTGAAATGTTGAAACTCAGTTGTCAAAATGTTTTCTTCCTGGAAACTTTGAGGTTCTAGGCATTTGTACTTCCTGATTTTTTTTTAAGCCGCTGCCTAAAGGGGAACCATGGTGTAATGAGAGGGGCCTGACTACTAGGCCCAGCTCTGCTGTAATGAAGATGTGGACCTCAGGGAAGTCAGTTCACCCTCAGGTCCTCAATTTCCTCATCTGTAAAATGAAATAAAATTATTGTAGCTCTGCATTCCCCAAAATGAGAGAACTTTTTTGTCTGTCAGGCTGGACATTTTCTGTCATCGCTACAGACATAAAGATGAATGATACATAAGCCTGCTTTCAAGGAGTTCCTAAATCTAAAAACCTAACTAGACCTGGGAGCTCAGATGATAACAGCGATGTTGATCTTGATGATGATGATCATGCTAATGGGGATGGTTATCATCATGGGGATGATGATGGTGTTGATGATGTTAATGGTGGTGATGGTGATGAAGAGGATGGTGATGGAGATGATGGTGGTGATGGTATTAATGGTGGTGATAATGGTGTGGATGATGATGGGGTGGTGAGGATGGGATGATATTGGTGATGATGATGGTATGGTGCTAGTGATGACGATGGGGATGAAGATGGTTTTGATTAAGAAGATGGTGGTGATGATGATGATGGGGATGATGAGGAATGTGATAACAGTATTGTTCATGGTAGTGATGGTGCTGCTGCTACTGCTGCTAATGGGGATGATCTCTTTTTTTTAATAATAAATTTATTTTTTATTGGTGTTCAATTTGCCAACATACAGAATAACACCCAGTGCTCATCCCGTCAAGTGCCCCCCTCAGTGTCCGTCACCCATTCACCCCCATCCCCCGCCCTCCTCCCCTTCCACCACCCCTAGTTCGTTTCTCAGTTAGGAGTCTTTCATGTTCTGTCTCCCTTTCTGATATTTCCCACTCATTTTTTCTCCCTTCCCTTCTATTCCCTTTCACTATTATTTATGTTCCCCAAATGAATGAGAACATGCAATGTTTGTCCTTCTCCGATTGAGTCATTTCACTCAGCATAATACTCTCCAGTTCCAGGGATGATGATCTCTTGATAACGATGATGGTGATATTGGTGATGATAGTGGTTAGGTACTGAGCACAGCTTCTGTGCTAGATATTGTGCCTAGATATTTCAATGCTTTGCTGTATTTAGTCCTCACAACTGTTGGAGCAGCTATTAAGATTATCTGCATGTTTAGGAAGAGGTAATTGAGGTTTAAAAAGATTAAGTAAATTGCTCAAAATCACTTTGCTAGCCAGTGTTAACGGGTGGTGATAATAGTGAAATCTGGATTTCAATGTGAGTGAGCACTTTTGCTCCATGGTTCTAATAACAACTTTGCTCACCTACCTCATTCCATGCTGTGTTGTTTTCCAAAATGTGATGTCCTTTGACAAAAGTATGTGGAATGTGGAAACAGAAGGAAGTGTGCATTCTATAGGCCAGATGAGTCTGAAGAAACTTCACAGAGATGTGCATTTAACATAAACGTTAATGATCAAGAGAAATTGGAATTGAAAAGGTCATTCCCAGAAGATCCAATAGGAAATATACTACTGTTGGGGGGTCATGGTGCTAACTGGGACGTTTCAAACATATTATGGCTGAGCTGGGAAATAAAGATGGGAGGATTATTTGGGGCCAGGTAGGTATAAGCACTGAGTTCTGTGAAGAAACTTGGAGTCTATTGCGTCTTTCATTTGTTGGGTTAGGTTTGAGGTTGTGTCTAGTGCATAATAAGAATTAAAAACGCCTTGATTTATGACTTTAGACACCAACTGACCTGCTGCTCTGGTGCTCGGCTGGAAATAGCACCACACAGCTTTGCAGCGTTGCTTTGCCTACTTCTTTCTCCAGCATGAGGTGAATATTAATTGTCCTGATTTTTTTTTGAGGCTCTCAAGCTCTCACCTCACAGTTGCTTTTGTGAGAAGTGATCTGACTGTATAAGAACATGAAGTAAGGACCATGACAGTCCAACCCCATGCAGGGAAAAGTGGCATTTCTCCAACTCAAGCAACAAAGTCTGTAGAAATTCTTCTTCTACATCCAATTACTACATCCAATTAATCCCCATAAGTAAGCTGAACACGTCCTTTCTCATTCTGTCTCAGATGACTCATTTGAGTTGCTTTGATGAATTAAAATTTTTTCCCCAAGACATGAGGATAAGAAATTCTCTACATGTGCACTATCATGTAGTAGAACAAAGTTTAGTCTGCCCTAAAAATGTTTAATTTGGCCTACTCTTTGGGTCTAGAAATGACTTACATCTCTTAAAGGATAGTTTCCAATCTTCAAAATTTTTGAATCTAACCTAAGCCAGGGCATTCTGTTACATTTGTAACCTTCAAAAATGGTTTGAGGGGAAAAAATAAAGTTTTGTATTACATGCATGGGTGCTATATTCTGGACGTTTGGGTCTGATTTGGGGTGTGGGTGTACATACTGCCATCTCAGTAACTGTTTGCTCTTCACTGTGGCTGAGGTCGAGGGCATTCTTCCTACGTGACCCCTGGGGGGGTGACCACATGCTGCCTCCTCTCAGGGTTATTCCCTCTCCGACCTGAGAGTACAGGAAGTCCTGAGAGAAAGGAGGTACTCTCATTCCTGCATCCTATATCTAGATGGTCCTGGGATGCTATACTGGGAAGGAAGACAGAAAAGAAAGGGAAGAAAGGGGACAAAGATGAGAAGAGAAGAACAAGAGAGATGACAAGATAGAAATAAGTAGGAGATGGAAGTGAGAGTGGGGGTGTGGAGGGTGTGACCTGGGACCTCCGGCAGGTTGTCTTAGTGTCTTAGAATCTCCCACTGTTTGAATTCAAAACTTACCAGGCCCCCTTACCAATTTGAATTCTTTTCTATAATTTTAAGAGTCAAAACTCCCACTATATTGTAGGACCCACTTTCCTATGGACCCAAGAGTGCCAGAGAACAATACTAATAACTAACATCCAGTCTATGCACATGAATCCCTGTGTGTGCAACACTATGCTTTTCAAAGAATGGTCACCTCTTTTCCTGTAAAAGCGTGGGCTCTAACTTCTTTCTAAAGTTCTTTCCAAATATCAATGTTCAGAGCAACTTCCAAATAGAAGTATTCCTATTCCCTCTGAGAAAATTTTAGGTGAGCAAACTGAAGATCAGAGAGGTTCTGTGACTTGCTCAGAGTCCCAGAGCTGGCGAGTGGCAGACCTGGGACCTTACCATCATATTCCTTTCATTAAAGATGATGACATTCAACCTGGGGAGGGGCATAGGAGGCCTGCCTTCATACCCCCCACCTCAGGTCTGCTTGTCCATCAAGTGTGCTGGTCCTTTCTCACAGTCAATGTGCCAGGAACTGGAATGTGAACCATGCTGTCAGAAACTGGCATTATTTAACCAAATTGTGGTAACACATCTGTGCATATTGAAAGTGTGCTCAGTGGGACTGCCTTACTGGTGTTTCCTGGACCAGACACCTTGTCTCAGGGAACAAATAGTCAAATAGAGACAGTGGCTCTGCCTCTGGACCATAATCTTGAGCCTTTCTCCACCCTCCCATTCTATAAATGGAGAAATTGAGGCCCAGAGAAATGAAAGAGCCTGACATGGTCATTCAGAGGCTACTGCCAGAGCTGAGACCACAGGTAGGAGCTGGTGGTACAAGGTAACAAGTCTCAAATGCATTTGTAAATCTACTCAGAACATTCACTAAAAATCTAGCCAATAATTGTTAAGTCACCTCCTCTTCCACATCTGGGCCATGGAAGACCAGGAAGATCTCCACAAGCTTCCTATTTGCATATTTCTACCCCTTGGTGTGGAAAGATGGCACCCAAAAGCAGGTACTTCCTGAGACTGTCACAGATCAAAAGTCAGTGGAGTTTTCTTTGTGTGTATGCTTACTGAGTAATGATCCCATGATCACCTGTAAAACGAGGTTAGTGATTCCTACCACGCAGAGTGTTTTGTAGACCACTACGATAAACGCACTTAGAAGCCAGGTGCCATCGTTCATGTATATATACATAGGTAGAAAATGTACTTACTGTGCAAAAGCTTCATCAAGATAAGAAGCGTTTGCACAGCAAAAGATACAGTCAACAAAACTAAAAGACAACCTACAGAATGGGAGGAGGTATTTGCAAATGCCCTATCAGATAAAGGGGTATTCGAGATCTATAAAGAACTTATTAAACTCAACAGCAAAGAAACAAACAATCCAATCATGAAATGGGCAAAAGACATGAAGAGAAATCTCACAGAGGAAGACATGGACATGGCCAACACGCACATGAGGAAATGCTCCGCATCACTTGCCATCAGGGAAATACAAGTCAAAACCACAATGAGATCCCACCTCACGCCAGTGAGAATGGGGAAAATTAACAAGGCAGGAAACCACAAATGCTGGAGAGGATGCGGAGAAAAGGGAACCCTCCTGCACTGTTGGTGGGAATGTGAACTGGTGCAGCCACTCTGGAAAACTGTGTGGAGGTTCCTCAAAGAGTTAAAAATAGACCTGCCCTACGACCCAGCAATTGCACTGTTGGGGATTTACCCCAAAGATTCAGATGCAGTGAAACACCAGGACACCCGCACCCCAATGTTTCTAGCAGCAATGTCCACAATAGCCAAACTGTGGAAGGAGCCTCGGTGTCCACTGACAGATGATGGATAAAGAAGCTGTGGTCTGTGTTTACAATGGAATATTCCTCAGCCATTAGAAACGACAAATACCCATCATTTGCTTCAACGTGGAAGACACTGGAGGGTATTATGCTGAGTAAAATAAGTCAATCGGAGAAAGACAAACATTATATGGTCTCATTCATTTGGGGAATATAAAAATAGTGAAAGGGAATAAAGGGGAAAGAAGGAAAAATGAGTGGGAAATATCAGGGAGGGAGACAGAACGTGAGAGACTCCTAACTCTGGGAAACGAACTAGGGGTGGTGGAAGGGGAGGTGGGCGGGGGGTGGGGGTGACTGGGTGACAGGCACTGAGAGGGGCACTTGATTGGATGAGCACTGGGTGTTATTCTATATGTTGGCAAATTGAACACCAATAAAAAATAAATTTGTAAAAAAAAAGAAAATGTACTTACTAAATCCCGATCTAAAACCTTTTGAGGAAGTCATAGCTGCGTTCATTTTGCAGATAAAAAGCTAAGAAATCCTTTTAGAAAATGATAATAACAAAAACAACAGTAGATTTCACTGATGGCCCTGGATGAGAACCCAGTTGGTGCCAGTGGAATGAATCATAATGAAAACAGACTAGGAACCTGATGCCCACGTACCTCTGTGTGGCGCAGTCTGCTCTGAAGGTAGAACAAGGAGACAGTCCTCGGCACCCACTGGACTCGATGACCTGCAGCAGTGAGGGGCTCTGCTTCTTGGATGTGGGGTCTGTGAGGAGAGGGACAGGGTACCCTGTGGATGACACTTAGTAGGGACAAAGGATAAGAAGTGAAGGAAGGCATGAAGGTCCTTTACCACTGCCCACCCCAGAGCCCCAGGACAGGAGAGAGAGAGGGGCAGGGACAGGGCTTTGGGGCCGGAGCCCATCTCAGAAAAATCCCCATCGTTTCCTGGAAGGTGATGGTTCAGTGACCTGGGCCTGACAAGGCCCCAAAGCAGCCTTTCTAAGGAAAAAATAGTCCACATAAGGATGCATCCTTATCCTGCTGCAGGAGGAATGAGAGGGAAGGGAGGAAGAGAAGGGCAGGGGGGAGGAAGGGAAGGGAGGAGAGAGGAGGGGAGAGGGAGGGAGGTGAGAGGAAAGGAGGGGAGAAAAGGGAAGGAGGGATGTCTGGGGGCTGGCTAGGTGCCTGTGCCCAGGGTGAGTGACCCTGGATGTTGGCATGGGGGGGGGAGCAGGGAAGGAGAGGAAGACTCAGAGATGAAAGGCACAGCTGCTCTCATCCTCTTGTCCATTCCGCTCTAATTTCAAGGTGACAATGGAACGCCTTGGAGGTGAAGGCACTTTTTCAAAGCGATCATTCTCCTTTGTATTCTGGACCATGGCCTTGGCCAGGGTGGTGGGGAGAGAAGGAGGGGTGGAAGAAGGAGCTCTCAGAAGCCACACTTGCTCCCAGGTCAGAGAATCCTTAGAGCCCATCCCAAGGGACAGTGGCCACACAGTCAGTAATAACAGGCTGTGTCCTTGGCGTGTGCCGAGAGAGCAGATCTCAGATGTCCACATGCAAACGCACAGAGGCAGCCCCAGGAGGTGATGGCCATCTTAATTAGCTTGATGGAGGTGACCATTTCACAATACGTAGGTGTATGAAAGCCTCACATTGTGCACCTGAAATAAAGACAATTTTTGTCAATCACACCTCAATAGAGCCAGAAAGAATAAGCGTAGGGTCCTGGTGGAGGGTCCACCCTCCCTCCCTCCCTTCCTAAGCTTCTCTTCTTCCTTCAGGATTCCTGCTCTTTCTCCCCCAGGCAGCCAGTCCCCTTGGATGCCAGCCCTCCACTGCACCAGTCCTAGGAAGATTCCCACAAACCCAGTATGGCTTTTTCCTTAAGAGCTGCAAGCGTGTTTGAGTAACAGTGGAGGCATTTCTGGGGATGTGTGCGTGTTAACAGGGGCGAAGGAAAGCATCTGAAGGCCAAGACAGAAGCCTTCAGGACTCGGCAAAACTCAGAAATTGCCAAGGGGAGGAGGGCGGGGGGTGGGGGTGAGGGGGTGACGGGCACTGAGGGGGGCACTTGATGGGATGAGCACAGGGTGTTATTCTGTATGTTGGTAAATTGAACACCAATAATAAAAAAAATATTAAAAAAATAAAAATAAAAAAAGAAATTGC
This sequence comes from Vulpes vulpes, assembly GCF_048418805.1. Classification (NCBI taxonomy): domain Eukaryota; kingdom Metazoa; phylum Chordata; class Mammalia; order Carnivora; family Canidae; genus Vulpes; species Vulpes vulpes. The sequence goes on from NW_027325674.1 coordinate 76,586, forward strand.
CAAGAGCTCTTAAAACATTAATAGTCTTCTTTCTTTCTTTCTTTCTTTCTTTCTTTCTTTCTTTCTTTCTTTCTTCTTTCTTTCTTTCTTTCTTTTCTTCTTCTTCTTCTTCTTTCTTCTTCTTCTTTCTTCTTTCTTCTTCTCCTTCTTTTCGTTCTTCTTGTTCTTCTTGTTGTTGTTCTTCTTCTTCTTTTTCCTCCTCCTTCTCTTCCTCCTCCTCCTCCTCCTTCACTCTTTTTTTGTTACTATTTGGTCCCCCCCTTTCCCCATCCAACAAAAAGGAAAAGGGAGCACCATTATCTGACCAACATCATCTTAGTCAAACTCCACAAAAATCCCCCCAGAGGAAGTAGTAATGGCCACAGATTTGCAAGGAGGAGACATGCTCAGAAATGGGTGGTTGATGGAAGACAGGTGGACAGATGGACGATGTGGTGGGAAGGCAGCAGGGGAGGGCAGGGCTGAGCCCTGTAGCCCTTCTGGCTGGGTCCTAAACACAGGCTCTCTGCTGTATCAGGATTTCTCCAAATATGCCCGCTAACAAAGATCTACTGAAGCACTAATGAAGGTTCTAGATTCCAGGGTCTCTCCTCTGGGGATTCCGATTCAAGTTCGGGAAGCACTACACTAAACCGCATCAGGAGAGCACTGTGCAAAACAAAATCCCGGAATCAGAGGCTGGCCCCGCAGGAAGGCCAGGGAGGGAGCAGGCCTGGAGGTTCCCTCCACAGGCCCCTCCCGGCTTTTGGTGAGCAGCAGGGGGCAGCAAAGAGCTTCTGCGCTTGGGCTCCACTGAGGCCACAGTAGGATCCTGCAGGAGGGGTCACTGGGTGATTTCTGGGGGCGCAATGGGGCATCAGTGGCAGGGTCTGGGGCCAGTTGGTAGGCAGGGTGCAGATCCGGAAGGATAACCTGCGTCTCGCTGCAACAGAAGGTGGGGAATTCCTGAACAGGTTCAGCTGGGAGAAGTGATAACTCTCCTTTGTTTCGGGAAGTTCATTTTGGCAGCAGCCAGGCAGGTTCTGGTCCTGGCAGGTGGGGGAGACTTAGAGCGTGGGTCTTCGCCTCTTACTGCACATGCGGCGTCGGGCAAGCCACCGAACCCCCAAGCCGGTGTGAAACCCCCAGTTTGATGTGTGAAGTGGGGCAAGATAGCATCCACTTCATGGGTTGTTACTAAGTCAGTTAATCCTCCTGGAGTGCCCTGTAGTGTGTCTGCCAAAAGCTTAAAGACTGGCCCAATGTCAACGATTCGTGGTGTCTTCATTGCACCTGCGGGGACATTTGTGGTCTCATTGACAGCACGTGGTGGGAGGCCAGGAGGGTGGTGGGACCATTTCCGCAGACCAGACAGGAAATGAGGAGGAGCAGATGTGCTGGGAGATGAGCCTGGGCCCTGAGATCATGACCTGAGCCGCAATCAAGAGTCAGACCCTCAACCATCTGAGCCACCCTGGTGTCCCTCGGAATATATTCTTGAAAACAGCTTTACTGAGGTATAATTGATGCACAGCATGCTGTACATAGTTATTGTTACAGTTTGATGAGTTTGGACACCTGCATACACCTGTGAAGCCATCGCCACAATCAAGGTGATAAGCGTAACTGACACCTCCCAAAGTTGCTTCCTGTCCCTTTGTTTTCCCTTTTTTGTTTGTTTTTGGCATAAGTACCCTGCAGTTGAGACCCATGCACTTGACAAGTTTGTTCAAGTGCACAATACACTCTGACAATGGGCATAGGGTTGTACTACGGATCTCTAGAATGGATTCATCTGGCATAAGGGAAACTTCAGCCCATCAAGGTTGTGGGGAGGGGAAAGACCAGAAGAAGGGAGGGGTGGTGATGAAAGCCTGCTGCTGGGAAGGTAAAGGCCTCCGTAGGTCTGGAGACAGGGATGATGTCACCCCGGGGAGGAAACCAGGCGGCCTTGCTAAGCATCGCTTCAGTATTGGGATGCATGAGGTTCGGTGATGAGTGGGGAAAAACTCAAGGTGAAGAAGAGGGCATCCTGTCGGCCTCCAGGGAGGTCAAAGGCTTGCTTATCTGGAGGATCTCAGAGTTGGGGAGTGGTGGGGAGAGAATGAGGTCAGAGGTGGGAGGGTCTCTCGTTGGGCTGTATATGCGTGTGTGCAGTTTAGACAGTTTCTTCAAGGCAGTGTTTGTGTTCCTGAATGTTTATTAGATGTCTCAGATGTATAGAAGATTACAAAAAGCAATACCATGTATTCAGTAACAAATTTTGCTGCTGATATTTGGCCGTTCTTTTTTTGTTAAGATTTTATTATATATCTATTTTATTTTAGAGAGAGGGAACAAGTAGGGGGAGAGACAGAGGGAAAGGGGGAGAGAGAATCTTAAGCAGACTCCACGTGGAGCACAGACCCTGATATGGGGCTCAATCACAACCTTGAGATCATGATCTGAGCCAAAACCAAGAGTCGGATGCTTAACCAATGGGGTTACCCAGGCACCCTGATATTTGACCATTCTGTTTCAGGTTTCTTCTTTTAAAAAAAAAATTTAAAGATTTTATTTATTTGTTAAAGAGAGAGAGAGAGAGCAGGAGTGGGGGGAAGGGCAGAGGGAGAGGGGGAAGCAAGCTCCCTGCTAAGCAGAAGAGCCAGATGTGGGGCTTGATCCCAGGACCCTGAGACCATGACCTGAGCTGAAGGCAGACACTGAACCGACTGAGCCACCCAAGCACCCCCTAGATTTATTCTTCTTAAAACACACACACACAAGTTGGCAGAGATCACAACCCTCCATGGGCCACCTTCAGAGTCCTCAGGACTTCCTACCTTTAAAGAACCATATTATCCCCAGTGGCCTACCATCCACATGGGTGTTCTTATACTGATTTTTAAATAATTGACGTGTTTAAAGTCTGTAAATGTGACCTATTAAAGTTTTGTTCTGTGACTCCTATTTTATCTCTAAGAAAGTTCATTTTATTTGAGGGAGAGCAGAATCCATCACCCCAAAATATGCCTCGTTGGCATAAGGATTATTTTAGGCTGATCATTTTTAAGAAACAGCTTCTCTGTTTTTTAAGTTACAGGAGAAGCTTTGAAAGCCGAGGGCAAGTTACCTTTTCATAAGAGACTTTTGCACGTACTGGGGAGGTATCCATTTGTGAGAGTATCTCCCTCTACATACCAGGAAGAGGATGACCAAATCTCCGGAAACTCTTATCAAAGGAGAAGGCACAGACATACACCTGCAGGATAGCCATACCCTTCCTCACTATTTTGCCTGGAAACCTCCCATAACTGATGACCACCCCACCGCCAACATCTTTCATCTTTAGTGGAAGATGGTATTTAAGGTGGTGGCTTCAGCCATCTGGGGATTTACTGTTTCCCTGAGTCTCCCCTTTGTGGACAGGAGGTGTACATGTTATTAAACTTCTGTTTGCTTTTCTCCTATTATTGTATTTTATTACAGGGGGAGGGAGGGTGTCTTAGCCAAGAACCTAGAAGGGTGGAGGTAAAATTACTTTTCCTCCCCACATGCTCCTATTTTAGAGAGAGCTGTCTTGCATGAATATGTGTTTGTAAATCCTTTTCGTTTCCCATGTGAAGTTGCTCACTCCTTTCCTCTCCTTTAACATGTAAATATGTTGAATCTCATTGCTAGATTTTCTGAAATTGAGCCATCTTTTTCTTCTTTTTGCAGAAATATGTTTCCATTTCAAACAGTTGCTTTTAGAGGCCAATGACCTTAATGCGCTCTGATGGAGCTTTCTGTTGCAGTCGACCAATAGCCATAATTTGTAAGAGCTGCCACGTGTCTTTAGGATAAGACAACATTCCTAAATATCTAATTCTCATTTATAATTCCTCAGTGGCTCTATTTAGCTCACTGAGCTTCAGGCTCCTCTGAGTGCCTCCGTCGTGGCCTTCACATTTCATGATCCCCTTTTCAAATTTATCCCCTTATGTCTGGCTTCTGTCCCAAACCTCTCCTATCCAGCCCATCATCAGAGCTTGACAGTTGTCATCCTTAAGTGTGTCTTGAATCCAGTCCCTACTTCCTATATTGAGAAACCTTTCTTTCGCTCAGGCCTCTGAGCCTTGCACATCGGGAATCAAGAATAACTATTGTCAGGCGTAGACAGGGCTCTGTCACAGAATTGCTCGAAATCCTGGGATGGATCCCCTGCCCCATAAAATGAAGGCCAAACTCTTTAATACCACATGACCATGTTCCTGTCTGCTGGACACAATTCCCTGAAAAGAGCAGAGGACAATCTGCAGCACACACCTGTGTGCATACCTGTGGCTGCATTTTGAAGCCCCTTCTCAAAGGGAGTCCCTCCTCTGTGAAGGGAGTGTGGGTGTGTGAGCTGACTTCTACATGGGGATCAGATTGGGAAAAAGGCCATGTGTCCCCGCCATGGTGACTCAAGTCAAGTGCATGTCTGCTGGGTCTGGAATTCTCCTGAGCATATATTTTCAGGAGTGCTACATGTGTATCTAAATCCAGGTATCCCTGTGATCAAGTTGCCATCACCGCCAGGTTCCACCTGTGAAAATAGGCCCATCTGTGTCTCCTCCCCATGCTTATCATGGTGCTGGCATCTTCTTCACATCTGGGGACCACCGAGGCCCTGCCACCCAGTCTGTCACTCCCCATCCCTCATTCCTTTGAAATTGGGAGCCCGATTTCAAGGCAATGCCTCTCACCATCACTCCCATCACCATAGAGCTGTTCAGAAATGCTGGCACCTCTCACCTGAGGCAATTCTTAGTGTCTCCCTGTGGGCACTGTCCTCCAGGACCTTTGGGAGGAGGCATGGTTACAAAGTATAGAAGCAAGTTGCATATAATAGACTCACTGAAATCTCATCTAACTGGCCCCAGGGCCTCTGGGGCTCCATCAGGGGTGCCCCTGCCCACTGACCTCTAAGGGTGTTTGCTGATGTTGAGCACAGTGCTCATTTATCTAACCAAGCACAGAGCAACTGCCACACCCAATGTATTAAACCCTCATCCTGCATGAGTGCCTCTGTCTGTTCAAGCTGCTATTGCAAAACACCACAGACTGACTGGCTCATCAACTCCAGCTCTGTTGGCTGGAAGGGGGTTGAGGGCAGCATGGGCAGGTGAGTGACTCTTCCAAGTTGCAAACTTCTCACTGTGTCCTCACACACTGGAAGGAGTAAGGGTGGTCTCTGGGCTTTTTTATGAGGGCACTAAGGACTTTCATGAAGCCTCTGAACCTGTGACCTTGGCACCTGCCAAAGGGCTCCAGATCACCTCACCATGGAGGTTAGACTTCATTATATGAATGCTGTGGGACCCAGATGCTCAGAGCACAGCAGCCCCACATCACTGCATTTGGTACAATCCAACGTTCTAGTCACCCCCGTGATCCAATGCCCCAAGAACACTCTCCTGCCTCAGACTGCATCAGCACGGAATAGTCCAGCTCTGGGTCAGACAGCATACAAGGGTGCACCTCCTCCTGCAGCTGGGCCTCCTTTTCCCCACTTTGGCCCCACCACAGTAAAGTTCTTTTTATCAGCCCAGAGGCAAAGGGTGCTGGGGGCTGTCTGGAGGACAGTTGGCATCCCCTGTGAATCCACCACTTTTTGTGAAGCCATCCAGAGTTTGTTTTGTTTTTTTGGTTTTGGGTTTTTGGTTTCTTGGTAAATGCATTTGTAGATGCAGGGAGAGGCAGCTCCTGCACACGTGACAGAGGACTGCTTTCACTGCAAGCAATGTTCAGAGGAATGAGAGCTCAGTGTTCTCAGCCTCACATGAGCCTGTGTGAATGTACCATCCCCTGGGGCGGCCCTCTCTTGTCATCCATTCTGAATCCTCTAACTAATTGAATTATCATGCAATCGTCACTCTGAATCAGTGGCCCTTACGGACTCTGGGCTTGACCTGCTGCTGTTGGGAGGTAAGGGGTTACTTTGCAATTGCCATGGAGACTTTCTGGTTTTCTACCCCACACAGTTGAGAACTCAAGGCTTTAAGTCTGTCATTTTTCTAGAAAGGCTCTCTAGGCCAGCCCAAATCTGCCAGCACTTTCAATCTTTCCAAACACCACTGTCAGCTCAGTCACCGAGTGTTCTGGTCACTTACTGCATCCGTATCTTGCCCTCCACCTGCGTGCATCATGGCAGGGGCAGAGGAAGTCCGCTGCGCACATCCCATCACCGTCCCACGGCTGCAAAGATTATACGTTCCTGTGTTAAATAAGTCATCAATGCAATCTCGCGGTGCAATTCCAGAATGGTCTGTTTCCTGGGGCCACTTCTGGTTGCAATAACTGGATTGTTCAGGGTACTGCATACCCACGAGGTGCATGAAGGTATTATGAACTATTCTCAGAGTTTTTCCAACAGAGGACAACCTCGTGCTTAGCGAAGCTCTCACATTACAGTCAAAGGTCAGCTCCTTGAGAAAAGGACTTTCTGCAGGTGTTTTAAAATCTCATCTTCCTGGGGTATAAGCAGTGCCCTTGCACGCAGCAAGAGCTCAGGTGATGTTTGATAAGGAGTGAGGAGATGACATAGGAGCCCAAGCAACAGATACAACTCCAAATCAGAATGCCACAAAACATTTTATGATCACAGATCTAGTAACTAAAGAACATTATAAAAATAAGCTTTCTTTTATTTGAGCATAAAATTGACCCCAAAGTACCCAAATGAAAAAAAAAAAACCTTGTATGAATTTTCACAAAGTAAAAATGGCCTGTGTAATCACCATCTAGGTCAAGGAGAAAAATAAAGTAATAGCAACCCCTCAAAGCCCTCAGGGGGTCCCCTCAGTCACAATACCCATCCCCAGTGGTAACCACAGTCCCGACTTCTACTACCAAAGGTGAATTTTCCTGTACTTGAAATACACATGCACACTCACACACATGCATAATGGCACAAGCACACTTTCACACACACGCACATAATGCACACGTGCACATATAATACACATGCACCTAAGCTGACATGATCCCCACACACAATACATGTGCATACAAACTAACCTAACACATATACACACATACACACATGCACACACATACACAGTGCCACATGCACACAGGCTGACACGATACACAAACACACCCACACAGACACGCAATATAGCGTGTGCCCCAGTGCGTCTGGGTTGCTTCACTCAACACGATCTTTGTGAGATTTATCTATGCCGTTGTGCATGAGAGTATTTGGTTCTTTCTCATTGTTTCATGTTCCACCGTGTGAATATTCTCCATTTATTTATTCATTTCTCTACAATAAGAACACTGTTTTGTTGTGATGGTGCCACCATGGTAAATCCCACACATGGCTTCGGTGGATGAATGCTCTCATTACCTAAGAATAGAATTTCTGGGAAATGAAGTATTCATTTGTTTCATTTTTATAGATGTTGCCAACCAGTTTTATACAGTGCTTGTGGCAATTTCTGCTCCTGCCGGTTTAACGTGAGCCTTTGAAGATGACACATTCTCACCAGCACTGAATATTGCCAGTCATTTTTACTCTAGCTTTCTGGACATCGGAGGGCCTTTAGTGGGATCTCATTGTAGTTTGGCTTCACAGGAGTAAAAAGGCTGAACACATATTCATGTATATATGTTGGCCTTTGGGATAAAATTTTTTGCTGACTGATTTTTCAGTCTCTTGCCCATTTTTCTGTTGAAGTTTTTCTTTTTCTTACTGATTTAAAAGATTTATTTATTGAAGTTTTTCTGTTGAAGTTTTTCTTTTTCTTACTGATTTAAAAGATTTATTTATTCTGGATAGGAGTCCTTCATCAGATATAATCATCTTCTCTTACTTATGGCCCACATACTTGTCTCACTGGTATGTTTTGATGAATAGAAATTCTTAATTATATCCCAGACAAATTATCTTTTCAAAAATACTTAACGATGAGTGTATGTTTTCCCTACTTAAAATATCTTTGCCTACACCTGGCATTAAGCCACTCTTCAGTGTTACCTTTTAGAATTTATAACAATATTCCTTTTACATTTAGATCTGTAATCTATCTTAAATGAATTTTATGTATACGAGGAAAAAAAGGAATCAATATTCATATCTGAAAAAATATGGATATCCAATTGATCCAGAATAATTGTTTCTTTATTGCATTTATGTGCATGTTTGTGTTAGTGGAAATTTTATTCTATTCCATCCCCGTATTTGCCTGTTTTTGACAGTACTCATTATTGTACTGTCTTAATTATTTAACTTCATATAAATTTTAATATCTGATAATGGAAAATCTCTATGTTTGCTCTACTTCTTTCACATTGTCTTGGTTGTTTTGGGGCATTTGTATTTGCATAAAAATGACTCAGATAAATGAAGCAATACCCAACCCTGTTTTGAACGTTTTTATTTATTTATTTGAGATATATACATAGAGAGAACATGAGCAGGGTGAGGAGCAGAGGGAGAAGCAGACTCCCCACTGAGCAGGGAGCCCAGTGCAGGGCTCAATCCTGGGACTCCAGGATCATGACCTGAGCCAAAGCCACACAGGTGCACCATCCAATCCAGTTTTGAATTTACCTCATTTTAATTTTGTTTTTTTCTATGATTTTTGTCTCCCAAGTCTAATATTCTGGGTAGATTATCTATGCCAACCACCCCCTCAACATACACACACACACACACACATCCAGTGCATTGTACTTTCTGATACATGTGCCCTTTTGTGGTCTCTTTTCACATTGACCTTTGTCCTGGCTTGGTCATGTGACTAACTTTTGGCTCATGAAACACTAGCAAACATCATGGGAACTGAGGCTTGGTCTTAAAGAACACTCACTTTTGAATGCTTCCTTTCAGATCCTAGACTTCATGCTGTGAGAAACTCAACCTAGCTCCCTGGAGAGGCTACATAGAGAATCAAAGACCTGACTGAGGTCCCAGCCAACAACCAGCACTAACTGGCCACCTAGCCTTCCAGAAAATGGATCCTCCAGCCCTCTCTGAGCTTCTCTAGCTGGAGCCATGTGCCCAATTGCAGGATCTTGAGATAATAAACTATTTGGGTTAGATTAAACCTCTAAATTTGGGGGGAGTTTTCTATACATTCATGGAATGTATGTCTATATATAACATATGTGTGTACACATGTATATATTTGAGATGGCTTATTACACATCCACAGAATTGTGAAATGAAGTCTATATATAGATATATAGATATGTACGTCTACAATTCTAGTGATTCTTGGAGGGAATGTTGGTCTAATGCTTTTGCAGTTCAGTAAGAGAGGTGAAAATGTAATTGAAGAACAATTTTCCATAGCGGATGGCATAGAAGAATGATATGGTGGAAGCATCCTGAATAATTGGACACCAAGCCTCATTGATCCAAACCATTCAATAAAGACAGGGCAGGCTAGATCATATAAAATGCATTACGGTAATTGTAGTTTTGCTGATAATACAAGGATTGTGATTGTTCTCAGGTGCTTATATGGCTGGTGGGTAACAAGCCCTTGGAGAAATTGAACTGAAAATTGTGTTAACATATGTTATATATCATGTTTCTTATTTCCTATAATGGAAAGAGAACCTAGGGGAATGTATGCAGATGATATTATAAATAAATTACGTTTTTAAGATGATTATACCCTGAATCGACGTATTTACATTTTAGAAATATTTTTCAGGAACATAACAGGTCATTGTGTTCCAGCTAAGTAGTCTTTTTTCTACACCTTCTCTGATATTCCTAGTACAATATGGTGAGGATCCTTGAATGGATCTCAGATGGTTCAGATGTGCCATCAGCCATTTGAGACTAATAGCCATTAAAATGCTGATGTTTGCAAATTATAGACTTTACAAATAACTTAGAGCAATTCAAGTTTATCTTTGTAAAATTCTACTTGATTGTGTTTTGATGTCCCCTTAAAATCCTGTGCTGTACATTTTCTGCCTACCACTTCTCCCGCCCTGCACACTCCCCCTTTCCCACCTGGCTCTAGCTCACAGATGCTGACCTAAACAGAATGCACCAACAGGCTCCCCTGCCCTCTATTCCTGGAACAGATTTGGCTGGGGGAGCATTGTCAAGAGATCTGAGGGGGGAAAGTGATAAAAATCAGTTTTTATTCTTTTAACTCTCTTCCTGTGAGATTTCTGCAGGTTGACCATGTAGCCTGGCTCATGTCGCACCTCCTCCTAGATGATGCTCTCCATACAGCTTACCTTCTCTGTCCAGTAACTGTCCCCACAACAACCCTGCATGCCTAGGGATGGCTCACCACTCTTAACTAGCTTCACAGTGTGGACTTTCCCTCCTGCCCACCCACCCCCCATCCTGTCCACAGAATGAAATAGTTCCCTTTGCAAATTGTTCTCATGTAAATTTCCCTTGTATATATGGATGTCATCTCTTTCCTGCCAGGATGTTAAGGAAATTGAGATGATTTACCGTTTAGAATAGTTTATTGTAAAATCTGTTTTTTTTTTTTGAAAGGGCAAGTTTTTTTTTTTAGTACAATTTTTATTTATTTATTTATTTTTTATTAATTTTTATTGGTGTTCAATTTACCAACATACAGAAAAACACCCAGTGCTCATCCCGTCAAGTGTCCACCTCAGTGAAAGGGCAAGTTTTTGAGTGAATAAATAAATGCACAAGTTGAGGAGGAATGCTAACAGCGCCCTGCACCACCAGGCCTCATCCAGGCTGGACAGCCGTGAATGCGTTTGCACCTCCCACTACAGTTGCACAAGTGGTAGTGACCTGTTGGCTGAGGACACCAGCTGGTTCTGGCGGATGGAGAAAAGGGTGTCACCGTAGGGACACAAGCGTGGCCTTCAGTTCAGGTTATGATCTCAGGGTCTTGGGATGGAGCCCCACATCGGGCTTCCTGCTCATTGGGGAGTCAGCTTCTCTCTCCCTCTCCCTCTGCCTCTCCCCACTACTCATTCTCTTTCTCAAATAAATAAATAAAATCTTTTAAAAAATTAAAACATGAAAAATAAAATTAAAGTTCAGCCACTGAATCGAGTCCAACACAGCTTTTTAGAAGTAATAAATGATAATAATGGCATCTGTCCGTTATAAGAAATAGTGACTCCTAGAACTTCTGGGTGTCCACACTGGGAAGAGCTTGTGTGACCGCACATGTCCTTTCTTTGTATGGGAAAACTAAGGTCCAGGAAGTGGGCATCACTTTCCCAGATGATGGTGTGAGAAGGTCTAAGTGCTACCGCAGCAGGCTGAAGGCTTCGTGTTGAAGAGAATCATGCCCTGAGAATCTGGCATTTGCATTTTGACCTGCTTACCCACCAAGTAAACACCACACACCAAATGCACGGAAGCTCTGTAGAAATGAATGAGACAGATGTTGCTCCTGACCTCATGTGGCCTCCATCCTTAGGGGAAATCAGAAAATTAAAAGTAAGCCAAATAATTGTGATTCGTCTTTACTGCTATGCATGAGACTAGTAAGGACTAGCAGGGAAACCTACTTTGGGAAGCAGTCAGGGAACACCTTTCTGCAGAGGTGACGTTTATGTCCATACCCAAATGGTCCATTGATGTCACTACTCAAATGTTCTTACTGAGTGCCTACTGTGTACCAAGCACTGTGCTGTGTGTCCTTAATGAGTAAAACCTGCTATGGTATCTCAGTGGAAGAAATGATCAGTTTCAAAAAGAAGTTACTGGGGTGCCTGGGTGGCTCAGTCAGTGAAGTGTCTGCCTTCGGCTCAGGTCATGATCTCAGGATGGAGCCCCAAGTCAGGCTCTCTGCTCAGCGGGGAGTCTGCTTTTCTCTCTCCTTATGTCACTTCCCCCACTTGCTCTGCTTTCTCTCTCTTTCTCAAATAAATAAATAAAATCTTAAGAAAATAAATAAAAACTGAAGTTAGGGAATGACCTGGGTTATGAAGACAGCCAACATGATGCACTCAGAATCCACAATGGGGTGGCTGTGCAGTGGGAGAGGGCAGGGTCCCCTGACAAAGTGGTGCTCACAGTGGGACAGCAATCAATGGACAGAATAGGAAAGAAAGAGCATTCTGGGGCCCAAAACAAAAACAGAGCAAAAGCACACAGGTGTGCCAAGGTCATGCAGGAGACACATAGAAGTGTTTAAGGATGGAAAAGTCAAGGTGCTACAAGCCCAGAGCAAGAGAGGGAAGCAGGGAAGCAGTGACACAGGGATTTCTAGGTTCTGGTGAGAATTTTTGCTGTTACCCTTAAAGCACTGGAAAGTACTAAACAGCATTAGGCATGTGTATGTCATGTGAGCATCTGTATATATGTTTCTGTGTGTGTGCGTGTGTGTGTGTGCACCCAGATACAGAGTTTACTCTGCCCAGAGCATGTGTGAAAGAGGACACACATTACAGACTGTGGTGGGGGGGGAATGTGGCTAGGCAGTCAGAACAATGTGTGCAAAGGCCCTGAGATCAGAAGAGCTTTGTGTATTTCTTCGAGGAATTGCTAGAAGACCAATGTGTCAGAGCATGATGAATGGGGTAAAGGGGGTTTCTAGATGAGGCTAGGGATTGGACAGTGACCAGGCCATACTGAGCCTAGGGCCATGGGAAGAAGCCCTTCTGATAAGCACCAGGGGGCACTGATCAAGTCTCACGGTCATTACTCTCTAGCCATGTGACAGTGGACCAATGCCCGGTCTTCTCAGGGCCTCGGTATCCTCCTCTATGAAACTGGGCAGGCGTGGCCACCATGGCAGAGCCACCCAGAGGGATGAAACAAGGTGCTGTCTGCCAAGTGTCACCATTGAGCTAAGTCTGTGACTGCCATATGTACAGGCATCAGAATTGTCCAGGAGCTTGTTGACAATACAGACCCCATCCTGGTTCAAACTCAGGTCTATCGACCTTGATTTTGCAGGATTAGGCCTGGGAGCCTGTATTTTCAAACAAGCACACTGAGTGACTGGCGTTTGGAAGCCATTTGACAAGACACTCTTCAAGGGCCCTTAAACACCAAAAGGTCCATAAACCAGTGCCCGTAACTCTGGCTCTGGAACCTGCATAGATGTGACCTCTGGAAGTCCCCTCTGCTGCCAGTTTTCTACCTCAGCTTTGTGAGAGCCTCTGCAGATTACATGGGATGGCTTCTCTCCCTCCCCTTGCTTCCTAATCTAATTATCACAGCAACCAGATGTGACAGGCTCCTGCTCAGGCCCATTTAAACATCTCCAAGGACACTATTCAGGACCCAGGCCTTTTTATCATTTGCCAGGCCCTGACCCTAGAAGCCTGGAAGGTCTCCTTATGCTAATTAGCAATGAAATGTCTTTCTGCCAGAATAATCTGATTACTGGGCCCCAGAGCAGCTGTAGACTGTCACAATCAAACCCACATTGAGAGGGCACCTTACGGGGGCGGGGAGGGGGTTCAGCCCACTGGAATGGTATGCCCTCTTCTTCCATGGCTCTGTTTCCAAACACTTCTGTGTGTCTACTCTCATTGTATTTTTGAAAATGTAATGAATATAAAGGTGTCTTTGTTCAGAAAATTAAATGCACACATGCAAATTGATTTACCCATTTCCAATGCTCGTGGGCCAACTCAATCCACGGATGGCTCTTGCCCCACTTTACCTCGTCTGGTGGCTGACATGAGCCTGTCCACCCCTGGTAACTCACCGTGCACAGGTTATTATGTTGCTTCTGGACCTTTCCTTGTAGTGTGCTTTTCTTTCTAAGCATGTGGGATTATACTATAGATGTTGTTCCTCATCCATTTAATAAACAGACACTTATAGGAAAAACACCCAGAACTTGAGATGGAAGACCTGAGCTCACCAACCTTCTAAAGTTGGAAAAATTCCTCTTTGAGATCCAGCATCCTGCCGATTGCCTGGTGAGATTGGGTGATATACCAGAGCGCTCCCCCCAGCAATGAAAGTAGTTTATAGAAACGACCTGTGCCGTCGTGCAGGGCTGACCACTCCCATGATGTTGATGGGATGACGGTGGTTGATATTTGTTGGGTACATACTTACTATATTCCATACATTGTCCTACTGGCTTAAAATGCATTAATTAATATGATCTCAAAATAACCCTGGAAGGTAGGTAAAAACCCAAGGATTATTTTGTAAATCATCTGGTAGAAAACCCTAGATAGAAATGGCATGACATTTTTATGGTTTTCATTTACTTCCTTGTTATGAATATTCATGTCTCCCTGCAAAAAATAGTAATGAGTTTTATTAGGGTCCTGTCCTTGACCTTTTTTGGGCATTTCACAATATTAGAAACATGCATTGTATTATATTAGACTTCTAAAACTTGAAAACATTCTGAATTGTGAAACATATCTGGGCCCAAAGATTTGCACTTTCTGATGCAGATTTGTTGACCTCAGGCGAGAGCCCCTCTTGCTTATCATGTCTTCTTCCAGCGCAGCTGTGCTTCATCCCAGTGTTTTCTTAACAAACATATTGCTCTATTCAGACTCCAGGAACAAGTAATCATTAAGATTTTTTAATACGCTTTTGGGTAAGGTGTCTGTCAGGGCTGGCACTGCCTTTAGGAAGCTGAATTACATTCGGAGAGCTGAACTGAAATCCCTACAAAGGAGGGAATATTTACAGAAGTACGGGAAGCATTAAGACAACTGGTACAGGATGCTGAGTCACCGCCAGACAAGCAAACCTGGGGTGCAGCTCTCCCCGCCAACACCATGCAAGGATGAGGATGGGACAGAGACTGATGAGACCCCAGAAGGGGCTGGAGTGGGGGAGGTTCTATGGCCAAAGTCAAATGACAGTCAGAGGGCAAGAAAGTTAGCAGGTACTCTTCTTAGGATCTGGCCTCACAAAGTGCAGTGAATGGCAGAGAAGAGTGGACAGTGGATCTTTGCGTGGAGAATAATCAGTGCATTCGAGGTCAAGGTCCCTCATGAGCTACCAACTGGTGTTGGGTGGTGGTTAGGTTTGTGAGATCTGAACAGAAGGGCTTGTGTATCGGTCAGCTCAGGCTGCTGTAACAAAATGCAGCAGGCTGGGTGGGAGCTCTCCTCTTGGCTTGCAGATGGCTGCTTTCTCTTGATGCCCTCAGATGGCAGATAGAGCTTTCATGTCTCCTCTTTTTATACAGACACTAATCTCATCAGGGGAGCTCCACCCTCATGACTCCATAATACCTAATTACCTCCTGGAGGCCCCACACTGGGGGATGGAACTTCAACATATGAATGAGAGAGGGTAGGGACACAGTTCAGTCCCCAGCACCTCCGCTGAACTTGAAATTCCCTTATGGCATTCATCAATTCAGCCATTTATTTAGAAATGTTTTGTTTTGGGGAATTTGTAATTGTTTCCATCTTATTTTTCTTTATTTCCTTCTCTGAAGCAGCATTCACAATGGGGCCCACGTGTGTTAATCCCTGAATCATAGCAATGAATCATCTTATGAATGAGGCAGCTGAACCATTGCACTAAATCATTGAATCAAGACTGAGAAAATTGTTCCTATGAAGATAGTGTTATATGATAGTATTATTCTTTTTATGAACTTTCTGAGATAGAAGTGAAACCATAAAACTGTCCTGGCATAAGACCCCCTCAAGGAGTTGTCCTCTGTAAATCTGTGAGCCCCTTCTTTGAAGAACATCTGCTGGTTGGAAATACTAACTGGGGAGTTGTATCTTTTGGCATCATGGGGGTTTGGAAAATGGTTCGGGGTAGAATCTGGAAAGGAAGGGATGCCCAAAAGGGCAGTGTCCATGGGGTAGGAGAAGGCAGGAAAGAGAAGGAAAGAAGCATAAAGACAATAAACCAGCTTTGGCAGAGACATGAGCAGGAAGGGAGTTTGGGGAAGTTAGTCCATTTTGTGAGTTGTGTATTATGTGTGTGGGATGCAATATAAACCCTGCTCAACTTGGAAGCTTTAGGAAAGTCTACTGTGCTCAGAGGCTTCAGTGTAAATGGATTATTTCAAGGAATCCAAGTTCTGCTCTAGTTTCGCAGGGAATAAAAACTGGTCCAGCACATGTCAGCAAGAGAACAAAAGGACACCTATATAGCCTCTGTTTTATGGAAGAGCACCCTGGATTTGGTAAGTCATTGTCTAAAGTTACATTATTTGTAAGTGATAGAGTTTAAGGTTGAATTTTGATCTGTCTGACCTCAATGATTGAATTCTTTACACTCCTTTACAGAAGAAGTTAAAGTAGTCAAAAAGAGATAATTGCTATAAGGGGATAAAATAGGTGAATCATACAAAAATGCTTTCCTTGAAGAGTTATATGATAACCATCCCATTCCTGCTCAAACACCGAAGGTGACACAAAGCTCATTTCCCCTCCCATGGAGCCTGTTTAATTTTTGAAATTCCTTGGGGTAGAATTAATCCTGTAAAATAAAAAGAAATATCACTTTCAATGTTTGAAACTGAATCTCTCATTCGTAATTCAAAATCTTGTGGTAGCATCAAAGAAGTATTTTTTTCCCAAACTATCAGAAAGTCTTTCCAACTCTGAGACAGGAAGTCACAGCCACAATGACCCTTTTGTCCTCAGAGCTAAGCAACCACAATGTCGTGAAGAAATACCTGTATGATACCATTTCCAAGTTCCTTCTCCAAAGGTTGACTAATCCAGTCAGTGATCAGCATTTAGAGAATGGAAGCATTATTTGAAACAAGCACATTTTTAAAAACCGATGTGTTTGCGCAGGATATGAATTGCCAACAACGTGCCGTCTGCCGAGGCAGAGACATGCTGGGAGGGACCTGAGGAAGAACCTGAGATGCCAGCTTTTGGAACAATGAGGTGAAAACTGCCATCTGGTAAGTGAGAGAGAGAGCACCTGGGAGGTGCCTGGAGAAAGTGCTCATCTGCACAGAAGAACATGGGTCTGGTTCCCACACAATTAAGAGAGAAGACAAATCAAGTAGGAAGTCTGTCCCTAGGAAGGAAGTCGGCGGCCAGTGGGAGGGAGATGGCAATGCCCAGTGTGGTGTGGGGATTCCAGGGCTGGGGACATTGGTTGGCATGTCTTGCCAGGGAGGAATGACTAGAGGCATCATCACCATCTTTTTTATTTCCTGGCTCTGGTCCCTTCCTTGCTAAGGTCCCAAGTCATACTGAATCATTGTCAAAGTGCCCTCAGGTCCCCTGACGAGCATAAGGAAAGGCTATGGCCAAGGACCAAGGGGCAGACAGAAAAAGAACCAGTGACAAATTTCAAGAGGATTCAGCCAAAGAACCAGATGGCACAACATAGACTATAGGACAGGCTGTGAGTGGTTCAAGGTTCCAAAGAGGAATGAGAGCAATGGGCCACTGAAATGATAGCATTAAGGGCAATGGGGCTAGTGTGGCAATTTGATTACGGAGTCGAGTGAAAGTTGTAGATTTTCAAATATTCTCGGGAACATTGACGTATATTTCAGATATTTGCAGAGGACACAAACTACACTCTGGAAAGTGCCTCCAATTTTTCTCTTTGGTATCGTTAAAACATTATCTGTCACATAGGCAATGGCAAACATGCAATACCTAGTGATAAACTGAGACACACTATTTGAAAACAAAAGTTTAAAAATGAATAGAGAGCTATACTGTGTTCCTGGAGAGGCTCACTTAATTTTGTGAAAATTATGACTTGTCTAAAGATAATTTATAGCTTGAATGTGGTGCTACCTAAATTTTACTATGATGTTATGCTAGTTGGCAAAGTGATTCTGAAGAAAATCTGAAAAAATAGACACAGGGTAATATCCAAGGCCACTGGAGGGGGTTCTAACCTGCCAGATAGCACATTTACTATAAACCTAAGATAATTGAAGTCCTGTGGTGCTGGTATAGGAGAGGGAAAATGTAATTGAAAGAGACATCGTGTATTATTTAAACTTTAATCTGTGGAAGGGCAGTGGTTCAAATTTGAAGTTAGAATGATTGTTTGATTATTTCTTAAATAGTATTTTAAAATTTGGCCTCGGGAAAAATTCTATACTCATGTAACATATAAAATTAATTGCAGAGAGAGTAAAGCTTTGAGTATGAATGATGTAGTAATAACAAGAAAGTAGAGATCTAAATGAAAACTGGTTTAAGTAAAATTTATAAGAATAAAATAGATGTTAGGGGCAAATGGGTGGCTCAGTTGATTAAGCATCAGACTCTTGATTTCGGCTCAGGTCATGTTCTCAGGGTCATAACATGGAGCCCCATGTCAGGCTCTATGCTCTCTGCAGTCTGCTTCTCCCTCCCCCACTGCTCCTCCCCCTGCTCCTGCTCATTCTCTCTCTCTCTCTCTCAAGTAAATTAATTAAATCTTTTTTTAAAAGGATAAAATAGATGTTTAAAAATCACAAAGAGAAAGTGGACAGAGGGGCACCTGGGTGGCTCAGTCAGTTAAGCGTCTGCCTTTGGCTCAGGTCATGATCCCGGGGTCCTGGGATGGAGCCTCCCTGAGCAGGGAATCTGCCTCTTCTTCTCCCTCTGCCCCTCCGCCTGCCCATGTGAACACTCTTCCTCTCTCTCTCTCTCTCTCTCTGCCTCTCTCTCTCTCCCTCCCTCCCTCCCTCCTTCCCTCCCTCTCATAAACGAATATAATTTTTTAAAAATCTGGACAGATTTACTAAATTAAATATTATTCATATATCTATATACATGATACCCAAGCATACTTATAGGATATGAAAAAAAAATCCCTTAAGTGGTCATGAACAATCACAGAGGTAAAACATTTAATTGAAAAAAATCATGAACAAGAGAATGTCTTTATTTCATGTCCAATAAGCACAGTTAATGATATATCAAGATATGAGTATTGGATATTGAAGATCTTGAATTCACAAGTTTGAATTCAACATTTAAACTGCATGTTTGAATTTCCTACTTTGTCTCATTATGAGAAGCTTTTCTTAAAAATCCATTTAGTCAAACCAGAGATCAAAAGACAATCACCTAGTTAACACAAAGGAACATCTACTTCATAAATGCAGAGCTAAAAACAAAGGCACTTTTTTTTAAGATTTTGTTTATTTATTCATGAGGGATACACAGATAGAGGCAGAGACATAGGCAGAAGAAGCAGCAGGCTTCCTGCAGGGATCCTGATGTGGGACTCAATTGCAGGATCCTGGGATCACAACCTGAGCCAAAGGTGAACATTCAACTACTGAGTTACCCCGGTGCCCCACATTTGATTTTTTAATTGTTTTTTATTTCCTGGAAAATCTAAGTCATGAAGTATGTTTATTTTATGTCTCAGAATTGATGTTTCTGTAAGTATGGTCTGCTCAACTTGTCCAAGAGCTTGGCATTCTATATGTGAAGGTGTGTGCATGTGTGTGCAGGTGCAAATATATTGCAAAAAATTTTAAAGACGATTTAAGCATCCTGGATCACTTTACATTCATGAACAGTTGCACATTGTTAGCCCCAGATACAGGGTTGTGTTTATGATGCTACCATTATGAAATGTCCAGTTATGTTAATTTAATTCTTTCAGGTTAATGAGAAAATAAAATGAGATAGTTCAATATATAAGTGATGTGTTTGTGTTTCTGGTTAAGTAAGGGGGAACCTGTATCATGGTAAATGACATCATCAGTGTGTGTGTGTGTGTGTGTGTGTGTGTTTTCTATATTAGGAATGAGAAAAGTGGTGAGGAAAGCACCTAGCACAAAGAAGTAAGCCATGTCAAAATCTAAATAACCCTCCTGGTTAGAGATCATTGCTATGTTCATGTCATTTCAAGCAGGCTTTTCTTTTATTTTAGCAAAAACAATTTTTACTATCTAATCAATGTGGATTATTTAAATTTTATTTGCTTTATGGCTTTATTAATGTTCCTGTTACAAATTTTATTTGACTTTCTAGTTGACTCAGAAAGTTTCTGCTTAATCTTCTGCACAAAGTAAAATAGAGCTTTCAGATTTCCTGTCTCTTTGGAATATAATGCATTGGAATAACTGCTGGATTATATCTCAGGATACCTGGGGGGAGACCCCATGCCCTGGCTGCTCTCTCAGGTCAGTTCTTCCACTTTAGAGATCTTAGTTTCTACATATAAAAAAGTGAGAGGTTCGTGTATGAAGTGTGGTTCTCAGATCTGATGGAGTATAAGTATCATGGAGGGAGCTTGAAGAACATGCACCTCTGTGGTCTCCAGCTTCAGAGAATATAGAGGAGCAGTTTGGTGCTCCCAGAGGCACTGCTTTTGAACCAGCACTCCAGGCCTATCAGCTGTAGGTGTATCTGGTCCTCAGGCCACAGTTATTATGCTGGACGCATGTCAGAATCACCTTGGGAGCTTTGAAAGTGATGTCTAAGCCCTCATCTAGAGCAGTGTAGACTTGCCAGGGCACAGATTTTGTTTGAAAAGCTCCCTCAGTGAGTCGGGGCAGTCAGGATGGACAACCACTGCTGTTCATAGATGTGTTAGATTCTTTACAGTTTGAACCTATCACTTAAACAGGTAGGCCTTGGTCAACTAATATGGCAGAAAAGACAGATCCCTGTGCTGGTGGTGCCAGACCCCATGTGACAGAATGATGAGCGGTAGGAAGGAGATGCAAGGGTGGATAGGAAGTTGAGTCCTTTACCATCATTCAGGTCACCTCAGTGAATCCTGAGTTGGAATAATTTTCTTATCATGTGTAACAGGTGAGGGAAACATTTCCACGGAAGTAACATGATTTATTCCAGGTCTTACAGGTTGCAAGAAGCAGAACAAGGATTTGAACCTACATTGGTTGGACCCAAAGCCCACCAACTGCATTCTACTGCCAATCAGAAGGCAGGTGAGAGGTTCCCTCACTATTTCTGGTTCACCTGGTGCATAATCCTAGAGGATAAATTATGTTTCCTCTAATGTCTCTGGGATGGGAAAACAAAACACACAATGAAACAAAGTAAAAACAAGATCATCTAATTGACTAAAGATATTTTGCATTTATATAAAATCATGATCATTTTAATGGCCATATAATCCTGCTTTATTGTTCGATCTCCACAGATTTGGGGTAGCTCCATGGAAGAACCTACATTCCATTTACTTGTGAGGCATACCCCTGTGCCAGAACCATGAGGATTGCCATGTTTCATGCAGTTGTATGGACCTGCCACACGTCTACAAAGACCCAAAGATGTGTTACTTAGAAAACCATTCCCTAGCATGTAGATCTTGGAAAATCTGAGAAAGTACATAGGTGAGTCAGACCACAGGATTCTGGGAATTTCTCAGTTAGGCACTGTTGGGAAATGTCTCGCCTACATACACTGCAAGTGAGCAGTGGCTTCCCTGGATCTGCCCTGGACTGCCTGTGTGTCTATGTGCGGGTGTGGGAGAGCTTGTGCATGTATATGTGGAGTATGTGTGTGTGTGTGTGTGTGTGTGTTCATTTCGACCATACTAGATATATTACCTGATCAATTTTCACACTAAATTCTAACCGGTGTGCCTTAGTCTTGTAGCCGAAACTCTGCTCATGGACCTGTCAGGTGCCAGACAGGATCACCTAAGCTCCTCAAAGCTTCCAGGGAGCCACAGACACTTCTGCTTGGGCTTCGGGGTGTACAATATAACACAGTATACATAGCTGTTTGGGCAACAATTGATACATCTGGGTCTACACAATAGCACCATATGCATTAGTCCCAAATTTGCATAAAATGGTTGGGGAGACTGTAATAAAGATGTTCAGTGGTCATCTCTGTGTGCTTGGATTTCAATCGTTGATTGTCTTCTTCCCTCTCTTTCTCTTCCTCTTGTTCCTCCTCCTCCTTTACTTTCTTTGCTGACCTAGATTTTAACTATTAGCTGCTGTGACCGTGTACACCTGTCTCACTCCTACTTATTTTCCAGAACTCCACATTTCTTCCAGGAGGCTTTCCCAGAGATCCCAAAGTAAGGTTTTCTTTCTGCTCTGTCCTCCCATTGTCCCACAGACCCCAGACCTCCTTACCTGATTTACAGTACTTCACTGCTAATTGTCTGTTTATCCCAATAGAGTATAAGTTCCTTGAGGACAGAGACTCTGCGATCATCCCATTGCCTGTTCAGTGTGTAACCTTGTCTGATACCTATTTGTTGAACTAGTGTCTATCCAACAAGGAAGCTACAACACAGAACATCTCCGGCCAAGGCTGTATTATGCTGTTGTGTGATAGAAGGAACATTAATAGTCGTGACTCTGGTCCAAATCATAGATCTACAATTACCACTTTTGTGAACAAGGGCTATTTAATCACTTTGTGTGGCAGTTTCTTTACCTGTGAAGCTGAGGATGCTGATATATACTAGACAGGATGTGTGTAAGTAGTAAATGAGATGTGTACCCTCCTTCTCAAGCTAAGAAGTGAGGCATGGTTCAGTGGAAAATGTGAGGAGACAAATTATATGTGCCCAATATAAAAACTATATTATTTGTAAGCTGGATATCTGTCCTCTCAGCTGGCCACAAAATGCTTACTGAAACAATTGTGGTGCCACGGAAGAACACAGACACTTAGATGGTAGTTCTTCTTCTAAGTAGAAAGATTTTTGAAAGGAGCATTTCCTTCCAGATGAATCTAATCTTCTCTGATAGGGGGACGGTGCTCAGAGATGAAGATCATGATAGGTGTTATACATCTTGACTTGAGTAAAGTTATCAGTTCTTCCTTGCATGACACATCTATTCACATTAAACACATATTCTAAATGACAACTTCCAGGTACATACCAAGTCATGTTTTCTGGGATTATATTTTATAGATGAAAGCTGTCTACTCTGAGTACAAGGAAGGATTTTCTAAAAGGAGGGACTGAAAAGTTAGAATTCAGAACATCAGAGGTCTAACTTGACCCCTCTCACTGGCTTGGCCCTTGTAGCATGCCAATGCTCCCTGCAGGACTCCAGCTAAACTTCCTATGCTAGAGACACAATGTCTCCATAGCAGCAGCATCAGGGAAATAGGCTTCTTTTTTTTTTTTTTTTTTTTTTTTTTAAATCTTTTTTTTTTTTTAATTTTTTTTTTAATTTTTTTTTTTTTTTATTTATGATAGTCACAGAGAGAGAGAGGCAGAGACACAGGCAGAGGGAGAAGCAGGCTCCATGCACCGGGAGCCTGATGTGGGATTCGATCCCGGGTCTCCAGGATCGCGCCCTGGGCCAAAGGCAGGCGCCAAACCGCTGCGCCACCCAGGGATCCCCTTGGGAAATAGGCTTCTGACTTGAATGACCTCTGAGTATATCTCTAAGCACAGTAGCAGTAGGAAAATACTTAAAAGATCATAATGGTTTCCATTTGCAGAGTCACAGAAAGAGGGTAATGCCAAGCATTGTATTAAACCCCCTACTTTTCTACAACCAACTGCTGCTGCTTTTGTTGGGACTGGTTTAGTGGACAAGTGTCTGTTTCTAGGAACAATGCAATAGTGTCTCAACCACCTCATGCATAACCAAGGTTCAAATTCCTAATGTCAGCCGCGACTTCTCCTTATATATTGTATGTAATTTCTGGTTGCTTCATCTTCATTCCCAATGGACATTACCACTCACCCACATTACTGGGGGATTATCCTCATTAGTATCTCCCTGCTATTTTGGCCAATATTCTGCTTTCAGGCTAGTTTTTACAGTTGTGATCACATTATTGTTCTATGGAATAGAGTTTCTGTAGTTCTCTACTGCCCCTGAAGGAGTCCACAGTGCTCTATATGCCCTTTTATGATCTGGCTCAAATCTACCCTCTTGTTCTCTGGGTAAATCACTCATCAGCCTACAGTCATTTCTTTAAAAATTCATGAACACTGGTTCTTTGGTGCCTCTGTAAGCACTATTTCCTCTACCCTGAATGCTTACACTTTCCATATTTACGCTTTCCCCAAAAAATATGACTAGGAGACAAGCCAAGTGCTCCTTTTTTATAAAAGCCTTCTCTGCCTCTCCAAGTTGGAAAAAATCTCCTCATTGGAACTTTAAAAATTCAGGTTCTCAGATTGGGTGAGTCCTCTCAGCTTTATAGGCTTCAAGCTCTCATGTTTGAAAATGATGGGAAAAAACTGTGATTTCTTTGCAGGATTGTTGGATAAATCACACTTATGAAAATAAATGAAGTGTTATTTATAACATTTATGAAAGCATAAAGAGCAATATTGTCCCTGAGTAGCTCCCACCCTGCAGAGCACAGCAGAAGTCTATGTAATAAACATTTTTGCTTTCATATCTCCAGTTGGCTCCCCTTTAAGGATGTGACACTTTGTCCAGGCCTCATAGAGGACAATTTATAACTGCAGAAGGAAGATATGGAGGCATTTTAGAGCAGAAAAATGTATCAACTGTTAAGCAAGAGAACTTCATTATTTTAGGCAAATTCAGTGTCCCAAATCTTCCTTTAATATGAGCGCAGACCCAAATTTGAAACGCAATGTAAGGAGTTAAAGGTCAAAACTGCTTTATCATTCCTTTTTTCTTTAAAGCAAATCCTGATTAAGTAAATCCTTGAATAATTCAAAGCTATAATTCATCAATGGGTCTTTAGTGTGATGGAAAAGGTTGATTTTAAGATTGTTGAATTTGTAAGACATAACATAATGAACAGGCAAGCAGAGGTGAAAAATGTGTCCCTCTTTACCCTAAATGAGCCTAGATATTTTTTCTTAGCTCAGATTTACAAGCATTTATGTTTCCATTACAATTTTTACTACCCTATTAGGAGACAATCATTCATGATGGAGAATTTGAGTGACAATTATGGAATCTCTGCAGGCCCACCAATATCTCATAGTCCCAAGTGTCTTTGATGAGCTCATGAGCTCCCTTCCTGAAGTCACTGATAAATATTTTAAATGCAACCTTGACGATAGCCTTGGAATTTCCTGGAAACGTTCTCTGATGAGTTCCCACGAATGAGGCAAGTGAGTAATGTACTCCTAATCTTTGTCCTGGGTAGCAATAGCAAGAGTGTAAGGCAAGAAATGATAGGCATTGTAAGGTAGAGGAACTTGTATAGCGAAGGGTCTGGAGGAAGAAATGCACATGGTATGTTTAGAAGAAAATCCCTTGGGATCCCTGGGTGGCGCAGCGGTTTGGCGCCTGCCTTTGGCCCAGGGCGCGATCCTGGAGACCCGGGATCGAATCCCACGTCGGGCTCCCGGTGCATGGAGCCTGCTTCTCCCTCTGCCTGTGTCTCTGCCTCTCTCTCTCTCTGTATGACTATCATAAATAAATAATAAAAAAAAAATTAAAAAAAAAAATAAAAAAAATAAAAAAAAGAAAATCCCTTGACAATTTTCTTTCCATAGTATATTGATTTTTTCATTAATTAATACAATATGAAGTAGAGCTCAGAGAATCCCTCAGTCTTATTTCCCCTTGTCTGTAATTGACACCAAGGCCTAAAGGTCTCCACTAAAGTTAATCATATTAAACCCTCAAAAGCCAAACCATTGAGAGGTCAGTTTTAGGGGGATACCATATCATAGGATAAGTACTCAAGTGAACACCATCCAAGAGAGATGTGTTATTCCCTAAGCTTATAAATCAGAAGTGGGTCTCACTGGGCTAAGATCAAGATGTTAGCAGGTTGTGCTCCCTCTGGGGACCCTGGGGAGGGGGGTCCATGCCCCTCCCTTTCCTTGCTTCTGGAGACTGCCCACACTCCTGGGTGCCTGGTCCCCACTCCATCCTCAGAACCAGCAGTGTGGTGTCACTGAGTCCTACCCTGACATTCCTGCCTCCCAGCCTCACCTATAAGGACCCAACCATAATAACTCAGAATGACCTCTCCATCTAAGATCCTTAATCTAAGGTCCTTTTGCATGTAAGGTAACATATTCATAGCTTCTGTGGATTAGGACATGCATCTCTGGAAGGCAGTTATTCTGTTTACCAGTAATATGTATCCTCTAACTTCATCAGAAGGGCAGAGATGAGAGAAATTATTTCTGTACTTGGAATCAGCAAGGACATTATTAATTCACTCAATGAGTCTATGTTGGGACAAGCATGGTGCTGGACTTCAAAAATAAGGTGAGGGAAATAGGTGTGCCATCTGCCCACACTGAGAATGCAATGTAGATGGAGGTGGAAATATCAGAAGATCACAAAATCAGCGTAGAACCCCACCATGTTGATGTCCAGGGAGCAGAGATACAGGTTGTTATGAGAATGAATGATATAATATGGGAAAAATCTGCCCCAGGCCACAGGGAAGTGTGTGTTGAGGGTCTGGTAAGGAGAGCCTGGAAAGGGTACAGAATGGAAGTCCAATGAGCCTGGTCCTTGGGGTGAGGTATGGGGCATTGTAGGGGGCTGGAGAGATAGGCCACAACCCCACCATATAGAATCTTGCAGGCTAAGGCAAGGATTTTAGTCTTCAAAGAAAAATGGGAAAGTAACGAAAGGGTTTACATCTTGGTTTGTGCGTGTGTGTGTGTGTGTGTGTGTGTGTGTGTGTAGATAGAACAAAAAAAAATAACATAAGGAGAATGGTGGATTTGGAAAAGTGGATCATATATACTGATTGTGTTGCCCTAAAGTTTTAAGTTAAAGCCCTACTCCCCAGTGCAATTATATTTGGAGAGGGCCTTTAAGGAGGCAATGAAAGTCAAGTGAGGTCATATCGTATTGGTGGGGCGCTGATCCAATAGGAGCGGAGTCCTTGTAAGAGAGGGAGACACAGGGCTGTGCATATGCAGAGCAAGGGAATGTGAGGACACAGTGAGAAGGCGGCTGTCTGCAAGCCAGAGAGGCCTCCGGAGGAAACAAGCCCATTGGCACTTGGATCCTGAGCTTGTAGCCTCCAGAACTGGGAGAAGATAAGGTTCCATTGTTGATGCCACCCAGGCTGTGGTATTTTGTTATAGCAGCCGGAGCAGACTAACATGGAGGGTCCCTGTTCTCTCCAACAATGTGGAGGCTCCTCTGAAGAGCTCAGGGTAGGAGAGGGATCAGGTCACAGATCTTGATAATAAGGCATCAGAAAAAGGGGACAACAGATATGGTAAGTAGTGATCAGAAGGATTTGCAGAGAAGGACACAGAGATTGCCCTACAAGTGTTTGAGTGTATGTGCTATGCATGGTGAGCTTGCACACATTTTAAAATCAACCAAAAAATAAATATGGCATAGAGAAATATACACAAGTCAGATAAAGAAAAAGAGTTTCAAATTCCAGGTTATCTGTACTGTATTAATCAGGGCTCTCCAGAGAAACAGAACCAAGGAATGTATAGATATTCCTTATAATAAGAAAATATAATAGGGTGTATAAATATATATATATATATATATATATATTTATATATGTTTATATATATGAATATAAATATATAAAAATATATATATTCCTTATAATCTTCCAGAGAAATAGAACCAAGGAATGTATAGATATTCCTTATAATAAGAAAATATAATAGGGTGTATAAATATATATATATTCCTATTATATAGGAATTCCTATTATATATATTCCTCATAATCTCTCTCTCTCACTGGATTTTGAGGGTAACCATATACCACATTTGGGAATACTTTTCAAATCCATTTAATGGGTAACCCACAGGCTGCAAGTTTTCAAGTGGGCCCTGTACAGAAGAAGGCTCTGCCTTAGATCTACTCTGTACTTTATTTCATTTTATTAAAGATTTATCTATTTATTATTTGAGAGAAAGAGAGTAAGCAGGAGGAGGGGGAAGAAAGAGAGAATCCTGAAGGAGACTCCCTGTTGAGCGTGGAGCCTGACGCAAGGCTCTATCCCAGGGCCCTGAGATCATGACCTGAGTCTAAATACAGAGCTCGCTTTAACTGACTGAGCCACCCAGGCACCCCCCTACTCTGTACTTTAGACTTTGAACCAGCTATTGGTAGGTCTGTGGCAATGCAGCAAGAAGCCTCTGGTAGGCCTAGAGAGAAACATATCAGTGCATGTTTCGAGGAATTTGAAGAAAGACCATGTTTTCTTTTGACTCCTGCCGTTCATCTAGGTTTTTGGTTGTACATATTTTTTCTCTTTTTTATCTTGTTTTCAACTAGGATTTTGTTTTATAAGGACACCAAGATGAGAGTTTTTAAGAGCCTTTCTGTTAACTACCTTGAGCATGGTATAACAATTTTGTAGAGTCAATAAAAAGTAAGACAATTTGATGCTATTTTAATGTTTTCCAGTTCCTTCCTAGACATTACATCATATGCCTTGTGATAACCCCAGGCAGCAGGTCAACATCTTTCTTTACTTCACAGATGGACAAACCAAGGTTCAGAGAAGCTGATTTGTCCTGGGAACAAAGGTAGTAAGTGGCTGGGTCTCTATCCTTGGGGCAGCTGGTATGGCAATAAATTAGACATAACCTGGAGAACCTTCCCAAAATAGCAGGAAATGCATCATGAGAAACCTGAACCAGCATATTACATGCATGTAGTTTCTTTTTTAAAAAAATATTTTATTTATTCATGAGAGACACAGAGAGAGAGGCAGAGACATAGGCAGATGGAGAAGCAGGCTTTATGCAAGGACCCCGGTTGGGACTCGATCCCAGGACTCCGGGATCACTCCCTGAGCCAAAGACAGATGCTCAACCGCCGAGCCACCCAGGCGTCCCCATGCATGTACTTTCAATCTCTGCTGAGTCTAGAAATTGCTACAAGGTTTTCTGAAGGTGAGGGATCCAAAGAATGTCAATACATATAAATTCTCCTTGAAACTTATACACTGGCACCACCAGTAATGCTGAAGTACTGGGAAGAAAAAGGGGGGGTATATTAATCAATACAACGTGCGATGGTTATGGTTTCTACAGTTAAAGGAATAATTTAATGAATCAGAGCCTTCTGCCCCACCACCTAACTCATGCCCCCCATGTCAGAAGGACAGTCTCAGTTAATTGGAATTTTCTTCCTGATGGTGTCACTGATGCTTTTATTCACACAGGATCTTTCTTTATGGATTGCCAAAAGTTCCTATTGGTTGTTATTTTGGGGTATGAGGTATCTAAGAAATAGTCAAGTGCATTTCTCAGATTTTACATACTGTCTTTCTTGACCCTATGTTACCTGACAAAGGTTTTTAGAAATAGAACTTCCCATTGGTGATCAGAATTGGTCACACCACCACGTGCGGAGACCCTCTTCACTTCTTGGGTTGCATGACATCATAAGGAGACCATAATGCTTACGAGTGAGTTTCACATCCTAACTTAATATACATTTTACTGTAAATCCTGGTCCACATTGTCATCCTTCGGGCACTAGACATCTAAACCCCCCAAGCCCAGGGCTGCATGTATGGGAAGCAAAAAGGATACAGAGGTCTGGGTCCGTCCTGGCCAGGCGGTTGGCCCCTTGCAGATTTGTACTCTCATGGGTGGCCTGCCTCAGCTTTAGTGACAATACCTGCTCTACAGATCTGTCACCGTTGTAATCTTTAGATGTCCCTTTGTCCCTCGATGGTCATCTCCTATTCTAGCTAGTGATCTTTTATATTAAACTATCCACTTTCAAAACACTGTGTGGTTTCTGTCTCTTGTTTGGACACAGACTCTTGACTAATACAAATAGCTGTTGGTTTAAGGGACACACCTCATTTTGTGCTACAGCATCCCAGCCTTGCAGGGTGTTACCTCAAATCTATGTGCTGAGTCTCAGAAGCTTTGTCCATCCGTTTATCAAGTCAGTGATTTTATTTTATAAGGCACATGGTACAAAAATTAATTTCTAAGTTTTAGCTTATTATAAATTCTCCTTCACAGTAAAATGATTTCCTTGGTTACTGTCAGTGCAAAGTGGGACAGGATGGTAATGACTTCTACACGTTGCTGAAGGATGGTTCTGTTAGACTATTTCCTGCAGGGTAGACAAATGTGTATCCAGAATATGTCTGTGTTTCCATTAGAATAAATTGCTGCCCACTCCGCTGTGGAAGAGAAAAGTGCTACACCCACCAGCTGGTAGCAGGGGAATTGCATTTGGTGGTGACCGTGCAGTTTATTTTCCAAAGTAGGACACTTTTGAGAATGAAGAGGAGCTAATGGTATGTCAGGACAAGAGGGATGAACCAAAGCTCTGGGACAAATTTGAATGCAGGATCACCTATGAACTGGGTACCTAGCCCCAGTCTCTGCAGAAGACAGTCTCAGTGCTTAGCAGTAGCAATGCTCAGTGACAAATGCCCAGCTTGTCCAGTAGCAATCTCAGTGACAAATGCCCAGCTTGTCCAGGCTACACATAGTCTTCAACCCTGATGTCATAGATGTGTTTTGCATAGGCCTGTGGAAAAGATGCCAGGGTCCCTAGGGAAAGAGGCTGGCTGCCGTCCGTAGGATGTTTACCTCATCCCCCTGACTACTGAGGGCTTTCCCATAGGCTGTGTCTCTGGGTGCTCATTTAGTTTTGTCATAATATCTTCATTTACTGTGCCCTTTCTAAGTAATCCATCCATATTGTGCTCCTCTATCTGACACCTAATTCCTAATAGTTATTATTTTTTTAATCCCTGAGGAGCCAACCAATCCATTTGCAATCACTGTAGGCTATGCCTGTTTCAGTGCACAGTGAACATACAGAAATACTATGCATATTCTTCTCACTGAGATCACCTCACTACACACTGCCCTGTTAAGGGGCACTCCCATGGGGGGCTGCCTTGCAGCAGCCATGTGCTTCCTGTAATGGTGCCCCACTGTACACACTTCTTTCCCACTGTGTTAAGTGCCATTGCGGCACACAGGTCTGTAGGTGCAAGCTAGTGGAGAAGTAGTAGAGCAGCATGTACTAGCTCGGGCTGGCATGACAATGTATCATAGATGGTATTTGTTTTCGCACAGTTCCGGAGGTTGGAAGTCTGAGATCGAGTGAAGGCACGGCTGGGTTTTAGTGGCTTCCTTGAAGATGGTCACCTTCCTACTGTGTCCTTACATGGAGTGGAGGGTTGGGGGCAGGGAGAGACAGAGGGAGAGGGAGATATATATTTTTACATCTTTTTCCAATCATTCTACTCCATCCAAACATTGCACTAGAACTACGTATTAGTTGAGCCCCTGTAGGCGAGACAAAACAATGCAGTTGTATAAAAAAGTGAAGTACCTTTATTTCAAGGTTAGTCAAACGCTAAGAGCGAGCCTGCCATAGAAGATGGAACCCTACTGCTAATTTCATTACATCCTGATCTGTGTAATCATGGGGTTCCACTGTATTAACAAAAGCTTTCATTTATTACGCACTTGCTAAGGGACAGACCAGTGTCAGTACTTTTCATGAATTATCTTTCTTAATTCTCTTATCAGATTTATCAGCCCCCTTTTACACCAGAGGAACCAGATTCAAAGAGAGATTAATGAACATGCCCAAGGTCATACAGCTTATAAATAGAGATATAGATTTTATCCTAGGAAATCTTATGCAGAGACCATGATGGAAATGTCTCATCTGTCGCATAAAGAGATAAGGATAACATTATGCACTTAGGGAAAAAAATAAATACATAAAGTGCCCATAACAGGTAGGCTTGTTGATGGATACATTATCTGAAAAGCACTAAGAGCTTGGCACAAGGGTTATTAACATTCAAAGCCAGCTCTTGCTGCCAGCAGCAAAGTCGGGTGCCAGTGCTAGCATCTCCTTAGCAGGACCCCAGCCAATTGTAACCCTCCTGGTGCATCTGTGGTTGGCTAATTTGCTGGATAAATTCTGCCCTGGAAGCCAGGAAATCATCTTTGAAAATGAGCTAGAAGACCTTTTCCAAAGTTTTGCAGAACTGACCAAATGGCAGAGTTTTTCAGGTGCCCATTTGTTCATTTGTGTTACGGGAAAGAGTCAGGCTACAAACAAACAAACAATTGCCTATTATTTAACAGATGCCCTCCCACCATGTGATTCATGTATCAGCACAAGATACATATGTGTACAGGGCTGGGGGAAGAGTCTAAAATTTAGAAATGTATCTGAAACACATAAAGTGTGATTGTTATGAAATGAAATTAAGTAAATGGTGGGAGGCATGAGATCCTTTCCAACAGCTTGAGGTATAAAGTCATTACTTTTCTATCCTTCGCATACCCAGACCCCAGAAAATCCCATATCCATTCTTATCCAAAAACCTCAAGGGCATGACCAGTCTCAAGGTATTAACCTACTTCCCAATACTAGATAAAGAGAAATAGGAGTAACCTGGTCAAACCACAAGGAAAATTTCTGTTCTGGCTCTATAGCTTTCATGGCAGACTGAGGGGGTGCCCTGCACAATCTGCTCTTGTCCACTGCTTTTTGAATGCTGTAACGGACTGCACACTGTCCCTCCAGAAGATATATTGAAGTCCTAACCACTGGTACCTGTGAATGGGAACTTATTTGGGAAGGAGGCCTTTACTGATATAACCAGTAAGAGGAGGTTGTGATGAGGTGGGGTGAGTTGATGGGTGTTCTTGTCAGAAGAAAAGACTCAGAGATACAGAGGAGAGCACTATATGATGACCTAATCATGCCTGAAGTGGGGCATCTATACACAGGGGACACTCAAGACTGCTGGCAACACCAGAGGCCAAGAGAAAAGCATGGAATAGATTCTCCCCGAAAGCCTCAGAGTAAGCATGGCTCTTCAGTGTCGATCTCAGAGTTCCAGCCTCTAGAACTATGAGAACAAATTTCTGTTGGTCAAAGCCACCGGGTTGTGACACTTCATACAGGAGCCCTAGAATACTAACTGATGCCCTGCTAATGTGTTGCCCTACCAATCTAGCTCAAACTGACTTGGACCTGCTTTCTAGCTTTGTTTTGTTTGTTTTTGTTTTTGTTTTTGTTTTTGTTTTGTTTTGTTTTTCTGGTGAAGACAACCCCACTCTCTCCAGTGTGACATGAGACATAGTCATGGTTCCTTAAGCTGTTGAACTATTTAGGATATACTCGCATTCTCAATACAACCCCCATCCAAAAAAATAGGAAGGAAACAAAGCCCTTCCTATGCTGGGCCAAGGATGGAGAAGGGTTCCCAGCATGATAAAGGACAGCCTGCTACGCCCCAGGTCAGAATGGCCTCCCTCTGGTCCTTTTGTGCCAGAGCGGCTTCAGAGTCCCAATTCCATATGCACACAATAGTTGAAAGTGCTGGTGAGCACCCTTGGTTCCCAGGCCTCACCGTGGAACTACTGAGCCAGCCTTAGACTCCTTCCTACTCTCACTCCTCTGGAACTGCAGAATTCTGCTGGCAATTTCACCAAGTTTGAAGATTGCCCATGGGATACACCTGAGATAACAACCTTATTGGCTTTGTCAATGAATTCAGTCCGACTTTCTCTGTTTCCTGACATCTATCTGGCTTCCACCATACTACCCTCTGAATGATGGGGTGCGTGCCTGACTCATCCAGTAAGGCTGAGAACAGAAAGCACAGGGCAGCATGTGCACAGGAATTTGACTATCTTTAGGGAGGGACACACACTTCTCCAATCCAGGGAGATGGAAATACATGAAGGAGCTGAGTCTTCTGTTTCAGAAACTGGGTAATTTGTACTTCTAGTACAATGGTACGTGTCCACTATTTATTAGCTGGCCTGTAGTTTGTGCTATTGAAAATTGAGAATCTTGGTTTCTAACTAGCACCACATGGCTGATGTGCATCAAAATATGTCACTCTAGAAGGGACTGAGACCATGGCTCCAGGAACTTACAACTTAGATAACTGTAGTTTGCAGGACATCCACTTAAATATCAATTGCCATCACATTTCTTTATAAGTGGGTTTGGATTAATCATTATAACCAGCTGGTTTTCCATGGCTAAAATGAGTATTTAAACATTTCCATGCTCACTGTTCCATCTTTGACTCGTTATTGGTGATAGTTCTGGGCTTCAGCACTTGATGAGAAAAGCTAAAAAGTATTGTGGCTGTTCTGTAATGATACACCTTCCAAAATGTTAGAGGAAATAGTCCGAGACACTCATGAATGTAAATGCCTCTACCACCTTGTGTAAACACACTGCATCTTTAAAAAGTGCAAGAAGGGGGATCCCTGGGTGGCGCAGCGGTTTGGCGCCTGCCTTTGGCCCAGGGCGCGATCCTGGAGACCCGGGATCGAGTCCCACGTCGGGCTCCCGGCACATGGAGCCTGCTTCTCCCTCTGCCTGTGTCTCTGCCTCTCTCTCTGTGTGTGACTATCATAAATAAATAAAAAATTTAAAAAAAATTAAAAAAAAAGTGCAAGAAGGTATTAGAGTTGGGTACATTTCAATAACCAAGGGAACAAATAGAGAAAGTCTTGGTGAATGTGGTCATATTTGAACTTTGTCTTGAGGGATGATTGTATTGAGGATAAAGATATTTGATATTCCAACTGAAGGAAGAAGGTGAAAGGGGGCAGGTGGGTGTTTTGGGAACGATGAATCATGGGCCGTGGTGCAATCAGGGCATGGAGAAGAGGGGAGGGTGGCGGGGAGGAAGTGGAGGTAGGGACAAATGACCAAGAACCTTCAAAGGCCCCAGGGAGTTCAGTTTGTATTTGGAAGGTAATGCTGAGCCTAGGAGAAGTAGGGCAATCAGCACAACATTTAGAAGGCAACCAGGAAGTTCTCTTTCATGGGGGGCGGAAGGGGGATATGAATTAGAAACAGAGCAAGCAATGAGGAAGTTTTGGAACTGGTCCATGTAAGTGAGAAAGAGAAACTGAACCAGCACTGCAGAAGTGAGAACAAGAGAAGGGAAGATAGACATTTGGGGAAAGAATCAGAAAACTTTATTTTCAACAATTATGTAATATGACCCTTTTGGTATTTTTCTCTTCCAGACCAGGCAGTTGAATCAAAGGGCATGCATAATAGTTGAAGGTATGTTGATGATTGACATTAATAAGATATTGTAACAATGCTTAAAATAGCATCCCAGGGTAGGAAACTAATTAGGAGTGTGTGTGATTAGAGACTCGGCACGGAAACATCATTGTTCTGGGGTTGGTTTTTGGTGATGGTTCCAGTGATGGCGAAGGGGATGGTACTGGAATAGGTGATTACAGAGTATCAGTGATATATCAGGCATTTGGAGTATATATTGTGGCCCTGATACTGCCAAACACTATTCTAGATGCTTAGGAAATAAACAGAAAATAAACAGGAAATAAACAGAAAAACCCTGCCTTCTTCAAGTAGATATCTGAGAACTTCTACCAAGTACCCAAAGTGCTGGATAGAAAAATAAATAATGGGGAGCCCGGGTGGCTCAGCGGTTTAGTGCCGCCTACAGCCCGGGACTTCAGCCCGGGATCAGGTCCCATGTCGGGCTCCCTACATGGAGCCTGCTTCTCCCTCTTCCTGTGTCTCTGCCTCTTTCTCTCTCTCTCTCTCTCTCTCTCTCTCTCTCTCTCTCTTTCTCTGTGTGTGTGTGTGTGTGTGTGCATGTGTCTCATGAATAAATAAATAAAATATTTTTTTAAAAAGAAAAAGAAGTAACCCGTAATATCAGGAAGAGGAACTTTGGACATGGTCCTATAAAATTATGACCCTTGCTTTCTGTAACTCTTGAGCTCCTACCGTGTACCATGCCTGGAGTAAAAGCTCCCCATGCACTGTTCCCTTTGGTAGACACAGGAATTCCATCCTCATGGCATGGGAAGTGGGAGTCTCATTGAGGCTGGCCCCAGTAGGCACCACATCAATGCCTGGGGACAAGATCACCACCTCAACAGGGTGTGTACTTCTGAGCTTGCCAACTGAGAGAGCTTGTTTTTATTCTCTCAGACAACTATTATTTTTCATTTTGTTTTTTTTAAGATTTTATTTATTCATTTGACAGATAAAGAAAAAGCACAAGAAAGAGGAGCAGCAGGGAGAGGGAGAAGCCGTCTTCCCACTGAGTGGGGAGCCCTGGGATCATGACCTGCGCTGAAGGCAGACACTTAACCAACAGAGCCATCCAGGCACCCCTCAGACAATTATTATTGATATGCCATTTAGAGAAGCAGTTGAGGATACTAATAACCATATGATCATACTGTCATCAATGGAAGCCATAAAACCCAAGTCATCAAAGGGAAATTGGCATGTTTGCCTTGACATCAGAGACGGGAGGCTGACTGCTGGTCCAGACAGGACCTTGGTGAGATTAATGAACTCAAGCTCTGGTGCACAGCCTCATATACCTAGAGAACAGAACTTAGAGGGTTTCCAGGGCTCATCTCACTCTGCAAGATGACTTATTACCAAGCTAATGACATGATACTGGATATCAACATCTTCATTTTCATGGGAAGACATAACTGCCAAAATAATCAGTTCATTTCCTCACGCTGGGGAAATCTATTCAGGAGACCAAATCACGAGACATGAAATGATGAGAGCTTATTTAACATGGGCAGAGATTCTGTGATGCATCTGGTGTTCGACATTTTATTTATGCCATCGCATTTCACTTGAACAAGGACCCTGCGAGCTGAAGTACCTGAGTTTGTGGAGTTTCTCTGCCTTTTCCAGAGTGGCTGTGTAGCAGAACTAGAACTTGAACACACCTCCGTCTGTCCACAAAGCAGTTCTCATAATGCTCCATTCTGAACATTTAAAATCTTCTTGGAGCTCCTTGATTAAGACGCTGAATTTTTTGAAGGGTATTTTTCACTCTTTCAGAGTGGGGGACAGAAATGCAGGGTGATTGAGAACATGGAGTCCAAAGTCAGAGTGTGGTTCTGAGCCTGGTCCTGCTTCCTGCATGGCTGATATTGGCAAATTAGGTCAACACTTAACAGAAGTGCTTTTACTACTATAAAAATGGGAGAAATTATAGCAAAGTGTCTGTCATATGGAAAGCAATCAATAAATATTAATTATTGTTTGCTTTTATACCCAGACTAGTTGTCCATTGTTTTTGAGGGGATATTTATGAGAACCAATGTTGGCCATGTTGAATAAAATAATTCTTCCTTCAGATAATCACTACACATGCTGGCTTCTTCTCCACTTATTTGTGTGTGTGTGTGTGTGTGTGTGTGTGTGTGTGTTTTTCTCAAGGATTTACACACACTCTGTCATTTTCCTCCTATATCTTTACTTCAGAAAGTTGTATTATGACACAATTCCATGCTGTGAATTTCACTTTCTGGAATCTGGGTCAGTCCATGACACTTCATCAGATGTGGGTGTTTCTTGGATGTCCCTGGCAGCCAGAGGGCCCAGTCACCTCCCATGGCAGTGCCCTCTGATTGTTGCTGGTTACACTATAGGAGCCTCTAAATTGTGTGGACATTCTCATACACAGAAAATACATGGGAAGTTAGAAAGAGCAGGGACTTTATGATCCTCCCCTGAAAGACTGAGATACTAAGACTTATGTAGAAGCAGGCCACTTGTCAGCAACTTGCTCTGGGTCATCATTCATTAGATTTGGAAGCACTCCTCCATACATGATCTGGGTGGCTTACAGAACAGCCTTGTGAGACAAGACATATAGGCATAGTCAACCCCATCTCAGAAGATGTATTGTCTGTCTCTGTTCTCATTCATTTGAGGAATATAAATAATAGTGAAAGGGAATATAAGGGAAGGGAGAAGAAACGTGTGGGAAATATCAGGAAGGGAGACAGAACACAAAGACTCCTAACTCTGGGAAACGAACTAGGGGTGGTGGAAGGGGAGGAGGGCGGAGGGTGGGGGGGAATGGGTGACGGGCACTGAGGGGGACACTTGACGGGATGAGCACTGGGTGTTTTTCTGTATGTTGGTAAATTGAACACCAATAAAAATTAATTTATTAAAAAATAAAATAAAATAAAATCAATTCCCAATGGGATCCCTGGGTGGCGCAGCAGTTTAGCACCTGCCTTTGGCCCAGGGCGCGATCCTGGAGATCCGGGATCCAATCCCATGTCGGGCTCCCTGTTTGGAGCCTGCTTCTCGCTCTGCCTGTGTCTCTCCCCCTCTCTCTCTCTCTCTCGCTCTCTCTCTCTCTCTGTGTGACTATCATAAATAAATAAAAATTTAAAAAAAATAAAAAAATAAAATCAATTCCCAAAGGGATAAAATTCATTCTCCAAACAGTGTATGTTCTCATTCATTTGGGGAATATGAATAATAGTGAAAGGGAATATAAAGGAAGGGAAAAGAAATGTTGGCAAATATCAGGAAGGGAGACAGAACATAAAGACTCCTAACTCGGGGAAACGAACTAGGGGTGGTGGAAGGGGAGGAGGGCGGGTGTTGGAGGGGAATGGGTGACGGGCACTGAGGTGGACACTTGACGGGATGAGCACTGGGTGTTTTTCTGTATGTTGGTAAATTGAACACCAATAAAAATTAATTAAAAAAATTAAAAAAAATTCATTCTCCAAACTGGCACCATGGATTGGTCTCTGCCTGCCTGCCCAATTCATCACTCATG
Organism: Vulpes vulpes; assembly: GCF_048418805.1. Taxonomy (NCBI): domain Eukaryota; kingdom Metazoa; phylum Chordata; class Mammalia; order Carnivora; family Canidae; genus Vulpes; species Vulpes vulpes. The sequence continues at coordinate 114,848 of NW_027325674.1, forward strand.
ACACGCTGCCCCATTTCTATGGGCCACTCACACAGAATTGCTGGTAGTGCCCCACTGCCTATCTACCTGACCCTACTCACCCCCGTAGACCACCTTCAGGAACTCCCCTCAATGCACATACATGCACAGACAGCTAGTTCTCAGCTGCTCTGCTCTCATGGCCCCTCTTTGTGATGTTCTTTTGTGTACCTTTTCACCAAGTAAGTCTGCCCCCCTTTTTAGGTAAGATATAGATAGATAGATAGATAGATAGATAGATAGATAGATAGATATAACAGACCTTATTTTAAAAAAGGAAAGTTTTAGATTTATAGAAAAATTGAGCAGATACTATGGAATTTCCCTTTCCATCTCCCTTGAGTTGTTGTCCTTATCATTACCATCTTATGCTGGTGTGACGCACTTGTGACACTTAACGAGCCTGTATTACTACAGTATTATTAACCAAAGACCATACTTCTCTTTATCCCATGAGGTTCTATGGTGTTATTTGTTTTGTTTTGTTTTGCTTTGTTTCATTTTTTTAGAGAGAGAGATTGAGTGCAAGTGGGCGAGGATCGAGGAGGAGCAGGGGGAGAGATAGAATCTTAATCAGGCTCCACAAAGTGGGGCTTGATCTTATGACCCTGAGATCATGATCTGAGCCTAAATCAAGAATCAGATGCTTAACCAACTGATCCACCCAGGCACCCCAGTTCTATAGGTTTTGAAAAATGCATGTTATGAATCTACCTGGACAATATTATACCCCCAAAATCTCTGCTTTGTTTGTTCATCCTTTGTCTTTTCCCTAGAACTCCTGGAGACCCTTGATCTTTTTACTCTCTATAGTTTTGCCTTTTCATGGATGGATATAGCCCAGTTGGCTTAGATACTCAACTATTGAAGGACATCTGAGCTGTCTCCAGTTTGTAGTGATTTATAAATAAAGTGCATGTAAACATCTGTGTGTAGGTTTTTGCATGGACATAAGTATTCAAATCATTTGAAAAAATACCTAGGAGCACAATTGCTGAATCATATGTTGACTATGTTTAGTTTTATAAAAAAAAGTCACTGTATTCCAAAATGGCTGTGCCAGTTTGCATTTCTACCACAATGAATGAGAGCTCCTTTTGCTCTGTATCCTTGTCAGCATTTGGTGTTGTCATTTTTTAAATTTTAGTCATTTAAATATGTATGTCTGTCTTGGTTTACTTTGCATTTCCCTAATTATATATGATATTTAGCATCTTTTTCAGATGCTTACTTGCCATCTGTATATCATCTTTGATGAGGTGTCTGCTCAGATCTTTTGCCAATGTTTTGACTTGGATGTTTGTTTTCTCATTTTTGAGTTTTAAGAGTTCTTTGGATATTTTGGATACAAATCCACTATCAAAAATGTGCTTTGTAAATATTTTCCCCTAATAAGAAGTATTTTTAATGCTATCTTACTGTTTCCTATTTAACTTTAACAATTGTCATTTATGAAATTATACTGTTCTACTAAAAGAAGTAAATAAAAAAAGTAGTTCAGAAGTGCTGTCCTTATCCCTGAGACCTCATTCCTTTCTCTCATTCCCCAAAAGCTGTTACTAGGAAGCTCTTCCTACTTCTGCTTAAAATTCAAATCAGTGCTCTCTGCTCCCAGAAACTATAACAATTTTGACCATTACCATCTGACATGGGGTGAGCACACAGTAAAGAGGTTTGACCAATATTGTTGAATATATGAATTTGTTCAAAATATTTAATATATTAAACTAGTCTTGGATATATAGATATGTATATATATTCCTTGATAGATATGTATAGGAGACTTGATATTCTGCTACTGCAGACTACTTTTAAGACTCATTCAGGGATTTAAATTCTATCTCAAACTGTCACAAATTAATAAAATATACAAAAAAGAGAGAACATTAATATACCTAATCTAAAAATTGCCTTACATATACACATGAAACATTAAGAATTTTGACCAGGTACTCGATCACAAATAAATCTCAATAAGTTTGAAATAACTGAGATACAGTTCATATTCTCTGAGCACAATAAAATCATAAATGAATCCTAAAAATATAAAGAAACAAAATAACCTATAACCATTACAAATTAGAAAAAAAAAAAAAAAGTAAAACTACTCACAACTAAATGACTTAGAAGTTCTCCAAAATTTGCACATATGTTAATCATGGGATAGAGAAACTGACAGTTAATATTTCTTTTTTTTTTTTTAATACCTACCCTTTGCTTCAACATGGATAGAACTGGAGGGTATTATGCTGAGTGAAGTAAGTCATTCGGAGAAGGACAAACATTATATGGTCTCATTCATTTGGGGAATATAAAAAGTAGTGAAGGGGAATAAAGGGGAAAGGAGAGAAAATGAGTGGGAAATATCAGTGAGGGTGACACAACATGACTCTTAACTCTGGGAAACGAACAAGGGGTGGTGGAAGGGGAGGTGGGCAGGGGGATGGGGTGACTGGGATGAGCACTGGGTGTTATGCTATATGTTGCCAAATCGAAATCCAATAAAAATATGCAAAAATAAATAAATAAATAAATAGTCTTTTTTAAGTAACTTTTTAAAGATTTTTAAAGATTTATTTATTTATTTATTTATGATAGAGAGAGAGAGAGAGAGGCAGAGACACAGGAAGAGGGAGAAGCAGGCTCAACGCAGGAGCCCAACGTGGGACTCCATCCCAGGTCTCCAGGATGACACCCCGGGCTGTAGGCAGTGCTAAACTGCTGTGCCACTGGGGCTGCCCACAAATAAATAAATAATCATCTTACTGAAGATGGTGTTTGGTCAGTTTGCCTAAGTTATAGATTATTACAAATCACAGTTTTTCATCATGTTACACTTAAAAGAAGAGGTTTAGGATATCTCAGGAGTTTTCCAACATATTTCTTGAAAATATTTATTCTCAGGTTCTTCAAAGGTGCCCCAGAGGCTGATATGATGAGCAGCCACACTGGCTGGTCACCAGGAGGACCCTTCTCAATATAAGAATGATTGGACTCCATACAAATAGGCTCCTAACTCAAAATGATTGAAACATAAAGGAAGGTGCTATTGCTATAATTTAAGTCCAAGGGCAATGTGGCACTTCATGGTTGATTGACTCAGTGATTCAATGACATCATCAGGCACCAATGCATTATTTTTTTTCTCCCTTCATATTGCCATGAACTACATGGCTTCATTCTTAGTCTTAAAGTTTGCTGAAACAATACCATGAGTCACATACAAACACTAGGTTCAAGGTAAGAAAGAAGAGTGCTTCATGTTTGGTTTCTCTACTAGACATAAAGAAACTTTCCCCAGAAGCCTCCATCAACCTTCACTGCGTGAACTGGGCGTACTCCAAGTACACCTGCAGACAGCATAGGGTTAGCTTCCATTGAGGCACATTGCTGTTGATACTGAGTAATTGCTTCATGGTTCACCTACAAATGAAACGCTAGTGAGGCTGTGTGTAAATGTGTCCACTTAAGGTTTCATTGAATAAAAAAAAAAGCAGCCTTAAAAAAATAAGTAGGGAGACTACTGGCTTTATCTCAGAAATTATCCTCAATTAGTCTGCAGTGCATGACTATGCATACCTCAGGATTGTGTGAGACAATATATTTTAAGCTCCATGTAAGGGCTGGCACTAGACAGTGGTGGATTCTAAATTTGTTTCTAGGTCCTTGTTGGCTCAATTGGAACCTTACCTACTCCTTGTGCCATTGCTTCTGGGGCTCTTGGCAAAAAGAACATTTCCCTTTCCACATGAAGGAGTTGGAAGCCAACAGAACAAAGGGTACAACTGTGAGGGTGGAGAATCCAGAGAACGGAGTGCACAGTGACCCAGATGGCGAGAAGAAAGACAAGGTGGCTGTCCCAGTGAGAGCTGGGGCAAGGGTGGGCTAGAATGGGCCACACATCCAAGGTCATGTCACTGAGTCACACTTGGGATTCTTGCATTAACATGGCTATAAATAACATCCATGCCTCCAGCAAGTTCCCCATCCATAAGTGTTTCTAACCTTCTCCATCCAAAAATAAATATATAGCTTTATAAAGCATATGGTCTAGAACCCCAGAATCCAAGCTTATTGTTCATCTGGACAATCTTTCTACCCTAATTCTTCATTTTCCAAACAATGAGCAAGGAAGATTCCTCATTATTCTATTTTTCATTGATGTTTACGAAGGAAAGTGAAATTGACCTTTATCACTCATGATTATGAAATTTCAAATACTCATAGAATATAACAGCTGGAATTAAGGGCCCTTAGAAATCACGCAGCCTGGTTCTCATTTTACACACGAGGAATATAAAGGCAGTGAGTTTAAATAAACTATCAAAAATACAATGCTACAATACTAACTTGATGAGCCAAAGCTAGAGTCAGAGATTCCTGTTCTCCATCTGGAACTCTGTCCACCTCAACTACATGGGATTCACATTGTCAGTCAGAGGGACCTATAACATTTTAGCTTCTAGCTTGACTTCCCTGATCACTCCTTCATACAACACCATTGTGGGCTGATCCTGAGATCTCAGCCTGGATTTGGTAAGTGTGGCAAAGTTCTTAAAGAAATCAAGATAAACTAAGTTCTGGAATAGGTTTATTAATATGGGGTTAGAAAGAAAGGATATCCCAGCCAGAGTCAACAGCTTGAGTCAAGTCCCCAAAAGGAAAAGTTTGTGAAAAATCAGCTGCTTTAGTGTGATTGGAGTGGGGGCCAGAGGGAAGGGGTGATGAGATGGATATATCCTAAATGAGCCATTTTGGTCAAAATGCAGTACATCACATTTGGCCTAAATCATCCCTAAGCACTGGGTGTTATTCTATATGTTGGCAAATTGAACAGCAATAAAAAATAAGTTTATTAAAAAAGCAGAAAAATAAAAAATAAAATAAATAAATCATCCCTAAGGTTTGTTTACATGATCACTTTTGTCAAGCATAGGGTCAAAACAGTTTTCAATGTAAACTGTCACATAATAATATGAGATGGCAGAAGACAGAAAAGTAGATTAATATCAACACCTTAATCAAAGCAAATTAAAAATAAAATTCATGTTAAGCCATACAAACTGCCAGAAACTGTTTCATTTCCTGAGGAAAATTCCTTTTTTGCGAAATTCTATTTTTTAAACTCTAGTATATTTAACATACAGTGTTAGTTTCACGCATACAGTATAATGATTCAACAATTCCATACATGACTCAGTGCTCATCCTGATACCCGTGTTCTTCATCCCCGTCACCTATTCCACCCATCACCCCCACACACACACCTGCCCCCTGGTAAGGACCAATTTGTTCTCTGTAGTTAAAGAGTCTGCTCTTTGTCTTCTTAAAGGAAATTCTTAAATTTAAATTACCTTGTTTACTAACAAGGTAAACATGATAGGAATTGAAAGGTATCAGACTTTGTTAATATTTTTGAAGAGTTGTAGCATATTTTTTATCATTTCTTAAAGATTTTATTTATTTCTTCATGAGAGACAGAGAAAGAAGCAGAGACAGAGGAATCAGGCTCCTTGTGGGGAACCTGATGGGGGACTTGATCCCAAGACCCTGAGATCTTGATCTGGGCCAAAGGCAGACACTCAATCACTGAGCCACCCAGGTGCCCCTATAGCATATATATTTTTTTAAGATTTTATTTATTTATTCATGAGAGACACACAGAGAGACAGAGAGAGGCAGTGACACAGGCAGAGATAGAAGCAGGCTCCCTGCAGGGAGCCGGACATGGGACTCAATCCCGGGACTCCAGGATCACGCCCTGGGCCAAAGGCAGGCGATCAACCACTGAGCCACCCAAGCGTCCCCCTATGGCATATTTTAAAGGTAATTCTCTAACGACAATAGGCATTTTAGGAAACTTCATGAGAATTTAATGTAGATTGTGACCATGTAACACTGTCAAATGTTGATAACTTCATGAGGCCAAGTTCATATACAACTTCACAAATTAAGTTTTTTCCCTTGGAACTGGGGTGATACTCTTTGACTCTTTAACCCCTATCAACACTCTTGATGGGCCCTATGAAAGAGCCACAGATTTCCCAAATAGATAATAAACTGCTCAATTACTAAGCCCTGTTTCTTGACCTCCTCTCCACATGAACCCAGGTGCTTGCAGCAGCATGCCTCTGAGCATCTGAAAGGCCCCAGGTAAGCCCTATCAAAGGGAGGTCAGGGAAAGTGCCCCGGGACCAGGTGGACACTGTTGGTTTTAGTCATGGGGGAGGAGCCAGGGGTACATAAGGAGAAGACTGAGCCCTTCCTCATCTTGGTGGGTGGGGGCTGTAAGGCCATTTGCCTCAGTAGCTCTGTTCAGCAAGAATGGGTGCTGCGGGGTGCTTGGCGCTGCTGCGGGTACTGGGTTGGCTTGGAGAGGGCCTGTATGATTTTTCAACAGGGCAAAGTTCCTGCTTTTTCTTTATGTTCTTTCTCTGGCTGGCTCCACCCTGAGCCTGCTCTAACTAGAAGTTTCTATTTTCTACCTCCCTCTAACCAATGCAGGGGAAGACACAGAGGCCTCCTGGCTCTTTCTCTGAGGGGCTCTGGCTCTCTAAGGTCTGCTGCTGACCTCTCCCCAGAGGAAGTCTCCTTTCTCCTGAAGCCCCCACTTTATCTTCAGCAAAGGGACTCTGAGAATGACGTGTCTTTAGCTCAGTGAGCCCAGGTGACATCCAAGTTTCCCTTACTGGAAAAGAGGCAGAAAGGACATAATCTCCTAATGCTCGAGAACATAGCAGACCTGAGTCTGGGGGATTTGTCGTGGAAGCCAAGGCATGGGGTGGGGACATAAGGCTGCCATGGAGCCTGGGAAACCGGGTGTGGGAGTTCCGTGCAGGGAAGCCTTAGCCGGGGGAGGTGGGGGGCTTCTCATCTGTCTTCAATGAGGAAGCAAGCATGGCTGGGCTCTCTACAGACTGTAGAATTAAGAGGAAAACATTATCTTACCTGTTAATGGGAAGACTGGGCTACACTTCCTGCTCTCTCCTCTTCTGCATGGTGGGTGGTAGCTGTCCCTTCAGTGCCTAGAAAATAGCACCTGGAATTTATTAAGTCTCTAAGTGATCCCTTTTGTAGTCGAGGATTAAATAGCCGCCACTGCAATCTTCTCTAACCTTTATGAAGCCTTAATAAGGTCCGAGAGTTCAGCTTCAGCCATCAATGGTGGCTGATCAGCTGTGGGAGCTACGTGGCCTCTAAAGTGGCAGTGATAGGGGATCCCTGGGTGGCGCAGCGGTTTGGCGCCTGCCTTTGGCCCAGGGCGCGATCCTGGAGACCCGGGATCGAATCCCACATCGGGCTCCCGGTGCATGGAGCCTGCTTCTCCCTCTGCCTGTGTCTCTGCCTCTCTCTCTCTCTCTCTCTCTCTGTGACTATCATAAATAAATAAAAATTAAAAAAAAAAAGTGGCAGTGATAGGCTTGAAAACTTGGGTTCTTAATTCAACTGGTTAAGTAGCTCCTTACAAATAAAGGAACCTGGACCAAAGTAGAACAAGATACACCTGTGGCACATGGGCAGCCGCTAGTACTGTTATTCTCTCAAACTTGCACAACTAAGTTCCTCTACCAATCCCTAAATAGATTGGTAGTTGCATTCTGCTACCTTGGGCCTGGGGTCCAAAGTGCGACAGCCCCATTGCCTAATTCTACTTCAATCTTGGATCTGGTCAGCCCTTCCTCCTGTGATCTCAGCAATGCTCCTTAGCCCTGTAAGGCTGTAGGGATGAGCTACACCTGGGTGCCCCCATCTTGGCTGAGGACTGCAGCCTCTCTGTGCGGGGTGTTGCTGCTCCTCCCAGACCTGTCAATTCCCCTTAGTGGGGGGTGGTGGCAGTCTGAAACCAGACTGCTGAGCAGAGGGAAGGTTTGAGACTAGGAGCATGCAGGCTAGGATTGCAGGAGACCGAACTGCTCTCGGGTTGACCCGATGTTGTCCTCGGGCAACAACTTGAGAATGGGGTGGAATATATCTCCTCTCTAGACTGACTCTGAACTGCAGGGACCATGGTGCCTTCTGGAGCTGACCTGGGTCAGTATAAAGTGTCCCTTAAGTGTGTAGAACCCAAATCTGACCTCACAGCATGACAGGCCAGCAAGTTGAGACCAGGTGTCAGGGTGAAGAAAGTGCTGTTGTTCAGACTCTGGTCCTGAAGACCCTCTCGCCATCTCTGCAGGCACAGGTATCTTGATGGAGATAGAACTAAAGGAAAAGCGGGCCACAGCCGTCCCTGGGCTTGAGTAGTTAGAGGCCCTCAGCTGGAGCTAAGGATGGTGCTGGTTCGCTTTCCAAATGCAGCATGTTCTGTCTTCATTCAGTGCCTCCATTAAGACCTAAAAGGCCCCTAGTTCCCCTGCCTGCTTGCTGTGTGTTCACAGATCTAACCTGGAATAGCAAGGGAGGGAGCCCAGACCCCTTGAACAACTGGGGCGCTGTCAAGTCCATCTGCTTCTCCTCTGCTGGAGGGTGCAGACCTGAAGGTTTGTGGAAGAACGCATGGACTCCTGTCCCCTCTACATCTTGTGTTGCTAATGCTTCATGACCCACCAGACCCCTTACAATTGTCGATCTACTGGAAGTGTGTGCTCAAAGACTCTTTGCTGAGGGTAGATGTGCTTAAGTCTGGGAGCCACAGAGCCAGAGTAGTAGAGACCTTTAGCCCCATCACTGGCTCGGAGCTGAATTTTTCAGAGTTCTGACATAGCCTGTTCTCCTAATCAGGACGATCCCACTTTGTTCTCTCCCCCACTCCCCACCCTCATCCTGATCATGTCGGGTTTTGTCCATGAGAACTACTATACTAAACATGCCACTTTTTGTGGTTCTAACAAGGTGAGTGTAGGACCTATCTAAACCATAGGGGGAACGGATCACGGACAATAGCTCAGCCTCAGCTTTTCTCATACAGCAATGAGGCTGAGCCACAGAAGGACCAGAGAACACCAAGGCTTTCACTCGGGCAATTCTTAAGTCTAGACAGGATCTGATAACAATGGAGACGAATTTACTTGGACCAAAGGACTCTTAATGCTCACAGTTCCAGTTAGTGACTATTGTGATTTCCTGAGACCCTACGTCCCCCTGGATTTGCCTTAACTTCCTAAATAGGTATGCGTTTTCTGTTCATGCAGGAAGCTCTTTGCAATAGTGAGCCTTGTCTCCTCACCTTGACTTTTGTTAATCTAACAGATGCTTGGTCCTGTCTTGGAATATTGCAAAGCATCTCCAACTCCATAGCAGCTCAGTCATCAAGGGGTAAAGACATGTTCAAGACAGAAGGAAGTCCAGATAGACTTAGTCCCTCCCCACTACCATGCTAGTTGAGTATCCTGGGGAACCATGGCCTTGGGACACAGGTGACCTGGGATGGTCTGGGCAAGCTCCCAGAATCTCAAGAACCCTATAGTGGAACAGCTGAGGGAGGAGGTGGATGAGATGCCAAAAGTGCAGTTCCTGCCTCCACCCCCAACCCAGGCCCTAAGAGGCAGGGTGCCCCTTGTGGAGAATACCTCAAGCATGACCTCCTGATGTTTTTCCATCCATGAACAGGCCCCTCATCCAGTGACTGTTCCTGTGTCCCTGCCTTACTTTGTCAGTTTGGTTCCCAGCTAGAGTGACTCCATACTTTTTTTATTCCATCTGGCCTGAGGACAGGAAGGACCAGAGGTGTCCAGGGGTACTAGAAGTATGGCCTGGAAGAGAAGGAGACAATGTGCAACTCAGGAAACCCTGGAACAAAATGCCGATCAATTTCCCTAAAACTTAAATTCAGTTAACATAGCGTACTACTAATTTCATGGGGAATATAAAAAATAGTGAAAGGGATCACAGGGGTAAGGGGAGAAAATGGGGGGGGCGGGAATCAGAGGTTTGACAGAACATGAGACTCCTAACTCTGGGGTTAGTGGAAGAGGTGGGTAGGGGGTGGGGTAACTGGGTGACGGGCACTGAGAGGGGAATGGACGGATGAGCACTGGGTGTTATGTTGGCAAATTGAACAATATACAAAAGTGTACTCGTTTCAGAGGTAGTTCAGGGACTCCTCAGTTGCCTAGAACACCTAGTGCTCCTCACATTACGTGCCCTCCTTCACGCCAATCCCCTTCCCCACCAGCAACTGTTTCATAGAGTTGAGTCTTCTGAATTCATCTTATTTTTTCCCCTCTTCCCTTTTGCTCCTGTTTTTCTTAAGTTGCACATGAATGAAATCTTACTGTCTTTTCACTTAGCATAATATCCTCTAGTTCCATCCACATTGCAAACCGTAAGATTTAATCTGGAATAATCCATTGTGTATATAGACCACATCTTTATCCATTCACCAGTTGATGGACTTCTGGACTCTTCCTGTTGTTTGGTTATTGTGGATATTGTTGCTATAAACAATAGGGTGCAGGGGCCCCTTCAGATGATCCTTGCACTGTTCTGGATACTTAAATCATCTCTTTGAAATCCTGGGAGCATCTCCTGTCTCAGGCTTATTCTATGGAGCTCATCTTTGAGGACCAGGGGCTCCTTTTCCTATACGTGTATGGTCTTGCAGTGGCTCTTAAGAGCGAGCTGGCCTTGGTATTCACATATGGTTCAGCATGTCACAGGGACATAATGACTGGGGGGCGGGGCTGGAGCTTGCTCCCCACAGGTGGCTGATTCTACTCTGGCCAGCACCGAATAAGATGCCTTGCTAAAGCTGACCTTTTAGGAAATTGGGAAGGTGATCTTATTTGAAACTAAAACTTGGTGGACCTGTGTATCTTCAGTCGAATATTCCTTTCCCATAACCTGGGCTTTTCTGATAAGCCTGTCTCTCAAGAGGGGTTCCACTAGCTGGGGGGGGGGGGGGATTGTGTGTAAACCATTCTTGCTGAAACAAGCCTGAGGTGGGAATGTGAAGCTCCTCCACAGGTAGCATCCAGGATCGTCCTCTCCTTATCCACTTCTAGGCATTGCGCTGCAGAACCTTCTCCAGGCTACTCCCAACTGACACAGGCCCTATTATAGATCTTTAGGATGGAGCCATAAAAAGTGGAAGACTCCCCCTGTCTTAGATCCTCCAATAAGCAGACGTTTGTTCAGGTTTCAAGGTTTGTGTTAAAAGCTCGGGGCTTCTGTGGGGCCAACTCTACCCTCCACTCTGCTTCTTTCTGATGGGAAGAGTGAAGTCAGGGCAAAGAGACCTTTTCCTGACTACACAGGAGCCAGGAAGTAAGAACTGCAGACCAGTTGGGGAAGACCTAACCTTTAGGAAGGGGAGGGGATGAATAAGTCACATTTGGCTGAAGCCTTAAGGATGTACCAACTGCTCTGCCACTGGCCATGGGTGGGACGGGGCAACACTTAGCAACCTCTACTGAGATGAACAGTACTAGACTAAGTCTTAATGTATGAAAGCTACAAAGGAAAGCTGTGTCCTATCATCCAGGACTGGTCTATGTGGGTTTGAATCTTTAGAGTAGGGACTTCCTCCATATGATTTTAGTAAAGTACACTAAGTCTGGGCTGCCCAAGATCCGCCTGGAGAAATAACTTGGAGTCTGCTTACTCAAAGGGCTCCTTTGCTAACCAGCAGACTGGAGATAAAGATGGATTATGGTCTGCCTCCTCTCATGTATTTCTTCAGTTTGGTTATTAATTGGTTTAAATATTTGGCAGCTCCCACATTCGGGGCGTATATATTGAGGATTGTTAAGTCTTCTTGTTGGATAGATCCTTTGAGTATCCTTTGAGTAGATCCTTTTTTTTTTTTTTGATTTTTTTCCTCTTTATTGCTAGACACAATGTGTAAACACATAAAACACCAGGGAAGGAAGAGATCCCAAAGACTTTTTTTTAAAATTACAAGACATAGTGCATGAACCAAGGGCATGGAAGGCAGGCCAGAGCCAGCAGACAGCTGGACTAAAGGCTCCTTTCCCTCTTCCCAGAGCCAGGGCAAGAGCGGGGGGTGGGGGGGGGTGGCGGCCTCCACCAGTTGCCAGTCCACATAGGCAGAAGGCCATCCAAGGGAAAACTTTCTACCAGAGTCTTCTCCTCCTGGAGAGAGGGCAACACCCAGGATAAGTAAAAAGGTCTTTCCTTTTTCTCGGTTGTAGCCATCCAAGGAGCAAAGATGAGAAGTAGTGTCCTACATCACTTTGACCCCCTCCCCAGCTGCCCCCATACTTGGCATTTACCAAAGCCTGTCCCAGACCCTGACTAGATCCACCAGGTGCCCAAAGTTTTCTGGGGAGGGAAGAGGAGGGGAAGAGACTAGGTGTGAAAACAAACAGATCTTTTATTTGCAGTCGTCACTGGGGCTGTTTCTGGTTGCTTATTTGTTTGCTGGCCTGCTCTTCCAGCTGCATGGCCAGACGCAAGGCCTTGATGACATCTTGCAGGGCTGAGAAGTGCTTGGCTTGCTGGATCATGACAGACTCTGCCTTGTTCACGAAGGTCTCCAGGTCATAGTCTGGCTGTTCAGTCATCTCAGAGAGCTCAAGCCAACCTGGCCCTTGTTGTATAATCTCCTTGAGCTCCTCCATAGCCCTTTCCTCCAGTGTCCCTCTTCATCTCTCACTATAGTCTTCGGGGTAAATTTTAATTTATCTGATATAAGGATGGCTACCCCTGCTTTCTTTTGAGGACCATTTGAATGGTAAATGGTTCTCCAACCTTTTATTCTCAGGTTGTAGGTGTCCTTCTGTCTAAAATGAGTCTCTTGTAGACAGCAAATAGATGGGTCCTGCCTTTTTATCCAGTCTGAAACCCTGCACCTTTTGATGGGGTCATTAAGCCCGTTCACGTTCAGAGTTACTATTGACAGATATGATGACACTAAACTCATATCTATTCAGTCCTTGTTCTTGTGGATTGTTCCACTGAACTTCTTCTTAAAGGGGAATTTTAAGAGTCCCCCTTAAAATTTCTTGCAGAGCTGGTTTGGAGGTCACACATTCTTTCAGTTCCTGCCTGTCTTGGAAGTTCTTTATCTCTCCTTCTATTCTGAATGTGAGAGCCTTGCTGGATAAAGTATTCTTGGTTGCATGTTCTTCTCATTGAGGACCCTGAATATATCCTGCCAGCCCTTTCTGGCCTGCCAGGTCTCTGGAGAGGTCTGCTGTTACCCTAATATTCCTCCCCATAAAAGTCAGGGACTTTTGTTCTCTTGCTGCTTTAAGAATCTTCTCCTTATCTTTGGAATTTGCAAGCTTCACTATTAAATGTCGAGGTGTTGAATGGTTTTTGTTGATTTTAGGGGGGATCTCTCTATTTCCTGGATCTGAATGCCTGTTTCCCTTCCCAGATTCAGAAAGTTTTCAGCTAGGATTTGTTCAAATACATATTCTGGCCCTCTGGCCCTTTCGGCGCCCTCGGGAACCCCAATTAAACGTAGGTTTTCCTTCCTCAGGCTGTCATTTATCTCCCTTAATCTATCCTCGTGGTCTTTTAATTGCCTGTCTCTTTTTTCCTCAGTTTCCCTCTTTGCCATCAACTTGTCTTCTATGTCAGTCACTCGTTCTTCCACCTCGTTAAGCCTCGTCGTTAGGACTTCTAGCTTGGATTGCATCTCATTTAATTGATTTTTAATTTCTGCCTGATTGGATCTAAATTCTGCAGTCATGAAGTCTCTTGAGTCCTTTATGGTTTTTTCTAGAGCCACCAGTAGCTGTATAATAGTGCTTCTGAATTGGCTTTCTGACATTGAATTGTAATCCAGATTTTGTAACTCTGTGGGAGAGAGGGCTGTTTCTGATTCTTTTGAGGTGAGGTTTTCCTTCTAGTCATTTTGCTCAGTGCAGAGTGGCCAAAAACAAGTTGTATTGGGAAAGGAGAAAAAGAGAGAAGGAAAGAAAAGAGAAAAAGAAAAATGAGAAAGAAGAAATGAAGAAACACCACACCCCCGCCCCCGTGAGTGGGACCAGGCCTAACCCAGAGGCAGCCCATCCAGGCGCCTCCAATGAATTCAAGCAACAAAAACATTCTGTTTTTCCGAGATAAGAAAACTATCCCCCCCCGCCCTCGCCCTGACTGGAAAGTCCCTGAACATGGTCGTGTTGACCTTCAAAGAAATCAATCATGTCATAGCCCAAATGCTATGCTACTCCCGCGGTTTTTTGCCTTTAAAAGATGCCTGTAATTGCTAATCGGGGCTCTGCCACCTCTGAGGCGGAGAGCCCGTTTGCGCAAACGTCCAATAAACCCTCTTGCTTGTTGCATCTGCCTGTCTGGGGTCTGAGTCTCTGGGGCGTCCACCAGGACATGTTGGCACCCGTGAGCCAGGGTCCAACAGAAAAAAGGGAAAAAGAGAAGAAAAAGAGAAAGAAAAAGAAAGAAAAAAGAGGGAAAAAAAAGGGGTGGGGGAAGCAATTAGAAATCAAGAAGAAAGAAAGAAAGAAAAGCACAAAACAAAACAAAAACAAAAGAACAAAAAAAACACGGGGGAGTATCTTCCAATTCTGTATACTTTAAGTCCTTTGACTTCCCCTGGACCTGGTCCGTCTCCCTGGTCTTCTGGGGGAGGGGCCTGCTGTGATTCTCAGGTGTGAGGACTTGGGGGAGCTGCTCTACCCCTGCCTGGTGCAGGGCTCAGTGGGGGTTGTTCACCCCGTGAGGCCCCGGGAGGAAGCCACAGTGGCGGGGGCAGCTCTGGGACCCTGGAGTCAGCTCCCGCAGTAGCTCTGGGGCTCTCCGTCTGCAGGGCCTGGGGGCTCCGGGGCGGGGCCGCTGATCTGCTCAGCTCGGGGCAGGAGCGTCCTTGCTGTCCTGGGCCCTCCCGGCCTCTGCCTGTCCCGGGGGAGGCCGGATCCTGGGCTGTGTCCCGGTGCCCTGTGCTCCGGCGCCTGCGCTGTTGGATTCGCGCTCCAGCCCCGCAGCCCCCTCCGCGGAGCCGCCGCCCGAGCCCCTCCGAGCTGCTCCGGGTCCCGCCGAGCGCTGCAGCCCTTAGGGACCTCGGCGCATCTCCCGGGGCGCAGGTGCCTGTTAGTGTCCCCGGGAGCCCGAGGGCATCCCCGCCTTTCTGGGGATCCTGCTCCAATTCCCCGGGAGGCCTTTCCGCGGGGAAGGTTGGTGCAGCTCCTGCTCCTCCTGGACGGGGCTCTCCTGTCCTGGGGACACTCGCCCCGGCCTCAGCCCGGCTCCTCGCGGGCCCCTCTCCCTTGGAGGCCTTTTGTTCCTTTATTTCTTTTTTCCCCCGTCTTCCTCCTTGATAGAAGCGCGAACTCTTCTCACTGCAGCGTGCCAGGTGGTCTCTCTTTTTTTTTTTTTTAATTAATTTTTATTGGTGTTCAATTTACCAACATACAGAAAAACACCTTCAAATCATCCTGAAAATCTACGAAATCGGCCTGATATTTAAAGAGTGACCACCTGTCGTTTCTAATCCCTGAGTAGTATACAATGGAATTTTACTCAGCGATTAGAAACGACAGGTGGTCTCTCTTTAAATCTCAGGCCGATTTCGTAGATTTTCAGGATGATTTGAAGGTTTTCTAGGTAACTTGTTGAGGACAGGTGACTTGGGGACCCTGCTCTTCCGCCGTCTTGCCCCTCCCCCTCTGTCTTGGTTTTGAGCAGTCCAGATGTGAGACTCCTACATGTTTTAGAGATGCTGTTCTGCTTCTACAAAATCAGGTTTTTTTTCCTGATGAAACTTGCCTTCAATTCAAGATTATGTCCTTAATCATGTAAGAAGACAACCTTCAGGTCTGGGTTCCAGTCCTGCTTCTGTATCCTTGGATCCAGATGTATCCTTGCCCCTGACCCATGGGTCTCCAAATCACTGAACAAGAGACTCTACCCCATACAAGCATCTCTCTCCTATGTCTCTCCTAACATTGCTGGGCTAGTTCTCAAAATTATCAGAAACCCACCTTGGGGTTCGAAACGTCTGCTGCAGGCGGTGTGGCCAGGCATCAGAAGAGTCCGTCCCTAACACTCTAGTCCACTTTAAGCCTCTGTGAATGCCAGACTAGACCTGACTAGAACACCAGTTGCCCTTCGAACAAAGACCCGTGACTAAGCAGAACTAATAACAATACCAATTTGAACACTGTTTGGGGGGGGGGGGACTCGAGTAAGTGTGTATGGCACTCCTTGTATCCTGGGGACAGGACAGCACCTCTGGCAGGACAATGGGACTCTGAAAAAGGATCCCCCCCTACTACTTAGGACTTGGGAATCTGAAGCTGTACTAACAGGGGAAAACCAGTCCCTCCCTTGGTGTGATCAGGGCTATGTCACTGACATTAGCTCCACAACTACCCTGCCTGTGACGTACTTATGGGCTGAGGGAACTTCAGATTTTCCCATAAATCTCCAGGGGATGGGTCCAAACTTGTGTTGTCACATGAAGGGAAGTCGGGGACTGCCATCACAGAGCTTATGGTTGAGACCAAACACCCTCTCCCTTTTGTGATTCTATGGTGGTAAGAATCTAATAGTGTATTTGAGGATTAATTACACTGAGCTGAGTTGTAGATAGTTTCTATGAAGGTTTGCAAGGGGCCAATTCCTCTTCTGGGAGACCAGACTGCAGGGAATCAATCTTTGACAAGTCCAACCTCTGCCTTGCCTCTTCTACAGAATTATTTTTAAAAACTGTTGATCACTCATGATTTAATTCTTCCAAAAGTGCAGAGTCCTTTTCCTAGGCTTTCTTCCAGGAATTGTGTTTACAAAAAAAGCCCTGTATCCCAATCTAAAAGATGGAGCTCTACTATGTACCAAAGATGTTCACTAGTTTCAGTCTGGTTTTGGAGTTCTAGTGTCTTCATCCTTGACCTCATGGTGATATGTAAGACTTAATCCAGAAGTTCAGTTGTTCTCTGTACTGCTCAGCCCTGGCTGAGCCTAACTTCCTAGGACCTCAAGGTTATGGCAACATGGCCAGTTGCTTTCCTGAAACAACCCTGAGGAAAAAGCAGCTTAGCAAATGCACGGCCCTCCTCCCTCGTTGAAAGCTGTTATAAAGTTGCTGTGCTAGAGTGGGATCTTGATTAATCCTAAGAATGGTTGGAGGACACATCACGTCACCATTTGAAGGTGACCATTGAATGAAAAACACTTCAACATGGTCAGGATTGAGAGAAAAAGGTTTCTAGGGCTCAGGATACCTCTTGAGCAGGAAACTCCTCAGCTAGGACTAAAGCCTGCCTCTCTAAGCAGGAAGGTTACCTGGTATTTCACGGACTTTTATATTTGGTTAGGCATGGAGGGCACAGACTCTCAGGATTCTCCAATGCCAGGAGCCTACAAGAATTGAGTGTCTACAGGCATCACACTGGGCAGTAGGGCATAGGAATTTGCTCAGCTTTATAACTAAGGAAGACTCTCAACGGGTGTTGAATGTCCTCTGTCACTAGGCCATGCTATCTAAGGTCAGGGAAAGCTGGAAGAGCCTATGATAAGAGAAACCTAAATTTAGAGGTTTGGGTTCTTCAGGGACCTGGTGATCTAGTGATCAAAAGGTTTATGTTGTGACTAAAAGATAGGTGTGAGGGGATAAACTACAGCCTGAACCTCCATCCTAATCCACAGCTTCCGTCTCTGAAACAACAAGGGTTAGGTGAGTGGCAGTAATGCAGTAAGCTGGATCTTCTGGGGAGGGTGGGCTCACTGGAGTAGATGTTCATAAGTCAATCATGTTATTCTAAAAGCCTTTTAGAGAGTAGGGGAGAGGGAGGAGGGGTCTTAAGCAGATTCCCAATGGAATGTGGAGCCTGACATGGGGCTCCATCTCCTGACTGAGATCATAACCCCAGCCATAATCAAGAGTCAGATGGTTAACCAACGTGAGCCACTCAGACACCCTTAAATCAGAATTTTTTTAAACCACTCATGGGACAATGTAAAGGTCCTAGAGCACAAACTCCACTTACTATACCTCTCCTGACTTCTATATTGGTTTGCTGAGGTTCCCATGACAAAAGAACAGCCTGAGTGGCTTATAAAACAGAAGTCTCTGTATGGTCTAGAAGTCCCAACTTCAGTTCTGACCAATCTGGCTTCTGGTAAGACTCCAATCTGGCTGGCTTGTAGATGGCCACTGTATCCTTCTGCCTTCAGAGAGTAACCCCTCTGGTGTCTTATAGGGGCACTAGTCCCATTTAATCAGGGCTCTACCAGTATGACCTCCTAGAACTCTACTACTTAGAGGTCCCATGTCCAAATACCACCACACTAAAAATCAGGGTCTCCACTCTCAAGTTTTGCGGATACAAACTTCCAGTCCAGAGCACTTGCTATTACAATTGTGAATTTGAACTGAGGATTTAGATCATTGACAACTTTGCATATCTCCTTAAATCAGTACCAATCCTAGTGCAGAACAGCAAGTGCAAATCTTCAGAACATTAAGATCACATCTGTAGGGAACTATATACCCTATATGCTGCACTATATATGATACATACAACATACCATTAGGAGTCCCTGGAAATAAGACCGGAAACTCTGGATGACAGCGAATTGGTACAAAGAGCCTTGGGTGTGTCTGACCTGGGAATCACTGAGCCAGTAAAAGATATTTGGTGGTCAACAAACATGTTCTGACTTATCTTTAAAAAGCTATATTCTTACCCTCACTCCCCAGAGCATTCTTCCACTATCAAGCCACTCCGACATTTCCTTGCTTCCTATTCTGGTCTAAGTCCCCATGTTATGCCTGGATTCTAGTGATTGTTTTGTCTCCTTGCCTCATCCTGTCCACAGTAGAACTCTTCTCCCACAGACCCGCAGTGACTTTTGAAGATAAATCCCAACCCTACACCACAGTTGTATCCCCATTGGAGTAATTCTAACCTAAGACCATAAGGTCCTTTTTGTAATCCTCACCCCAATACCCACTACATCTTTGAGAGAGGGGAGATGTTAATAAGCTTCAACCATACCAGTTTTCTTCCTTTTCTAAGGTGTTTTGGCATCCTTTGTTCCTGTCTGGAATCTTCTCTTCCTATACCCATACTGCTAATTCTGCAGTCCAGTCTTTGCTCACCTATTAGGAGGTCTACACTAGAGATTAAACATAAAGCTTACCCTGCCCCATCATGCTGACTGAAAATACCTAAAGGAATTCCAGTGGAGAGATCCATAAGTCCCATGAAAGGAATTTTTCAATCTTTCCCTTTTTGTATACAACTTTCTGCCAAGAACAGTCCTTGCACACAGAAGTCATGCCCTTGCAGTGGGAGTGGTGACCAGGGACCAACTAAGAATCAAGATGGGAGGAGAGAGGCAGACTTGGAAACAAATCAAATTGGACAGGAGGGTGATTATTTTTAGAATCTGATGGACCCTTGAACACCCTGAAGTTTAATAGTATTGTCTTTGTTCTCTGAGGTACAGATCTATCACCAGGTAGAAGGCTTATCAAATGAAAGTCTAGACCTCTTTTCAGATGGAGTGTAGGATGTGCTTCCAGCAGAGGCATTAAGACTTTGCAAGAAAGATTCATGTAGTCTCCACCTTCTGGCTGATTGAAAACTCAAGGTTCCCAGAAAGGAGGTGAGATTCATGTGTTCCAGAGCCCAGAAAAATGGAAAGCCCAGGTCTCCTCTTATGCCTATTTTTCTGGGATATCCATAGAAGACCCCCAATACCTAAAACGAATGAACTGAACTGATTTCCCTTGAGGTCTTGAGGTATTTAGGAAGTCCTGGCAGATTATCAGAACTTGGAAGCCAGTCTATAACTTTTGTGAACTAAGACCCACTGGGATTTAGAACTCCCATAAATCCATTGAGAAACAAATGGAGACTCGAATTTGTGAAAGTAGAAGTAACTACCAGTGTGGTTGTGGGAACAGTACTTCATTTTCTCATCTCCTAGGTGGTCTGACAGCTTTCTGGAAGATGCTGTGGAGATACTCTCGGCTTCCAAGCCTAGTGTAGCACTTTGTCTTAACCTTTTTATCAAGGCTCTTGGTAAGAGAAATATCTAAGACAAGTGCAAAAGGCATGGAGTTGGAATGGCTACCAAATCAATGCAAAAGAAATGTGGAAAGACAAGAAAAATACTTGGGACAAGTACAAAAGATCCAGGGAAACCCAGCTTACAAAACCTGGGTTTTCGTCCAGGCTCAAAATAAGAAACCAAACAAAAATGGCAGCAAGACAGAAGTCTGGGATGACTTGCAGCACAAATGGGATGGAACAGATTTTATCTACTCAAGGAAGCCTCCTAGAGGAGGATGTGCTCTGTCTGGACAATAGGGAGGGCCTGCCTGTATATCCTCCCTCCCCATGTGTATCCTCAGCCTGTGAATACAGCTTCTCAGGGTCCTCATGTTGCAGGTGGGAGGCCACAGGAGCCCAAATGCCCTCATGCTTGACTCCCCTCCAGAAACAGGAGGGCTGGCCTGTATTATTAAATTGTAGAAGTGAGGCGGGTCGGGGGATGGGGTGATTCGGTGATGGGCACCGGGGGGGCACTTGATACGATGAGCACTGGGTGTTATGCTAGGTGTTGGCAAATCGAACTTCAATAAAAACATACTTAAAAATGTAGAAGCAAGCTCAACTCCAGTCTCACTCCCCATCTCTAACTTATTCAATTGTTCCCTATTGTCGATATCCCAGTGTCTAAGTTCCCTACTGGGAAATCCTCAGGTATCTCCATTCCTACCCCACTTCTCATTATTCCATCCTCTATTTGCCAGCAAAAATGGGTTGCTTTCACTGTTCAGCTTTTCCTCAGTGACCTTGAGGTTTCCAGTCTCTAGGCATTCCATCCTGGGTGATGCCCACTCAAATGGAGTGCCCTTCTCCCATGATACTTCAGTAATCAAGCTTTAACTGCTGATTCCCAGATGCCACTAAGTCAGAGCCACTAGGGACGAATCCTGTAAAACTATATAAATTGATAGGTTTCAAGTCTCCCCAGGTGACTAATAATCAGACCAGTCATCATTTTCTGTAATCATACTACCTGAGGTTTAGGTCAAACCTGGCCCATGGTGAGCATTGGATAAGTTGTGGTTATGGTAACATTATCCCACTGGGAATGAGGTATCCCTTTGTAGAAGAGGCAGGAAAGTAAAAACGGATCAAGTGACACACCTAAGGCTACACCTCAGTTAAGGCTGCAACTTGAATCTAGAGCTGCCTAACTGCAAGATCTGTTCCTCCTAAAACCTCACTGCTGATCCAGAGGGAGATAGCCCGCTCTCCTCAGAAGGCTCACAGCATCGCCCCGTTCTGCTTTGTCTGATGGGTTTGTGTACCTGTTCTTGTATCCCTCCCCTGGCTCCTGACAAGTGACAACTTCCCTTGCCCCACCTCTGTCCTGTCCCCCCAACCCCCAAGCATTTTGTCCACAGCTAGATACATCAGATATTCAATAAATGTTGAATCAAATCACTTAATCATATGGTTCTACTTTCGAGATTCTTCTGGAAAAGGGTGAAAGAAAACTCTCAATTTGGTACAGTAACTTTTCTCAAAGTTTTGAGTAAATATTCAAATGGCCATAATTCCATTGCAAGCAAGGCAATTACCAATATACCACTTTTTCCTGTATAAACAAGCAACATAACAAAAGGATTCCAAGTTCAAGATAGGTATTCTAGAAAGGTGGAAAAAGGCAAGTAGCTTAATCTTGCTGAAGTCTTATGATTTTCTAGATGGAGGAATTTAAACTATCTCAGAGCATAAGTGAAAAGGAAAAAACCCTTAGAAAGCATCTTGTGAGGGGAGAATGGATGATTCTATATGTAGGCAACGATAAAGAAAAAGAAGATCCTAAGGATGGACAAGAAGTTGGCAATGCCAGCATTACAGGCTCTTTAGGTTCCTAATAGTGTCTAACAGCACGGATCAGATGTCATTATCTGGATCCTAAACTCTGGTCAGCCTTATTGCTGTGAACCTAGATAAATTTTCATACTTCTCTAAACGGGAGTTTCTTCATCAGTAAAGTAACCATGATAAGAATTCTAGCAGTTATGGTGAAGACCCAACAAGAAGCTCAGGAGTGTGATATGAACCTAATGTCAATTAAGCTCATGGTGAAGCCCTAACCCCCTAAAATAGTGGTATTGGAGGTGGGGCCTTGGATAGGTGCCCTTACAGAGGCGATCAGCACTCCCTTGCTTTCCATCTGGTCAGGACACAGCGGGGAGGTGGCCATCTGCAAGCCAGGAAAAGGGCACTCCCCAGAATCCAGCCATGCTGGTGTCTTTCCCTGGGGCTCCCAGCCCCTAGAACCATGAAAAATAAACTCTTTAGGTCCCCTGGGCTGTGATATCTTATGGCAGCCAAAACTGAAAGCGAACAAAGTACTTAGCTCTGTGTCCTGGGGACACCTAGTAAACAATCGTAGTCCTAGTAAGACTACTTGTAGAAGTCCTAATGGTGGACTGCTTGCTATTTTCCTCTCCATGGAGTCCTATAGTTGGCTATAGTATCTGGCAAGTGTTCATGCAAGCTTTGTAGAAAAAAAAAATTTGAGGATGAGAAATGTATTCTTTGACACTTTTTTTTCTCCTTTCACAAAACAGTTCTGTAAGGTAACTGTTTAAGCCCTACCTTCATAAGTCAAGACTTTTAATTTAATCTGGCATATAAAAAAATCATTAAAATGGTCTTGGGTGCTGTACTTTCAGTGCCCATCTGCTCTGTGCCCAGCATGTGGGGCTGGGAAGGATGTGTCCCCACAGCTCTGGGAAAAGGCTTTAATCTCCCAGATTATCCTTTTAAAAAAAAAGGTTCTTAAAAAAAAAAAAGAACTTCAATGGAAATGACCCATTCTTCCTTGGGAGCAGCTCCTAAGGTCTGTCTGTGAATCGATGCAGCAGGGCCTATGGCCCTGCCCCTCCATCCAGGTCCCTGTGCATGGGGGACACCTACTGCCACCACCCAGTAAAAGTCGTGTGTGTGTGTGTGTGTGTGTGTGTGTGTGTGTAGGAGCCAAGTGAATGGATGAGCTGCTTTAGATGAAGTTAAGGGGGAAGAAGGGACAAGCTGGAAAAGAGGCATTTTGCTTTTTAAGTCCCCACCCGGTCTCCCTGGCTCAGCCTGGAGGCCACAGCCTGAGTCCACATGGACGCTTCAGTTTACACCTACTCTGGGTTCCCATGGGAGCAGTCCCTGAATTGGCTGAGTGACGCTGGTCTTCCAACAGTCCATGATGAACCCAAGCAAAAACAAGCATTCCCCTCCCTTAGGTCCCTGGAGAAGGACACAGAACCAAAGAGGAGCAGCTGCCTATAAGCACCCTCCCGACCTGTCTCTCTACTCTGGACTTTCTGTCCTGCTAGCTTTGCTCTATTCCAGGCCCTTCAGATATTGGAACCTTCTGCCTCTGGGCCTCCCCTAGTGCCTGGCCTGGGTTCATAGTTCTTAACTTGCCATGGCTGCTGGGTGGGAGTCACCCCTGGATTGCCACTCTAGTCCCCTAACTGGCCTTCCTGCCACCGGCTGGCTTGTTTAACAGACTTCTGTGGCTGCTGGGTCTTTGTTCAGATAATTCACTGGCTCCCAGTTGCCCTCCAAGTAGAAGCAGGTGTTACCAGTGACCCCTGGGGCCCTGCACGATATAGGACATCTCCTGCTTTGCTTCTCTGTACAGCTGCTCTGGCTTCTCACTACTTTGTCTGACCATACGTGCTCCTGGATGTTGCCTTTGCACTAGTCTCTCCACCTGAACTCTTCCCTGGCTATCTGCATGACCAGCTCTCTCCAGGACTTTCCAATGGCTCCTTGAGAAGCAATATCAAAGCAAGAAAACTACTTGGGCTCCTTACCCTGCTGTACTTAATTTTACTTTTTCTCTTTCCCACCTCCTTTCCTTCTTAAGCTTAACTTGCCAACCTATAACACCTGGTGCTCATCACATTATGTACCCTCAATGTCTGTCACCCAGTGATCCCATCCCCCCACCCACCTTCCCTTCAGAAATCCTCCATTTCCTAGAGTCCAGAGTTTCTATTTGTCCCCTCTAACTTTTCCTCAGTTTCCTTTCCTTTCCTTATGGTCCTTTTCACTGTTACTTATATTCCACATGAGTGAGACCACATAAAGGTCTTTCTCCAATTGACTTATTTCACTTAGTATAAATATCCTCCAGTGTCATCCATGTCCCTGTAAATGGGAGATATTCGTCCTCTTGGATGATGCAGTAATATTCCATTTTGTGTGTATACATATAGATATATACACATATATACCACATCTTTATCCATTCATCTGGACCCTCCATACCTTTCTCCAGAGTGGCTGTACCAGCTTGCATTCCCACCAACAGTGCAAGAGGGTTCCCCTTTCCTGCATCTTTGCCAACATCTGTTTCCTGCTTTATTAATCTGCATCCACATCTGTCATTTCCTTAGTGGTTAATTTTAACCATTCTGGCTGGTGTGAGGTGGTATCTCATTGTGGTTTTGACTTGCATTACCCTGGTGACCAGTGCTCTAGAGCATTTTTTTCATGTCTGTTGGCCATGTATAGGTCGTCTTTGGAGAAATGTCTGTTTGTCTTCCAATTTCTTGAGTAGATTCTTTGGGGTATGGAGTTTGAGAAGTTCCTTTTATTTATGAGCATTTTATAGGCTGAGTGTCCAAAGGCTAGATTAGCATGAGTGAAGTATGTGGGGAGCCTCCAGGTGGAGGAGCTCTCCATCTCGGTAGCTCCTCTGCTTCTCACTAGGTCTTGCTGGGGTCTTCCCCCCGCTCTGGCCTGGCCAGTCTCTATCCTCTCTCACTAGGCCTTTCCCACTCCCAGCCCTCTCATCTGCCTGGGCGAGGTCGTCCTTTGAGCACTCAAAGCACTTTTCAAGCCCCTAAGAGCTATGAGCAGACTCTGCTGTATCAGTTATTCCCATATCTCCTACTTTAACAGGAAGTAGGACTTGTAGAAAGTTTCTCAACAAACCTCAAAGCAGCTAAAAGGACAACCACATTGTAAGTGCTCAGCAGGTGTCTTCAGATGGACAAGGGAAGAGTTCAGACCTTCAGGCCAGCCTGGATTTGAATCCGAGAGAAGCACTTAACTGTATTAACCTAGAAAAGCTTGAGCCTCAGTTTCCCTGTCTTATAATGGGGATAATGTGATCCCTTACATGAATTGTTAGGATTGACCAAACCTATGAATGCAGGGAGGTGTGGGGGACAGAGTGCCTGGTGCATTAAAATCCTAGTGGTCAGAGGGAAAGAAGAGGGGGTTTGAAGAAATGAGGCTTATGTTACTCAATGTGGACTATTAGAAGCAGGAAGGGAATGGTTTTAGTGATCCATTGTTAGCTTTGACCTAAGAGTGGCAGGAAGGACATTTCATTCCCCCTTTCCCTCTACTTCTAAACACTTAAGACGCTGGGCAGATAATAGGTATTTCAAATCTAACCACTCTCCCAAACCCAAGACCTAGGTGCCATTATTTGCATCTCCCATAAGGGGGTACAAAGAATCTGGCTACACGGAGCCATAGCTTGCATGAAGCTTGCATCGAAGCTCCCATATAGGCGTCTGGAATCAAGCTGATACTTCTAACACTCAGCCGGATACCTTCTTCTGCTGTGTACTGGCTCGGAAAGAAAGTTCAAATGTATTTGCCTGACTTGATCTTCAAAAATTACCTTGCATTTGACCGATTTAAATGAAAGCCATGTTTGCATTGTTGGGGGAGCACAGCTGCAAGTATAGATGGAGAATCCCACCTGGTTGAACCCATTCCAGTAACATGACAGCTGTGGGACCTGTATAGGTTACTTTTCTCTGAGGCTTCAGATCTCAGATATAAAGTGAGACAATAACACACCCTGAATGGTTTCAAGGATCCTACTAAAAATCTTAATATAAATGGGTTAATATCATAAGTCATAATGCCTAAAGCAAGACACTAAATTTTAAGTCAAACTCCTGATTCTTGGCCATTAAATTCAAGAGATTTTAATATTTGCGGTAGGTCAGTTCTAGTTTACTCTTTTAAGGTGTGCCAAGCCACTGGCTGCTCACACAGCCCTGAACTGCCTCCTGAGAAACATGATTGACAGCAGGGCTTTAAAGGTTAAATACAGTTTCAGATCTTGCATAGTGATCCAGTAGTAGGACTGGAATTAGAACCAGATGGCATTTTTCTCCATAACCCAGAATAACTGAATTAATGTTGTACAGTAATAAATGAAGCTTTGTTTCCTCCTCTCCATGAGGAATGAGTTCTGTTGCTCAAGACAGTGTAGGAAGAATTTGCAGGAGCAAACTTCCTGTAAGCATCAAGAGACACCTGGTGCCAGATGACACAGCCAGCCCCACTTATGCTCAACCACCTGATGAAGCCACCAGGGCCTTTTGCCCATGATGGAGTGTTTCAGGATGGGTATAGGACAAGAGCGGCAGGCTGCCTCTACTCCTCCAGAATCTTAATGCAGACTACTGCACAGAGCTTCCATTAAGAGGATGGTTCATTTTTCTGAGTTTGCCAAACGCAAGATCGGAGGTCTTATATATATATATTTTTTCTTCCTGCCTAGAAGTTGCTGATGCCAGCTTCACAATTCAATCCAATATAGATTCTTAGGGCGACTATCTTGTCAAAGGTCAAGTATTCTGCTCAGTGACCTGTTGCTAATGGGTATACCTAGACCTTGAACACGGAGCCTCTCATTTTCAACCCTAAGTACATTCTACTGCTCATGATCTTCATAAGCTCACTGCAGTTGTGCTTTCCTGAGTGGCTGTGTGGGAGTCGGTTTTCTCATGGTGGGACCACTAATCCTATATAACCATAGTCCTATGTCAAATTCTCGTGTGACAGGTGCCATGGTTTTGAACAGAACTAGGACTCTTGAGGATAAGAACAATATATACTTAAATGGCTTCTAATGCATGATCCACCTGTGTATCCGGCTTTTTGGAGGGGATTTTGGCAAGTGACATTTTGCAATAAACTTCCCTTGGAAAAACAATTCTTTTAACTATGAAGTTAAAATACAGTACATATGTTCTGCAGTGAAGTGGTAGCCTCCAGGGCTTTTATAACTGTAGGCAGCTTTCATGGAAAGCAACATTCCAGCATTCTGTGGGTAATAGGTTCAGGATCCCTCCTCATATTCATGTCATCTGTATGAATTATGTCTTAGCCCCCTACTGATCATTCAGAATGGCTTATAATTGAAAGATGGAGATCCTACCATACTCACATGTACATAATCACCTCTAATCCAGCCTTTAGCCATGCTTGACCTTTCTAATACTTGTATGAATGAGTCAATATCTAAGAATCCCATCAATGTCAGATTCCAGAAAGAGGTTCTAAACAACATAGCCATAGTTCAGGTCTCAGGCTGGGTACCAGGCAGGTTCAGGCTTAAGAATTAGAACCTAAAAGTTCCTCCCCACTCTTTTAATATAGGATAACTGTTATCTTCATAGGCATTTAGAAAGGTACCTCCTCTGAGGATTTAGCCAAAAATGCTGACCATCTGGGTGGATGAATTAGGGAAAAAATCCAATGTTGGTGTGGAGAGGGATCAGAGAATCACAATTCTAAGAGATAGGACAGTCACACAAACATGCCCTGGCTCTCCTCTAGTAGGCACTGTGAAAACGACTGTTCCACGACTCCCAGGAGTTGGGGAATGCCATTTTTATCCATGGGGTCTATGGTGAACATGACTAGAGTTAATATCCCAGATGTGCCCTAATGTTTAGACAAAGTCACTAAGATATCTGGAATTATAGCCCATCTGTTCAGCATGGACAGTAACATTGTTTCTTGCATACCCAGCATATGAAATGCGGTCACCTATGTGAAGATGCTCTTGGTGCCCTATACTATTCAGTTCAGGTCTAACTTCTCCAGACATACCTCGAGAGGTCCAATTCATGCTGACAGTGACCAGTGCCAAGTGCTGGCCCTAAGGTACCTTCATGTCTGCTTCAGGGCCTTTCCCAGGCTATAGGGAAGCAGGCCAGCAAGCAGACACATCCTGGGGTGTTTAAAGATTTAGGGTTCCCAAGGCAGTACTAGACAATGCTATACAGGAGACTCTAGGTAAATTCCCAGCCTGTTGGCTTTCTGAAATAAGATTCTGGAAGGCCTTCTGTAGCTCTCCAAATGGTCACAGCAGAATTTTGCCCCTACTGCCTATGGCAATGGTATTGGTGCTACGAACTGGCAAATATGTCTCCCTTCCTCACTGTTCCTGCTTCCTAAGACCACTTCCTAAGTCAACCACTGTACCAGAGCATTTTCCCCAGGTTCTGCTTTGGTGAGGACCTAAACTAAACATACCTGACTTTGGGAGTCCGCTCCCACTTGTAAAGATATTGGAACTCATCACCCCATTCTTCACAAAAAAAACCTGGATAGACTAAAAGCCCATTCTCTGTAAACCTAGTGACTTGTTTTAGGCGCATCAGATTTCAGGTGGCAGCTGTCCTGCAGAGATAGGCAAATCCAGACCATGCCAACCAAGATATGCTTAAAGCAGAAGCTGCTGGGGACCTGAGGTGGTACAGAGATGTAAGTGGTAATCTAGATGAATTTCTAGGAGCCAACTGCAGACTAGCATGAGAAGGAGAAATTTCTAGGGGCTCTACTTTGGGGGGGATTTTTCCCTGTGGGTTCTCTGTGAAAATCCAAGAAAGATTCCCCTTCCACCCTTCCAGTTCTGGCAGGGGCTGGGGAAGAGTTGTCATTATGAAATAAGCCCAGGGCATTCTAATAGCAAAGGACCCGTCTCCAGAGGGAAAAACTTTATGAGCATGTTCCAAACTTTCCTCTATTCTTGCCCCCTCTAGCTATCCTGTCCCTCAGGATAAGAAACATGTGGAGGTCACAGCTCATCAAGGGACTGAATGGTCCCTTGACCTCCCACATCTCAGGTTTACACTTGTGACAAAGGGATTGGAAATGCTTTCAGACTTGCTTGTATAAATATTTTCTGGATACTGATGCTGTAAATGACATCAGACAACCTGGTAAGGGGAAGATTCTGAACCCCTGTTTTCTCCACTGTAAAAACAAAACAATTTCTAACATGCTTTACTCATGAGTTCAGTAAGACGATGAAACCAGATATGAAAGTAGAACTCTAAAAGCTAAACAGATCTATGCAAATATTAGAGGGAAATACTCTCCTTAATCCCAGAGAGAAGGGGGCTCATGGAGTCTCTTCACCAGGATCACCTGGCCAGCTAGGATGCATGTTTTAGAACTTCTTTCCTCTGTCCATACCCCTGATCTTTCCAGGCACCCTCCCTCTACCTCTAGGTAGAGGGTCTACCTAGATCTCCCCATCTTCCCCACAGAAGCCTGATATCAAATTCATCACCCTCACTTTTCAGCACCTTGGGATCCAGGGACTGTCTACCTCAGGGGTCGGACCCTAGGGGTGGGGGGAAAGCCATGTGGAGATGCTCTAGTTTCCTTCAGTTCACTGTAAATATTCATCGTTAAAAGCTCAGAGAAATCACTTCGTTAGTAGTATGCAATGACCCTGTGCTAGAATATTTTATCTGCTTGGAAGAAGATACAAAGTAGGTTGTCTGAGTAGTGACTTGGGCAGATGTGAAGGTCTTCCATGTGATGCTGCTGATCAAAGGAGCACTAAAACGTATTGGGAAGACAGATCTGGGGTCTGATCCAGCCCAGTCATTGGAAAAGCTAGCACTAGCCGTTCAGCTTCAAGTGCAGGTCCCAGAGTCACGAACTCCCACCTGCTCCCCTGTAGAATGCAGTACTTATTTCTTATGGTTGAATTCAAACCACAGAAAAATAACCTGACAGTAGGCGCTAGGAAATAATTTATTTCACATCTCACAATACTATCTTGGGGAGAGGACCACATTCACAATGAGCCAAGGAATAGCATGCCTCTAAAACCCTGACCGGAGCATGTTTCCTAGCTGTCCTCTCTAAGCCAGGGCTTCTCAGGGTTTTACATGCATACAAATCACCTGTGGAGCTAGGTAGAGACGGATTCTGCTTCAACAGGTCGAGCTGGATCCTGAGATTCTACATTTCTAACAAATTCACATGTGATGCCAGTGCTCCTGGTCCATGGACCATACTCTGAATAGTGAGGGCATTTTAACAAGATATCCGCATGATTTGCATGTACAGCAAAGTCTGAGAAGCTGTATAGTACAGCTGAAGCTGTAGGCATTAAAAAACTTTTAGGAATATCCTGAGAGCTATGGCATGATAAGCTGTGGGCTAGCTTCTGGGAATAAGTCATTTTCTCAGGGGAGAGCTGATGCCATTATGTGCATAGAAACATTGGTAGTTCCCCAGGGTAGCAGACAAAGGATTATAATATAGCTGATCTCGAATATTTCCACATATGTGTTACTTAATCCTCACATTAACTCTGAGGCAGGGACTATTATAATTGCCAACTTCTAGATGAGGCTAATGGTTATGTTCTCAGATTCTACAGCTAAGTTTAAATAAACTTATTGTGTTCAAAGTTCACAGGTTTAGGCTGTCCTGAATCCCCTGGTTCAGCACTCTGACAATGATGAGAAGCAGAGGGGGGTCTCCATCGTGCAGGATGGCCAATGACCTTGTGCTAGCATCCATGCTGGGCATTTCTGGGTCCTCTCTCCCCTGCACTTGAAGCTGAATGGCTAAGCCTCGCTGCTCCTGCTGTCACAGGCCCAATCCCCTTTCTCCTTCCTTTCCTGTTCTGCTAGACTTGGCTGACACCTGAGCATCAGAGGCTGGAAGGAAAATGCAGGCTACCCTATTCTATCCCTGCCTGGGGCTGTGAGGTGTCTGAACTGAAAACTATGACATGCCCCTCAGCACCATGGACAGGATCTCCAGCACGATTATTCCCTTCGCATTTTGCCCCCCACCCCACAAGGCTATTTGAGGGCATATAAGCAACCAAACTTATTTTCTCCTAAACCCTTTAATTATTGTAAAAATAGAAGGCCTTCAACCACAGTTATCCAACTTGATAACCATGAATAATGCACATTAATGCACAGGCTAAGAATAGGAGATGGGGCTGCTGACTAAGTCAGCCATGAGTAACCAGAATCCAGGGGTTAAACTATGTGTGTGGGGACTTCTAAGAGCTATTTATCCAAATACACACCTCACCTACTCTTTCGATGTAGATACCATATAAAACATCAAATAGGTTGTTTAAAAATCCCTGGACCTGCAGCATCCCTTTGAACGCTGGGCTCCACCCTTCAGAAATTTCAATCTGTTTGAACAAATCCTCCAGGTGATTCTGATCTAAGAATCAGTTTTATTTCAACAAAAGGCTTTAAATATCAGTAATTTTACCAGACCTTGAAATGTCTCAGGATAATGGAAGGAAATAGTATTGGCCAATAGTACTCAACTGGGGTTGAGTGGGGCAGGGGATGGGGTGGTGGTTGGGGGGGTGTGGTTCTAGAGTCAGTCCCACTCAAGTCACCTGTTAGTTGTGGTCTTGGGCAAGTTGCGTCTTTAAAGAGTTGAGGGTT
Organism: Vulpes vulpes; assembly: GCF_048418805.1. Taxonomy (NCBI): domain Eukaryota; kingdom Metazoa; phylum Chordata; class Mammalia; order Carnivora; family Canidae; genus Vulpes; species Vulpes vulpes. The sequence goes on from NW_027325674.1 coordinate 146,259, forward strand.
TGGCAGAGGGTCTGCTAATGCTCAGACAAGGATGTCACATAGTAATAGCTCAATGAACAATTATAATTCTCTCCATCTGATGTCCCCTTTTAAGCAAGAAAATCACTATCCTGTGCTACATGAAATCAAAGCATTAGCTAACCAGTTCCTCGTGGCCCACAAATCTTTGTCCTGCTATTGTTAATGCCCCCACTGTACGCACTCAGAATAAGTGAAATGGAATGTATGCCAGGTGTCCATTCCACACCACTTATTTTACTTGTATTGTTACTCCAGGGAAATGGAAATCCTCTTCCAGAGAATCGAACCCACTCACACCTATGCACTGCTGGGGGACAGTCTTTGAGGATAATAGCTACCTGAGTCCCTCTCTTCTCACAGCCCACTCACATACAATGGGTCAGTTGATAGCTTCTACTTCTAGCTCCAAAACTTCCTTGAATCTCAGATCTCCAATGGAAACTCACTTGAACCAACATCTGGATCTTTCTGTTTTTCAAAATCCCTTCAATCATGTGCTGCTCCCACTGTACGAGGAATCCCACGACTCTTTGGGATCTGACACACATCATGATATGCACCTAGCAAAGTAAGACCCAGGGCCTCCCTGTGGACGCTTTGTGGGTGTGCTGTTTGGAGGAGGAACAGCCTAGGGGTTGGCCCATGATTTCTGGTCTAATCAGAAGTTGAGTTGGCTGGAGACATCACCATCAGCTGCTGCCTCTGCCCTATGAGCCACAGACCAGCAGGGTGGCCTTTCTGAAATCCAATTCTTTTGTTTAAAGACTCCTCCACAAGAGGGCAGCCCCAGTGGCTCCGCGGGGGATGTGAGGCAATGTCTGGAGCTACTTTTGGTTTCTGTTACTGGGTAGAGGCCAGGGGTTTTGGTAAACATCCTACAATGCACAGGACAGTTTCCCTACAACAAAGATGTATCCAGCCAAAACTATCAGTGCCCAAATTGAGAAATCCTGAGCTAAATCCTGAACTCAAATGTCCTCTCTTCCAAGAAGCATTCTGGGCTTGTACCTTCTTCCCCAAGGGGCTTGCGTGCTCTTGCTCTGGGCTTCCATAGAGTAACCCAGAAGGCCATCAGAGCACTTACAACCTTTAAATTCATTAAATTACAGTAGCTGGTCACTATCTTCTAGATCAAGAAGTCCTCCCAGGAAAGAACCAACATTGGGTCTTTTTTTTTTTTTTTTCCTTTTCAACCTCAGATGCAGAGTGTTCATCATATCAACTAATAGATGCTGTGTAGACCAAAGAAGTTAATTTCTAACAGAGGTTTGACACAGTAGGTAATATTTGCCCACTCAATGATACATCTGGAAATTATAACATACTTCAGTCCTGTTATAATCTCTTATGGTTAAAAAAAAAATTTTAAGGGCACTGGGTGCCGTAGAAAATACAGGGCTCTCACCCACTGTGAGGAGTGGACTTCTGTCAAGGCTAAGCCGGGGGGTTGCCAGTACTCCTTGGTCACTATGCCAATGGCTGAATGGGGCCACTTGACCTTTGCTATGGACTTTGAGGCAGACAATCTTTGGGAACGATCCTTCTTTGCCTCTGATCTGAAGGCACTGAAGCAACACTTCAGTATTGGACAAGAAGTTTTTGGGACTTCAGGGAACCTGGATTTGGAACAAGTAGACCTAGACCCAGACTTGTCGGAGTAGTGGCACCACGAATCCTCAAGGGACAATATGAACCTACATCTTGCACAACCACCCTAATATGAGCTTTGGGTTTTCTTTCCTCGTTACATAAGTAGTCCCCCCTTAAATATGTGCTGAGCCTTGGCACCTGCTGTACAATACTCAAGCACCACCCCTAATACCATGGACATCCAGCATTTTGTTGGAACACTTGGAAAAGAAGCACCCTCTGGGACACAGAACAGCCCTGACTGTTGTTTTACCATACCCATCCCCTGTCAGGTTTATGGCCCCAGTGAAAACTGGAAAAAAACATAAAAGACAAACTTAAGGGTGTGCAATCCAAAATTCAGGCTGCGGCTGAGTCAGCTAACTCAATAAAATTCAGCTGAATTTCTTTTATTTGCTTACTGAACTTTTTCCAGTGTCACAAGCATGAAATTGGAGCATAAAATCCATATGAGGTTTTATTCATTGCCATATGCATTTTAGTGAAGATGCTGAAGAGGTGGCTTCTAGGTAATGCTGTTCCCAACCAAATCTGAGTTCTTGATCATTGACAGAAACATAGCTTTGTGGGACAGGTTATCTGCTTGTCCCCCCACATCTTCCCTATAAGTCTCTGGATGAACTCCAGAGTCTATTCAGGCACTCTTACACCCCTCCATAGATGTCCCTAGACCTGAGACTCAGCTGTGCAAACCTCAGGCCTGTTACTCCCCATTCTCAAATGTCAGTCTTGTCAAGGAAAAAATAGGATTTCATAAGCTTTCCAGCTGCTTATTTCAATGATTGTCCACTACATGTTACGGCCCACTGACTAGCTATGTGACAGCCGGCCATCCCTGTACCTAATTCTTAACATCTGCACTTGCCAAACATTAATGTTTTCCTCCTCTCAAGGATAGGGATCTCATAATTTAGAAGTTTAAAGTATTCACATTCCTTATAGTTGATTAGCACAGAGTAAGGATCTAATACATACTAGTCATAGATGAAATTAGCAAGAGAAGTGTTGGTAACAGAAAACTAAAATCGGAAATACAATTCCGTGGGGGCATGAGATTCCACAGTGATGAATTTGCTTGGCACACCGCAACTCTGAGAGAGGCGATTCAACAGAGAAGCCAACTCTGAGATGTCCACACAAAGCTCCCCACCTGGAAGAGAGTTTGCCATTCTGAAGTCACATCACATTTTGTCCTCACTCTTGCACAACTGGGAATAAACTGTATCTTTGTTGTTCATCATGTATTAGGATTAAGATCTTCACATAAAAATACGTGTACACCTTCGTGTAGAAGTACGATCATTTTCTTGTTAGCATAAGATACTAACCTCCCAAATCATTGTCCTGATGCATTAGTTTTTTCAATGTGTATATCCTTAGATGCAAGCAGGTACAGCTTTACAGTCTGCTCTTCTATTTGTACCTAATTGTGTATATTCCTCCACTTCTAGTATCCTCCTAACTCTACTTTTATGCGGCTGCATAATCTGCCTGACAAATAGAATTCTACTTACCGTTAGATTACTTCTAGCCTTTCATCTTCTTTATAAAGTCCTGTTAGATGACTTTTTTTCTGGATATGAACTTAAGAACTGTTATTTGCCTAGAATGACTTCTTAGGAGTGTGATTGTGGGTCAGAGAGGGTATGGCATACTTCTTTCTACTTCCTAACCATTCTTCTCGAGGTGCAGTAGACTTACAAGCATTCTGGTTAACCCCTAGGCTACTTTGCTCGCAGGACTTTACTGCCCCCTCCCTCCCTGGTGTGCCCTATGGCTTGGGTCTGGTTATTAGAACCATCACTCCTTTCCTATCTGTGAAGCAAGTATGGGATTATAACTTCCATGCAACTATCTTGAAATAAGTTATTTTCTTGCCTTGCTCCTTCTCTTCTTGGGTTTATGAGCTCCTGGAGGGTAGGACAAAGTTTTAGAGACCTGTGAACCTACCACTCTTCAGCACTCAAGTGGCATCTCTCAAGAGAATAGACCCTTCACTTTGGGCAGGGGTGGGGGTGGGGGGCTTTAGCCAATTTCATCTAGTAAAGAAAGGAAAATATTGAAGTTAATGTAACTAATTTTTTAATGTGAAGCTAGGTGCCAAAATCTATTGGATTTCCTCAGGCTACTTCTAACATGCATTATCTGCCCTCTTGAATCTCCAGATCTAATTCTGAAGAAACAGACTCCAATTGCTCAGGCAAATAAGTGCAAGTTATCCTGCAAGTTAGCCCAGATCTATTACATGAGCACATGTTTACATGACAGGAGTCCCCCCTTGTGCTGCTTAGCTCCTAGAGCTACAGATTCCCAAGGGAAGTAGGATAGCTTAGATGATGGTAGTCTCCAGAACATCCCTTCATCAGGAATACCTGCATGAAGGACCCTGGAGTGAATACTTGGGCCCCATGCCCCTAGAGGGTGCTGCATGCCCAGGAAGAGGCAGCCATGCTGTCCTCTCCAGGTTCCTCTACCAAGTCTGGCTGTGGTCCTGAGAGCAGAGGGTCTCTCAGGATTCACTGGAATAGAACTCAATGGAAATAGCACAATTTAGAAAATGCAACCAAACCAGCCCACGCCTTTTTTTCTACTCCTAGATTCCCTATCCCAGTGGAATCCAGCCTCCACATCTAAACCAGAATGACTCTGCTGCCCCCACAAGGCAGCCTTGCATCAACATCCACCTGTGCTTGTTTGCTTATATTTCTGAGGATCCAGAGACTAAACATCTGGAAAGGGCCTACAGAAGGTCCTTGCATCCCATGTCCCCTTTCCCTGCCTCTCCAATGGAGCAGTCAACTCAAGGCAGAGCTGTTGACTAGATCTTAACTCATCATTTATCCTAAGAGAATAATATGAACAAGAGATAACATTTATCCTCCCAACAACCATGCAAGTAAGAACTATTATTACCCTTTTATTTTTAAGATCTATTTATTTTTAAAGGGCATGCATATGTATATGCCCAAGTGGGGCAGAGGGAGAGAATCTTCAAGAAGACTCCTCACTTAGCATGGAGCCCCACATGGGGGTTGGGGGGTGGCACTGATCCCACAACCCTGAGATCATGACCTAAGCGACCATCTCCTGATTTCAGCTCAACAGACTGAGCCACCCAAGAGCCCCTTATTACCCTCCTTTAAGAAGAAACAGACTTAAAACAGTTAATCTCAGTCAAAGCCAGAATGTGAAGACCAGTCTGTTTGGTGCCAGAGTCTGCCCCTTCCTACTGAGTCACTGAGCTGCCTTTTGGCCCTCTGACTACCCTGAGTTCAGTCTGATGTATGGAAGTCAAGATGTTCATTCGTTGGCTCGTTTATTTAGCAAATTATTTGCTTTATTGTGGTAACATGCTCTACAGAAACCTGCATAACTCTAGTGTATATACATTTTGAGCTTGGACTCATGCGAACACCTGTGATACTGTCATCACAACAAAGGTACAAAACCTACCCATCACCTCCAAAAATTTCCTTGTGCCCTTTTGTGGGTTTTTGTGTGTTTTGGCAAGAACACTTAATGTGAGATGGATCTTCTTAATGCATTTTTAAGTACACCATATACTGTATTGTGAAGAACAAGTACCATGTTGTACAACAGAGCTCTAAAGTTATTTTGCGTAACAAACTTCTTACCTGTCAACCATCCTCTTCCCCTCCCCCACCATTCCATTCTCCGGGTCCTCTGAGAATCCTTATCTCTGTGGCATCAGCTGTAATGTTTTTCACTTTTGATTACATTTATTTGAATCTCTTGGCTGAGCTTCAAGTTTGTCAATTTTATCTTAAACAGCTCTTATTTCCATCCTTTTTCTAGTATTTCATTTATTTATGCTCTAGTCTTATTCCTTCTGCTAACTTTGGGCTCACTTTGTTCTTGCTCTAGCTCCTTGAGGTACCATGTTGGGCCGTTTGAGATCTATCTTCTTAATCTAGGCCTTTATTGTTTTAGAACTTTCCCCATGTACTACTTTTATTAACAGCTACTGTATGCACTTCACTCTGAATAGACCTACAACATAATCTGGCATGAAGACGGACCCAAATGGTGGCAAATCTCACACCAGGGTTGTTCCAAGCACTCTACTCAAGACCCCAGAGGACAGAGGAACTCCCAAACATGGGTAGTGAGGCCCTCATCGGCAGACACCACTGAACTCGGGAGATGAGATTAGTTTCCAAAATGAGGGACTAGACTGAGGCATTGAACAGTAGCCTTGGAGCAAAGGAGGGAGAGCACCAAGGAGGTCCAATACCCTGGATCTGGGGGAGACAGAGGTTCTGAACCCTAGACCTGAGACGCAGCTGTGCGAACCTCAGGCCTGATACTCCCCATTCTCAAAAGTCTGTCTTCTCACTTGTAAAGAGAAAAATGAGATTTTATAAGCTTTCCAGCTGCTTATTTCAATAATAATCATCCATTGCATTTTATGGCTCACTGACTAGCTAGCTATGTGACAGCCGGCCCTCCCTGTACCTAATGCTTAACATTTACACTTACCAAACTTAATGTTTTCCTCCTCCTGAGGATGAGGATCTCCTAATTTAGAGGTTTAAAGTATTTGCATACCTTGTAGTTGATTAGCACAGAGTGAGGATCTAATACATACTAGTCATAGATGAAATCAGCAAGAGAAATATTAGTAACAGAAAACTAAAATTGGAAATACAATTCCTTAGGGGCATGAGATTCCACAGTGATGAATTTGCTCGGCACATAGCAACTCTGATAGAGGCGATTCGGCGGAGAAGCTCCCTCCATGCACATGAGTCACCAGCCGCCTCTGCTGGCCTGTGATGCCCCAGCCTCCACTTCTCCAGAGGGGGAGAGGGTAGGCTGAGACTGATCCTCGGGACCACAGGGTGATTGGGCTGGGGGCGGAGTGATTGTTCATCTGACAAAATGAGGAGTTTGGACAAGATGATGCATAAAGGCCCTCCCAGGTGGGGAGATCTGAGATTTGGCAGAGGCCCAGCCAGAGGAAGTGACTCACCCCAAATCATACAGCTAAGCCTAGGCAAAGTTTGAATTTAAACATTGCTTAAAACAATGCCCAACTACAAGTGTCCGTGGGGACCAGGCTGGAAATCGGGGATTTCTGGACTGCAGTGTCTCCTGCAGTACTTGGAGCAGAATGTGCTCACATGCAGGGGGTGCAGGGTAGGGCCATGTCTGAGTGCCTGTGTTTTGAATGTGGTGACAAAGCAATGTCTGAAGCCCTCAGGAAGTTCCAGAAATGAAAGCGAAGAATGAGGGGGAGCAGGGACCTCTCTGTTCATCTAAAGGAGGCAAGATGGTTGTCTGTGCCCTGGCTAGTCAGACATGCACAGAAAAGATCTTGCAGAGCAGAAGCGCTGGTCCTCGTAGAACATAGAAGAGAGTCAGAGACCAATGCTTGTGCCAGAAGGTGCTGCTCTGAGCCTGGGAGTTCTCACCCCAAAGACTGCAGAATCACCCTCTGAGGCTGGGCCGTCCTCTCAGCATCCTTTGCCTGGGCCATACCTGTACATGTCCCGGCATTAAGAAAACTGGAATGGTATTATAATTCCTTAATAATAAAGCTCCCGATTCTGAGCACTGGTGATGTGCTTGGTGCTTTATGCTTCTGAGTTCTGTTGATTGGAAATGAGGATGAAAACTACCTTACACAATTTTTGTGAAATAAAAACACAAACTGCTTTTTTAAATCTAGGACCCAAGAGTTAGAAATCGACAGTCTTAAGAAAGGTCTGCCTGACTTTAAAAGTGTATTTTCTAGAGTCGCCTGGGTGACTCGGGTGGCTCAGGTCATGAGCTCCCCATCATGAGATCAAGCCCCAAGACAGGCTCCATGCTCAGTCCGTTTTAGATTCTCTCTCCCTCTGCCTTCCCCCTGCCCCCACTCTCTCAAAATAATCTTTTAAAAGTTTTTCTAAGATACCAGTTTCTCTCAAGCTTCTTATCCTTAAGTCCTGGTTTAATACATAATGTGCAAATATACATATTATCAAGTATAGTCGTGTGGACATATATTTTCTATAAGCACAAATGCGTGTTCACTGTGAAGTAAGGAGAAAATTCAAATATTGGCACCATCACCCTTGGATAAATAATGTTAAAATTTTTGTCTGTGTGTGTGTGTGTGTGCACGTGCACGCACACAGTCAATGCATATTTTCTCAATTTGCGTTGTAAAATGAATATATGGTCTGTATGTCGCATATGATCACCTATTTTACCAAATACAAATTTGAATACTTGTCATGCTAGTCTAGTATGTGGTCATACAGCAGCTTAGTTCACCCACTTCCCCCTCCTTTCTCCCCAGTGCGGGGCATTTTAAGTGTTTCCAGTTTGATTCACAAATTAAACTGTTAAAAAAAAAAAAACACTTGGGCAAATAACCTGAGATCAGCACACTAATATTTATCTTCCTGGACTTGTAATTCCACTTCTGTGGATACATTTAAAGGTTTTGGGAGTTCTTACAGCTATTGGTAAGTCTGCCTACAGGAAGGGAATGGGCTCGGCCCATCAACCTGCATCTCCCCACTGTGACAAGACAGCTTCTTGCCATAACTTAACAAAGCAGCACTTGGTGATGTGCTCCTATGTGATTAGCTAACGCGAGTGCCCCTATGGGCAGAGACACATGGCCCTGCAAGCTGTTGAAATCCTCTTGTGAACCTACAAGTCTCTGGATGCCAGGGAATTATTCAAGGTGGAGGCTCCCTGGTATGACTTCCTGCAGCCTAGCCCAGCAGGGAACTGGCTTTCCTAAAGAAGATGCTCCTTCTCCAGGCATTTGCTGTCCGGTTGGAGCCATTGCCCCAAAAGAAAGCAAACACTGTCGGATCAGTGCAATGGCGAGAAAGAAATAGCATTCATCATGTGCCTCTGCCCTTTGTAAACTCTCATGGATGATTGGGGCAGCTCTTTCCCTCCAGGAGGAGCTTCCTATGCCCTGAGATCAACAGTCATGAATGGTGTACTGAGTAGAAAAGGGGTGGCATTCAGCTCAGGAAAAACTGACAGGCACCTCGGTCAGGCCTCTTGGGGGTGGATGGTCACGGCAGAACCAGAAGAAAGAGGCGGAAAACACGTCCTCACGTACATCTATAAACTGTCATGTTAACCTCCTGTTTCCCAAACCCACCCCTACCACCAGGTGCTTCACTGTTTGCACTGTCCGTTGATAGGACCAGTCTCAGAATTTACGGTAACAGTGAAACTCCTTCAGTATTTTCCATTTTATGTGTGGGGAGGAGAACCCAAACTTTGTTACCCAAGATCCTTGAATCTTGGTGACCAACCATTTCCCCAGCTATATTTCTCATCCCTCTTGGGTATCCCCTTGAAGTGCTGCTTCCAGTCATTTGGACGATTCTGTTCCTGAGTTCATTCTATCCATGTTCCTCCACTTGTTTTATAATTTGACTCTGCCTACAACCTGACAGCTGTGGTTCTTTTGCTGGAGCTGCCAAACGACCTGCCTGTATCGGCCCCATTTCTGGAGTGTTTATCAGAAATGCCACCCCCTGTATCGATTTTTTGCATGAGGACTATGGAGTGGCTGGAAGCACAGAGCAGTGCAAACACCAGGAGCTAAGAGCTAAGGGAGGCTGAATGAGATGCTAAGATCTGTTTGAAGGTGCCAGGTACCTATGGTGGCACCCGGGATTTGGAAGGTGAAGGTGAAGTTCTTGAGTGAAGGGAAATGGAGGAGAAATAAGCCCACATTCTGTACCTGCTTTTCCTGCAGTCTATTGGCTGATTCATACCTCAGGGTAAGCATATGAGAATCCCACATAAAGGAACCGGCAGAGGACCGTTGCTAACAGGCTGAGAAACCAGCTGAATGAGAAATCTCACTTGTGGGGCAAAAGAGAGAAAAACAGTTTCAGGCTGTGGAGGCAGCCAGGAGCTGAGCCCACTTCTCTCTGCCCAGCTTCTCATGAGATCTTGGATATCAAGGCTCAGCTTTCTCTCAGAGCATAGGTGTTCTTCAAGGGAGAAGGGCAAGGATCTAACAGATTCATAAAAATACTGAAAAATGGGCTAACACTGGGCATAATCTCAAGGTGCAGAGAAGATAATGCTTGGGGTTCACCATCCATGAAGGAGAATGGGTCCTGGGAAAGCCACCAGGTTATCAGCTGAGACCCATGAGTCAGAATGACTCTCAAGCTTAAAAGAGTCTTACAAGCCTACAGAGCCCCTGGTTGTCCTCAGCCCCTGGTTGGCTTGGGCAACTTGACCCCACTCTGTCTACCTATTGGGAGGGTGATCTTCTGAGTCTCTTTGTTCCCCAGGCAATGTCGGACAGCTCTTTGAAACCTCACCAGATATGTCCAGAAACAGCATTAAAGGGGAACAGAAAGAGACCACAAGAGCAAGCTCCAAGGACTTAGTTATTGGAATCCTTAGACAAGGTCTCAAAAGGAGCTATAACAAGGATGATTCAGAAAATACACTGCACGGTGGAGAATTTCACCAGATAATGAATAGAAAAGAATAAACCTGAAATTTGGCAATTAAAGGAATTCCTTTAAGAATCAAAAGGGCATCCTGCCATTCGTAACAAGGTGGTTGAACAAGAAGCATATCCTGCTCTGTGAAATAAGCCAGTCACAGGATAGCACAGCATGACCCCACTTAGGGGCTGGAGGCTTGGCCCTGGGGGTTATTGCTCAGTTGAGTACAAAGTTTCATCTGTGCTAAATGAACAAGCTCCAGAAGCTCCTGGTACAGCACGGCATCTGCACCTCACAGTACTGTTCCACGTACTTCAAATTAAGAGGGTGGATTTCCGTTAAGTGTGCTTCCCACCAAAACCAAACCAAAGCATCCAACACCCTCCAAAATTTCCCTCGTGTCCCTTTTTTGTTTTTGTTTTTGTTTTTTTTAAGTATGTTACCTTGGTCGTCCTAATATCACTGGTGTTTGCATCTATCCAAACTTCTCAAATTGCACCCATTAAATGTGCAGTCCTGTGTACATCATACCTCTATGATGCTGTCGAAGAAAACCGAAAATAGAGGTGTTCAAAGGCACATTCAATGGAAAAATAAATGATCTGTAACACTCACTTCTCTCCAGGAAGCCATGAGGGAGAAGGGCAGAAGCTGAGATTTCCAACCAATTTTGGGCAGCAGCAGTAGTAGTAGTGGGTCAGGGTCAAGACCACGCTTCTGGTTACTGTGGCAAGGGGTCCCGTGTTAATATTTGTGCCTGAGTTGGCCACCCAAGCAAAACGACGGTCTGCAGTTTTCTTTCCTAACTCTGCTTTCCTTTTCTTTTTATATATATACATTTTAATTCCCTTGAATTTTTCTTATTGTTTGGCAGAGTTTAAATGTCATTATTTTATAGGAAACAGAGGAATGGGAGAAAGAACTGTACTCACAGTTCTGCATAAAATGAAAAATAATCTTAAAAATTTTTCATACAGGACATACTGTGCATTGGGAGAGTGGAGTGATTGGAGCATCACGGCTTTAGAGAGGCTGGCAGGGAGTCGGACGGCAAGCACCATCTCCGCCTCGCTGGGAGGCGCAGCCTAGTTCTGTAACCCTCCGGAGCTCACTGGCCCATCCTGATGTGGAGCTGAGGATGCATCCCCACCCCTCCAGCGCCACCTGAGAATGAACTGACATGAGCTGCATACAGCACCTAATGTACAAGTCAAAAGTGCAATGCCATCCCCATCATCATACTGTTGTACTTGTAATGGACTATCCTAATCCTTGTCGCCCCTCCGACGGGCAGGTGCTACAGAACTAGCCAAGCCAGGCCCGACCTCCCCAGGGCACATGAGGGGGCTGCCTGTCTTGAAAGAGTCCCTTGGCTTTATCTTCTGAGCGCTTCCTCTGCACCAAACGCCCTCCTTATGTTGCCTGTGTTTGACGTTTTCTTGTACCAAGAGGGTCTTTGATAGAGACCTTTGAGACACATTATTTCATAGTGAAGTATGCCCTGTGTAGGGGACGGGTCCATGAGCCATGACCTTGGGCTTGATGGGGCTGCTCTCATCACAGAGCTTGGGGGACACTCTGTGTTGAGAAATGGTGGGCAGTCAGCAGCTGGGGAAGGGTTGCAGCCCTGAGTCAGGTGCGTGGCACATCCCAGGTCTGTCACCCTCAGCGTGTGGTAACTTGATGAGTTTCTAGACTTCAGTCAGATGACACAAATTCCTGACTATATTGTGTCTGAACCTTAGTTAACAGCCAATAAATCGGTTTTAATACATGACGATGATCTTACACTTATCAATATCACTGTCCCTTTCACAGAAGGAAGTAGCTTCTAATACTTAAACTCGGCCCAAGGCCTTGTTCTTTCATGTTCTTATTTCACCAGATATTTCTGAGTGCCTTACCATGGAGTGGGAGTGGGCAGCAAGACAAATTCCCTGCTTACATGGAATTTATAGAACTTATTTTGAGAGGAAACCAGAAATAAGCACAGTAACGAACACATGGATAATTTCACGCGGGGATAAGAGCTGGCATCGTTCAGCAGGAACAGGGTTTTGAGATTGATCGGGTGAGGATGGTCAGGGAGGACTTGCCTGGGAGGGGTTGGGGGGGTAACTATGTGTAGAGTCCTGAACACCTTAGGAGCAGGTCAAGCCATGATGATCCATGGAAGGGAGTTCTCAGCAGGGAGAGATCTGAAGCTGCGGGTAGAGGGAGGCCTGGAGGCTGCAGGGCCCCTTCCCATCACTGATTCTCTGAAAAGGACTACAAGCATCCTTTCAAATGGTCTTTTTCTAGATTGTACCATTTTCCAATGGAACTCATTATATCATGGTAGGTAGTTCTGGGACCACAGAGACACAGAACAAGGTGGGCTGTGTTCTTCTCCATCCGGCTCTGGGTGTGGGCAGCAGGAGACCATCGCAGAGCAGGGCTCCCTTCTGGCGGCCTCAGCCCAGGCACAGGACAGCTCCCCCTGGCTCTAAGTTCCCCTTCCCACAGGAAGGGGGAGAAAAGACAGGAAAGGCTGCATCTCTAGTGCATCTGACCACAATTTAAACGGGGGGGAAAGCTGCATTCCCTGCGTACTGAGCGGGAAAAGAAGTGTAGACGTGAAAACCTTTGAATAAGCAATTAACTGGGTGGTAGCACAGGGCAGCGAAAAGAAAGATGAATTGCCCGGAATAAAGGCCGGGAAGGAAGATGAAAAGTGTTCCTGCGGTAAAGGAACTCTGATGCAAGCCACCACGAGATAAAGAAGCAATTGTTTGATATGAGAACAATGAGGTGGCAACTCTCCAGGCCACAAAGGCAGACACCTCTCGTGGCTTCCAGAGGGACAACAGGTGCTTTCACTGCTTGTTGATGAGTTTTAGCTACGCTGTGCCCAGTGCCTACTACGTGCTCCTCTACTCCTCCCTGGACAGCCTGTGCTGAAACCTCTTTCCTGACTTCCTGGCAGGATCGGTTGCTCTAGATGTTCAGTGGCTCGGGATAAGGTGCCCAGGGGCGTAACTTTATTTCTCTCCCTCTTGCTGGTTGGTGAGCTCTGGAGGAGGCGGGAGTGGGTTCAGGGCTTTTACTCATTTCTAAAAGTGTGTTTTCGTTCTTGTTGGATGGAGACATTCTTTTTAAAAGGAAATTGGGAAGATAAGCAGATAGAGATACAAGAAAGGAATCCAACTGACAGTCATCTACTAAGACCTATTAGCTCAGATTCCAGTAATCCGTAGGACAGAAGTCTCTTCTCTCCAGGAGCTCAATATCTAGAGAGAGCAACAGATACGTAAAGCTGCCATTTCAGTATAATGGGTTAAAGGCTTAGCTGGGGGTGTCCTGAATGTTATTGGGGGTGCATGGGTTATTTTTCTTGGCCAGTTGAAAAATCGGGGAGGAGAGGCTTCCTGGAGGAGGCAAGGTCTGATCTGATTTGAATCTAGAAGAATAGATAAAAGCTGATCAGGCAAAGGAGTGGGGTGGGGGGGCACCATGTAGCGGCAGGCATGTGTGCAAAGACCTGAGGGCCTGACTGAATCTGGTTCTTTCTGCCAATTTCAGGGAGGCAGGGGCTCCTGGTAAGTGAGGTATGAAAAGGGGTTGGCCAAATCACCTGGGATGGAAGCAGAGGGAAGAGGTGTCCGGGCCAGATCAGCTCAGGCTGTTGGCCATGATGGGTTCCCACTCCCCACAGGCCCTGGGGAGGAGCAGGAGACCTGATCAGAGTGACATTTTAAGATGTCATTCCACAAGCCAGGTTTGGAGTGAACAGGGCAGGATGAAGCAGAGAGACCATTAGGACACTGTTGAAATATCTCCTGGTGGAATTATGGTGGCTTCATCCTAGGCAAGGGCTAGAAATGAGAAGAGCCAGTAAAGGTAGAGCAATTCAAAGCAGGGATCCATGGTGCAGGGTTGACAGTAGAGAATCCGTGATGTGTGGGGCTAAATTTCAGACTTTCATCATGTCTACATTTGTATTTAAACTTCAAATGAAAAATTTAAAATGACTCGCATTGTGCAAGTTGTATGAAATATGTTAACAACTACAAGTCAAAGAATTAAGAACAATTCAAGTGGAATCTTCTGATCTATGTAACTTTTAGGGCCTGATCCAAGAATATATGGGGCTCTTTGTTTTAAAAAATATATATATATTGGGATGCCTGGGTGGCTCAGCAGTTGAGTGTCTGCCTTCGGCTCAGGGCATGATCCTGGAGTCTCAGGATCGAGTCCCACATCGGGCTCCCAGTGAGGAGCCTGCCTCCTATGTCTCTTCTATGTCCCTGCTTCTGTGTGTCTCTCTCATGAATGAATAAATAAAATCTTAAAAAATATATATTGGGGAAACAGTACTAGTAAATATTGAGGAGTCTCATGCTCTGAGTAGGTACTACCAGGAAATATTCTAAAACATGAAACTTTTCTCCTGAGGTCTCTGCACAGGCTATGGTGTTTTTCCTGGCTTTTTCATTTTTTTTTTAACCTAGAACGACATTATTTGAGTGAATTTTACTGTTCATCTTTGTCGTCTTTGCAACGTGCGATGCTAGTTTTTCTTTTTTTTTCTTTTTTTTTCTTTTTTTTCTTTTTTAATTTTTTTTAATTAATTTTTATTGGTGTTCAATTTACCAACATACAGAAAAACACCCAGTGCTCATCCCGTCAAGTGTCCACCTCAGTGCCCGTCACCCATTCCGCTCCAACACCCGCCCTCCTCCCCCCTTCCACCACCCCTAGTTCGTTTCCCCGAGTTAGGAGTCTTTATGTTCTGTCTCCCTTCCTGATATTTCCCAACATTTCTTCTCCCTTCCTTTATATTCCCTTTCACTATTATTTATATTCCCCAAATGAATGAGAACATACACTGCTTGTCCTTCTCCGATTGACTTATTTCACTCAGCGTAATACCCTCCAGTTCCATCCACGTTGAAGCAAATGGTGGGTATTTGTCATTTCTAATGGCTGAGTAATATTCCATTGTATACATAGACCACATCTTCTTTATCCATCATCTTTCGATGGACACCGAGGCTCCTTCCACAGTTTGGCTATTGTGGCCATTGCTGATAGAAACATCGGGGTGCAGGTGTCCTGGCGTTTCATTGCATCTGAATCTTTGGGGTAAATCCCCAACAGTGCAATTGCTGGGTCGTAGGGCAGGTCTATTTTTAACTCTTTGAGGAACCTCCACACAGTTTTCCAGAGTGGCTGCACCAGTTCACATTCCCACCAACAGTGTAAGAGGGTTCCCTTTTCTCCGCATCCTCTCCAACATTTGTTGTTTCCTGCCTTGTTAATTTTCCCCATTCTCACTGGTGTGAGGTGGTATCTCATTGTGGTTTTGATTTGTATTTCCCTGATGGCAAGTGATGCAGAGCATTTTCTCATGTGCTTGTTGGCCATGTCCATGTCTTCCTCTGTGAGATTTCTCTTCATGTCTTTTGCCCATTTCATGATTGGGTTGTTTGTTTCTTTGGTGTTGAGTTTAATAAGTTCTTTATAGATTTTGGAAACTAGCCCTTTATCTGATACGTCATTTGCAAATATCTTCTCCCATTCTGTAGGTTGTCTTTTAGTTTTGTTGACTGTATCTTTTGCTGTGCAAAAGCTTCTTATCTTGATGAAGTCCCAATAGTTCATTTTTGCTTTTTTTGCATTTTTTTATTGTTACATATATATATTTTAATTTTAATACAGAGTCAGATTTTAGAAACTGTACCAAGGAGAGCCAAAAACACTTTACACATTCATGATTAGCTTTAGTATTTTTTACGGTACCTACTGAAAATGTTATTTACTAGTAAGGAATGCCAAGTGTGTCCATCACCATTTGAATAGCTTGTAGGGGATTTGTGATTTCTTCCATGTTATCTCTTCTCAAAACCCAATCTGGTTTAAGTCTTGAAACTATTCTGGTTCTTACAGGTGTTTCTGGAATAAAGGGAGTACTTATAGAAGAATTCATCTTTTGTTTATAAAGTGTTCTTTCAGTATTCATTTTATGTTTATGAGCTGTAAGCTTGTAGAGACTATAAATACAGTCAACAACTTTGGACTTACTTGGAACACTAGAGGCCCTATTCGTTGTCTTCAATAAAACAGCTAACAAACAGTAGGTTTTTGTAAAAATGCTTCCACACTTGTCTGCAACTTTGTCACCAGGTTTTTCTTGGTACATTTGCAAAAGGTCCAGCAGTGTATCTATGCAGTTTTCTGCATCAGAAACTGCTGCAGTAGTTTTCTCATACTTAGCGACATTAAGCACGACTTGTACAGCATATCTGATGACTTCCATACAAGGAATGCTACAATTACAACTTCGGATCAAAACAAATATTTTAGAAACTGCTCCACTCTGGGCCATGTTCTCGCAACAAAGAACATCTAGTTCTTTGTTGAATGTGAGAGCATCAACAATTATCATTCAGAGAAAATGGAGAGCTATACTTTCTGGAAGAATAGCTCGTGAACACTTCTTAATGATGAAAAGACATCAAGCTGCTTGTTTGATCCAAGCGAATTTGAATAGCTTGTAGGGGATTTGTGATTTCTTCACAAATCTAGTAACTACCTCTAGGTGCTTTAAGGCCTCAAGAATAGCAGAAAGGTGCTTCTAGGTCAAAAGATAATGAAGTGCAAGCGCAGTTCTTTTGTAAAGTTTGTTTTCTTCTCGAATCTCCCTGTTAACAAGTTGAAGACTTAGTCGTATAGCTTTAATTTTTGTACAATCATTTTTCTTCCTCCAAGAGTATCCTCTCCATAATGCCTGAATTCTACTGATTGCATTATTAAATTTTTCCTGTTTTTTACGGAGGAGGAAACGGCGTACTGCTTTCTGTATTACTGATGCAGCTCTATTCTGCTGGCTCATACATTCTGGAACTTCATGCTGACTTGTGAGGATGCTAGGGTATTTCTGAGCAAACCTCTTTTGCTGTAATCTTGTTCGAAACCACCTCTGGATACAGATGACTGCATTAACCTGCTTGTTAGTATTCTTCATAGACATGTGATGTTTATATGCTCTTTGAATTTTAAGAGCAGACAGGTGATAATATGCAGGTGCTGTGAAGTGAAGAAGTCTGATTTTGGTTCTTTGTTCTAAAATTCTTTTTCTTACTAACCAACCATGCACTAGTGCTTGTAGAACAACTGTAGATTTTTTAAATTCTACTTATTTTATCCTTTGACATTTTCCAGCCTTCCTGGCTCGTATATATCTCTGTATGGTCAAAGCAGCAGACTTCTGCCGGAGAAAGACCTGCCTTGCTTTGTATCTTCTAAAATTCGCTTGGATCAAACAAGCAGTTTGATATCTTTTCATCATTAAGAAGTGTTCACGAGCTATTCTTCCAGAAAGTATAGCTCTCCATTTTCTCTGAATGATAATTGTTGATGCTCTCACATTCAGAAACCGTGTTCTCTCCAGTTTGGTGTAGAAGCAACCTTGAATGATTTTAACAGCTTTTAATACAGCTAGATAGTCTTTACGTGCTTTCCAATACCTATACCAGGCTTGAATCTTGCAGGCAGCTTTCACTTGATGTAAATATTTCCTGGCTTTATAGCTCCTCCACACAGCCTGGATTTTTATGGTGCTATCTTTAATTTTCTGAAACCTCCGTTTCTGTATAAATCCTCTCGTTCTAGCTTGAATCATGATAATGCTGCTCCTAATTTGTAAATATACTTGTCTTTGATGTTTTGTAGACAAAAAGGCTCGGTGGTGATTTTGTAAGACGACTGCTGCCTTCCTGTACAATAAAAACTGCCTTCTTGTTTGCCACGTCCTGAAGTACTGCTGGAGGGTCACCGCAGCTCTTTTCTGCTGGACAAACCTTCTCCGACACACGGCCATCTGAAGGAAGTACTGAATGCGCAGGGCAGCACACTTCTGTGTTTCCAATTTCCCTGTGACCATCTCGCAGAAAGCTCTTTGAGTCCCTACCAGAGCCTCTCTCTGGGGGTACTCGGCCTCTTGTGAACAAGTGACCAGGGAAGCTCCACGCCACTTCTGAGTCCTAAGTGCTGAGCCGTGAACAGCTGCACACTGAGCTTCAGTTCTGCAAGAGCAGAAGGCAGACTGCTTAGCACTGGCTACCAGGTTTACCTCCGAGAGGGTTTTCAGTCTCTCTCTAACCTTCATGCCCCTAAAAGCAGCCTGAATAATTCGCACAGACTTCTGAACTGCCAAAAAATTTTCCCTTTCCACTTTTACTCGGATATAGGACCTAAAATAATTCTGTATTATAGCAACGGCGGTTTTCTTTGCTTGATAATCGAGTTTGGCTCTGTGCATTCGGTAGAATGACTGAATTCGTGTGGCAGCCGGGTGCCTATGCTGCATGTCCTCTTGCACCTTACAACTTCTATATGAAGACTGTGTACACACGACTGCCTGGGTGCGCACTGCAGTTAGTGCCTGTATCGTCTTTGGACAAAAATTACATTTGCTCTCAAGTGGAGATAATGCTTCCTTACTTTGGAGGCTTTAAAATGCTTCTGAATAATAGTGGCAGCCTGATGCTGTTCCTGAATCGGTTTCCTTAGGATCATGTCCCGGAAATCTGCTTCAGTACAGGCTGCTGCTGCATTCCTCAGTGCACTGTGTAGAAGAGCTTTCTTTTTATTTGCTCTATATTTTTCTTGTATTACTTTTGTAGCCCACTGGATCTCTTGGTAAAAAAGATACTGCCTATACATTCTGTATGTGCTTTGTATTATGATAGCAGCTCTGTGTTTTTCCCTTAAAAGCTGTCTTGCTTTCATTCCCTTATATGCAGCCTGAATGATCAAAGCAGAACGTCTCTGTCGAACAGAATTTTCTCTTTGCAATTTTGCAGCCCTGTATGTTCTGTAATGTTGCTGAATTAAAATGGAGGCATGTTTCCAGGTCTGAAATGTAACATATGTTCTGTGCATTCTGTAAGTGGCCTGGATGAGAACCGCAGCCCTGTGCATCTATTGCAGCTTCTTCTTTGCCACCAGCCTTGGGTAAGATGACTGGATTGTAATGACCGCTTTTTTTAATTTCAAGAATTGGTGCAAGTGATGCCTGGCACAAATGGTGGCCCGGGATTTTCTCTGAAAAAAAACAGTAGCTCTTTTGAGGGAAATGAACCTTTTCTTCACCACTAAAGATCTAAACGTGCTTTGAATAAGGGTCGCAGAGGAATGCATGTTTTTCAAATGTTCTCTTTGCCTTTGTGGATGTATCTTGCAAGAAGTTACTGTGGCCAAGTTCAAAAAGTGTGCTGCCTGTGTTCTCTTCTATGATTTTGATGGACTCTAGTCTCACATTTAGATCTCTCATCCATTTTGAGTTTATCTTTGTGTATGGTGAAAGAGAGTGGTCCAGTTTCATTCTTCTGCATGTGGATGTCCAATTTTCCCACCACCATTTATTGAAGAGACTGTCTTTCTTCCAGGGGATAGTCTTTCCTCCTTTATCGAATATTAGATGACCATATATTTCAGGGTCCACTTCTGGGTTCTCTATTCTGTTCCATTGATCTATGTGTCTGTTTTTGTGCCAGTACCACACTGTCTTGATGACCACAGCTTTGTAGTACAACCTGAAATCTGGCATTGTGATGCCCCCAGCTATGGTTTTCTTTTTTAAAATTCCCCTGGCTATTCGGGGTCTTTTCTGATTCCACACAAATCTTAAAATAATTTGTTCTAACTCTCTGAAGAAAGTCCATGGTATTTTGATAGGGATTGCATTAAACGTGTAAATTGCCCTGGGTAACATTGACATTTTTACAATATTAATTCTGCCAATCCATGAGCATGGAATATTTTTCCATCTCTTTGTGTCTTCCTCAATTTCTTTCAGAAGTGTTCTATAGTTTTTAGTGTACAGATCCTTTACCTCTTTGGTTAGGTTTATTCCTAGGTATCTTATGCTTTTGGGTGCAATTGTAAATGGGATTGACTCCTTAATTTCTCTTTCTTCAGTCTCATTGTTAGTGTATAGAAATGCCATTGATTTCTTTTTTTTTTAATTTTTTTTAATTTTATTTATTTATGATAGGCACACAGTGAGAGAGAGAAGCAGAGACACAGGCAGAGGGAGAAGCAGGCTCCATGCACCGGGAGCCCGACGTGGGATTCGATCCCGGGTCTCCAGGATCATGCCCCGGGCCAAAGGCAGGCGCCAAACCGCTGCGCCACCCAGGGATCCCTGATTTCTGGGCATTGATTTTGTATCCTGCCACGGTACCAAATTACTGTATGAGTTCTAGCAATCTTGGGGTGGAGGCTTTTGGGTTTTCTATATAGAGTATCATGTCATCAGTGAAGAGGGAGAATTTGACTTCTTCTTTGCCAATTTGAATGCCTTTAATGTCTTTTTGTTGTCTGATTGCTGAGGCGAGGACTTCCAGTACTCTGTTGAATAGCAGTGGTGAGAGTGGACATCCCTGTCCTGTTTCTGATCTTAGGGGAAAGGCTCCAAGTGCTTCCCCATTGAGAATGATATTTGCTGTGGGCTTTTCGTAGATGGCTTTTAAGGTGTCGAGGAAAGTTCCCTCTGTCCCGACATTCTGAAGGGTTTTGTTCAGGAATGGATGCTGTATTTTGTCAAATGCTTTCTCTGCATCTAATGAGAGTATCATATGGTTCTTGGTTTTTCTCTTGCTGATATGATGAATCACATTGATGGTTTTATGAGTGTTGAACCAGCCTTGTGTCCCGGGGATAAATCCTACTTGGTCATGGTGAATAATTTTCTTAATGTGTTGTTGGATCCTATTGGCTAGTATCTTGTTGAGAATTTTTGCATCCATGTTCATCAGGGATATTGGTCTGTAATTCTCCTTTTTGGTGGGGTCTTTGTCTGGTTTCGGAATTAAGGTGATGCTGGCCTCATAGAATGAATTTGGAAGTACTCCATCTCTTTCTATCTTTCCAAACAGCTTTAGTAGAATAGGTATGATTTCTTCTTTAAACGTTTGATAGAATTGCCCTGGGAAGCCATCTGGCCCTGGACTCTTGTGTCTTGGGAGGTTTTTGATGACTGCTTCAATTTCCTCTCTGGTTATTGGCCTTTTCAGGTTTCCTATTTCTTCCTGCTCCAGTTTTGGTAGTTTGTGGCTTTCCAGGAATGAGTCCATTTCTTCTAGATTTCCTAATTTATTGGCGTAGAGCTGTTCATAATATGTTTTTAAAATCGTTTGTATTTCCTTGGTGTTGGTAGTGATCTCTCTGTTCTCATTCATGATTTTAGTAATTTGAGTCTTCTCTCTCTTCTTTTTAATAAGGTTGGCTAATGGTTTATCTATCTTATTAATTCTTTAAAGGAACCAACTCCCGGTTCTGTTGATCTGTTCCACAGTTCTTTTCGTCTCGATTTCATTTAGTTCTGCTCGAATTTTAATTAACTGTCTTCTTCTGCTGGGGGTGGGGTCTATTTGTTGCTTTTTCTCTAGTTCCTTTATGTGTAAGGTGAGCTTTTGAATTTGAGTTCTTTCCAGTTTTTGAATGGATGCTTCTATTGCGATGTGTTTCCCCCTCAGTACTGCTTTTGCTGCATCCCAAAGATTTTGAATGGTTGTATCTTCATTCTCATTATTTTCCATGAATCTTTTTAATTCTTCCTTAATTTCCTGGCTGACCTTTTCATCTTTTAGCAGGATGGTCCTTAACCTCCACGTGTTTGTGGTCCTTCCAAACTTATTGTTGTGATTAAGTTCTAATTTCAAGGCATTATGGTCTGAGAATATACAGGGGACTATCCCGATCTTTTGGTATCGGTTCAGACCCGATTTGTGACCCAGGATGTGGTCTATTCTGGAGAAAGTTCCACATGCACTTGAGAAGAATATGTATTCAGTTGAGTTTGGATGTAAAGTTCTATAGATATCTGTGAAATCCATCTGGTCCAGTGTATCATTTAAAGCTCTCGTTTCTTTGGAGATGTTGTGCTTAGAAGACCTATCGAGGGTAGAAAGAGCTAGATTGAAGTCACCAAGTATAAGCGTATTATTATCAAAGTATTTCTTGAGTTTGGTTATTAATTGGTTTAAATATTTGGCAGCTCCCACATTCGGGGCGTATATATTGAGGATTGTTAAGTCCTCTTGTTGGATAGATCCTTTGAGTATGAGATAGTGTCCCTCTTCATCTCTCACTATAGTCTTCGGGGTAAATTTTAATTTATCTGATATAAGGATGGCTACCCCTGCTTTCTTTTGAGGACCATTTGAATGGTAAATGGTTCTCCAACCTTTTATTTTCAGGTTGTAGGTGTCCTTCTGTCTAAAATGAGTCTCTTGTAGACAGCAAATAGATGGGTCCTGCTTTTTTATCCAGTCTGAATATATATATATCCTATTTCTCCACAACTAGCTTTATTTTCGCAAGCTGGAGCCATCAGTTGGTGGAAAATTAAATTTTATGGTAATGAGGTAACTCTAGCCAGATTAAATAATTTAAACAGCTGAATGCAGTCTTTACCTGTATGCCTATGAATCAATGCTCAGAATTTTCAGGGTCTGGCCTTCCCCTCCTCCTCCTCAAGGTGCTGCCCGATTGGTATGTGAGCCGAGTGCAATGACAGGGACATGGACTCTTGGAATGCTCTGGCAGTCCCTGTTCTGGACTGTTCCGCAGCTGGAGGGCTGCAGGACTGCTGGGGCTCTCCCTCGGCATCCTGTCAGGGCTTGCTCCAGAAGCTGGAGCCTGGGGACACCTCACAGTGTCTTCTCAGTCTTCATAGGAAGGGTCAAATCAGCTTCCCTGCAGACTCAAGTGAGTCAACAGGTGTCTTTAATCCTCTTGAGGTCCGGATCCAGAACAAAACAATCTCTGCTGCCTCCTGGATTGTCCAGCCCTTTTTGCCTGGCCTTGGCATCGTCTTCAGCAAACTGTCTAGGAAGAGTGTCAACAGACTCCTGGGCTCTGTGGTGGCAGTTTCGGACTTGCGCCCTGCTCTGGGGATCTCACAGTGGCATGGGAGAGCTAGAAATAAGGCTGCACTCTGAAAAAAGCCTCACAATTTACTTTGACAAGACTGTTCTGGGTAGCATGCAGTGCTTCTCTTATTGCTAAATCAAGAAGCCTCAGTAGGCCTCAGCCTCTGGCTTTCTCCTTCATTTTTCTAATATGTGTCCTCCTTCAGAACTTACGGTAGGAAGAGGAGATAAAGGGCCACATGTCTGGCTGCTCACGCCCCCTATTTTTGCCTCACCTCTTTCCTACACCCACTGAGGCAGGATTGTGAGCTCCCACCTTCTCATCTGATCTAGACACAGATATGAGACTCTATAGTCTAATCTGTCTGTCCTGGTTATTAATATGTCACAGGGGATTAAAAACATGGAAAATCCTTTTATATCTATGCATGCCATGGCATTCATGGCTCTGTCATGCTAGAAGGTCAAGAAAGCCAACTCGAGAATCAAAACTGACTCTCCATGCCGGGTGATATCTAGTATCTCCTTCCCTGGAACTATAAATCTTATGGCCCAACCAGAGGGAAAATAGTGGAATGGAACAAGTCTACAGGTAGAAATTAAAATGCATTGGGGAGCCTGGTGGGCTCAGTCAGTTAAGCGTCTGACTTCTTATTTCAACTGAGGTTGTAATCTCACAGGTCGGAAGATTGAGCACTGTGTGCTTAATTAAGATCCTCTCTCTCCCTCTCCCTAGGCCCTTCCTCCCCCCCCAAATAAAAACAATTAAAGAAATTAAATAACTTTTGTATTTGCAAAATATTATCTATATGACATTCACTTCTCTCTCAAAATTGACAGCACAGCCTGTACTTACAAACACTGTGGTAAATTAATATAAGGACACCAATCCCAAATAAGATGTGCTCATAAAGGGTTTCAGATATTCAAATAAAATTCTCTTGGCCTTCTACTCTACATATGGAATTTACTTTCTCAATTTACAGAACTGCTCCTATTTGTATTTTTTTCTATATGGCCTGTAAATCAATGTACTCTTCTGATTTAAAGTGTTCTGTGAATGGGGCATTCACTAAGACAGTTGTATTTCTATCAAACAAGTCAAGTTAATGCTCAAAACTTCAGGCATTGTATGAAGTGGGTTTTAAAAGATGTTCACTCTCTGAACTTGCACTAAATGCCAGGTTCAGTTCATTCACAAGCTATTTGGCAATAACTGACAGCCTCAGGACTATCACAGTAACAGAAATTATCCTCCATGGTAAATTAAGCTTTCAGAAGGATTTACGGTTAACCACCATTTATTGAGCAAAATACTAATGTCTGTGATAGTCTCTAACAATGTTTATTCCCCCACATATTACAAAAATAAAAATTTCTACTTGTACCTTTAATTCCTATGAATTTTTTTCTGGGTAATATAATTTTGGCTAGTTGTCAAAATACTGCCTCTAATTATTTTCTATTGATTTCTTAAAAAACATGTAACATATAAACTAAAGGCCTAAAATTCATTCGTTAATGGTTTCCTTTGTTGGGCAGAAACCTTTTAGATAGTGACACTGTCCCACATGTTTATTTTTACTTTTGTTGCATGTGTTTTTGGTGTCACATGCAAAAAGTTATTGCCAAATCAACATCAAAAAGCTTCTTTCCTGGGACACCTGGGTGGCTCAGCGGCTGAGCGCCTGCCTTTGGCTCAGGGCATGATTCCAGAGTCCCAGGATCGAGTCCCACATCGGGCTCCCTGCATGGAGCCTGCTTCTCCCTATGCCTATGTCTCTGTTTCTCTCTGTGTGTCTCTCATGAATAAATAAATAAAATCTTAAAAAAAAAAAAAACTTCTTCCCTATGTTTTCTCCTAGGAGTTTTACAGGTTTTTTTTTTAAAAAAAGGTTTGATTTATTTATTCATGAGAGACACAGAGAGAGACAGAGAGAGAGAGAGAGAGGCAGAGACACAGGCAGAGGAGGAGCAGACTCCATGCAGGGAGCCCGACACTGGACTCGATCCCAGGACTCCAGGATCATGCCATGGGCCGAAGGCAAGCACCAAACCATTGAGCCACCCAGGGATCCCCATTTTCAGGTTTTAAATTCAAGTCTTTAATCCATTTGAATTGATCTTTTTATAGGGTATAAGACAAGGTTAAATTTCATTCTTTTTCATACAGAGATTCAGTTTTCCCATCACCTGTTATTGAAGAGACTATCCTTTGCCCATTGTGTATTCCTGACACTTTTCGTCAGAGACAGTTGTCTTTCTAAGTGTCAGTTTATTTCTGGGCTATTTTGTTCCATTGCTCTATTTGTTTCCATGACAGTCCCATACTGTTCTGATTACTATAGTTTTGTAATAAAGATTGAAATCAGGCAATGTGATACCTCCTTCTTTTGTCTTCTTTCTCAAGATTGCTTTGGCTGTTCAGAATCTTTTGTGGTCCTACGCAAATTTCAAGATTTTTTCCTTGTGTTTGCAAAAATGCTACTGGGATTTTTATAGAGACTGCACTGAAACTGTACATCACTTTGGATAATGTGGACATTTAACAATCTTAATTTAATCACAGTGATTGATCTATGGAAGCTTTTCTATAAATCATGGCTCCTTTATAGATCCCAATTCAGTAGCAAAGAGTCAGTTAAATTCTATTTTCACTTAAATACAACTTTAAACAAGCCAAGTAACCCCCAATAAGAAAACAACAACTCAAGTTTACTAAGAGTGAAGTAATAGTTTTTCCTCAGTAGGAAGGATTTCTCATTCTTTAAGTAATGATATACATATTACTGATAAAGCCCACTCATGTAGTACCTAATGCATACCAGTACTATATTAAATGCTTTAAATTTATCATTTTATGTAAACCTCCAAAACTAGCAAATAGGATGGCACTGCAGTCTCCATTTGAAAGAGAAGGAATGAGTCTCAGAGATGTGTAGCAATTGGTAGAAAGAGATTATGAATAAAATCATACCTTGACCTCTATGTGATACCTCTTCCATTAAGTTCTTAATAACAGTCTAGGTCTGTATTTCTAACACCATGTTTGGGGAGGAGGTCATAAATTATGATACAATTTGAAATAAAAAGAAATTTGGCTGAGAATAAATTCTGGTGATGTGATAAAAAAAAAGATAAATAGTGTATGATTTTCAAATTCTTCAAAGCAACTTATTTTAGGATAAAAAAGTATAGTCTAACAAAAGATTCATACAATACCTGGTTTGTGTAACAAATGATTAATTTCAACCAGCATGTGGCCTCTATGATGGGCTCCACACCCTAGTATTATTCATTCTTTCCCTATGAATAACTTCCCTCTTAAGTAACAACCAGCAACATGAGGTGCCTGAGTGGCTCAGCAGTTAAGCATCTGCCTTCAGCTTGGGTCATGATCCAAGGTCCTGGGATTAAGCCCTGCTCAACAGGGAATCTGCTTCTCCCTCTCCCTCTGCCCTTTCCCCTGCTCATGCTCTCCCTCTCATTAATTAATTTTTTAAAAACCTGGTGACACGGATAGGATGTCATTTCCATGAGTAGGCTAAAGATTGTGAACTTGTATTGCTGGTAGACTATCTATTGTTTCTTTGCTTGCACACAGTGATGAAGCAAGCTGCCATACTGAAGAGGCCAACATGGCAAGAAACTAAGGGAAGTCACTGGCCAAAAGCCAATGAGGATATGAAAACCTCACTCTGATACTGGCAAGGAACTCCGTGCTGTGAAGACCTACTGAGTGAGAATGGATGTGCTGTATTCTTCCCCACTCAACCCTTCACATGAGACCACAGATCATGATTCAGGCCTTGTGAAAGACTATGAAACAGAGGGCCCAACTGAGCCATGCCCAATTTCTTACCCATAGAAACTAGAAGATGATGTGTGTATACTGCTATAAGCTTCTAAGTTTTACATTTTTGTTATAAAACAACAAATAATGATACATACAATATTACTGTTAAAATAATTCAATTATTCTAACTACTGATAATTATATTTAATTTTAATTTCCTTGAATCCATATCCTTAGCATAATTTTAATACTTATATCAACAATTCAAATATATATTTAACTAAATTAATGGGAATTATGTTCAGAAGTAAAACACTGACTAATAAGTGAAGGATCAAAGAGCCACACATGGTGAAGATTTCAAACTCTGGTGCTTAGTGTCCTCCAAAAGGAAGATGAAAAGATCAAATTAAGGAAAACCACTAATGAAGCATGCAATTTTCCCCAACTACTGAATTTCTTAGTTCAGGCTGAGTTACATTAGGAAGATTACTATAGCCAGTCAGGAATTCTATTGACTTAACTTTGTTCTCAAATATTTTCAAAGAAAGTATCTCATTATTTATTTTTTAGCTTATTTCTAAAGCATTTCAGCCATGGTTATGGAAACACAAGTAGCCTACCCAAATTATTAATCACGAGGATACTTCCATATCTGAGGAGAATAAGAATGAAAGTGTAAATATCAGCCATTGTAAAACCACTGAACTTTTTTTTTTTTTTTTTTGCTGTCATACGATTCATCTTCATTAACCAAATTAAGGTTATATATTGACATGATAAATATTTTGTAAGGTAGAAGAGCATTTTCGTACCAGTGATAAATCTGGATGAAGGCATAATTCATGATAAAGTATAAAAAGGTTTCTAAGGCTACTTGGTACCACTTCAGTGCCGTACTATATGACGGTACGTCAAAAATCAAATCTTTGGTAGAAATTAGGAATGACATCCAGGGAAATGCTTATATGAAAAGTGTAGGGGAGGGGCAAGATGGCGGCAGAGCAGGGTCTCCAAGTCACCTGTCCTCAACAAATTACCTAGAAAACCATCCAATCATCCTGAAAATCTACGAATTCGGCCTGAGATTTAAAGAGAGACCAGCTGGAACACTGCAGTGAGAAGAGTTCGCGCTTCTATCAAGGAGGAAGACGGGAAAAAGAAATAAAGACACAAAAGGCCTCCAAGGGGGAGGAGCCACAGGAGCCGGGCTGAGGCCGGGGCGAGTGTCCCCAGGACAGGAGAGCCCCGTCCCGGAGGAGCAGGAGCTGCACCAACCTTCCCGGGGGAAAGGCCTCCCGGGGAATTGGAGCAGGATCCCCAGAAAGGCGGGGATGCCCTCGGGCTCCCGGGGACAGTAACAGAGGAACCGCGCCCCGGAGAGTGCGCCGAGCTCCCTAAGGGCTGCAGCGCTCGGCGGGACCCGGAGCAGCTCGGAGGGGCTCTGGCGGCGGCTCCGCGGAGGGGGCTGCGGGGCTCCGGGAGCAGCTCGGAGGGGCTCGAATGCGGCTCCGCGGAGGGGGCTGCGGGGCGGGAGCGCAAATCCAACAGCGCAGGCCCCGGAGCCCAGGGCGCCGGGACACAGCCCAGGATCCGGCCTCCCCCGGGACAGGCAGAGGCCGGGAGGGCCCAGGACAGCGAGGACGCTCCTGCCTGGAACTGAGCAGATCAGCGGCCCCGCCCGGGAGCCCGCAGGCCCTGCAGACGGAGAGCCCCGGAGCTACTGCGGGAGCTGACTCCAGGGTCCCAGAGCTGCCCCCGCCACTGTGGCTTCCTCCTGGGGCCTGACGGGGCGAACAACCCCCACCGAGCCCTGCAGCAGGCAGGGGCGGAGCAGCTCCCCCAAGTGCTAACACCTGAGAATCGGCACAGCAGGCCCCTCCCCCAGAAGACCAAGGAGACCGACCAGTTCCAGGGGAAGTCAAGGGACTTAAAGTATACAGAATCGGAAGATACTCCCCCGTGTTTTTTTTGGTTTTTTGTTTTTGTTTTTGTTTTTGTTTTTGTTTTGTTTTTTTTTAATTAATTTTTATTGGTGTTCAATTTACCAACATACAGAAAAACACCCAGTGCTCATCCCGTCAAGTGTCCACCTCAGTGCTTTTGTTTTTGTTTTGTTTTGTGCTTTTTTTTTCTCTCTTTCTTCTTGATTTCTGATTGCTTCCCCCACCCCCTTTTTTTTTCTTTTTTCTCCTTTTTTCTTTCTTTTTCTTCTCTTTTTCCCCTTTTTTTTCTTCTTTCTCTTTTTTCTTTTTCTCTTTTCTTTCCTTCTCTCTCTTTTTCTCCTTTCCCCAATACAACTTGTTTTTGGCCACTCTGCGCTCAGCAAAATGACTAGAATGAAAACCTCACCTCAAAAAAAAGAATCAGAAACAGCCCACTCTCCCACAGAGTTACAAAATATGGATTACAATTCAATGTCAGAAAGCCAATTCAGAAGCACTATTTTACAGCTACTGGTGGCTCTAGAAAAAACCATAAAGGACTCAAGAGACTTCATGACTGCAGAATTTAGATCCAATCAGGCAGAAATTAAAAATCAATTAAATGAGATGCAATCCAAGCTAGAAGTCCTAACGACGAGGCTTAACGAGGTGGAAGAACGAGTGAGTGACATAGAAGACAAGTTGATGGCAAAGAGGGAAACTGAGGAAAAAAGAGACAAGCAATTAAAAGATCATGAGGATAGATTAAGGGAAATGAATGACAGCCTGAGGAAGAAAAACCTACGTTTAATTGGGGTTCCTGAGGGCGCCGAAAGGGCCAGAGGGCCAGAATATGTATTTGAACAAATCCTAGCTGAAAACTTTCCTAATCTGGGAAGGGAAACAGGCATTCAGATCCAGGAAATAGAGAGGTCCCCCGCTAAAATCAACAAAAACTGTTCAAAACATCGACATTTAATAGTGAAGCTTGCAAATTCCAAAGATAAGGAGAAGATCCTTAAAGCAGCAAGAGAAAAAAAGTCCCTGACTTTTATGGGGAGGAATATTAGGGTAACAGCAGACCTCTCCACAGAGACCTGGCAGGCCAGAAAGGGCTGGCAGGATATATTCAGGGTCCTAAATGAAAAGAACATGCAACCAAGAATACTTTACCCAGCAAGGCTTTCATTCAAAATGGAAGGAGAAATAAGGAGCTTCCAAGACAGGCAGGAACTGAAAGAATATGTAACCTCCAAACCAGCTCTGCAAGAAATTTTAAGGGGGACTCTTAAAATCCCCCTTTAAGAAGAAGTTGAGTGGAACAATCCACAAAAACAAGGACTGAATAGATATGATGACACTAAACTCATATCTATCAATAGTAACTCTGAACGTGAACGGGCTTAATGACCCCATCAAA
Source organism: Vulpes vulpes (assembly GCF_048418805.1). NCBI lineage: Eukaryota > Metazoa > Chordata > Mammalia > Carnivora > Canidae > Vulpes > Vulpes vulpes. Next base: position 176,444 of record NW_027325674.1, read on the forward strand.
AGGCGCAGGGTTTCAGACTGGATAAAAAAGCAGGACCCATCTATTTGCTGTCTACAAGAGACTCATTTTAGACAGAAGGACACCTACAACCTGAAAATAAAAGGTTGGAGAACCATTTACCATTCAAATGTTCCTCAAAAGAAAGCAGGGGTTGCCATCCTTATATCAGATAAATTAAAATTTACCCCAAAGACTATAGTGAGAGATGAAGAGGGACACTATCTCATACTCAAAAGATCTATCCAACAAGAGGACTTAACAATCCTCAATATATATGCCCCAAATGTGGGAGCTGCCAAATATTTAAACCAATTAATAACCAAACTCAAGAAATACCTTGATAATAATACACTTATACTTGGTGACTTCAATCTAGCTCTTTCTACCCTGGATAGGTCTTCTAAGCACAACATCTCCAAAGAAACGAGAGCTTTAAATGATACACTGGACGAGATGGATTTCACAGATATCTACAGAACTTTACATCCAAACTCAACTGAATACACATTCTTCTCAAGTGCATGTGGAACTTTCTCCAGAATAGACCACATCCTGGGTCACAAATCGGGTCTGAACCAATACCAAAAGATCGGGATAGTCCCCTGTATATTCTCAGACCATAATGCCTTGAAATTAGAACTTAATCACAACAAGAAGTATGGAAGGACCACAAACACGTGGAGGTTAAGGACCATCCTGCTAAAAGATGAAAAGGTCAACCAGGAAATTAAGGAAGAATTAAAAAGATTCATGGAAACTAATGAGAATGAAGATACAACCGTTCAAAATCTTTGGGATGCAGCAAAAGCAGTCCTGAGGGGGAAATACATCGCAATACAAGCATCCATTCAAAAACTGGAAAGATCTCAAATTCAAAAGCTCACCTTACACATAAAGGAACTAGAGAAAAAGCAACAAATAGACCCCACCCCCAGCAGAAGAAGACAGTTAATTAAAATTCGAGCACAACTCAATGATATCGAGACCAAAAGAACTGTGGAACAGATCAACAGAACCAGGAGTTGGTTCTTTGAAAGAATTAATAAGATAGATAAACCATTAGCCAACCTTATTAAAAAGAAGAGAGAGAAGACTCAAATTAATAAAATCATGAATGAGAAAGGGGACATCACTACCAACACCAAGGAAATACAAACGATTTTAAAAACATATTATGAACAGCTGTACGCCAATAAATTAGGAAATCTAGAAGCAATGGACGCATTCCTGGAAAGCCACAAACTACCAAAACTGGAGCAGGAAGAAATAGAAAACCTGAACAGGCCAATAATCAGGGAGGAAATTGAAGCAGTCATCAAAAACCTCCCAAGACACAAGATTCCAGGGCCAGATGGCTTCCCCGGGGAATTGTATCAAACGTTTAAAGAAGAAATCATACCTATTCTACTAAAGCTGTTTGGAAAGATAGAAAGAGATGGAGTACTTCCAAATTCGTTCTATGAGGCCAGCATCACCTTAATTCTGAAACCAGACAAAGACCCCACCAAAAAGGAGAATTACAGACCAATATCCCTGATGAACATGGATGCAAAAATTCTCAACAAGATACTAGCCAATAGGATCCAACAACACATTAAGAAAATTATTCACCATGACCAAGTAGGATTTATCCCTGGGACACAAGGCTGGTTCAACACTCGTTAAACCATCAATGTGATTCATCATATCAGCAAGAGAAAAACCAAGAACCATATGATCCTCTCATTAGATGCAGAGAAAGCATTTGACAAAATACAGCATCCATTCCTGATCAAAACCCTTCAGAGTGTTGGGATAGAGGGAACTTTCCTCGACACCTTAAAAGCCATTTACGAAAAGCCCACAGCAAATATTCTCAATGGGGAAGCACTGGGAGCCTTTACCCTAAGATCAGGAACAAGACAGGGATGTCCACTCTCACCACTGCTGTTCAACATAGTTCTGGAAGTCCTCGCCTCAGCAATCAGACAACAAAAAAACATTAAAGGCATTCAAATTGGCAAAGAAGAAGTCAAAGTCTCCCTCTTCGCTGATGACATGATACTCTACATAGAAAACCCAAAAGCCTCTACCCCAAGATTGCTAGAACTCATACAGCAATTTGGTAGTGTGGCAGGATACAAAATCAATGCCCAGAAATCAATGGCATTTCTATACACTAACAATGAGACTGAAGAAAGAGAAATTAAGGAGTCAATCCCATTTACAATTGCACCCAAAAGCATAAGATACCTAGGAATAAACCTAACCAAAGAGGTGAAGGATATATACCCTAAAAACTATAGAACACTTCTGAAAGAAATTGAGGAAGACACAAAGAGATGGAAAAATATTCCATGCTCATGGATTGGCAGAATTAATATTGTAAAAATGTCAATGTTACCCAGGGCAATATACACGTTTAATGCAATCCCTATCAAAATACCATGGACTTTCTTCAGAGAGTTAGAACAAATTATTTTAAGATTTGTGTGGAATCAGAAAAGACCCCGAATAGCCAGGGGAATTTTAAAAAAGAAAACCATAGCTGGGGGCATCACAATGCCAGATTTCAGGTTGTACTACAAAGCTGTGGTCATCAAGACAGTGTGGTACTGGCACAAAAACAGACACATAGATCAATGGAACAGAATAGAGAACCCAGAAGTGGACCCTGAAATGTACGGTTATCTAATATTCGATAAAGGAGGAAAGACTATCCATTGGAAGAAAGACAGTCTCTTCAATAAATGGTGCTGGGAAAATTGGAAATCCACATGCAGAAGAATGAAACTGGACCACTCTCTTGCACCATACACAAAGATCAACTCAAAATGGATGAGAGATCTAAATGTGAGACAAGATTCCATCAAAATCCTAGAGGAGAATACAGGCAACACCCTTTTTGAACTTGGCCACAGTAACTTCTTGCAAGATACATCCACAAAGGCAAAAGAAACAAAAGCAAAAATGAACTATTGGGACTTCATCAAGATAAGAAGCTTTTGCACAGCAAAGGATACAGTCAACAAAACTAAAAGACGACCTACAGAATGGGAGAAGATATTTGCAAATGACATATCAGATAAAGGGCTAGTTTCCAAAATCTATAAAGAACTTATTAAACTCAACACCAAAGAAACAAACAATCCAATCATGAAATGGGCAAAAGACATGAAGAGAAATCTCACAGAGGAAGACATGGACATGGCCAACAAGCACATGAGAAAATGCTCTGCATCACTTGCCATCAGGGAAATTCAAATCAAAACCACAATGAGATACCACCTCACACCAGTGAGAATGGGGAAAATTAACAAGACGGGAAACCACAAATGTTGGAGAGGATGCGGAGAAAAGGGAACCCTCTTACACTGTTGGTGGGAATGTGAACTGGTGCAGCCACTCTGGAAAACTGTGTGGAGGTTCCTCAAAGAGTTAAAAATAGACCTGCCCTACGACCCAGCAATTGCACTGTTGGGGATTTACCCCAAAGATTCAGATGCAATGAAACGTCGGGACACCTGCACCCCGATGTTTCTTTTTTTTTTTTATTTTATTTATTTATTTATTTATTTATTTATTTATTTATTTATTTTTTAATTTTTTTTCAATTTATTTATTTATGATAGTCATACAGAGAGCGAGAGAGAGAGAGAGAGAGAGAGAGAGAGAGAGAGGCAGAGACACAGGCAGAGGGAGAAGCAGGCTCCATGCAGGGAGCCCGACGTGGGATTCGATCCCGGGTCTCTGGGATCGCACCCTGGGCCAAAGGCAGGCGCTAAACCGCTGCGCCACCCAGGGATCCCCACCCCGATGTTTCTATCAGCAATGGCCACAATAGCCAAACTGTGGAAGGAACCTCGGTGTCCATCGAAAGATGAATGCATAAAGAAGATGTGGTTTATGTATACAATGGAATATTACTCAGCAATTAGAAACGACAAATACCCACCATTTGCTTCAACGTGGATGGAACTGGAGGGTATTATGCTGAGTGAAATAAGTCAATCGGAGAAGGACAAACAGTGTATGTTCTCATTCATTTGGGGAATATGAATTATAGTGAAATGGAATATAAAGGAAGGGAAAAGAAATGTTGGGAAATATCAGGAAGGGAGACAGAACATAAAGACTCCTAACTCGGGGAAACGAACTAGGGGTGGTGGAAGGGGAGGAGGGCGGGTGTTGGAGGGGAATAGGTGACGGGCACTGAGGTGGACACTTGACGGGATGAGCCCTGGGTGTTTTTCTGTATGTTGGTAAATTGAACACCAATAAAAGTTAATTAAAAAAAAAAGTGTAATACACCATGTGAGGCACTTCTAAACACTAAATTCCAAAGATTATGTAGCTACACTCTCTCACCAGCATCCTCATCACAGTTATCTTTATGAGTATGGATACACATGAGCGTAAAGTTAAACAAAATGGAATAAAGCCAGTTTTGTACTCTTAGGCATTTTTCACAATAACATCAATAGCAAAATAATAAAAATAGTACTAGCAATTTAAATAAATTTTGGTATCATCAAAAAGAAAATTACTGAGCCATCAAGCATTCTTGTTCCAACCTGGATACTCAGCAGAACAAGCTAAATGCAGAGTCCTTCTATTTGACACATTGACAGAAAGGCATTAGTGAGTTTTTTTGTTTGTATTGTTTGACTGTCTGCCTGCTTTAGATAATTAATTGGAAGTTATAATTATTATCTCTAAGTACAGCACGTAGGACTAAATGGTTTAAATAATTCTTCAAATGATGAATTTTTAAAACACTGATTTTGTTGATAGAGAAGTGCAGGAAAGGTATTTATACCTGCTGCATCAGAGAAGTATAAAATGTGTCAGGTTAGCTTGGTGGAGGGTTCAGAACAGATAAAGAAGGGAAAGCAGCTATGTTACTTCAAGGAAGAAGTTATGATGCCCCCCTACACAGGGGAAAGGGGGGTGCTCAGATGGTAAATACGTTTCACTGTCAGTTTTAATAGTCTTACAAGGTATGTATAATGTCACAATTATATAGAGACAGAGAATTCTAGAAAACCTATCTTTGGAATTTCGTAAAACCTATTTATAAATATTGATAAAATTTTTTAAATTAAAAATATTTTTAGACAGATGCTCTTGTCACCAGGTCCCTCGGGATCCATCCAGACTCAAATGGAAATGAGTTATACATAAATACTGCTCCTGTCAATGGGAAGTCACTCCATAAATGTCCTTAGCACCACAGTTGAAAGTTCAGTCAATAGGCATACAACGCAGCCCTCAGCGTCACTCCTGTGAAAAACACAGGAAGCAAAAGCACTGCAGGAAGGTGAGCAAATGCTTTCACTCCAGGTTGGATGGGAGGGTGACAGGTGGCAGTAGTAGAAACAAAAAGTGTCTCTCTTGAGGAGGAGGAGAAGAGATAACCCTCTATCCTACCATCTGCAGGAAGCAGATGATGAAAAAGCATTCGAGCAAATTCAACACCATAATAAAAGCCTTCTGCAGACTAGTAATAGAGGGGAACAATCTCAATCTGACAAAGATGATGTAGAAATAGCTTACAGCTAAAATCAGTCTTAATAATTAACCCCTTGATGATTTCTCCTAAGAGTGAATGTACAGTAAGAATGTACAGTCTTGCCACTTTTATTTAGCATAGTGCTGGACAGTCTAGCTAGTAAAATGAAGAAGGAAAATAAATAAAGGATACATTGTTCCAGAAGACAGAAATGAAACAGTAATAATTCACAGACAGCACAACTGGTTATGTACCGATTCCCAAAGAAACTCCATAAAACTTACTAGAACTAGTAAGTTGCCTTATAAAAAGAGCAGGACTCTGCTTAATACAGAAAAAAAAAATATATATATATGTATATTTGCCATTAACAATTGCAAATTGAAATTTAAAATTCCATTTATAATAGCAAAACATATGAAATATGTGGGGATAAATGTCATAAAAATAATTTTAACATTTATGCAGTGAAAATTATAAAGTAATAATGTGGGAAATTTTTTAAAAGGTATAGTTTTTTTCACAGATTGGAAGACACAAATTACACATCTCCAAATTAATCTTTAGATTTAAAAAATAAAAATAAATCAATAAATAAATTTAGTGCAATTTCAGCATCAAACATTCTACAGCATGGCTGTAGGAATTGACAGGTTAACACTAAATTTTGCATGGTAAAGGGTAGGACTAAGATTGTTTAACAAAATTTTTGCATGGTAAAGGGTAGGACTAAGATTATCAAAAAAATTAAAAGAAAGAAGAGTAAAGTTGGAGGACTTACGCTATCTCATTCAACACCTGGGGTGAAGGTAGAATAATCAGACCCTTATAAAATGTCTTTGTGACCTAGGAATAGAAACAGGGGATGAGTGAGGAGAAGCGAATTCAGAAATATGTGCTCTCATGTGTGTGGGCCCATTGCTTTGTGACAACTGTGCAGACATAATTCACTGGCCACAGGAAAATCTTCTCCACAACTGATAATACTGAAACCAGACATATTAAACAAAAGCATAAGAAGCATCTCACGTCGTGTACGAAACGTGGACTTAAAAGGCTCAGACATCTGCTGTGAAACTCACTGTGTAAACGTCCTAGAAGAAAACGTAAGAGAAAGTCTTCATAGCCCCGAGTCGGGCGAAGCTTTCAAACAAATGACACAAAAAGCATGAATGAGTCAGTGAGGAGAGAAATCGAAAAGAGCAGAACATCATCAGAATATAAACGTTTCCCTCTGAGACACACCGTCAGGAGAATGAAGAGACGAGCCCCAGGTGGGGAGAAGCTGTTTCCCGAATGCGTAACTGAGGAGAGGCTGGTACCAGGAGGCAGAAGCGCCTGCTGCTGGGGCGCCGACCGGCGTGGCCGAGAAGACCCGAAGGGACACCTGCGCAGCAGCGGTCACCGCCACAGGTGACTCTGGACCTACCACAGCCCTAAGGCAGGGACGTTCCGGAGCCGCAGGGCGCCGGGCGGGGCGGGGCGGGGCGGGGCGGGGAGGCCTTGGGGTACAGCGACGCCGGACCGCCCCGGCCCAGACGGCGCCCTCGGCAATCCCACCCCAGAACCACCACCTTCCAGAGCCCCCCGCAGACCCGTCAGGCCCTCGTCAGCCCCCCCCCCGTCAGGTCCCCGTCAGGTCCCCGTCAGCCCCCCCCGTCAGGTCCCCGTCAGGCCCTCGTCAGCCCCCTCCTCCATCAGGTCCCCGTCAGGTCCCCGTCAGGCCCTCGTCAGCCCCCCCGTCAGGTCCCCGTCAGGCCCTCGTCAGCCCCCCCACCAGGTTCCCGTCAGGTCCCCGTCAGCCCCCCCACCAGATCCCCGTCAGGTCCCCGTCAGGCCCTCGTCAGCCCCCTCCCCCATCAGGTCCCCATCAGCCCCCTCCTCCATCAGGTCCCCGTCAGCACCCCCGTCAGCCCCCCCCCGTCAGGTCCCCGTCAGCCCCCTCCCCCATCAGGTCCCCGTCAGGTCCCCGTCAGCCCCCCCATCAGGTCCCCGTCAGGTCCCCGTCAGGCCCTAGTCAGCCCCCTCCCCCATCAGGTCCCCGTCAGGCCCTCCTCAGCCTCCCCCCATCAGGTCCCCATCAAGTCCCCGTCAGCCCCCCCGTCAGGTCCCCGTCAGGTCCCAGTCAGCCCCCTCCCCCATCAGGTCCCAGTCAGCCCCCTCCTCCATCAGGTCCCCGTCAGCCCCCGCCCCCGTCAGGTCCCCGTCAGGCCCCCGTCAGCCCCCTCCCCCGTCAGGTCCCCGTCAGCCCCCCCCCCCGTCAGGTCCCCGTCAGCCCCCCTGTCAGGTCCCCGTCAGGCCTCCGTCATGCCTCCTCGCTCGGCGACCGCCCGCCACGGCGCAGCTGAGCACAGCGAAGGGCGCTCAGGGGGGAACGCAGGGTGAACACACCACAGCGCCACGGGAGGATACGTCAGTTCACCCGCTTCAGACGGTTCATTTCCAGCCAGTCGCTCTGACAGAACATCTAACCGGGGCTCATTTAAATTGCATCAAGTCCATCCAACGCGCAGGACAAGCCGGCGAAGGGCGCCTGAAGTGCTCCCGTGGAAGCAAACGCCAGAGCGGCTGCCCAAGTGCTGCAGCGCCGCCTCCTGGCAGGGTCCCTCGGAATCGGCCGAGCGTCTCCTTAGACCGTGGGGCGCAGGACGCAGCGCCTCTCCTGCCACATGGTCACCCTGACAAAACCCTCTCGGAACCGCTCCTGTTGATGGAGCGCGGACCAGTCAGAAGGGCTGGTGGATGCTTCTCGAGAGGACGCTGCGCAGTTTCCTTCCCTGAGTCACGTGCCATCTCTATCTGCTGGGGCTCAGCCCGGAGCACATGGGCACGTGTGTGTAGTCACGTCCCTGCTCTACACGCGTGGACACAGAGCGCGCTGGTTTGCTCAGGCCAGAGAGGTCTGCAGACTCACTGCTGTGGGTTTCCCCCAAGGCTCCCACGCCCTCTGGAGAGGAAGGTTTCGCATGTCGTTTGCCATTGGTCCTACTTCTCCCTTTTAGGTTTCACATTTTTTAAGAATCCACAGGCAGTAAGATTAACTTTTTGCATACAGCTCTGTAAATCCTGACACACGGATAAGTGTGTGGCCACCACCACACACGATAAAGACAAACAGCGTACCCGACACCCAGCAACTCCCCTTCTCCCTCATCCTCACCCGCTGGAACCCACGGATCTGTTCTCTGTCACAGCTCTATCCTCCCCTAAACACCACATAAATGGAGCCAAACAACAGGTTGACCTTCTAAGTCTGGCTGCCTTCTAAAACGCTCTTTAAATTGTAAATATGCAGTAAGGACATTTTTTTCCAGTGACCAATATTTGAGGAACAAAACTGATACCACCTCAGGACCTTACTGCTTTTATGGAATTTTTAGCAAATTGGGTTGTTTAGTTTTTGTTTTAACCGGCAGATGGGAAGGCAGGGAAGACCCGTGACTCCAGAAGGTGGCAATCTGGAATCTCAGCGCATAGCTAAATAGTTATGCCACTGACCTAGATGTTGGGTTTTACATAACTGGATCTGCCCGTGTTTCCTCAGCTTTTTTTTTTTAGTACAGGGATCTCTGGGAACCAATCAGTCCCTTTGGAGAAGTAGTAGGAAGCTTTTGTTTGTTTTTCTCAAAGAATTCTTCATCTTTTCTTGAATCTTTTTTTTCAGCTAAAAGACTCAATCAAGAATATGTTCTAGTGTGAAAAGTAAGGTGCACAATTTCTTGTCATGATTATTCTCAAACTCCAGTTGGTTACTGGCATTTCCGGTCATATTCTGAGAAGAGATCAATTCTGAAAACAGTCAAATGTATATACTTTTGCTCTTATTCCTATTTCCAGGCCCTTTCTTCTTTTGCATTACAATGGCCATCATCTGTGACCCCACGGCCTTCAGCCCGGGCCACCACCACCAGGCCCTCTACAGGAACGTCTTAATGATTCATTAGCTCCTCCAGCAAAGACTCTGATACATGTGGACATTTGAAAGAGAGAGCTACGGATGTCGGGCACTATGATTCAGCTGCCTCAGAAAGTTGAGAGTAAATGACTACTTAAGTCCGATGTTGTAGAATAAAAGTCAGGTCCTGGAACAGACTGACCCAAATCATGCCCCATTTCCTGAGCTTATCTTGAAATTTTATCTTTCATATTCTTTGTTAGAATGAGAGTATCAATATTAAATATTATATTGCATCCACTTATGAGATATACTTTCTCACATTTTATTGACTTTGACATGGGATTATGTCTTCAAATCTTCATTTTAAAAATGTTTGTCAGCATCTTTTCTTTCACATTACCACCTAATAGTACATCTTAAAATTAAAATTTAAACATAAGAAAATCTTACTCTAATGCAAAGTTAAACATTACAATTCAATTAATGTCATAGAAATAAGGTAGGAGGATGAGGGGCACCTGGGTGGCTCAGTCAGTTAAGCGTCTGCCTTCAGCTCACGTCATGATCCCAGGGTCCTGGGATTGAGCCCCAACTTGGGCTCCCTGCTCAGCAGCAAGTCTGCTTCTCCCTCTCCCTTTGTCCCTCCTCCGTGCTTGTGTACACACACACACTCTCTCTCTCTCTCTCATGCTTTCTCTCAAATACATAAAATATATTTTTTTAAAGAAAGTAGTAGAATGATGCAATATTAAAATTATTGATTTTGGGCACCTGAGTGGCTCAGCAGTTGAGCATCACCAGCCTTTGGCTCAGGGAATGATCCTGGGGTCCTGGGATCAAGTCCTGCATTGAGCTCTCTGAGAGGAGCCTGCTTCTCCCTCTGCCTTTGTCTCTGCCTCTCTCTGTGTCTCTAATGAATAAATACATAAAATATTTTTAAAGATTGTTTTAAAAATAAAATAAAATGATTGATTTAATTCAGTCCAGAATATTTACATTAAAAAGTATAAAAGAAGAACTGATACCATGGTGATATAGTATCTAATCACCTGGAGAAGTGAAGTCTTTCCAAGAGTCAATGTGGTTTGTTAGGAGCCATGGAAGTGTGAAAGTTGGACCACATTCTACTTTTGGATTTCTTGCCTTGTGGTCACCAAACTAAGGTTCATCATGAGAACCTTTCAGAAAATAGTATTCCAGAGTCATCTATTTCTGTGTAACAAACTATTCCAGACTAGGTGATATAAATCAGTGATTTTTTTTTAAATTATTACTATCTATCATGGCTCCAAGGGTTATTTGGGCTCAACGAGGTAGGATTTATTCAGCTTCTTTCCAGGGTTGCAGTCAGATCTTGAGTGACTGTGCCTAGAGGCCTCTGACAAATCTGATGCCTGGGATGGGAAGACAGGGACAGCTGGGAGCTGGGACATTTGTATTTCTTGGGCACCTCTGTATGTGGCCTGTTCATGAGGTCTCTCCAAGATGCTGTCTTCAGGGTAGTCAGATTTCTAACAATGCAGGCTCGGGGCCTCAGAGGTGGGTGTCTCCAGGGAGAAAGAGAGACACACAAAGAGCCTATGCAAGGTACTAAGCTCTTTATGACCTAAACTAGGTAGTGACGAGTCTGCGGCAATGTATTTGTTAGACTTGAGGCACTAATGACAGTCTTTATTCAAGGGAAAGATAATTAAATTGATGGATAAGTTTTAAAACTGCCACAAAGGGACGCCTGGGTGCTCAGCGGTTGAGCATCTGCCTTCGGCCCAGGGTATGATCCCAGAATCTGGGATCGAGTCCCACGTCGGGCTCCTCCCCACAGGGAACCTGCTTCTCCCTCTGCCTGTGTCTCTGCCTCTCTCTCCAACTCTTATGAGTAAATAAACAAATCTTTAAAAAATAATAAAATAAAAATAAAACGGCCACAAAGAGAAGGATTTTACTTATTTATGTTTGTTTCAAGTTTTTATTTAAATTCTGATTAATGTACAGTGTAATACTGGTTTCAGGAGTAGAATTTAGTGATTCGTCACTTACATATAACACCCAGTGCTCATCACAAGTGTTCTCCTTAATCCCCATCACCCATCTAGCCCATCCTCTGCCTACCTCCCCTCCAGCCACCCTATTTATTATCTATAGGTGAGTCTCTTATGGTGTTCCTTCCTCTCTTTTTTTTTCTCCCTTCCCCTATGTTTACCTGTTGATTTGTTTCTTAAATTCTACATATGAGTGAAATCATATGGTATTCATCTCTAACTTGTTTTGCTTCACATAATACATTCTAGCTCCATCTGTGTCATTGCAAATGGCAAGATTTCATTCTTTTTGATGGCTGAGTAATATTTCATTGTGTATATATATACCACATCTTCGGTTGATAGACATTTGGGAAAGAGAGGAATTTTAAGTGTAAGTTATCATTCTCTGAATAGTATAGTCAAGTACTCCAGTTTAAATAATCTCTACCAGGAAAGTTAATCACTGAAAAATCTGGTATTTTTTTAATAAATTTATTTTTTATTGGTGTTCAATTTGCCAACATATAGAATAACACCCAGTGCTCATACCATCAAGTGCCCCCCTGATATTTTTATTCTTAAAAAATATATAACAGTTACTCCAATATTTTCAATTAGTAGGAAAAAATCATAACTACATGTTAGTATTCTGCTGAGACAAAAAACTCTAAACAACCTAAGGAAAAAAACCAACAACTCACAGATATACAATGCATGTCTTTCCTAAACACCAACTGAATCAATACAAAAATCTCTCAACAAAGTTGCTTAAAAATCATAATGTTTCTTTATGAAATATTCATGTTTACTACCATGTGTTGAAGATCATTTTTATAATGCATTATGAAAGGAGATGTGTCCCTTGACAGTAATGGTCTCAGGTTACTGGATGATTTTATTTCTGCATCCAGAGAAATGTGAGGCCTACTTACTTGAATAATCAAAACAGGAAATATGTTCTACATGCTTGATATTTTTTCAATGAAACAAACATTAAGTGGTCAGATGATTCTCTAACTTGGACTCAGTTTTAAAGACCTGTGAACATGTGGATTCAAATGCGCAAACCGGACCCACTGAAGTAATTCTGTGTCACTCCACCTTATTTAAGAATCATGGGTGTCTGTGCATTGGAAGCCATGTTGTTTTGGGTAAGGAGTCTTCAGAAGTAGTATTTATTTTGAGGTTAATTTTCAGTAAGAAGTGGGCACAATGGGAAATAACGTCAGTAAAAAATATATTCAACTTTAAAACAAAAACACCCAAAATCTGTTTGTCCATGTGCTATGGATAAAAGTGATTCAGAAACTTCACTTTTTAAATGTATGTACATATCCCAATAGGCAGCCACTGATAAACTTTAAAAATGTTTTCACCATTATAGAGAAACATTTAAATATTAAATACTTAAATTAAGATATTAATATTTAAATTAAGATACTAGGACATGTTATTGGCATTAATAAAATCAACCTTATTTTAAGCATCAACCTGAATGCATGAAATGCATGATTTCGTTGAATTCTCACTACAAACCTTCAAGGCCAATGTCACCCACTCAATTTTAGAGCTGAGAAACCTACTCCAGAAATCACCCAAGTTTTTACAAATGCTCATGGAATCATTTCAGAGCCTCACAACAAACAATAATGAAAGAAAATGCAAAATACCCTTCTGACACATGACTTTTACCCTCTCCTTTCTTGCTGGTTTGTTTTAGAAAACCCTCTATTCTCTGGTCAGGTCCTTATCAGATTCAACATGACCATCAGCCTTACAAGACATCTGACTCCCAGACTGGCATTCATTAATCCCAGACAAAATAACAACAAGAAATTACGGATACACCGCCACCCACCAGCCCTACAAGCTACTTCAGTGAAAGAACAAATTAAACTTGGAATATGGATCACTAACTTTAAGCACTGAATTGATTAGATCAGTAAAATATTTACTGATCACATACTGTGGCTCACTCCAGGACAGAAGAGCTAATACCAACAAATGCCTGTTCTCTTGGAGCTTCCATTCTAGAGGTTCAGATAGGCAGAACAAATAGCAAAGTCAAATCCCAGTGGTTAAAAAAGGAAATGAAGCAGGGCAAGTTGAGTCGAGACTCTGGCAGGAGAGGCCTCGTTGGGGTGGTGACGTTTCAGCAGAGGTGACATTATACATTATGGCTTGACTTAAAACTGGCCTGCTTTCCCTGGACAAATTACATACCTTCTGTAGGTCTAGTTTCCTCATGTATAAAGTTAGGGATTGGACTAGAAGGGCATTTAATGGACCTTCAAACTTTGACATTCTATGACTTGGAGATGTTTTATTCAGAAGTGAGCCTTACAGTGAAGAGTTTACACCACTGGCTAATCTAAAGACCCTCTGATTCCATCGGGACCAAGGTGTCAATCTATCACGGTGTCGCATTCCCTTATGAATCTTCCCCTCTAGAGGCAAGGTCTGCTCTCTTAATCTATGAAGACTGTTTAAAAAGTAAATACTCCTCTGCAATAGACATAATATTTCTCCTTCTTCTTCTTCCTCTTCCTCTTCCTTCTCCTCCTCCTTCTTCTTTTTTTACATCCCATGACCTACTTATCTTATAACTTGAAGCTTATACTTTGTGACCCCCTTCACTCATTTTGCCCACCTCCAATCCACCCCACTTCTGGCAACCATCAATCTGTTATCAGTACCTACAAGCTTGGCTTTGGGGGTGGGTTTTTTTTTTTTTTTTTTTAGATTCCATATATAAGTGAGATTATACAGTATTTGTCTTTCTCTATTTCACTTAGCATGATGAAGGTTCACTCATACTGTCACAAATATCAAATTTTCAATTTTATGGCTCAATAATATTCCATGATCTATAGATACCACATTTTCTTTATCTATGCATCCATCAACAGACACTTAGGTTGTTCCTATCTTGGTTATTACAGATAATGCTGCAATAAATATAGGGGTGCATGTATCTTTTCAAATCAGTGTTTTTATTTCCTTTGGGTAAATACCCAGTAGTGAATTACTAGATCATATGGTAGTTATCTTTTTAATTTTTTAAAAAACTCCCATAACATTCTCCACAGTGGCTATACCAATTTATACTCCCACCATCAGTGCATAGGGTTCCATCTTCTGCACATCCTTGAGGGGACTCATTATTTTGTATCTTTTTGATACTAGCTGTTTGAATGTGTGAGATGAGATCTCACTGTACTTTTGATTTGCCTTTCCCCAAAGACTAGTGATGCTGAGCATCTTCTCATGTACCTGCCAGCCATTTGTATTCTTCTTTGGAAAAATGCCGATTCAGATCTTCTGTCCATTGTTAAATTGTACTTCTTGGGGCTTTTTTGCTGTTGATTTATAGGAGTTCTTTACATATTTTGGATATTAAACCCTCATCAGATATGTAATTTGCAAATATTTTCTCCCATTCAGTAGGTTGTCTTTTCATTTTATTCACCAATTTCTTTGCTGCCAGAAGCTTTTTTAGTGTTTCCCATGTGTTTATTTTTGTTTCTGTTGCCTTTGCTTTTGGAGTGAAATTAAAAAAAATCATTGCCATGACTGGTATCAGGGAACTTATTACCACCTGTGTTTTCTTCTAAGAGTTTTATTGTTTACAGCTTACATTCAAGTCTTCAATACACCTTGAGTCAATTTTTGTGTATACTGTAAGACAGTGGTCCAGTTTCATTGTTTTGCATATGACTAGCCAGTTTTCTCAGCATCATTTATTGAAGAAACACCATAGACACAATATTTCTGAATACCATCAAGGAATTTTCAGAATTCCACATTGGTTTATCTTGTTAAGCAGATAGAGATATCTAATTTGGTAAACTATTTACTGCCCCAAATTCTTATAATTTTTGAAAAACATCATGAAATCTATTTCAATGCAGACCCTGACTTTATTGTTGTTGTTGTTGTTTTTAAACACATGAAGGGGGGATCTCTCGGTGGCTCAGTGGTTTCGCACCTGCCTTTGGCCCAGGGCGCGATCCTGGAGTCCCGGGATCGAGTCCCGCATCGGGCTCCCGGCATAGAGCCTGCTTCTCCCTCTGCCTGTGTCTCTGCCTCTCTCTTTCTCTAGGTCTATCATAAATAAATAAAAATAAATAAATATATATATACATATATATTTTAAAAAATAAAAAAATAAACACATGAAGGCTGATACTGAGTAAGTGGTATCAGGAGCTGGGATTATATAAAAGGAGGAGGTGATTCTGAATGTATCGGTTGAAGAACCAGGATCCACAGAGACCTCCTAAACCCAGTTTAATGGACTGAATCTAGAAAAATGTACTGGTACAAAGGCAAAATTCTATACTAATTACTAGCAAACCACGTGAAAAAGAATGGCATTAAGAAGATTGGTAGCAATATACACAAAGAAGATCTCCTTACAAATTTTAGCAGTAATAAGTGTGTAAGTTGGATTAACCTATAATAACAGGTTCCTCCAAACAATCACTCAGAGCTCTTGCTACTTAAAGGGTAGTCTCTGAACCTGCTACATCAGGACACCTGGTAGCTGGTTAGAAATGCAGACTCTTGGGATCCACTCCAGATGCTCACAACCAGACTCTGGAGATTAAAAAGATTCCCATGTGATTCTGCATGTACCACCCTAGGCTCTGAACCAGGCCAGACCAAGTGAGTCTCTAGCCTAGCCTAGAGAAACCATACCTACAATATAGGAATACCATTAATAATATGAATAATAATAATAATTAATAATAATAATAAGTAGATCAGTTAGATCATGACAGAGGACAAACTCAAACCTCTAAAACTATCAAAATTATTCAAAGGCCCTAGGAATGTACAGTTCAAAATGTACTATCCATTACACAGCAGCCACTAGCTAGTGACATATAAGTATTCAGCACTTAAATGAAGCTAGTCCAGGGGCACCTGGGTGGCTCAGTCAGTCTGCTTTCGGTTCAGGTTGTGATCCCAAGGTCCTGGGATGGAGCCCCACATAAGGCTCCCTGCTCAGCTGGGAGCCTGCTTCTTTCTCTCCCACTGCCTGTCTCTCCGCTTGTTTGTTCTCTATCTCTAATAAATAAATAAGATCTTTAAGAAAAAAATGAAGCTAGTCTGAATTCATATGTTCTGTAAGTATATATATATATAAAAAAAACCCTCACTGCAAAAACTTAGTAAAAAAAATATTTTGAAGTATCTCTTTAATAGTTGTTTATATTTAATACGTTGAAGTACTATGTTAGCTGTGTTGGTTTAACTCAAATCTAGAATTAATTTTACCTGTTTCTATTTGCAATTTTAAACACAGCTCCTGGAAAATTTTAAATAGCCCATGTGGCTCCCATTTTATTTCTACTGGACAGTACTACTTTAGAGACACGGAGGGTAGGCAGGTAGCTTTTCTCAAAATGTGGAGCACCACTGTATGGGAGAAAAATTAACTTGGCTCAGTCTGAAACCAAGGATTACAATCAGATCTTAATGTTGTTTTATGATCAAGAGCAAGCAAAGACTCTTCTCGTTTTCTCAAATGCCCAGTAGGGAATGTCATCACTCCTGCAGATTCATCACTGAATCTGAGAGTCACAAAAAGGTTGCATTTCTTGTCTCACAAAATAATCTGAAAAAATGGCGATGAAAAAGAAACAAGAAAACTTAACTACCTATCACAGGGCATTATTTCATGAGCAGTTCCCAATACATTCTCTCTTTTTCTCCAGAGAAAAATTATAGCAATTCATTTTATTTTCTCTTTAGAGAATGACTGGTGGGGTGGAAGTCCAGGCAGGCAATAGCATGAGCAGAAGCACTGACATCCCTGATTGCAGATGAACAACTTCCTGAAGATGCCACTTACCCTTGCTAAATGTCCTCATGGACAAATTACACTTCATCTATTAGAACAAATATTGCCACGTTGAGACTGTCAAGCTATCCAGCCAGTCTGCTTCAGTATTTCAGAAGGAAAAAATAAGTAAGTGAAGCTTCTCTGTGTCCATAATACTGAACCCAACAACATATAATCAAGACTGACAACAGAGCTTAGCAAAAAATATCTATCTCACCATTATGCTATTGAGGATAATAGCCCAGAAAATAACTACCTGATCTTGATTCCAATGTAAGCTACAAAATTTGGGCTCTCATTTTACTAGTTCTAAGTAGTCCATCTTCTAAATGCCCCTTAAAAATGCTAAATTATCATTTATGGTCCTAAGGGATGAACTGTGACGATATGTGGACCAATGAAATCTCCAAAGTAAATTTTTTCAAGGGTTGTTTAGTTGGTTTTAATAGAACCAGGTTTTTGAAGGGAAAATAAAGGAATATATTATTTGAGCTAACACAGAGAATCTGAAGAGTAGTCTGACCTATCTTCGAGTTATGAAAGATCTATATCCCAAAGTGGTTCATATAGTGCTCCCTCATCTAGATATAGGATCTAGAGAATTCTGTTTGAGTTCTAGTTCTCATCAAGGTCAAATTATTGAGATCTTCATTTGCTTAGAGCTTAATGAGGACATTGCTGTTATACTGCCATTCTCCTCTTGGCTCTAACTTTCCATATTTCTACATAAATGGAGAGGGGAAAAAATAAGACTTCCTATTTAACCAAAGTAAGCCCACATTTATCCAAATAAAACCTAGGTGATATTTTTAATACATATTTTAATACATATTTCTATGAAGGATGTGTAACACTTCCCCAAAGACTTTTTAAAATTTATAAAGCCATCTATCTTGAATGCATTATGAATCCTCCCAAGGAATGGATAGATTGGAACACACACATACACACACAACATTCTTTGCCAGATTCTGAAGTCTAATAATGCAACTCCTGAAGCAAATTAGGATTTGCATTTGCAGATTCCCATTAAAATGACAGCAATCTCCCAGCTATAATTATTTCACTCATTCTGAAAATTGGTAATCTGTTTTAGCATAAAGTAGCATAATCCAGAATGTCTATATCACTTTGTTTTTAAATGCAGAACTGATGGATTCATGGAGCACCTGTTGTTTACTTTAATCTCAGCTATTTTAAAGATCTCATGTTTATCCTGTTGCCAGCTTTTTGATACATTGATGGTTTTTTAAAAAATCAAGAACTAAGTCCATCTTCGTATTGATCATTATATTCACCTGGGAAATTACTTTTTCACCACCAAACCTCACATATGGTAAGTCTTACTAGTGTCTTACTCAAGCTGCACAGGAAGTATCTAAGTCCAATATGCATGTTACAGCCTTACTGTAAGTAAGAGCAGGCAGGTGAAATAAGGAAGCTATCCCATATCTGACTTGAGTGCCCAGGGAGCTATCATCTTTGGCAAACTGGAGTTTGGATATGCCCAGAACTGGGTAAGACCTGACTCTGATGGCTTGATGGCTAAGAATTGACAAGGGAATCACTGCTGTGTTAGGAGAACAGCTCCAAGATCGAAACCAGTTTTCTGTTCCAACTTCCACGACATGAAATAACCAGGGATGTTGACACTGGTCTTACCACTACTCTAAGTATGACCGGCCAGTCAGCTTTATAAAATCAGGGCCTTAACATGTCTTTTAAAAAAATAATAACTTCTGCATCACTTATCCACAGAACAATGCTTCAATTTAGTAGGTACATAATAAATATTTGTTTGATAAATAAAAAGCTATTGGGCAGCCCGGGTGGCTCAGTGGTTTAGTGCCACTTTCAGCCCAGGGCCTGATCCTAGAGACCCGGGATCAAGTCCCACATCGGGTTCCCTGCATGGAGCCTACTTTTCCCTCTGCCTGGGTCTCTGCCTCTCTCTCTCTCTCTCTCTCTCTTTCTCTCTCTCTCTTTCTGTGTGTGTGTCTCATGAATAAATAAATAAAATCTTTAAAAAATTATATTTTAAAAAAAGCTCTCATCCACCCCATGGTGATTGTTAAAGATGAAATCATGTGTCGCCTTCCAAATTCCTACATTGATATCCTAACCTTCAGGACCTCAGAATGTGATCTTACGTGGAAGTAGGGTCATTGCAGATGTAATTAGTTAGGATGAGATCATACTGGAATAAGGTGAGGCTCTAATGCAATGTGACTGGTGTCCTCCAAAAAGGCAGGCCAGTAGAAAAGGCATATGTGCAACTGATGAATTACTGAACTCTACATCTAAAACTAATGATATACTGTAAGTTGGCTAATTGAATTTAATTTTTTTAAAAAAGACATGCATATACAGAGAACATCACATGACAGAAAAGGCAAATAAGGGGTGATACAGTATAAGCAAATGAAAGCCAAAGATTGCCAGCAACCACAGCAGTTAGAGGTAAGGAACAGATTTTCCCTCCTAGCCATCAGTAGAACACCTGGATCTCAGACTTCTAGCCTCCAGAAGTGTGAGATAATACATTTCTTATTTAAACCACCCTACCTACATAATTGTTACAGCAGCCCTATGAGAGGAATACAAACTAATATAGTAGCCAAGACAACCTATGACTTGAAACTTATAAATAAATATGGAAAATTTTTTTTTAATTTTTATTTATTTAAGATAGTCACAGAGAGATAGAGAGAGGCAGAGACACAGGCAGAGGGAGAAGCAGGCTCCATGCACCGGGAGCCCGATGCGGGATTCGATCCCGGATCTCCAGGATCGCACCCTGGGCCAAAGGCAGGCGCCAAACCGCTGCGCCACCCAGGGATCCCTAAATATGGAAAATTTAAATATGAATAAGTTTAATAGAATATGAAAGCTAAGAAAAAATTTAAGGGGTGTTTATATTCAACATTTAGATCCCTAAAAATTGCATTTAGTCTATATTTAGGTAAGCATAAACAGATGATCAACTAAATTAAATGAGGACATCTAAAACATAAAGCCTTCTGAAAAAATAAACTTCATTTTGTGCACTGACACATTCCCCAGTACCTAAAATACAGCATAGCAACATTATAGCCATAAGCCATAAGATTTGTTTAATGAATGAATGAATGGCCAACAGAAGTATAATTTATTTTTTTAATTTTTAGTTATTTATGATAGTCACACAGAGAGAGAGAAGTATAATTTAAAATACAGTGGCAAGTATGTGAACATGCTCAATAAAATGCTAAAAACTAAGCTGGAAATAGGTTTATGTAAAAAGCAACTATTTCTTTTACAATTTCTACTTGGAGAATGTTGTGTGATTTTTTTTTTTAATAAAGTATATGTCAGTCATTACAAAAGAAATCCTAGTAGAAAAATCTGTGAAAATTATGTGTAGAAGTATGGAAAGGTCCTCATTACTGGAAGAATTTTAAATTCTCCTTGCTGTCTTAAAATATACTACAGATAAGCATTTAATAATGGAACCCTTCACAGTGGTTCACTTTTAATGTAATTAATATTATTATTGGAAGTTGTTTTATATCACCTGACAGTGTAATGCACAAGTAATTCTTTGGGGAAGAAGGTATCTTTGAATATGTTGGCATAGTTATGCTTTTCATTTAAAATCTTCAGTAACTTTTTCCCCATTGTTTATTTCTGACTGTCCCTTAAAGACAGCAACTTTCTTTCTGCACAGCAGGAGGCAAAAAATTGATAAATAGTTCTTTGAAATGTTAAAAATGTCATTGTGCTTGTGTTTTCTTTTTCCTCAAGCTGACAATTTACGACATATTTCTAATTTTTCTACTAGGATTTCTTTTGGTCAAAAATGAATGGTAAGGGCAGCCCGGGTGGCTCAGCGGTTTAGCGCCACCTTCAGCCCAGGGCCTCATCCAGGAGACTCAGGATCGAGTCCCACGTCGGGCTCCCTGCATGGAGCCTGCTTCTCCCTCTGCCTGTGTCTCTGCGTCTCTCTCTCTCTCTCTCTCTCTGTGTATCTCTCTCATGAATAATAAATAAAATCTTAAAAAAATAAATAAAATTCAAATTAATAGCATCAGTACAGTGTGTTTGATAATGCTGTTTAGGAAAATAAAGTACCATCCCCATCATCACACTATAGGAATCTCTGACTGCAAGGGGGTCAGTGCCTCTAACCCCCATGTTGTTCAAGGGTCAATTCTGTGTGCCTGTATGTGTGTGTGTATATTTTATTTCTCAGAAGAACCCTCACTAATACAATGTCCATCTTTAAGGATAAAATATAACAAATATCTGTACACATGGTTTATCATGGAGCAGATTTATTACAATATTTAAATGCTATCAAGAAGATCTTGGCTTTGCGCACCTGGGTGGCTCAGTGGTTGAGCATCTGCCTTTGGCTCAGGTCATGATCCTGGGGTCCTGGGATCAAGTCCCGCATCGGGCTCCCCTCAGGGAGCCTGCTTCTCCATTTGCCTGTGTCTCTGCCTCTCTCTCTCTCTCTCTCTCTGTTTCTCATGAATAAATAAAATCTTTAAAAAAATCAAAAACAAAAAGAAGATCGTGGCTTAAACTCTACCTTTCAGGAGAATAAAAGTATTTACATGATTGAAAGAAATGGTGCTCTGTTTCCCCAGCTTTAGTTATTTCTTAAAGGGATTTCCTAACTGTACTCTGGGGCCTGATGGTAATTGGTTTCATCCATCCACAGTCAACAGGAGCAGTTGGCTTTCTGCTGCTTCATTAATCAACACAGAGCCTTGTGTGCTGATCCCACTTTCAAAGTCATTCAACAGAGTCGAACCAGGACCTTCTCGCAGAAGTGCTGTATTCTGCTTGTAGTAGTGAATCAGCAGCAATCGTGTTTATATTTCTTGGAGTTTGCTTGGCCTACATGTTGCTGCCAAGTCTTCCTTTTGGCAGTGGACAACTCCATTTGTGATTTTGGTAAACACAGTATGTTTCATAGGGTGCTGATCATAAAGTAATCTCAAAAATCGAAGTCCTGATACCCAAAAGCCTAACCAGAACAAGCTATTTACATTTTAATCAGTGGTACATAACTGGTTAGGCCAGAGGGCCCGTGAATGCATTCCACGATTTCCAGAGAGGACAAGTAAATATAATTTTTTTTGACAAGTAAATATTTTGAGTGAGTATGATTTCTAGTCACAGCCATACCATGTTTTCTCCCACCTCCAGTCAGCCAAAAGCTTCCTTCCCCCCCACCCCCCACCCCCGTCTGTTCTCCCTCTCCACAGTAAGAATTAGCTTGTATACCTTGACCTTGCTCTCTCCCTTAACTATAGCCAACGTTTATTCATTGTCTGTTCCCCCTTTCCTTTACCATTTTGATTCATTAGCTTTCAGTTACTAACTACATATTTCACGGTGCTGACCAAGGGCAATGGCCCTGGGCTCAGCCCAATTCAGCCCAAGAATGTCACCCAGCAACTAACCTCAATATGCTCCCAGTAAAGCCATTCATTATAATCAAAGGTGATTATGATTCTAAAGGTCCAAAAGGCATTAGAAAGAAAAGTGCATTCTTCGACTTAGAAAAAAATAATAGAATTGTCATTGAACAGTAATAGACAACACTTAATCTGTACAATTCTGAACCACTATTTTTCTTCCTTGACACTAAGTGATGGTCTAATGGCAATAAAGAAAAATAAAAAGAATCAACAGGTTACTGAGAAGACCATGTGAGACCCTTGAGTAAACATGGGGCATTTCCACATACACAGCATCATGCAAAGAAAAGGACAAGAGCCCCCTATCCTGAAAAAGCCTGCAATGATATCACAGCTCAGAGAGGCTACAGGAGAAGCTCTATAGCCCTGGGGTGACACAAACATCATTAAAGGAAAAAATGTACACTTAGGGAAAAGATATTGTACATTTAGATTTTAAAGCCTTCAAAACTTTTGCTGGAATAGAGTTTGAAAACCATCTTTCCTAGATCTTGGAATTGCACTGACCCTCTTTGGAAATAGCTGGGGGGTTCCTCTGAACCACAGGTAGGTAGGAAATGTGATGGGGGGCTACGCAACATGTACTGTGATTACTTGTTCTCAGAAGACCCAATTAATTACTCATCAGAAAGAAAAAAAGGCAGCTGGAAATGAACAAAAAACTGATTTGGTACCGTGCCTGCCCTTAACTTGTACACTCTCACCGATGAAAGTCCTCATGACCTGAGAGTCATCACCATGTCTCTCCTTTCTTTTTTTTCTTTCTTTTTTTTTCTTTCTTTTCTTTCTGAGTGTCTTTGTCTCATCTGTTCCTCTGTCTTACTTGCAATGTCTTTTTTTTTTTCTTCTTGAACCTTCTCCTTTTTGAACTTGTTTCCCTATTGAACATAAATCACTTTCCAACCTAGGAAACTTAATCAAAACATCTCAAAAGTGAGAAACTAAGTCAACTTCTTAAAGGATCTCCTTGCTCTCCAACCTTTCCCAGAGTCCTCCATTTTATAAGAGATACCCCATGCAGTTCTTGCTCCTGTCACTCCACTAAAACTGCTTTGGTAGGATTTCCCAAAGACCATCCCCTTGCTAAACTCATGGCAATTCTCAGGACTGCCTTCTTTAGCTACCTACAGCATTTTCCGGTTTCTTTACCACCCAAGTCTTGACTAATCTTGTCTGACTTCATGGACATCACACTCTGCTGGTTTTCCTCCTACTTCACTGACATTCATTACCTCCTCTCCCTGACCCCCTAATAACACCTGCACCAGAGCTCAGTGGTCTTATACCCTCTTCTCTATTACACCCACCTCCTTGGGAATCTCATCCTGGTGGCTTTAAATAGCAACAGATGCTTCCAGATGCTGATGAATCTCAAGTCACCATATCCAGCCAAGACCCTGCGCCTATTTCCTCCTGTCTTCTTAACACTGACATCTGGATGCCAAAAGGCACCCACAGGGAACTCAAAATTGATCTCTTAAGCTTATCTGCCCCTCAAACCTACTCCACCCACATTCTTCTGCTTCTCATTTGATGTCAACTCCATCCTTCACTGCTGTGCAGGTCAAGTCTTGGGAATCACTCTTGACTCAGCTTTTTCTCTCCCACCTCACACCCAGTCCATCAGGTAATTCAGTTACCTCAACCTCCCAGCTATATCTAGCACTTGGTCCCCTCTCACACCTCCACTGTTCTCTCTCCCTAGTGTGAGCCCCTAACTTCACTCACTCAGATTGATGAAACAGTCTGAATCGTAGCTTCCCTACAGTCTATTTTCAATTGATGAGTAGATGAAGTCTAAGTCAGATCAGGCCAGTCCTTAGCTCAACACCTTCAACGGCATAAGTCAAGGAAAACTGGGTGAGCATCAGTTCTCTAAAGTATTCCCTTGTTATCGTCCCCACGGCTACGTCGTCCTTCCTGTCATTCCAAAAACCCACTGCTATTTGTGGCCCTTTGTTCCCCAACAGCTCTCTGCACCTGGACCAGTCTTCTCCCAGCCAGGTCCATGGGTAACTCCCTCACCGCCTCTACTTCTCCTTTAACTGCCCCTCTGCTTAACTACTCAACTACTAAAATTTCTATGACATCCTCTTCCTGCTCTCCTTTCTTCCTTGCTTTGCTCTACTTTTCTTCTGTTTTCCATAGCACTTGTCAGCTTCTAACATACAATATAATTTACTGATTTATGTTCACTGCTTATCGTTGTCTCCCACCAGCCTGGTGTAAACACCAGAGTAACAAAACTGTCTCTGTGTTTTGTTTGCTAATAAATTCCTTGCACCTAGAAGAATGCCTGGCTCAAAGAGGAGGCTCAGTAAACACTCAATGAATAAATGAACACTCAAAAATCTAACCTAAATGCTGTACTCAATACTTGCAAAATCTCACCTAAAGTTTACAAAATTTCACATAGATTTAATTTAATATAAATTCCTAATATGTAGTAAAATCGACACTGAACTAAGAATTAAAAACCCAAAGCTAAGCCTGGATCCCAGTCTTGCAATTTGGTCTGGAAGAATTTCTTCGACCTCCCTGAGGCTCAGTTCCTTCTCCGTGAAATCAGGATGTTTCATGGTTTTTTGTTGTTGCTTTTATGCTTAAAACCAAATATGATGATGAATGTAAAACTATAAAATCAGAAGTGCAAGATCATATGATAAGAGGATAGGACCCACTATTTCCTTCTGAACTGGACCATTGCTGTGTGCTGTCATTTTTTATAAAGTTAAGTGATAAAAATATACCATAATTGTAATGTGCAGCTGCACTCACAGACCAAAATAAATCTGATTAAGACACAAGCCCTTAAAGAGTGATGGTTACTAAGGTTTTCCCATTCAAGTGTAAAAATCCTCTGATGCCCAGAAGGCAGTCTTAAACCAGGGACTAACTGGAGATGCCAAAAGGATTTGTGCAGAAGGCATCAAACCACAGGTTGAAACGAAGACAACAAGCAGAAGTTTTTTTGTTGTTGTTGTTTTGTTTTGTTTGTTTGTTTGTTTTTTGTTTTTCACTTAGAGAAAGACCAGAGGGTTCAAGCCCTGGTTCACCCACCTTTACTAAGTATGAGTTCACACCAATTGCCTAACCTCCCCATATGGGTAATATAAGACAATCTCTAGGCTTACTGGGAGGATTAGAAGAGCTACTACCTGGGAGGCACTTAGACAAACTGTGCTCACCAGAAATTTTTTTGGGCAACCTCGCACACACAAACAAAACACAGTTCAATATATGCATCCAGCAGAGTAAAGCATTTTCCCTGCCAAGGAAGTGAAGGCCAGTGGAGAGGCAGAAGGGGAGCACCTTCTCTCATTAGGTGAGAAGGCAAAATCTAAAGGCAAATGTGTCTATGGAATCTACACTACTCAATGTTAGTGCTAAACTCCAATGCTGAGGTTTTCCATAGAGAGCGTTCTCTGACTCAATAGCTTCAGCACAGAGATAACTCATCACCTGGTAACATGTTAGACATGTACATCCTTGGGCCTCAGCCCAGACCAACTGAGTCAGAAAACTGTGGGTCTGGGACCCAGCAATCTGAATTCTAGCAAGCCCCCAGATGATGGGGGCATGAGCCAAAGTCAGAAAACCACCACCTTCAGCCATCAACTCCTGAGAGAGAAAAGATAGTGAAGGAGAATCAAAATTGACTCTTCAATGCTTTAGCTAAGTGATGAACTGATAGAGTTTGGTTGCAAGAAAATATCTTTAGAAAACAGTGAGTGAATACAGCATTCACTGGTTTGGCAGCACACAAAATCTTCAACTCACAGAGATCTACCCCATAATAACTATGTGTCGGCCACCATGCTATGAACCAGGAGAGACAGAAAGGATAAAACACGGATCTCGACCCCTGGGAGTTTGTAATATTATGAGGTATTCAGACCCAGAAAGCCTAAGAAGAATATAAAGCCACATGTAGCTCCTGCTGTGACAAATAAGTAAAAAGTGAGCCCCACTCTGGAAAATAAGCACACAAGGAATGATAACAGCAGCAGCTGGTCATGTATGGTGGTGGAAAGGAGGTAACAAGGGATGCTGTTGGGGAGGAAGCTGGACAGGTAATTGGGATTTGAGTGTCACCCTGAGGAACTAGCCTTTATTACCTTCTCTGTACAGTTATTGAGGTTTTGAGAAAGGCCATGTTTCTCTATATCCCCCACACCGGGCTCTGGATGAGAGCTAGCAGCAATCTCAATCTCAGGAAGGAGGCCAAAGAGAAACTGGAAGAGCAGGTGACTACACGGAAAAGAGAGGGGAGGACCATGCAATGGGAGAAAAAACTGCAAAGCAGAGTAAGGATAGAACATAGAAGACCTGCAGATTGAATTACTGGGTGAGTCAAATACAGTCTCAGATTGAAAGAGGTCCCCCCAAAATACATCTCCCTTTACCACGTCTGTGGCATGGGATATGATGCATTTACTGATAATGTTGCTGAAGCTGAGCTACGTGTAAACACAGAAGGAATGCCTGGACTGCAGTATGGTTAAGTTACTGGCACAAGGCACAAAACCAAAATCACAGCATTTAAAGGGACAAATCAAAAGAAAACATGATTATGGAAATCCCTTTCATATCAGGTAAGACTATTTATTCTCAAATTTATCAAATTCCCAATCTGCTTATAGAGTTGAAGTTAGTCATTGAGTCAAGATACACTGATGTCCAATTAGTTGATTTGAGAATATGGATTTTTAAAATTTCACATCCTCCATTTGGGAGTTATACTTATAATCCCCCCCCCCCCAATACTATTGACATTGGGGCTAAATTTCTAAATACAAAGCTTGTGCTAAATATCAAAAGCATCAGTTTTCCTGTCAATGTTCTCTACTCTCATATGATGAAATTTTGTACAGATAATAGATACAGAAATGAGCATTGTGATGGCACAGAGCCCAAGATGATAAGACAAGCCAGCCATATCCAGGTATTTGACTCTGCCAAAGTTGTTTGTGGGCAAACATGTGGCACATTCCAAAGGCAGTGAGGCACACCTGGTCTGCGTGAGAAACAAGGAAATGCCAAGTGTGGCTGGGAAACAGTTGTCACAGGAGCTGTGTAGACCTTGTAGACCATGGTGAAGATGCTCTTCCTAGTACACACATTACCAGGGAGGGTGGTAAGCAGAATAATCTGACGACCCTCTGCCAACGAGTTTACACTTATATTGTAATGAATAATGCAAATCTTGTCATCTGGACCCAGAGTAATGTGAAAAGCTCTTGACTCATAAGGGTATCTTTGATCTTTAGGGTCGATCGGCAGAAGAGCTAATATACATTAAGTATGGGTTAACCTACTTAGTGTAATATTTAATAAATTTGAGCTAGCTACCAATGTGCATATTTAATCACTACCTATGCTGTTATAGAAAAAAAATAGTATCTAAGAGAAATTATGCCCGTCTGAGCAGACTTCTGTGTTTTGAGATAGAACATGAGCACACAGGAAAAGGAGAAACATGCAGTATTATGATTTCAACACAAATCTACCAACCATGAGCCACAGAGGCTGACAGGGCCTTGCTCACAGTCAGCACAGTGCTGAAAGGGAGAGATAGCTTTCCTGCTGGAAATGTACACTGTGGGTTCTTTGGGAGCACTGGTGTTAGGGGCCCACAGCAAGCCAGGACCCCTTACAGCATATGGCTGGTGGCTGGACTTATTCCCTCCAAAGAACTGTGATTGAGTGAAATCACAGACAATGTGGCTCTAACTCAGCTTAATACTAGATCTGCTCATGCTTGTTTCTCACGCTTGTTTCCATGTATGTGTGTGTGTGTGTGTGTGTGTGTTTTAAGATTTTATGTATTTATTCATGAGAGACACAGAGAGAGACAGAGATATAGGCAGAGGGAGAAACAGGCTCCCTGCCCAGAGCCCGATGAGGGACTCGATCCCAGGACCCCGGGAACACGACCTGAGCTGAAGGCAAACGCTCAACCGCTGAGCCACCTGGGTGCCCCTCCATGTGTACTTTAATCATCTTAGCTACCAATGCATCCCTCAAACACCTTCGTAGACATTTTTGAGAACGACTCTCAACTCTAATAACAATATAAGTAGGTGGCATGATTGGTTCTACTGAATCCCTCCTTATGAGGATGTCATTAAAGATACACACAAAGGATTCCCCACAATTTTGCAGACAGTTAAATGCCCAGCTGATGGAAGTGGGGACAGAGGGCAGAGGGTTGGGTGGCATTGAGAACTTGAAGTGTTTGTTGAGTGAGTAAACCCAGAATTGCTGTTTGCACATGCCAGGTTGTGATATAAGCAATAAAATATCAATATTTAGGTTCTCTTAATTGACCCCCTAACAGTTGCGCTATGAGAAGCAACAACCTCTCTTCCTCCTCTCCACCATCTGCTCAGCAGCAGCAAAGCAGCAACTATGTGTGAATGTACCTCTATCCACATTGGCCAGGCTGATGTCTAGATCAGCAATGCCTACTGGGAGCTCTGTTGCCTGGAACACGGCATTCAGCCCGATGGCCAGATACCAATTGACAAGACCACTGGGGGAGGAGATGACTCCTTCAACACCTCCTTCAGTGAGACAGGTGCTGGCAAGCATGTACCCAGGGCAGTGTCTGACCTGGAACCCACAGTCATCAATGAACTTCGCACTGGCACCTACCGCCAGCTCTTCCACCCTGAGCAGCTCATCACAGGCAAGGAAGATGCTGCCAATAACTATGCCCGAGGGCACTACATCACTGGCAAGGAGATCACTGACCTTGTCTTGGACTGAATTCGGAAACACTGACCACTGCACAGGTCTTCAGGGCTTCTTGGTTTTCCACAGCTTTGGAGGGGGAACTGGTTCTGGGTTCACCTCCCTGCTGATGGAACATCTCTCGAGTATGGCAAGAAGTCCAAGCTGGAGTTCTTCATTTACCTGAACCTAACCCCCTCTGGGTTTCCACAGCTGCAGCTGAGCCCAACAACTCCATCCTCACTCCCTATACCACCCTGGAGCACTGACTGCGCCTTCATGATAGAAAATGAGGCCATCTATGACATCTGTCATAGCAACCTCAATACTGAATGCCCAACCTACACGAATCTAAATAGGTTGATAGGTCCAATTGTGTCCTCCATCACTGCTTCCCTCAGATTTGATGTTGATCTCACAGAATTCCAGACCAAGCTTGTACCCTATCCTCACATCCATTTCCCTCTGGCCACACATGCTGCTGTCATCTCTGCTGAGAAAGTCTACCATGAACAGCTTTCTGTAGCTGAGATCACCAACACATGCTTTGAGCCAGCTGGAGAAATGTGACCCTCACCATGGTAAATACATGGCTTGCTGCCTGCCGTACTGTGGTGACACGGTTCCCAAAGATGTCAATGCGTCCATTGCCACCATCAAGATCAAGTGTACCATCCAAGTGTATTGGCTTCAAAGTGGGCATTAATTACCAGTCCCCCACTGCGGTACCTTTTGGAGACCTGGCCAAAGTACAGCGAACTATGTGCACGCAGACAGGCATCGCTAAGGCCTGGGCTCACCTGGACCACAAGTTTGACCTGATGTATGCCAAACATGCCTTTGTTCACTGGTATGTGGGTGAGGGCATGGAGGAAGGAGAGTTTTCTGATGCCCATGAGGACCTGGCTGCCTTGGAGAAGGATTATGAGGAGGCTGGTGTGGGTTCTGTTGAAGGAGAAGGTGAAGAAGAAGGAGAGGAATGCTAAAGTTAAAAATGTCACAAAGGTGCTGCTTTTACAGGGCAACTTATTCTGTTTTGAACATTGAAAATTTGTGCTCTGATCAGTTAATTTGTATGTAGCAGAGTATACTCTCATATACAATTACTGATCTGTGCTTTAAAACACAACGTTTTGTTACAGACCCAAGCTGTCCATTTCTCTGATGGGTTTGAATAAAATACTCTCTGTCTTAAATGGAAAAAAAAAAAACCTCTATTCATCCTATTTTTCTAGTCTTATCTACTAATATTGCTCTACATGAATCCTGTATCCCGCTTACTGATCTATTTATCATGAATGCATATTCTTATCTCCAAGACATTAATTATTCTGTGCCTGTCCACCCTTCTTGTTACCAACTTAATCAAATAATAAAAGTAATAGGAGCAACAATGAGAGCTAATAATTTCAGTAAGCTTAGGTATGCCACCCTGGGGTTAAGTGCTTTACATGTATTATCTCATTTATTAGAAAAACCTAATAAAATAGGCTCTGTGATGTTTCACAGTGAAGGATGCCTCCAAGGTTGCAAAGCTAGCAGGCTGGGAATCCAACGTGACCCTAGGCTCAGACTCGGAACCACTGCAGTAGCACCTCTTCCAAGACCGTCTGCGAAGATACAGCCTGAGCTCCTTCCCTATATGGAATCTTCCTCTTCCTTCACTGTTGACTTCTCATTCCTGCAAATGACTGACACACTTCATTTCTGTGCCACAGGTGCCACACTTAACACATCGTGCCTGGTACTGCCATTCACACTAACCCCACACCAGCCAAGTTCTACACACAGACCTCCAGACAGCAAGAGGTCTGGAAAAACAGAAAACAAGATATACTAACAATGCCAATAATAATTAAAACATTGTT
Source organism: Vulpes vulpes (assembly GCF_048418805.1). Taxonomy (NCBI): domain Eukaryota; kingdom Metazoa; phylum Chordata; class Mammalia; order Carnivora; family Canidae; genus Vulpes; species Vulpes vulpes. The sequence goes on from NW_027325674.1 coordinate 207,779, forward strand.
GCTTCCACCACCAGACCCAGATTATGAAGATACTGTAGGAAGAGTAAATTCCTGGCTCTTGGGGGGGTGTGGCATGACCTGGCCCTCCTGGCTCTCTACACTACCTTGGAGGGCTCTGCTGGTCACCTTCTTGCTTCTCACTGGCCTTCTTCCAATTCAGGAGAGAGTCCAAGCTTCCTCTTAAAGTCTTAGCACATGCTCTTTCTAGAACTCTCCAACCCTGCCTTACCCTTGATGATTATGTTCATCCTGCTTCTTTCCCCCACTCAGCCTTTTTCTCAGCAGCACATCTGCCTCCTCCTACTAAGTACAGGCAGTGTATGAGGGCAGGCAGTGTATGTACTTTGTATTAAGCACCCTGTCCTCAATACCTATTCTTACCACACTATAAGCACAGTGTAGAGATTAACAGAAATAGATCTTCCCCAAGTCCTTTATTTGCCATATATACAAGGAACCATCACAGTAAGGGGGGAAAAATCTAGTTTAAATTGTTTACACAAATATCAATCATACATCAGTTCATCGTATAAATCACAATCAACCAAGTTAAGTCTCTAAAAATATTTATGGTACAATCATATTATGCTACAATAAAAGATGTAGAAACCCAACAATTTCATCAGACAGTAAATCTGAAGTTCAAAACTACAGCTCTGCTTTGTACGTCTTGGGTTTCTAATCTGCCTGGAAATGCCCAAGCAACAATGATTCTATCAGCATCTTACCATTTCCACTTCAATTTCTCATGAAAATAGAAATTGCAGACGTACCGAGAATGAAAAAAAAAAAAAATGCTACTTCCCACTACCAATTCTGGCTCCATAACCTTTTTTTTTTTTTTTTTTTTTTTTTTTTAAGCAGCGTTCTTACTCTATTGTACTTGCTCACTCACAGTGGAATTAACTAGCAAAGGATTTCATTAAGTATTATAGAGTGTGGTGATGCTTTTGAATCATTAGCGAACATAAATGTATAGATGGTGTATTTGTAACAATACACAAAGACTTTTTAAAATACAATTGGTTTGTAACCAAGACTTACTGGCTATACAACTATTTTAAACTCATGTTCAATTCTTCTGGTACGAAGTAGTACAGATTCTAAGCAAAAGAACACTCGTACTTCCTGCTGTGAAAATATTTTTTGCAGGTTTACTAATATTTCAACAGCTAGTCAATTCTGTAATCACATTTGTTGGATAACTCCCTTGTTAGTAACTTTTAGAGCTCAATTGTGAATTCTATGGTTTTATTTTTATTTTTATTTTTAATTTTTTTTATTTATTTATGATAGTCACAGAGAGAGAGAGAGGCAGAGTCACAGGCAGAGGGAGAAGCAGGCTCCATGCACCGGGAGCCCGACGTGGGACTCGATCCCGGGTCTCCAGGATCGCGCCCTGGGCCAAAGGCAGGCGCCAAACCGCTGTGCCACCCAGGGATCTGTCTATGGTTTTAATACCATACTTGGTAACATTTCAAAAGACACATGATCAGTAATGATTAACAGAGAGGTTTATAACTAATTCCCTATTAGAGCTAAGTACTTTTAAGCTCATCTGTAAATTTTACTGTTCTAGCATCTTAATTGGATTTCTGGTAATTGCATCTAAAATTCCATAGGCACTTAAGATGTGTTCTAGTTACAAAACAGGAAAAAAGCAAAAAAGCATATACATAACTTCACTGCTTGTAACAATAGCATCCTATGGAAGTCAAAGATTGCTTGGTTATTTATTTACTTTTAACAAGTGCTATAATTTATTTTATAATACATTTATAAAGAGATTAAACCAAGTAATTTAGAAACCAATTAGAAGCTTTAATTTATTTTAGTTCAAGTAGTGACCTCAGTTACTATGATGTGGCATTTAAACGCATGGTTCTTGAGGAAGAGTGGCAAATCCCCACTAATCCAAGATCTCACAGAAAACATGACATCTCTATAAGTATTTAAGTATAGGGCATGGCAATGATTCTGCCTAAATTTTCATTTATATTTTACTACTACAGTAGAATTTTTCTCTCAAAAATGCATGAGGATTCTTTTTGTTGCTAAAGAATAAAGATTCTTCAGAAATCTCTCTATTGCAAATCACAATCTAGCACTGTTAAAAAACAGTATTCTAAAAGGTACTGGAACTTTCTTACTGTTACCACCCTGTAAGATCTAAACCACAGAAACATCTGTATCTAAAAATATGATTACCAACTATATGCTTTCATGCTTTATGTTAGGTTCCTCCTCAGACTTTCATGCTCCACAAGAGACACCTATTATCTACTCCCTTCTGGATACCTCCACCTAGGTGTCTGATAAATTGCTGCCACACAACATGTCATAACACAACACAATAACATAACAATAGTGATCTACTGACCTTACCCCCTGCCAATTTCACCTTCTCCCCTCTCACGGGATGGCAACTCTACCTATCCTTCCAGTTACTGTGGCATCTTCTATCCTTCTGTTTTTTATATCCTTGTCCAATTGATCCCCAAATCCTCTGACCTTCAGGAGATATCCCAAATATGATCACTTCTCTCACCATTTCTACATCATTGTCCAAATCAACATCTCTTGTCTGGATCCCACAGACAAGATTGCAGGGCAATCGGAGAATTCTTTTTATATTGAACTCCAATAAAAAAAAATATATACAAAAATACTTAAAAAAAAAGAAAAGAAAAAGAAAATTATTTTAAAATGTGAATTGAATCATGTTACTTCTCTTCTCAAACCTCAGCAGTGTGGAAGCCAAAGCATACTCATGGTGGTTTATAAAATTGTTGGATTTGTCCTCCTTTTGCCAATTTGATATCATAACTACACTTCCTATGATTTATCCTTTCTGTCTGTAGCCACAGTTGGCCTCCTTCTTATTCTTTGAGTATATTAGGCATTCTTACACCTCGGGACCTCATTAACTGTCTCCCTGATTTCCATGCCCCCTGATATCCACAAGGCCAATCTCCCCACATTTCTGCAACTTAAAATCAAATGATACCTTCTTAATGCAGCCTGCCTTGACTACCCCATTTAGAATTTCAGGCAATGCACCCTATCTTTTAATACCCAATCCCTTTTTTCATGCTTTACTTTTTCATAGCATTTATCACTTTCTATAATTAGGTGAAATGGGATTAAACAGAAAATAAAAATTAAGATTTTTTTCTAACTGCTGATATAACCCAATACCCACATTTATATCACAAAACTATGGACCAATTGTCATAAAACTTTTCTCGAAGACTGTTCTATTTTAGTCAATATAAACTAGTAAAGATGAAGGTATTTAATATTTGCTATGGTAACTCATACCTGCTATGGTATTTTAAGGACAGTTGGTTACATTCCGAAGAAGTTTCCTGTCAAATAATGGAATCTGAGTAAGTGTTCACTAATGTGACCTTTTCCTACTTTGAAGGCACTATAGTTTTGAAATACACTTCTATTCCATCTCTTCAAAGAGCTCACCCTGAAAGCACATTGGTAAAGTAGAGCATTAGAAAACTGAAGAAATTTCTGAACATTAGGACAGAAGAGGGGTGCCTGGGTGGCTCAGTCACTTAAGCATCTAACTTCAGCTCAGGTCATGATCTCAGATCCTGGGATCCGGCCACACTGGCCCCCCTGCTCAGTGGGGAGTTTGGTTGACCTGGGTCCTGGGATCAAGCCCCACATGAGGCTCCCTGCTCTATGGATAGCCTGCTTCTCCATCTTCCTCTGCTCCTTCCCCTACCTGCCACTCTTTCTCAATAAATAAATCTTTAAAAAACTGGCACAAAAGAGAAGTTCTGGCATGCTACCTTTTAATCCTAAAAAGCTGACATTTTGAAGAGTCACTAAAAATATAAGAATCATGTTACTGCTACCTCCTCTCCTTTCTCACTCCCCATCCTTCCCTCAAAAAGGATTCTTCATTTTTATCATGATCATTAGAACTCTGTATCTTGTTTATACTTCAACCTATTTCCTTTGACAGGTAACCAACTCTTTCACTTTTTACTTTGTGATGATTCTCAAACTCCTTTCTACTTACTGGCAATTCATTTTTGAATAAATATAAGGTGATACAAGCAAGGGCAGTATAGAATAACAAAATGAAATACAAATGACATAGAGTTAATATGCGTAAGATAAAAGTAAAAGGTCTTCTGTATCCATTCAATAGAAGATTAGGGCTAAAATAAAGCATAAAAACTAGTAGGACTTTGAGACTCTGTGGGACAGCTCAGATGTGACTAGGAGACTCCGAGTGCCCAGCAATGAGACCTGATCACAACTATTTTCTCATATTTAATTTAACCCTTAAACTTATATGAAAATGTTCATGTTTAAATGTCTTCCTAGAGTTGAAAACATTCTCTTAAACAGAACAAATCATATACTGATGCTCACACATGTTCTCCAAAGTACTCAGCACATTGTTATGCAAAGAGACATTCAATAAAACTCCTGATTGCCAAACAACTGCTGTTTCCTAGCATTAATAATATATCTTGGAAAACATTCTCTTTCACAACTTGTGTATTATAGATCTCAAAGGATTTTACTCAATGGGAATAAGTCAAATTATGGGGCCAGATATATCACACAACAGGATCCCCCACACAATAGCTTCCCTAGCTTCCAAACCAATTATTTTTGATTGGTAAGAACATGACATGGAAGGATGCTACTAAGACAATGAAATCATTAATAACTTCCAGCAGTAAATTCAATTATTGGCACAATAGGTGCTTGTGTATGTGTTACATGGGCAAAGCAGGAGGAAAGAAAGGCTTTTTCTTTTTAGTGATGATTTTTAGAAAAATAACAAAATCTAAGCACTCACCAATTGCTAGGTAAATACTAATGTGCTGTAAATACATAATCAGCATAAAATCATAATCTCCATCCACACTTTGCTTCTATCAAAGCACCACTTCTGTCTGAACTAAGTATGAGAATATCATAATCGCATTTTTGAAGTGTACTATATTATATAAAAGATAATACACAATTAAGGATAGTGAGATTTATGCTTGTCTGAGACAAAGGGATGGTCTTGCACCTCTAAATTCTAGACTTCCCTTCAACATTCTCTTCAAAATGGGTATGAAAGGTATTTGAAATCAGCAGAAGTATACCTACAGCTAATATCTACTTACCTAAGGTTTACTCTATGACCCACCTAAAACAATTCTCAGTTCTTTCCATGCTTTGGGCCTTCCCTCTGGTTCACTATAAATGGATCATGAATATTGGCTATTTTTTATTGCACTGTTCAGGTCAGCATTTCCGCTTCCTAATTATTTTTTGACTTCATTTGTCTTCACCATTTCCAGAAAGACACTCCTCCCAAATGAGAGGTACGGCTCCAAGAGCTGACCCAGGGACACCACCAATGAGGGCCTTCATTGACCTCCAATTCAAGGAAAAAAGGTTTAATTCAGAGAGGAAAATAGACATTTAATCTTAAAGGCATACAAATTATGCTGCTCTTCTAAGAAACATGTATTGCAGCTATTTCATAGAAATAATCATTGTACTACCAAGAAATCTGGAAGTCACACCAAACATGGGCAAAACATTGCATTCTGGATATTTACAAATCTCCTGAACACAATTCATTTCAAATAAATACAATAATCTTACAACTAAGAAAAGTTAAAAGTTTACACAGTGTCCTCTTTCTTCTCTGGAACCACAGCTACCTGTCAGACCCGGGACTGACTGGCACCGGGGGGGCCTTACCCAGATCCACCATGTAGCCATATAGTCTCCAGCAGAGTTTCTCGACCACAGGACTGCTAACATTATGGATCAGATGACTCTCTGTTGAGTGGCTCTCCTGTGGGTTGAAAGATCTAGTAGCATCCCTTGACTCTACAAATCAGACCACCCCACTTCCCCTAGTTGTGACAAGCAAAATGTCTCCAGTCAATACCAAGCATTCCCTGGGTGCAAAATCATCCCCAGATGAGAACCAATGGTCTACGGTGCATCACTGATCTCTCCAGTCCCAGTTGTTGTTGTTAATCTGAAAAATGGGTGAATATGAGATGGCAAAAAAACATATTCATAATGTTTCTGTCAAGACAGATTCTCTATTGTTCTGAACTTCCTTTATTTTTTATTGATTGATTTTTTTGAGGTAGCTCATTGGCTACTAGGAGAAAGAGATTTCCAGGAGCTGAGATGGGAAGAACTATCAGGTTTGAAAAAGGAGGGAAATTTATCAATAAAACCAGAAAGGGAAAAGAGAGAAAGAGTTAAAGAAGGAGTATAATCATCAACTTCTTTAGCCTTCAACAAACTGAATAAACTCCTGATATACTTAAGATAGATGGCTTATTAATAGAGATCAGCAAAGGAGTTCAATTTTCACTAACAGGTTAAATCACTGTGAGAGATAGAACAATATCCCTCAGAAACGTATACATCCTGGAACCTGCGAGTATTCTATGTCGCATGCAAAGAAGAGTTACGGTTAAAGACAGAATTAAGGTTGCTAATCAGCTGACCTTGAAATAAAGCAATTATCCAGGATGAAAGTGATCCTCAAAGTGATCACAAGGGTGCTGAAAAAGGAACAACATAGCAGCAAAGGAAGAGGAAGGTTTGTGTCGTGAGGACTCAGCCTGCTGTCACTGGCTCTGAGGCTGGAGCAAAGGCCGTGAGCCAAGGAATGTGGGCGGCCTTGAAAAGCCAGGAGAAGCAAGAAACGGATTCTCCCCTAGAGCCTCCAGAGAGAAACAAAGCCCTGCTGACACCTTCGTTTTAGCCCGGTGAGACCCACGTTGGACTTCTAACCTCTGGAACTATAGGAGAATGGATTTGAAGAAAAAAAAAAAAAGAGAGAGAGAGAGAGAATGGATTTGTGTTGCATTAAGCCACTAAAGTTATGGTAATTTGCTACAAGAGCAACAGAAAACTAACAGCTGTAAGGGATACAGCACAGGAGGACACCAGGCTTGGCTTACAGGGATGCCTGAGCCAGTGACCTATTAGGAATCTACAGAAACTGTACAGTGGAAGATGCCTATGTCTCAATGGCTGTATAAATGGGGCTATGGACCAAAGGAAATCAGAGATGAGAATCAGGAGGCCCTAGCTGACCTCTAGGACACATGAAATTAAAAGACAAAACCATCTCAGAGACCCATTGGGAAAATTTAAGGAGGTGTTGTATATAAGTGTCCAGCACAGTACTTGGCACATCCCAAGTGCTAAATACATGTTTACTGTGGACATTCTTTTTTTTTTTTTAATTAACTTTTATTGGTGTTCAATTTACCAACATACAGAAAAACACCCAGTGCTCATCCCGTCAAGTGTCCACCTCAGTGCCCGTCACCCATTCCCCTCCAACACCCGCCCTCCTCCCCTTCCACCACCCCTAGTTCGTTTACTGTGGACATTCTACTGTGTTTTCCCTGTGGACAAATAGAAAAGCTTTTGCCAAAATGGAATAATATTTCCTGTGTTGGCCTAATTGCAAGTTATACTACCACTCATGAAAAATGCACAGGGAGAGAGAGAAATCACGTGCCGTTAGGCCTCTCTTAAAATCTTTAGGATAGGGATCCCTGGGTGGTGCAGCGGTTTGGCGCCTGTCTTTGGCCCAGGGCGCGATCCTGGAGACCCGGGATTGAATCCCACATTGGGCTCCCAGTGCATGGAGCCTGCTTCTCCCTCTGCCTGTGTCTCTGCCTCTCTCTCTCTCTGTGTGACTATCATAAATTAAAAAAAAAATTAAAAAAAAATCTTTAGGATGATCAATAACTGCGTGCTATTCTGTATGGTCCCAATCAATACATGATTCCAGTCATCATGAACTCACTCGGAGTCTCTGCCTCCTTGACACCTTATCAGGAGCAGTAGATAAGCTGTAACAATTTTTCTGGATATCTGCAAGCGCCATCTATCATTGTGACAAATGGATGATATGGCATTATATTTTCTCTACTCAGCTTCGTTTTAATATCACAAGTTAGTATGTAATATCACATGATTCAGATTCAAGCTCTCATTTTAATGCCTTCTGGACTGCCAAGGCATAATGACTTTGCCTAGAATACCCAGCTGGTTGGCTCATGTAAAATATATGGCAAGGCCAGGGATAGTTTGAACAAATTGAGTTATTCTGGAGAAGAATGAACTTGCTAGAGACTGTAGTGCTAATTTTATATCATGTTGATTCTAGCCAGGAAAATTGCCCTTTGCTCAGACTTAGTACTGATTTCAGGAAAAAGTCCAATAATTATTTGAGGCAAGAAATGATTGCTGTTTTTGTTTTTATTTGGGGAAAGAAAATACAAAATCAGAGAAAACATTAAAGGTGAAGAAGAACATCTCAGATTATTATAATCAACCAATGAGAACTTTAATGAGTTGTTTAAGATTTTCAATCTCTCCAGGGTGCCTGGGTGGCTCAGTTGTTTGAGCATCCAACTCTTAGTTTGGCTCTAGTCATAATCTCAGGGTCAGGGGATCAAGCCCTGTGTTAAGCTCTGCACTCACTGAGGAATCTGCATTCTCTCTCTCTGTCTCCTTCCATCCCTCCCCTTGCTCGTGCTCTTGCTCTCTCAAATAAATCTTTAAAAAATAAAAGAAGATCTTCTCTCTCTCCTTCATGGAGATGCCAATTCCGTTCCATTAACAGGATGCTCTGTCACACCGGCAGAAACATGAAGGTCACTGTCTAGATAGATGAACAATCATTACTTTTAGAATTACTATGTATTAGAGCTGAGGGTAACTTGAAAGACCAACCACCTTCCCACTTAGTGACAAACAGAAAGACTCCTCATATATTCATTCACTCAACAATAGTACCTGCACAGGTCTCAAAGAGTCAGGCACAGACCCCCAAATGCCCCAGCAAGTCAGCAGCAGAGCTATGATCTTAAGACATGAACTTTCACAGATCAATCAATATACCCATTAAAATGCCCACTTATATTGTGGCTACAGAGGATAACCTATTCTCTATAAAGTTAAGAAAATATTAAAAACATAGGTTGAATCTACACAGTGCTAGACATCTAAAATTTCTCATTTCATGATCTACCCTAATCAGATTCTTTGCCTAACTACCATGGACTGGCTGCCATACACAGGGCCTCAGTACCATCTATAATCAACCCAGAAAAACCAACCAGGTAGAAGAAGGAGCAGCACACACACAGTCCCAAGGTGGGGACTGGTTCTGAGACTCACAATCACATGTGACCTCTCATGAGTCTCTTTGCCATCATTATCCTTTTCTTCTCATCAATAGCGTAAGGGCTGCCTCCATTCTCACAGGATTCTCAGTTTTATGGGTTCCTACATTTGAAAACCCTGCCACCCTCACATTTATGAGAAATGATGAGGGTGACTCCTGTTTTAGTTCAGTTTTCACTATAAAATGGAAAGTATGATTCATACCAAGATTTACCATGCTGTTGTGTACACCATCACAGACAACTGGGTTCAAGGGGTGTGGGAATGTAGGCATACACTCCTCACTCTTAAACGAAGGCCATGCCAACTGCAGCCATAGTAAGAAGTGAAGTATGAGCAGCAGGTGTCCCTGACCTGTAGCCACTCTCTCTTCAGTGCTGCTTTATGATCACGTTGGCCGCCACTAAGACCTCAAGCTGGGCTGCTTGTCAGGCCCTCGCATGTCCCACCATGATCTGGTTTTGGTGGGGATTCCCACCTCAGAGCAGCCTCAGGTGGGAAACACTAACAATGGGACAGAGCTACCAGTCTGAGTGTTATGATACCTTCCAATACAAGATGAAATCCACATAAACTAAATGAAGCAAACTAATGGCCTCTGATGGTAAATGACTATATACTCAGAAAAAGATCATGGAATTTATCTGTTCTTAAAAGTATTGAATCTAATAAAAATGACAACAAAATCCAAAGATGGGAAAAGACTTGAACAAACATTTCTCTTAAAGAAGATATACAAATGGCCAATAAGCACATGAAAAGATGGTCAACATCATTAGTTATTAGGGAAATGCAAATCAAAACCACAATGAGATACCACTTCATATCCATTAAGATGGCTATAATTTTAAAACACGGGAAATAAGTGCTGGTGAGAGTTGTAATTCTCATACAATACTGACGTGACTGTAAAGTGGTACAGCTATGACGTTAAGCAGTACAGCAGTTCCTCAAAAAGTTAAAATTGTTATGTGATCCAGCAATTCCACCCCTGGTATATATCCAAAGTAATTAAAAGCAAGGACTCAAGAAGAGATATCCATGTTCATTAGCATTATTCCTAACAGCCAAAAGCTGAGAACAACCCAAGTGTCCATCCACACATGAAGGCATAAACAAAATGTGATCTATATGCACAACGGGATATTATTCACCTACACCAAGGCCTGGATTTCTGATGCATGCCACAACATGGATGAACCTGTAAAGCATCATGTGAAATGAAATAAGTCAGACGCAATAGGACAGTGTATGATTCCACTTACATGAGGTATCCAGAACAGCCAAACTGGAGACCGAAGGTTGAATGATGACTGCCTGTGGTTGGCAGGGAGAGGGAAGTAGGAGGAGGGCAGAGAGAGTTATGTTAGATTAATGGGTACACGGCTTCCACTTGGAAGGATGAAAAGTTCCAGAAATGGATAGTTACGATAATCCTACCACATTGTGAATAGACATGATGCCACTGAACTACATATACACTTAAAAAGAGTTGAAAAGGTAGATTTTAGGGGCGCCTGGGTAGCTCAGTCGATTGGGCGACTGCCTTCGGTGCAGATCATGATCCCGGAGTCCTGGGACCGAACCCCACGTGAGGCTCCCTGTTCAGTGAGGAGCCTGCCTCTCCCTCTGCTACTTCCCTGGCTTGCGCACACTCTCTGACAATTAAATACACAGAATCTTTTCTTAAAAAGAACGATTTTATATTACATATATTTTGCCACAATAAAAAAGTATTTTAATAAAGTATCTTGCCCCAGAGGTATACCGGCAGCTGAAGTGACAAAGCAATTTGTGCCAAATACAAGCATATTCCCTCTTCTAGGGCCTTAACACGGGTGTGGGGGTATGAGGAACAAAATGAGAAAAAACAATAGTAATAAGGAAGCAGGAAACTGGTTTGATTCTCTGGCAGAACAGGTAACCATTTTCGGGATGTGAACCTCAAGATGGCAGCGGTATGAGGACACTGGGGAGGCCCTGATGGCCCACAAACACCACCTGGCCAATGGGGTGGGGGGCTGTGACGGGAAAAGCCAACAGAACTCTGGAATCGGCTGCAGCCACTCTGCAAGCCTGCTGGCGAGGGCCAGGGGGAGAGCATGGGCTCCTGCGGAGATGGGTCCACGGGAGCCCCGTTAATCTGCACCTTGGCTCTCCTCTTGGGTGGAGCGTCCACCCCTGAAGACATTCAGCAATCCCCAGAGGTAGTACCGTTGGTCACAGATGCAGGGTGGGGTGCCACTGGCATCTAGCAGGTAGAGGCCAGGCTGCTGCTAAGGTTCTGTGTGGGCCCAGGACAGCCCACACAACGAAGAGCTAGCTACCCAGCTCACAGCAACAACGGCACTGAGGCAGGGACACCCCCTCACAAGAAAGCTGCCCCTCCTTGGTGCCCATTTCTCTCCACGAAGATGGAAAGAGAGCGCTGCTCATGGCCCACGTATGCACACAACAATGCTGGAGCCCCAGAGCTGCTAACCGGGAACGGGCTTTTGCAAAGGTCCCTGACTTAAATAAATTTGATGATAAACAAAAAGTTCCCAGAGCTCAATTCCCTGTAAAAAAGGAAGTGCTAAAAATGTGTGAAGTGCTTGCTTCACAAGGCAAAGCAAGAAAAATCTGTCACCTCCACGTCTGTGGAGGAGCAGAGGATGCTGTTCCCTGCCTGTTGCTGCGCACCGCCCTGCTGACTCAATGCAGTCATGCAGAGCTGGCCCCAGGCCACACTCCAGAGCTGCCCAGAAACAGCACTTGGTGCTAAGAGGCAAGCCCACAAATTCCAAGTCAGGTACACAGGTAGGATTTACTATTGGCTGATCAAGACAGAACTTCTAACATCAATTAGTGGGAAATTAATCCTCGGAGGAGACTCAAGAAAGAGGTTTCTATCTAAATCACCAAAAATGCCCTGAAAGTCTGTGTCCCCCCAAAATGCATATATTGAAACTACCAGCCTCAATGTAATGTTATTTGGAGGTGGGGACTTTGGGAGGTGACTAGGTCATAAAGGTGGAGCCCTCCTAGAGGAGGCTTATAAAGAAACCCCAGAGAGCTCCCTCACCTTCTGCCAGGTGAGGACACAGCAAAAGTCAGCCATCTGTGAGCCAGGGAACTGGCTCTTCTCACGCACCAGATCGGCTGGCGCCCGGACCTTCAACCTCCCAGCCTCCAGGACTGTGAGAGTCCATGGTGGTTTGTCATAGCAGCTCAAACTGAAACAAAACCTCTTGTGTTTCTATGGCCCGTGCCTCACATTCTTCATCTGCACAATGGATAAAAATAGTGCCTATTGGGAGGATTCAAGAAGTTATTTATGTAAATGACTACAAATAATGCCTGGCATATCAAAAGTCCTACAATTGTAATAACACAATAAAGATTGAATATCACTTAAGGTTGGAGGCAGCCAACAGCACTATTTTAAAGAAAAGGCATGTGAGGCTCAAAAAACTTGAATGGGATGTGCAAGTACCCACAGATTCTTTGTAGCCAATATGAAAATGAAAATGTTGGGTAGCCAGAAACTGAACATTCAACACCACATTCAAAGTGTTCTTGCCAAGAAGAAAAAGAATATTTGAAAACCTGGGGGAAAGAAATATTTTAACATTAAAAATGTTCTTCACTCTGCATCAAAAATATTAACAGTGTGTGTAATATGCAAAGAGAGTTAAGCCCACAGTAATTTGAAATAATTAACTAAACTTGTCACTGTCCAATAAATATCTCTAAAGTTTTATGGCCAAATAACAGCCTTTATTCTCAATCCCACAAGTAAAGTGGATGTGACACTGTAAAGTAATTAGGACTAGACTAAGTCATTTGACTGTAGTGTTGGTTTCATGACTGTGACATTTACATTCAAAATCTCCAAGTAGGGATCCCTGGGTGGCTCAGCGGTTTGGCGCCTGACTTTGGCCCAGGGCGCGATCCTGGAGACCCGGGATCGAATCCCATGTCGGGCTCCCGGTGCATGGAGCCTGCTTCTCCCTCTGCCTGTGTCTCTGTCTCTCTCTCTCTCTTTCTCTCTCTCTCTATCTCTCTGTGTCTATCATGAATAAATAAATAATTTAAAAAAATCTCCAAGTAGCTCATTCTCTTTATCACTTTGAAGAAAACCTACACAAAACGCATGCACTATGGTCTCATTTCATGGATTCCCTTCTTTCTGTTTACTGTTTCATTTCTTTCAGAACTATCAGATTTACAACTAGCTGTAGTTTTTTAACAAAAAAAGGGAATGATGGTGCAATCTTTAGATATTTAACTGGCAGTTTATCCTATAAACTCTACCAAAGACAGACTTTCTGGCACCCTCTAGAGGCTTTACTTGTGTGTCTACATGATCTTCACAGACAATGTGGTTCTTTCTTGTTAACATCTTAATAATTTAAAATGAAGCAAGTCTTCACAATTCATTCTGAGCACTAAGATTAGCTAAAAATAGGAGACAATTATGCTAAGTAAGAGTTTTCACTGGAAAATTACCATTCTATTATTGGGAAGGAGAAATTATCAAACATTTTGGGGGAGGGTGGGAAGCAGTACAGTCTGATTTGATAATTTCTGGATATTTCCTGCAGAAACCTATTCATTCCCAAATAGTTATTCGAATCAACAGTCTTCCATATCTGTCCAAAACCACTAGGCAGTAACAACAACAACAAAAAAGCAAAAGGTAGTTTTAAGATGTTAACAGTGTCTGAAGCTGAGGACACTCATGCACAACTATTAAAACTTAAAAAAAAAAAAAAACTATTAAAACTTAATCAGTGTCATGGTACCACCTGAAATGCCCTGAATTGACACTTAAAGATAGAAACACTCGCTCTAAAAAGTGGCCATCTTTTCTAAACCAAACAAATGAGCAGCCAGCAGGAGTTGAACTATAGTGTATCTGCTCCCACTGCCAAGGCATGGACAAAGATGTACCCTGGGTGGGGACTGAGGCTTCCTCTCACTAGAGCCTATCTGTTTATCTTTCAAGGCAAATTAGGTTACAGGAGATTTTACTGACTACATATGAATTTACCACTTTATCATAAAGTTAAAATCAACACAAACAGGTTGCAAATAAGTCACTTCTCCATTGTGAACTAATTAAGAAAAAATGGACTGAATTGAAAATATAGCCCCTGCTTCACTGCTGCCAGAGCTGACCCATCTGCCTGGATTGGAGGCCTCACAAGCCACTCCACAACTTCCAGCAACTGGGCAAGGACCTGTAGAGGGGCTTACCCTGTGACATCTGCTCAAGAAGAAGGTGAGGAGAAGGAGAACATGAGCAGTTTGACAGCAGCCTTCTGTGGGGGACTTACCTTCAACAAACTTGTTCCACCCTTGGAATGAACAGCACGTGAGATGCCCCCACTGGTAGCAAGGGAAGAAGTACAGACAGTAGAGCGCCCATAGAACATCTACCATTACTGCCTCCAGGAAGTGTAGGAGACAGGAAAACTAACATAGATTTAAGATATTCTTTCTTTTTTAAATTGTCAAAGTCAACACCCAAGAAACAAAAAAATCCAATCATGAAATGAACAGAAGACATGAACAGGAATCTCACAGAGGAAGACAGACATGGCCAACAAGCACATGAGAAAATGCTCCGCATCCTTTCCATCAGGGAAATACAAATCAAAACCACCATGAGATCCCACCTCACACCAGTGAGAATGGGGAAAATTAATAAGGCAGGAAACCACAAATGTTGGAGAAGATGCAGAGAAAGGGGAACCCTCTTGCCCTCTTGGTGGGAATGTGAACTGGTTCAGCCACTCTGGAAAACTGTGTGAGGTTCCTCAAAGAGTTCAAAATAGAGTGACCCTACAACCCAGCAATTGCACTGCTGGGGATTTACCCCAAAGATACAGATGCAGTGAAACGCTGGGACACCTGCACCCCGATGTTTATAGCAGCAATGTCCACAATAGCCAAACTGTAGAAGGAGTCTCAGTGTCCATCGACAGATGAATGGATAAAGAAGATGTGGTATATGTATACAATGGAATAATACTCAGCCATCAGAAAGAATGGATAAGGGCGCCTGGGTGCTCAGCAGTTTAGTGCCTGCCTTCAGCCCAGGGCATGATCCTGGAGTCCCAGGATCGAGTCCCATATCAGGCTCCTTCCATAAAGCCTGCTTCTCCCTCTGCCCATGTCTCTGCCTCTCTCTCTCTCTCTCTCTCTCTCTCTCTCTCTCTCTATGTGTATATATATATATATATATATATATATATATATATATATATATATGTATATATATCATTGAATTTAAAAAATCATTAAAAAAATCTGTCTTTGAAAAAAAAAAAAGGATGATACCCACCATTTGCTTCAACGTGGATGGAACTGGAGGTTATGCTGAGTGAAATAAGTGAAATGGAGAAGGACAATCATCATAATGGTGTCACTCATATGGGGAATATAAGAAATAGTGAAAGGGACCATAAGGGAAAGGAGGGGAACTGAGTGGGAAAAATCAGAGAGGAAGACAAACCATGAGAGACTCCTAACTGGGAAACACACAAGGGGTAGTGGAAGGGGAGGTGGACAGGGGTTTGGGGTGACTGGGTGATGGGCACTGAGGGGGGCACTTGACAGGATGAGCACTGGCTGTTATACTATATGTAGGCAAATTGAACTTAAATAAAAACAAATGTAAAAAAAACTATTCTTTCTTTTTTAAAGCTACTCACTTGTATATTTCTAGAGAATATTTCACTAATTTAGATTTAAGAATATAAATGTGTTATATTATTTTTAAGGCTGTGTGTGTTATATGTAGGAAAAAAATATGGTAAAAGTAACTGGTCTTAAATTTGATATTCAGGTTAAATTTCATATTCAGGTAATAGTAACTGGTCTTAAATTTGATAGTCTTAACTAGTGTTAAATTTGTTGTTCAGATTAAATTATTAAACAGGAATTTAATGCATTAATTGTGTCAAATTATGATGTATACAAAATCATTTTTTCTATATCTCACGTGTTTTTTTTATAAGCTATTAGCTTCATTTTTGCTAACATCCAAGGTGCATACCATTATCCAGGTTGGTTATCTTATATCCTACCCTTCCTCTGCACTCCCCATCATTTTGTGATGACACAAGACTCTTCTCTTTGCAGGGAAACACTTTCATAGCCAACATTTAAGAATGACATAAAAGATCCCACATTTGTCATTTCCTCTGACAGTGCTATTTTCTTCTAAATATAAAAAAACAGACTTCTTGCATTTTCATTTTTGCTGACGATATCTGGGTCCCAAAGAGAACTTTGGTATTTTTTCCCTCCTTGTGGGAAAAGTAGCACAAGTTTGGTTAACCTGTCACTTTGTGTACAAAGGTATAAATTGTCCATTTTCATGACAGTCATATCATGACTGACATAGATTTTCAAGCTCTACTAGTCAGTGGTGAATACAATGTTGAGCACTGATATAGACTTGCTTTAAGTGGATAGGAAAGGAAACAGACTTTGGAATTCATTAACCATACACTGAAGCCTTATCCTATTTCTAAGTTAACACAACAACCTTTAATGTTAAAATTCTCTCATTGTTATGACCACTTTGTGATAAACTTATCATAACCTCAGCAACGCACAGAAACATGGCATTAATATCAAATGTCATTGAGTCAGTGAAAGGTAGCAACAATTACTTTAGGAAGTTAGCATCACATCTCCTCACCCAGATAACCTGTACTAAACCAAGGTAAACCCCACCATTAATTTTCAAAGGAAAGTATAACCTAAATACCTTTTAAGTTAGACATGAAAAAATACATATGCATTGATGTTTTAAGTAGATACTTTCAAACAAATTTGAAAAAATTATAAATTATCCAATCCCAAAGAGGTTTGCATAAGTGGAAAACAAAATACTGTTAACCTCTTACACTACCCATGACTTTATCTTTCATTTCAATAACTTGGAAATAATTTTCCTATAGAGCCGCTAAGTCCTTACCCATTAAGGAACAAGTTTCTACACTGTTAAATCATTCTCATAGAAAATTATGTTCTACTGAGTTTCAAACATTCGATAGAGACTAGCTATTAGCCTATTGTGTATCCAGTTCTCAGTCTTCACAAATATCTCCTTTCCCCTGAAGCCTCAATTTTCACTTCCTAACCCCCTAACTCACTATTGAATTTGTGCAAGGGCACTGCTTCTTTTGTCTGTTACTCTAGGAATACATAACTCAATCAAAAATCCTCAAAGCTTTGCAAAGAAAAACTGCTGCAAAAGCACCTCAGCACTTCGGATTAAACACATTTTTTAAAATTTTTATTTATTTATGATAGTCACAGAGAGAGAGAGAGGCAGAGACACAGGCAGAGGGAGAAGCAGGCTCCATGCTGGGAGCCCGATGCGGGACTCCAGACGCGGGACTCTGTCCGGGGCTCCAGGATCGCCCTGGGCCCTGGGCCAAAGGCAGGCGCCAAACCACTGAGCCACCCAGGGATCCCCAGACAGACCAAATCTTAAAGTATATAAACTCTCCATTTTTAATAACAGCCATATCATGAATAACATTATATAAAATATTTAACCAGGTACTATTCACATATAAAGAAATAGAAAACAAGATAGACAAGAGTTTACTATTTCCATTCTTTCCATTTCCCCTGAAAGAATAGGAAGACTATGTCACATGTATAATTATATGGATTTATGAAATTATAGATTGCATACATAATCTTTCAACAAGGTAACATGGATTACAAATGCATTTCATAGGGAAGAATTCCATTTAAAAGGCTAACATTTAGTCATAGCGCTAAAATCAATATAATCATACTCCTTCAACAAACCATGTGTGCATGTGTATGTACATACATACACACATATATATATTTAAATGCATATAAATACTTAAACAAAATAGAAAGATAACTTTGCATAGAAAGTAAAACCAAGAGAAATAGTCCAAAAGCCTGATTTGGTTAAAAGGTTAGCTTAAAAACACACCATACATTCAATGAGCATTTAATAATGCTATGGATTGAACAAGTGTTCAAAGCTCCACTGGTTTACCGTGCACTTCTGCCATTTTAAATGGCACCGAGGTACAAACATTTTCTAAGGTTTATTATGATGTCTCAATGTTAGCTTTTAAAGGTAATCTGAATCATCAATATAGATATCAAGCATGAAAGAAATAAGCTGTATTTAACATGCTGATATTTTACCCAGAAACCTTGCTGAAATCTCTTCGTAGTTTTGTTAGTTAATTCTCAGATTCCTTTGGATTTTGTATGTAAACATTTGTTTTATCTGCAAATAACTTTTAAATGTTTCCTCTTCTTTTCCCATGCTTTTGTCTTTTCTTGTCTTTTTTTTTTTTTTTTGTCTTTTCTTGTCTTATTGTGATATCTGAGGTCTAAGAAATGGTGAGAGCAAATATTCTTTTGGTTTTTGTGATTAGAAGGATAGCATCAATCTAGGATTTCAGTATTAGTTAGATTAAGAATATTCACAAATTCTTAGCGTACTGCAATTATTAATTGCAACCTAGTTTTGGAATGTGGTACTTCTTTAAGATTGATTAAAATAATCCCAAACCTCTCCTCCATCTGTTGATATTGGGGATTACAATAATTCCTGGCTGGTGCCTCCCCTCAGAATTACCCCTCTACCTTCCTGATTCCACTCAGCATCACCGGGCTGCCCTGCAGCCCGTGTTCTGTACACCTGTAACAGAAGGCTTCCAGCTAAGTTTCACAACAGGGAGTCCCTGCCAAGAGGCTGGATGGAAGGAAGGAGGGAAGATACAGAATATCACTCTTCCTTCCTCTTGGCCTCCAGTAGCCTTTCTGAAAGTGACTGCGTTTCCCCCTCTCCCCACCCACATGGCTCTACATCCTGCTGGATCATCCTCTCCCCCTGGGAAATCCAGGCCTTGGATTCCGGTGGCACTGCCTTCTCCTCTCTCTCAAGACCACTGGTTCTCCATCTGAGTACTACTGACTTTTTGGGACCAGATAGATTGTGCTTTGTTATGTGGGCTGGCTTGTGCATCAGAGAATGTTTAGCAGCGTCCCTGGCCTCTCTATACTAGATTCCACTAGCACCTCCCACCCAGTCTCCAAAGACTGCTACTTGTCTTCTGGTAGGGGTGAGAGGGACCACACAGGCCCTGGTTGAGAACCACTGATCTGGGCTAATGGAAGTCATCTCCTTGAAGCTAATCTCTGAGTTACTTCTCTGCCTCCTTGCTTGACTCTTAGCTTTTCTTTCAAATTTGTAACTATGCTCCTATATTAAATCCCCTCTGCTGTAAATACAGAAGTGGTGCGTAACTGATAAAACAAATTCTTAACATTAAAGCATACTTAGGAATGACTGTAGTACAAACTTCTACAATAGCTGGCTTTTATCTGCTTTCTTTCATTTTACTCTGTTGCCTTTAAGACGAACATTTAGCTCATTATCAATTACTCTTCTTTTCTAATAAATGCATTAAATGCATGTACTACACTAGCTACACACTTTGAATTTCGCTATTTGCTGTTTTAATTGGCATCCAGTTACATTTTCTGCAATTTATTATGATGTCTCAATGTTAACATTTGAAAGTAATGTTGAATTATCATTATAAATCATGCATATAAGAAATAAACCATATTTAATTTGTATAAGAAGCAGATTTCAAAAGAGGAAGAAATAGCTTTTAAACTGTATCACCAATATTTGAATACGTTTGTAGCTAATCTCCAATATTTAAAGTATCTATTATTGAGAAGCTTTTATTTCACATTACTTCTCAATCCATAGCTGGAAAATAAAAGGTTTGGGAAAAAATTCTCACTTTCAATAATAATGATCTTGATCATTATTATTATCATTATATTCTCTTAAGAGGTAAATTGAACACCAATAAAAGTTAATTTAAAAAAAAATGAAAGAGTATCACTGATCTTTAAGACAAAGACAAGAGAATCAAATGAGAAAGACTAATGCATTTGGGGGGAAAATGCTATGACCAAAGGCAAGAAAAAATATACAATTACAAACATCAAATTCGAGTAAAACTACATATAAATCCACCTAATAACTAAAAATATGTAAGCACCAAAGAGCAGCACGTAAACTTGAGTCTTTCTGAGTGGTGGAATCAAATAAATGAATCTTGCATATAAGAAAAGAAAATTAACTTCTATCCAAGCTTTCTTCTTTTAAGAGTGCCTTACAGAATAGCTTAACGATTTTATACACACACAGAGGCACACACAGAGGAACAAATTTTGGAAGTAATAAGAGACACTTGAAAATGCAATTATATTTTTTCTGAATTGTTTTGCATTTTATACTTGAAAAACTACATCAGCGTCTATTAATAAACATGGTGTAAGAGCGTCATAAAAATCATCATCAATATTACATATTTCCCTCAGTTCTCTTCCATCAAGAATTCCCTCTCTGGCTTCTGTGTTCTGTCTCCTCACCACTACGTGTGTTTCTTGTAAAAGGTCGCCCATTTGTCTCTGGGATGAGCTACCTGAGAAAAGGTCAGGTCCAAGGAAGGCAGGATTCATTGCCACCCAAGACACAGACGGTATTAGTGCCTCCGTTTACCTCCCATCTTCAGGGCAGAGCGATGCTCAGAGAAGACAGAAGCAGCCAACGTTGGCTCTGTTCTACCGCCCACAGCTCCCGCAGTACTGTGGGCCCGGAACCCCACCCCGGCGCGCCGCCGCGTAGACACCTGCAGGCGGGGCCACACGGACCCAGGGCCCTGAGCCGCAGCCTGGCCAGCGCTGCCCAGGAGGGTCGGGGGCCACATCCTCCCGAACCACGGGGTGCTCCGCGGGAGCTGCTGCCCTGCCCTGGAGCCCTCCTCAGTCCCCCTCCAATCTCCCTGGGCCCCAGCACAGGGCAGCGGGGGCCGTGGCAGCGCCCTTCCACGAGGTGGGAGCACAGACGGGCCTGGGCGCTTCGCCACGAGCCTGGCTGCTCAAATTAATGACTTGTCGGGCCTGTCTCCGCAACTGCACTGGAAGCTTTTTGCAGAGCTCAAGGCCGTCTCGCTCTTTGATTGTCTCTGCCAGCTCCTGCTGCCCTGCACCCCCAGCGGCCCCCCCAGCAGCCCCGAGCCCCCCCACAGCAGCCCCACATCCCCTCCCCCTGCAGCAACCCCGCAACCCCCGCAGCCGCCCCGCCCCCGCAGCAGCCCGCAACCCCCACAGCGTCCTGCCAGAGACAGCCCCACACCCCGCGCCCCCCAAGCAGCAGCTCTGCATCCCCCCCGCAGCAGTCCCGCACGCCCCCCCGCAGCAGCCCCGCATGCCCCCCCGCAGCAGCCCACACCCGCCCCGTACCCCCGCAGCAGCCCCCCCACAGCAGTCCCGCAGCATCCCCCCAGCATTCCCCCCCCCGCAGCCGCGCCCTGCACCCCCCCAGCCGCCCCCCAGTCACAGGCGCCTGCAGCCTGCAGTTTCGATGGCGACGGGGCGCGCAGAGGGGGCACCACAGGGAAGCAGCGCCGCCCGCTCCTGGGTCCCTGGGGTCCCCGGGACACACAGACGCGCCAGCCAGGACAAGAGGGCCCGGAGAAGACAGGGCGGGGGCAAAGCAGAAAACAACCTGAGATGAGAATGAGAGGCATTAGAACCGCCAAGTGTCTCGGACGTTCCCACCAAAATGAAACGTAAAAATCAGGTCTGTGAGTTTATTTTTTAAAAACTATATATGCATACATACACATATAGGTACATATGTGCACACATACACGCATGTGCATGTCCGTATATACAGGAAAAGTTTGATCTGCCTTCTCTTAACACCTGGGAATAGCATTTCCAGAAAAGTTCATTTTCATGGAAATCTTGAAAAACAGCAAGGCCACTCTGGAGTGTGCTACCATTTCACTGGAGCACATTATCATAATATTGACTCCCGATCATGGATCATGCCCTGTTCTGGGCCCTTCATGAGGCTTTGACATTTATTTTTTTCTTACTTTTATTCAAATTCCTCAATTTTTGTTTTATTTACAAGAATTCCAAAGAAAATTTTGTTTTACTAATAAAAGCTATAGGCTCACAAATACCTCCTAGAGTTAAAATATTTCTAAGCTGTCCAACTCTCCTTCAAAGACTCCACCAATATTCTTTTTCTATTCTGTATTTAAGGCTGCTCACCAGTATCTTGGCTCTCCCTGACCCCAAGACATGTGGTAAGACTGGCTTCCTTCAGCATTTAAAGTTGAGCATGTCCACGTAACTCACCGTGCCTGATGATGCAGGCCTGAGTGACACATGACTCAACTTTTCACTCTTTTTTCCCCACCTCAATGACCATGAGGAATTCACTACGGTGCCAGGTCCATTGGCCTGGCTCCCCAAACGCCTAGAATTGCCCGAGCCTCTGTTCCCACCTTTTGCCAACCCCATGCTAAAGATGTGCCAACTCTCACTCTTTTTAAGCTGCTGAAATGGGGGTGCTGTTTGTTTAAGCATAACTGAATCTACCCCAACGAATACACAAACTTCTTATTCAATCGTAAAAATTTCAACACATTATGCTCATTTGTATGAGGTGTGCAGAAGATTACGAGAGAGTCTCTCTTCAAGATTATGATGTGACAAGACCATAGCTGGTGATTACCGTAAAAAACAAAATATGAAACATTCCATAGTAAATGAAAAGCAAAAATTCTGTAAGAATTCACTTTGGGTTGAGGTTAAAACTAAAAGTCTTAGCACTAGAAAGTGGATTTAAGATAGTAACATAGAGGGATGCCTGGGTGGCTCAGTCAGTTAAGCATCCAACTCTTGAGTTCAGCTCAGGTCATGATTGAAGATCTGGAGATCCAGTCCCATGTCAGGCTCTACGCTGAGCATGGAGCCTGCTTAGGGTTCTCTCTCTCTCCCTCTCCCTATGCCCCTCCACTCAACTTGTGGGTACAAACTCTCTCTCTCTCTCTCTCTCTCTCTCTCTTGCTCTCTCAAAAAAAAAAAAAAGACAGTGACTTTGAAGAATTAGTAAACCCAAAAGAAGGTCTTCTATCACAAGGAAAGGGTTAGAGTCTGAAACATATACTAAAGGCTCAACTATTAGAATTCTTATTGTTAATATTATTAAAGAGAATTGCAAATTTTATCATACCTAGCAGATTCTGCATGTGGAGGTCTAGTAGAATCTGAATTGTAGAAAAAACTATTTTTTTTTTTTAGTATAAGTGTGTACCACGCAATATTTAGATGCTTATACTAAAAAAAAAAAAAAAAAGTAAAACTATTGATTATCTGCAATTCATATTTTACTAGGCATCCTGTATTTTTACTTGCTAATCTGGCAACTCTAACTCTGGATTCATAGGTATTTCCCGGGTATTATATAGGTTGTATAAGAGGGCCAGGGACAAGGCATTAAAGTTATCAGTAAGACAATTCACAAAATGAATACTAATTACATTTGTTTCTGGGTTTTGTAAAGGAAAGAAGCAAACATTCCATACTAAAATACTTGTTAAAATATCTTCATTTGTTAAATTATTTTCTAAACAAATGATAACAATGCCCTTTGCTTCTATAAAAGACATAAACTAAACAAAATAGTTTAAGCAAGTTTTGCCAATTTTGCATTATCTGTATCTTATAAGTCATTAGTTTTCTTTTTTATTGTTTATGTAATTTTGAGAAATTCCCTCTCTTCCCTCACCTTACCATAAATCCACAACATAGATGATAAAAAATATTTTATGCTGATTTGCTAGTGAATAATTAATAAGTCAATTTGAAGAACAATTTCAAAATATTAGGACATCATCCAAGCCTATTAAAATCAAATAAAAACATCGTTTCCTTTACTGAATTCCTTACTGGAATCTTTGAGCAGGCATTTTAAAAACTTACAGTGTTAAAAATAAAATTTGAAAAGCAACCATTGGGATCCCTGGGTGGTGCAGCGGTTTAGCGCCTGCCTTTGGCCCAGGGCGTGATTCTGGAGACCCGGGATCGAATCCCACGTCAGGCTCCCGGTGCATGGAGCCTGCTTCTCCCTCTGTCTCTGCCTCTCTCTCTCTCTCTCTCTCTCTCTCTTTGATGACTATCATAAATAAATAAAAATTAAAAAAAAAAGTTTGAAAAGCAACCATTATGTTTTAGGATCATTTTAGGTTTACAGAAAGATTGCAAAGATGGTAGAGAGAATTATCATATATCTCATACCTGGTTTCCCCTTTTATGAACATCTTACATTAGTATATTTGTTACAACTAATGAACCAGTACTGATATATTATCATTAACTAAAGCCCATACTTTATTCAGATTTACCTAATTTTTCCCTAATGTCCTTTTACTATTCCAAGATCCTATCTAAGACATCATACCAAATGTAGTCTTAATGTCTCCTTGGGCTCCTCTTGGCTCCGACTAGATCTCAGATTTTTCCTGTTTTTGATGACCTTGAAAGTTCTAAGGAATACTGAACTAGATATTTTGTACAATGTCCCTCACATGGGATTTCCCTGATATTTTTCCTAGGATTAGACTGCGACTAGAGGTTTTAGGGAAGAAGTCACAAAAGTCAAGTGCCATTTTCAACCTATCATATAAGATGGATTTTTTTAATTGACAATTTTTTATAAATTGCTTACTTACATTCTTGGAAACTAAATTATATTTTAATGCCCTCAATTTAGTATTACCAGCCTATCCAGTTTGAAGTAAACATTTGGACAAGACTCAGGAGTTTCAATTATATAAATCAATGGCATTTTTATATGAATTCTAACATCATTTAGAATGATCATATGACATTTTAAAGTGCAAGAACAAAAAATCAATTAAAACTTAGAAAAGAGTCTCATGAAAACATTAGAACATTAATTTACATTGTCCTTTAAATAAATAAATAATAAATAAATAAATCCTATATAGCTTAAAAACCAAAATTACAAGCTTAGAGCTAGGGTAAACAAAACAAAACAACAACAAAAAACAGCAACAACAAAAAACAAAGGAGATAGAATCATTGATGAAGATAACAGTAACTGTCTATGGCAGAAAGTGACAGCCTGCATCCCACTTCCTGAGGGCCAAACACACCAGCTGACAGGTCTCTAGGTTTCTCAGGGATTTAAGTTAATTCTTTCCAGCTTGGCCAACCTTAATCCAATCAGTGGTTTCCCCCATGACCCAAGAGTTGGCACATCTCCCTTTGTACTTGAAAGCACAAGAGAATTTGAATCTCGTATTTGTTATTAAACTACTAAATGGTGAACTGCATTGGAAAAAAGTATACATGTTATTTTGTGATTACTAATTAGCTCAATTAATGAGATTAACGATTAGATTTAAACTGACATTTTTGTAGGTTAAAGGAAGTTGCATGTCAGCAATTTCACATGGTTCTACCTAACACTCTCAAGGATACAGCAATGGAGGCCTGGATTTCCCAGAATGACTCATAAATAAAAACCTTCCCAAGGCATGTACTGCCCTTGGTAAACAATTAGGCGAAGGTACCATTTCTATCCTTGAATAAGACTCAAAACCAAAAGCTGAAATTGTTAGCATGCTGAATGTCAACAGTTAAACAGTGAGAAGGAACCAGAATGCCACTTCCACTCAGCTCCTGAGGACACCAGCATCTGGGCAAGAAGGCAGATGACACCTATTCCGTTACTACAAACTCCCAAACTGCTCTCCAAAACTAAACTGTGTCACTTACTGTCAGACACGATTTACAGACAGATTCAAAAGCTAAAGGTGCACATATATGTAGCCAATACAATAGGAGAGAAACATTTTAATCCACATTTTTGCTTAAGTGTAGCAACAAGTTAAGCATCAAAAAAAAAAAAAAAAAAAAAAAAAACAACTCAAAATAGTCCTGATAGTTAAAAGGAAACCTCCTCAATCTAGTAACACTAAATAACTTTTTTAAAGATTTTATTTATTTATTTGAGAGAGAAAGAGAGAGAGAAAACACAAGTAGGGGAGGGGCAGAGGCAGAGGGAGAAGCAGACTCCCTGCTCAGCAGGGATCCGGATACAGGGCTGGAACCCCAAGAACCCGAGATCATGACATGAGCTGAAGGCAGACACCCAACCAACTGAGCCTCCCAGGCTCCCCTAGTTTAATAGCTTTAAGCTAATTTTCTACACGGAGGCTTTATATTTTTCAAAGATGTCATTTGACTAAAGGCACAGCTAATTTAAATAGAAAGGGGATTTTGTGATAGCAGAATCCAAATGTGAGATGTAAAAGTTTATAAGCAAAAACTTATTTTTCTGTTAATATTAATTCCAAGTTACAGATATTTCCTGTATGAGATGAAATGAAAGTAAATATGCCATTATGAAAATATCACCTAGAAGTCACATAAATTGGCTTCTGATATTTTAATATGTAGCTGTTTAAAAAAAAATTCATATCCCTGACACATTAACATGCATTCTTTATAAACAAGTCACAAAATTTCCAACATATATCATTCAAGGACTTATGCCAAGAGTAACATCTAGATAATACTGCTCTAATTTAAAATAATTTGTTTTCCTTTCAGTTGACAATATTCCAAAACTTAGATGGTATCTTCAATTTAAATATAACGGAGAACATAATATAAATTCACTTTGACAAAACAAACCTACTTCTGAAAATCACATATGATCATATTTCCTATATTTGCCAACATTCAATACTTTCTCTTAAGATAATGTCTTGACAAATGAATATCCTGAAAGTTCTCTAAATCAATATCTCCCAGTGTTTCATATTCCCTGCTTTCTTTAAGATGATGAATATTGTTCCATGAAAAAGTAAACTTTGTACAGTTCTAATTTATTGTTCTAAAAGTAAGTTTAATGTCCTCCTGCCACAAAATTCCTGGCATATTTATATTCTATTTACTATAAGATAATCTCCCCTTGAAAAACAGCCTGCAATACTTGAGAATGCCAGGAAATACAAGAGAGCTGACCTGGTAGGTAAAAGCATTATATTAGATCTGCATGTGGCAACGCATCAGCTCTTCCTAACTAATCATCATACTGGTCTCTGACATTCATTCAGTGATAGATGATCTGTCTTCTATCTTCCCATTTCAACATATATCTGTGATATGATTCAATGGTTAGTACATTTAAAAATTATCCTATATAAGATATTTACTTGAAGCCAGGTAGGCATTCATCCTTGTGCATTCCTACTTTTTCTACATCAGAACAGGTATTTTAAAGTCTTTTTAATGACCAGCCTTCAAAGGGGTTGCATTCTACTGTGGGAAGACAGGAAAATAAGCTTGCAAACCAATAAATAAATTAGATGATTTCCAGTTCTTTCACATGTTGTAAGGAAAATAGAACAGGGAGTAATTATTAGGTGAAAAACCAAGAGAGGATCAACTTCAGGGAGATGTGTACAAGAGACAAGATGGCCAAAGTGGCTGCCACCTAATAAATCGGTGGGAGAGGGTGCAGGTGAGATAAGACAGGGAGGAGTTGAATTTATTTCTTTGTGTCATTGTCAGGGTCCTAAATAAAGGAAAGATATGAGTGGATACAGAGAGAGCTCTCTGGCTGCTGTGGAGATAAACTTCAAAGAAGCTCAGGAAAGGCAGGCTGGCTGGCTAGGAGCCTGCTACAGAAATCTTGGTGAGAGGTGATGGGGGCTGGGATCAGTATTTTTAAGAGTGAGGGTTATAAGATGTGAAAGGTTCAATCAAGATGAGGAGCATCCATGTAATTTTTTTTAACTATTATAAAAAAGAATTTTGGAATACGAGATGTTAATAAATACGGAAATCTGTACCTAGGTATTCTATCATATTGCTTTGTGTGTCACATTCTCTTTTATAAATCAAAGCAAATCGTTTAAAGTAAACTAAAAAGTAATTTAAAATACCTTAAATAATGACCCAGATTATAATCAGTGATTCCCATTCCCTTAAGGACCACGACAATACCAAACACCCCAAATCTGCCACCAGAGTGGGCCTTCCTGGGCATTGGGACCTTGCTGGTTTTAACCTGTGGTCTCTGTTATGGATGTAAAGTTTGGATCCCCACAAGTTGCATGTGTTGAAGCCCTACTTCCTTTAACATGATGATATTTGGAGTGGGGGCTTTGGAGGTAATTAGGGTTAGATTAGGTCATGAGATGAAGTCCTCATGAGGGGATTAGAGATCTTATAAGAAGAGGAAGAGAGAGGACACTGGGTTACTCAGGTAGTCAAGCATCTGCCTTTGACTGAGGTCATGATCTCAGCGTCCTTGGATAGAGCCCCTGGGTTGGGCTCCCTGCTCAGCAGGGATTTTGCTTCTCTCTCTGTCTCTCCCCTCTGCTCATGTGCTCACTCTCTCAAATAAATAAATACAATATTTGAAAATAAAATAAAAAAGAAGAGGAAGAGAGAAAGATACATGCACAAGGAAATGCCATGTGAAAACACAGAAAGACCGCGGTCATCTGCAAGCCAGGAAGAGAGCTCTCGCAGGAACTGAATCAGCAGGCATCTTGATCTTGGATACCCCGGCCCCCAGAACTGTGAGAAACAAATAAATGTCCCTGGTATTTTGTTATGGAAGCCTGAGCTAAGACTCCCATGCAGTGTTTTCACTTAGTGAAGTACTTCCACCAGCACAACACACAAGCCACCAGGCATTCCCTCATTTCCGTGACTGAGGGGATCATGGCATGTTCTTACATTTGGATTTAGGAATATTTGTGCCACTGAGCACGGCACCCGATTACCTACTCAGTGCCTCACAGCATCCTACAAGACTAGCTGTCAAAATGTTCTACCATCTTCCCCTGGTGAAGCACAAACAGCTCTGCAAATTCCGACATCACACTACAGTACGTCTGCATATCTCAACACCTGAAACCTCACACTGTATCTGTATTTTTTAGCTTAATATGCACGTGCAGCTTAGCTTCTTCACACGATGATGGCAAACTTTTCCACGTGCTGCCAGGATCACTGCAAAGTGTTGGGCACCACAGGCATACAGCAGGACAACCCACCTGCCTGCACCGTCCTGCCTTATAACGGGGGTACAAGCAGTTCTACCTTTTCCCAAATGCCTAATGATATCCATCTTCAGAGATACATGAGCGTTAAACACACAGGTAACAATGCTCTGTCTACAGGAAAACTACGAAGCAGAAAATCTGACATTACTCCTACGGTACACGGGCAGCTTTTTAATGTAAATCGTGGGCATGCATATTGCAAACTAATAAGGTACAACAAACAGGAAACAGAATAATCCCTCCCAGTCCACAAAGCGATTCCTTCTAGAAAGTAAGAGGAAAAAACAAGGGCACAAAACACAAGCTGTGTAAGCACAAAGGACAGAGAGAGAAACTGAAAATAACTCTGAGTTCAAAAGCATCTTCTTTGGGTCAGAGCTAAAAGATAAATAAATAAATAATTTTTAAAATTTCTATAGTCAACAAATACTGTATCCGCCACACATTCATTTAGCTCAGATGATGAATACCTACAAGGAACAACATGTATATTCAAATTCAGATGAATATCTGCTAAGGAGCTTCAGAGAACAAGCAAAAATGACATCTACTATTGGTTCAAAAATCTGTTCAATTGTTTTCAAAACTCTCATCCTCACTTTCAAAAGATAAAATATGGGGAAGCGTTTGTAATGACTAAGATGCTATAAAGCTCAAAGGAATAGCTTTGCTTGTATCTCCTCCTACACCCTGTTCAACTCAAGACAGAACTTCATCAGGCTGTCACCCTTCTCTCTCCCACCTGCAGCTCTATCACCCGCCATCCTGGTAGAAAATACATATTCTGGGACGCCTGGGTGGCTCAGTGGTTGAGCGCCTGCCTTCAGCTCAGGGCATGACCCCGGGGTCCCGGGATCAAGTCCTGCATTGGGCTCTCCGCAGGGAGCCTGCTTCTCCCTCTGCCTGTGTCTCTGCCTCTCTCTGTGTGTCTCAAGAATAAACAAATCTCAAAAAATGCATATTCTGACAAGCCACTAGGAAACCACATAAACTCATATGATTTAACTGTGTAACTGTAAAGTATTTACGTTTAGTACTGGAAGATCTTGAGTCTTAGTCGCAATCATAGAATGCATTTTAACAGAGTTGGCACATGGAAGGAAAGGAAGGATTTCATATAAGTGACTTGAAGTAAGGTAGCATGGCACCCTGAGCTTGAAATCCAAGTTTGGACAGGATAGATACAGCTACTCTTCAACTAGAGAAAATGGCTCAAACACTCAGAGGGGGGCAGATGATCTGGGCCTGGAATATCCTGTCATTTGCTACTCTTTATATTGCTTCTTCAAAATTCATCCTCAGCCTAGTTTGTTGACTGAATGGACTGATCAATGAAAAATTGACCAGCACATCAAAAAATTGTGTTGCCAAACTAGTTTAAGCTTCCTGTTCCCTCTCACTTCTTAAAATTTCCACACTTCTCGGGTGTTACAAGCCCCTCAGCTCTCTATCAGAGGTCACCAGAACACAGTCTTCTGTCTCTACCATCCATATTCGTGGAGGGAGGAGGGATGTCAGTTTCCCCAAAGATCAGTTTCCCTTTGCCCCATAACCTCTTACACTCTCTTTGGTTTGGGGGATTCACATGTACAAGCTACCAGCACCCCAGGAACCGCTCAACTGTTGCAATGAGAAACACAGAATCACTATATAATTCATCACACAATCTTCCAGCTAAATTTAAAAAAGGGGGGGGGGGCTGTCTCTGAAAGTGCTACAAGCATAAGCAAAACCATGATTAGCATATCCACTCGAGTACCTAAAACTTCACTACTGACTAAATAACATACCCACTGAGAGGATATGAACTTGCCTTCTGAACTTCCTTCAAAAGTTTTGAGAATAGGGGACAAATTAAAGTTTTTTTCATAACTTTACACACGACTTCATCCTATTGGAAGCCTACAGTTAGAGTGATAAGAATTCTCTGAAAACTTCTTCAAATATTTAAGGAAATATGTTCAAAAAACAGAAGCCAGCTACAGTTCACACTTCTAAAACTGTTCTGATAAAGCCTTCCAGGCGCCAGACTCAGCAGCCCACTATGAGAAAAAATAATATTCTGGGGACATTTCTATAGACTTCAATCCGTGAGGAACAATAGGGCTTCGTTTTTACTACTCTTTTAAGCAGCACATATCTTTGCAAAAAGAAAAAAATAGAACTTTTTTGGGAGCCAATTTGATATGAAACAATTTTTGAAGTGATATAAAGAAATAACAGGAATTACTTCCAGTGATGGTATCCTCTAAGTGATACCCAATGGCATGGAATATAGCAGTATCTTTACAACCAGTAGGGGAATGAGCATTTCATAATCATATTAATAATGGAGGTCAGACAAGAAAGTTTTACAGACAAGAAAATCTTTTGACTCCAGCTCATCAAAAAAAGAAAGCCAAAACCCTGCTTTTGAAGCACATCACAAATTTCAGGGAATACATTTTATACTGAACTGCTTGTCATGATAATGCTTCCCAAAGCATTTTTACATTTATTATCATATCACAATCATGAAAACACTGTAAATGTTGATCCTAATGAGCAAGTGACCAAATAGGGACACATGCAAGGTCACAGGAGAAAGCAAACAATTTCATTATGTGGATCCCAGAATCCAGAACCCTAATTCAGTATTCCCTTCAGAAGTGCCCAGTTCCCAAAATCCACAAAAAGCAACCAAACCAATCCTAGTTCATGAACCACTTTTGACAATGAGAACAAGACTACACATAGCCCATCATGATTAATGGAGTATTTACTATGTGCCAGTTATTGGTCCTAGGATTTGAGAATCAATGATAAAAAGACAGATGATCAGTATGGAATGGGGGTGGAGAGATACATAGTCCTAGGTGACCAGAGAGAAAGGTACATGTACCCAGTGGGTACACACAGAATATGATAGGTGTAATACATGTATGGGGACAGCTGGGGGGCTCAGTCGGTTAGCCCTCTGACTTGACTTTGACTCAGGTTGTGATCTCAGGGTCCTGGGATCCAGTCCCCATGGAGCTCCATGCTCAGCGCAGAGTCTGCCTGAGAATCGTCTCTCCTCTCCCTCTGACCACACCCCCCCCACTTGCTCTCTCTTTAAAATAAATCTTTAGAAAAAAGAAATATATATATGTATCTATATCAGATCTGTGAGGTAGAAAATCATATATTTGCTTAAGAATGACATCCTAACTTGCTTTTCCCAAACATCCTGAAACACTGCTTCAGCAGCCACACAGAGGATGACTATGGCACATATGCAGAGCTTCCACCTGTGAGCCCCAGCTGCGGCAAACACCTGACCTGTCGCACACAGGTCCTGAGACAGTACAGGAGAGTAATTATGCTTCATGGGGAGAAAGCAAAGGCCAGAATTAGAGAAAAAATATGTTATCTTTATTATTTAACAGTAGAGATTGCTAAGATGTTGGAGGTTCACAAATATACTAGGTTCTCTGCTATGTATATGAGGTCCATAGTTTCTTTTTTTTTTTAAGGTTTTATTTATGCGAGAGAGAGCAAGCGCACACCCAAGCAAGTGGGGGAAGGGGTGGAAGTGGAGGGAGAGGGAAAGAATATCAAGCTGACGCTGCATGAAGCATGGAGCCTGACACAGGGCTCAGTCTCACGATCCTGAGATCACGATCTGAGCTGAAACCAAGAGTTGGAGGCTTAACTGACTGAGCTACCTGGACACCCCAGGGTCCACAGTCTCTTAATCTGCCTTCAAAACAACCTGAAAACACAGGGATTATCTCCCCTCTATCAACATTGGCACTCAACAGTAACGTAACCACTTGCTAAAAAAAAAAAAAAAAAAAAAAAAGGAAAAGTTGAGATATGAACTCAGTCAAGTCAGGATACGACTATTAAATGCTCCCTCCACCATTTGCTCCATTGCCATAGTTACTACTGAAACCCACAAAATCAGCGACCAAGAGAATGCTCCCTTAAAGAGGAAAAGGGAACAGATTTAACTATTAAGTTTTAGAATTATTCTTCAAAAGTAAGAATAAAATGAGGAATAAACTGATAAAATACAGCAAAGCGTAATATAACTACTTTAGAAAAATAATATAAATTAATATGAAATGGAGCATAAACCAGTTGAGAAATATGCAAAAGATACAAAAAGAAAATTTACAGTAGAATTACAAATGCATCATAAACTTATGTAATATTTAACCTCAGCCATAGTCACAGCAAAGAAAATTAAATCTCAGGAAAACACAATTTTCCCCCTAATTGGAATGTGCCGCCTGGGTTTTTGTTTTGTTGTTTTGGGGGGTTGTTTTTGTTTGTTTGTTTGTTTTGTCTTTAATTATAATACTCAGTTGTTAAAATCATGGGAAAACTGGCACACTTCTGTCTTGCCAAAGGAAATGTAAATTATATAACCTTTCTGCAGGACACATTGACAACATGTATCAACAGCCTTGAAAACACTCAGTTCTATGAAGTAATCTACAGAAAATAGCCTGATGAAAACTATTTAGCTTTAATCACGGTATCATATATACTACCAAAAAATGAAAATGCCACCAATGTCGCAAAATAGGAAGTTATTTAAGTAAATGATGTTACATAAAGGTATGGAAAACAGACACTAAAAATGAATACAAATTATATGAAAAAGGCTGCTTTACATGTTAAACAGTAACAAGACAGAATATGAGGACTCTTCTAAATTTAAAAATGTATATGGATCAGCATTTCTACTAAAAACAGTCATTTCTGTGGCTTCACATCATGTATGAACTTTAGCTTCCTTTCATCACTCCTGCATTTTCAATTTTTTATGATCATGCATTACTTTTGAAAACAATAAAAGAAGAAAACAATATTCAAAAAAGAGAAAAATATTTCATTAATATGCTGCACATTCTCAAGAAGACACCAACTTGCTAAAACTACTCAATACATCTCTTGAATTTAAGAATGGAGAAAATCTAGCTGTAGCACTGAAGAGGATACATGTAATAGACACTCAATAAAGAACGCATGTTGTTGATTTCAGTCAAGCATTCAACTAATTAATGAAATTTATCCCAAAGCAAAAATATAGTATTCTTCTCAAATTTAAAGGCATGCTTTTCTTTTTTTTCTGTGTAATGATGTAATACATAACAACTATTATATATTTGGTGGGCAGATAATATACAAAGAGCAAAACACTTGAAACCCTGTCATAAGCGCTATGTTGTGTTTGTATAGGTGTATATACGGGTATGTGTGCTGGGTATCATATTCAATATAATTCACTGCCTTGCTTTTCTTCTTAACCCTTAGTGTTAAAAACACTCCCCAGTTTCTTGGAAGAGATAATTCCTAACTGTTATCATGTTCCTTTGGATAGAGGT
Source organism: Vulpes vulpes (assembly GCF_048418805.1). Classification (NCBI taxonomy): domain Eukaryota; kingdom Metazoa; phylum Chordata; class Mammalia; order Carnivora; family Canidae; genus Vulpes; species Vulpes vulpes. The sequence goes on from NW_027325674.1 coordinate 242,346, forward strand.
GTCATAATATATTTATGCATTTATGGTGGATGTAACATTATTACTCTTTTGGAACCCAACTCAAGCCAAACAGTCTGATCCACACACTACCAGCCCCAGGCTTCCTGTGACACCTTCCATGACCTGGGTAAACATGACATGATTTCTACTGTCTCTGAGACTTTTCAGATGATGCCCATTTCACCTTTCTGCTTTTCTGGAAATCTCTACCTCCTTATACAGTGACTCAAAACAAAAGAAAAAATCCACACCAGAATCAGCACCAATGAGGGCGGTGTTAGAGACAAGACACTGAATTTTGGCTTTTTTGTATTTGGGAGAGTTGGTTTGCTGCCAAAAACGTTGCTATTCTTGGAAATTAAATTATTGCATTACTGAAAGTAATGACTGCTAGGTTACTCTAATGTTTGAAAGTCCAAACAAAATATTTGAGAAAGAAGAATAACATTTATTTTAAGAAGTAAGCTTTTATAAGGTTGAGTAGTCATGCTCGGATTCAAATAAAACTTAGAAATTCACTTTTTTCTTCTTTCTTGACAGAGTCTGTTATTGCTCCTATTAAAAGTTAAAACATTAAATGCCAACCAAACTCAAATTATCTACACTGGGATAGAAAGTACCTTATAGATAACAGTTCGCATGAGATCATTATTTATATATAGTTTGGGAAGTCAGATTTTGACATTGTCCCTTTTATACCCAATTCCTACCACTTACAAGGCCATCCAATTATTGGTAGTCAAAAGTCTAACATGGAGAGTAGGGAGGAAACACCGAGAATGAGTTATTTTAAAGTTGGCAATACATAAATCAGCTGAATTTCATGGACCGTACTCTCTATAAATCAGCCAAGGCATTGGACACTCCCCTGATAATTTCTGATACAGTGTCAAAATACCATAAAATATTTAAAGAGCTCAACTTCTAAGCAAAATACTATGGAAGCTATTATATTAAGAATTCTACAACCAGAATTCTTTATAAACCATGTCAGTGAGGCACACTTCTTGCCTACTTCTGATATTTTTTCCAGGTAAAGGGAACTTAATTCATGTGATATTCTGGCCTCCCTCCAACCCTTCACTTTCTCTGTTTCTGAAAAATAAAGGAAGCACCTTGGCTAGTTCCTTGCTTCTTCCTCTAGAGATCTTTCTGCCTACAGAGAGACAAGGCTAGGCTCTAGGGCTCAGATCAGCTCTGTCCTGCAGGAAGAGAGGAAGGCCAAGGTCCTGTGATGACAGAATTAAATTATATCTATTCTTCATCATCTAATGCTAGAAATTAAGCATCTCACTTAGTAATATATCTGTATGATACAAAATTTGTGGAAATTTTGACACTTATATTTAACCAAACATACTTGGATCACTGCTTACGTTGAGCCAAAAAACAGGAAGGTCTTATTATAACACGTATTTTACTCTGGTAACTTACAATTAGAGTTCCCACAACAACACATAAATTTGAATATAAATAACCGTATTTATTGTCAAAATGTTTTTTTTTGACTTAAGATAAATTAGTCTCTTGTTACACAGGTCACATTCCATTAACAAATTTTAAGGTATATCTAAACATTATTATAAAAATTATGCTGCTAAAGATCATGTTTTTTCTTTGAAGGAGCTGGGCATAATCAAACCCACAGGAGCTAAGCTCTTTACTAAAGGTACCCAGAGTAAGAAAACAAGTGAAAATTACTATTTATTGTCAAAAAAGGTACCAGTACACACACTTTCACTTCAAAAAGTTGATTTTTAATGGGGGGAGTGGGTCTTCTCTTTAAAGAATAAATTCAACCTTTTAAGGTTTCTTTCCTTTTTGTTACATTGCTATTATGCTGGGATTCATGCCCTGTGGTTCCAAACAGAGGACAGATTTAATATGTGACCTCACAGAAAGGGAGGCCGTGTTTCTTCAACTATCTATAATATTTTTTGTATGAATCTTGTAGAAAACTTGATATTAACCAGATGAATAGTACACAACACTAATAGAGAATATCAAAATTTTATAATTTCTGACTCTTTGATTGGCATCTTTTTTAAAAATAATGGTGCTGGGAGATATAATTTACTTCTCTTTTAGCTTAACTAATATATATTTTAATATGTAAAGGACTGGTATGTTGTAGATTAGAGAACTTAATATACCTCATATGAAAATCTGCACAATAAAGTAACATTACAATAGGAGTAGGGAGAGAATATATACATTTAATAGCCTTTGTTAGAGAGAGGCCTATATAACATATTTAATAATACACAAATGAAGCATAAGTATCCATCTTGCAATGAAACGCCGGGACACCTGCACCCTGATGTTTATAGCAGCAGTGTCCACAATAGCCAAACTGTGGAAGGAGCCTCGGTGTCCATCGAAAGATGAAGAATGGATAAAGAAGGTGTGGTTTATGTATACAATGGAATATTACTCAGCCATTAGAAATAACAAATACCCACCATTTGCTTCGATGTGGAACTGGAGGATATTATGCTGAGGGAAATAAGTCAATCAGAGAAGGACAAACATTATATGGTCTCATTCATTTGGGGAATATAAAAAATAGTGAAAGGGAATAAAGGGGAAAGGAGAAAAAATGAGTGGGAAATATCAGAAAGGAAGGCAGAACATGAGAGACTCCTAACTGTGAGAAACGAACTAGGGGTGGTGGAAGGGGAGGTGGGGACTCTGGGGGGGGTGACCGGGTGACGGACACTGAGGGGGACACTTGATGGGATGAGCACCAGGTGTTATTCTAAATGTTGGCAAATTGAACACCAATAAAAATAAATTTATAAAAATAAATAAATAAATAAATAAGTACCCATCTTAACATGCAGATACAGATCTCTTGTGTCTACGCAAATGTTTATAATTTACAAGCCACTTACACTTTCAATTAATCCTGAAATAAATCTCCTCAGATATTCTATCCTTTTGTACCCATTTTACTGCTGAAAACCAACCAACAAAAAACTAAGGTCTAAGTAACACATAAATGGCCAACGTCACAGCTAAAGAAGAGACAGAGCTGGGATCCACCCAAAGCCAGCACTCTGGCTTTGAATATATATATATATTCATTGTGGGTCAGAACCCAACTTTTTTCTCTAGAAATATATTTGTGACAGGAAATGACAATTAATGGAATAATAAGTTTCAATAGATGTAATTCATTTTACAGATCACTTTCAGGAACCTCACCAAGGGATACATGTGAATATGTCTCTAAGATGAAAAGCTTCTAGGAAGCACTGTTTGTAATTTATCAAAAACTAATTGATACAGAATATAACTTCAATATCCTAATATAGCTAAGACATTTCCTACAAAACAGTTATCCGAGATATGGAGCTTGAGATCATACTTAACAGCTCAGTGATCAAAAGATAAACAACTGGAAGTGTCATAACTACACATTTTTGTTACGAGTCTTCACATTTTTAATGGACTAAAAGCACAGTAGGATAAAATACTTCTGTGACTTTCCTGTGTTAAGAGGTACTGTTTTTTTTAATAATAAATTTATTTTTTATTGGTGTTCAATTGAGGTACTGTTTTTGAACATAATTAGATTCATTAAACCCAACCAGGCAGCTTATTAATCAGTAGGCTAGATTGGCAGACAATGGGATAGAAACTATTTATCTATGACACATTTAATATTTTACATTAATACAAAAAGCTGTTGCTCTGGCATATAATCAGATAAACTTGAAGCCAGCAACAAGTATCATGAACTGTTCCCACTCAAATTAACTTTTCACCTACATTCACATAACACTTTTGACAAAGCTTATGTTCAGGAGAGCACCACCTTTATAATTATATGTCAAAAGTAATGTTATATTTGAGAATATGGTAACTTCATTTTTAATTTTAAAGGTCATTATGAAAGTGACATTATCCTTAGAAATTATTTAACAAAACTATAAATTGCATTTTCCAACTAATTTCATTTGAATTTCATTTTCTCCCTGATGAACCATTTCACTGGGAGAAAGACTTGGCTTGTATTCTACTGTGGAGGATGTGAAGTTGATGGAAATATTTTTTTTTTTAATAGGGTATTATTTTTTTTTTAATTTTTATTTATTTATGATAGTCACAGAGAGAGAGAGAGAGAGAGAGAGGCAGAGACACAGGCAGAGGGAGAAGCAGGCTCCATGCACTGGGAGCCCGACGTGGGATTCGATCCCGGGCCTCCAGGATCGTGCCCTGGGCCAAAGGCAAGCGCCAAACCACTGCGCCACCCAGGGATCCCGGAAATATTATAATTTGACAGTGCATGACTTTTATTACAAACAATGAAAACATTAGTGACATCTATAATGATTAGGTTGTACAACTACACAAACATTCACCAAATTAAATAACTCCTTTCTGCAAGACTATGACAATTTTATTAGGGCAACAACCTCATGTACTTACTACAATTGCCATTCAATCAGGTACTATCATTTTCAATCCACAACATGACATAAAACTCACATATACAACACGTATAGTGCTGCTCATGCTCATCAGCTGCTCTCTGCATACACACATAAGCACAGAACAGTGTCTACTAGTCCTTTAAGTATCGTGTTTAAAACTCAACAGTAGACTCAAAAGGAATAAAGAAAAATGAACGTCTACCCCATTTATTGCTTCTTTTTGAAAGAAATTTTATATTAAAACAAGGCAGCAAGTACAACAGTGTGTTCAAAGTGCTCTTGTAAAGTTTTCTAGATGTGAACAAGCTGAAACTAACACAATATAGGTAGAGCTAATCAATCGCACTGTTCAGTTAACTCAAGCCGTATGGAGCTTGCTAGCCTTCCTGCAACACTGAGACTTGCTAGCTGTGTAATTACAGGCCTCCCAAATCTCACCATCTAACTCCAAACGCAAGCATCTTCATCCAAGTCCTGAGATCCTGTGACCCACAGGGCAGTGAGGACGCCACTTAACATTTTCCCCAAAACATTGAAAATGGATTCTGCATGTGGCAAAGAGAATTTAGGGCAGTTTAAAGCATCCAGTCCACACTGGAGGATGCCCGCCCCTACATGTCATACTTCTCAGGGACCGAGCTCCCCATGTCATGCCCAGGTTCATCCTTGTAATTCAACCTAAGTCTTATCAAACACTCCTCCGTGGGATTTTAGAAGCGGTGCAGCCAGAATGCCTTTTAATCCTGGAGGTGAATTACTAACTGCCAAGAGAGGAACTGGTCTACCACCGGACGCAGCCGAGCTGATGGAAAGATGCACAATGAGACAACTCCTGGGTAGTGTGACCAGCTCCCTATTTTCATCGAAGTCGGTGCAGAAAATTGCAAGCACCTTAAATATTGGTCATATAGCTCCGAAAAGTGAAAATCTACGCATGTCAGGCCCCACAGTATGCTTGTAACATGTCCCTTTTCTCCACCAACATCTTTGCTTGATGACATTAGGCATGCATGTTAACAGCACCTTTCAGGGCCAAAGCAAATCAGATCAGATCAACCCAAGCACACAAGGGGAACAAAACAGCTTGGAATCACAACCTGCTCCTTTTTTTCTGTGTTTCCACACCCTTCACTTCCCTCCGTGTACATCTCAGCACAACTTTAGGCATTCTGGAAGTAGCTGATCTTTGTTGGAAACACACACACACACATACACACACACACACACACACCCCAAATCCCTAAGACTGCTTCCCTACCACACGACTTGGGAAGCTGCATCACCTCTCTAGTGACTTGATTCTGAACGTAGCGGCTCCAACCAGCTGAGCAGCAATCGATGCAAACGCATCACACACCAGAATAAGAGCAAGGTCGGTGAAAAGGGAAAGCAGCTTTGCTCTCAGCCACTAATTACCTACCACCCGAATACCGCGTCGCAAGCTCCCACACACAGACAGGGAGCTGCCCTTACCAGACACCACTGGGCGCAGTGCTGCCCTTGCACAAGTGTGCAGAGGTGCTTGGAGACTCAGTATCCCTCCCTTGTAGAGGAGAAAAGTCTGACTTAGAGACAAGGGAAACACACACAGGCCCCAAACTGGTGGGTCTTATGGATGCAGAATTCCAGCCTAGATCCTCTTGGGTCCCATCTTGACTTCCTTGCCATCTGCAGGATATCCATGGTGTCCTGAATCCTCGTGGGCTCCAAGTCAGGCCCTTTATCACTGTAGACATGTACCAGTGAGGAAACGGGTCTGCCCCTAAACACATTCCTCTGCATGCTGTGGAGCTCTGGAAACTTGAGGAAACAATGTGTTAATGAAGGCAAAGTCTTCTTGGGTTATTTTACAGACAATCCTCCTCAGAAATTGGCGATAATTAGCATTCTGGCTATTTTTCCAAGGCTGAATTCCTCAGAGGTGAAGCAGTGCAACTTTGCAATACCTGAAGCAGAAATAATTTATGTTATGAGCACAGGGAATCATCAAACAGCCACCAAAGGGCATCCACTTAGAAGCTGGGGCCCAACCTTGTAAGACAACAAAGCAAACCACGCTCATGCCCTCTCCGGAGGGAAAGTCCAGGACAGCTCCTGGCTCAGGCAGATTGCCAACCCGTCCACACACGGAGGAGCAGTACCTCCAGTTAGAGACGGTGGAGAGGCCCTCACCTCTGAACAGAGCCAGTGGAGCAGAGCAGGAGATGGGCCTCACGCCCCGACTCTGGGTTCCTGTTCCATTGTCCCCTCAGATGGAAAAGACATTCTGAGATGCATCTTGTTCCTCCTGGATCAGCTTCCTTTTGTTATTGTAACAACTCCAAATTTAGTTCCTTAAGACAAAACAAAATTATGCTCCTACAGTTCTGGGGGGGGGGGAGGGCAGAAATCCCATTAGCACCCTCTGGGGGCAGGAATTGTGGTGTGGCCAGGCTGCCTTCCTTCTGGGGGCTCCCTTGCCTTTATCAGCTTTCCAAGGCACCTGCCTTCCTTGGCTCCTGGCCCCAACACTCTAATCTGCACTTCTGACAGCAAATTTCTTCTCGGACTGATCCACCTGCTGTCCTCCCTTGGGAGGCTTTAGGGTCAAGTCCATGTCCTTGTCTCTTTCAGATTTGGGAAGCCATTGGCATTTCTCAGCTTGTGGCTCCTTCCTTGGCCTTCAAGGCAGCAGCAGAGCGTCTCCAAATCTCTCTCCCCTTCCAGCCCCCCACCTCTTTTCTCCTCTCTCCCCCAGATGTCCTGTTACTGCTCCTCTTCTGCCACTGCCACCTGAGGAGGTGCTCTTGGGCATGGCATGGGCATCAGCATTGAGAGTGTGAGAAATGTGTGAGTGTGCGTGTGAGACAATGTGTATAGTATAATGTGTGAGCATGTAAGCAGTGTGTGTAATGTGGCCAAATGTGAAAGCACGGGTAACTGTGGTGAGAACATGAGTGTGTGGCATGTGAGGGTGTGAGTGTGTAGTGTGGTATGTGGGTGAGTGAAAGCATGAGTAAGTGGCGAGAATGTGTAATTATGGTGTGTGAGAGCATGTGAGTGTAAGGATATACCATATGTGAGAGCATGAGTAAGTGGCATGGGGGCATGAGTGTGTAAACGGCGTGTGTAGTGTGGTATGTGGATGTGAGAGCATGTGAGTACATGAGTAGTGTGTGAGAGTGAGGGTGGTGCAAGCCTGCAGGTGGGCAGTGCATCCTAGTGCACATGGTGGAGCGAGCCGACTTCAGCACGTGTGGTCTCCACACAGTAAGAAGCCACCTACCCAGACTCTTCTCTCCGCCAGACAAAGCTGCTTCACCTGCCATCCAGCACGAGCGCGCACTTCCCTGGTTTGTCCTCCTGCCTCCTTCTCAGCTCCTCCTCCGTGTCCTTTCATCTGTTATCACCTTCTCGATTTGGACTTCCCTAACCACACCTCCTCCCTTCGCCATGGGTGACCTTGACCCACAATATGGCTGGCATTCATGGCTGTTTGCCCACTGAAAATGCTCAAATTCTCCTGGCCTCAACCCGGTGATCCCATCTGACTCAATACACCTGCTCGCCTGAGCTGAAGGTATTTGAAACTTGCCATATAAAAGAAAAAAAAAAAAAAAAGCTAAAATCAGGATCTTTCTTCCCAGAAATCCCCACTCCTGATCTTACCCACCTTGGGGAAGTGGTAAGTGGAAAAAATCCCTGGAGTCAACCTTGGCTTCTTTCTCTCATCCTCCCTCCAACTCACCAGCAGGTCCAGTTGACTGTACCTGCAAACTTAACCCAAACTGACTCCTCTGCTGCCAGCACCCTTCTAGACCACTGGATTGTGCAATAATATGTTAACGTCTCCCTGCTTCACGCTTGCTTCAAGAGGCTATCCTCAAAGTAGCAGACAGAGTGACCCTTGAGCTCAGACATGGCCCCCATAAGTAGAGCCTACAAAAGAGATTTGGATGTTCACAAAATACTGAAGGAGTTCTCTCAGGGGGGAAAAGAAATCCGTAGGGAAGTAGGGGACACAGAATAACAAGGAGACAGAGCAGAGCCAGGATGGGGTCTCAGTGAAGTCTGGCCTTAGCTTGACCCACAGCAGGGAGGACTGAAGAATAAGCCATGAACAGAGCCATCAGCCCTCGACACAAGAGCGGTCTCGGTCATGTGCTAGGGACCAAGCGTAGATCTGGTCAACCATGGGGCGATACCCCAAAGAAGGTGGCAGCCGAGGGCCCTCAGCCATCAGCACTCACTGGGTGGGAGACACCCTGCCTCCCAGGCGGAGGGCACCTGGGTGGGTCAGCTACAGCTAATAGAACAGCGCTTTTCAGACATCAGCATGCATCAGAATCATCTGAGGGAGGGTTGCCAGGTTTAGCAAATAAAAATAGAGGCCACTCAGGTAAATTTGAATTTCAGATAATTAAGTACTTTCTTCGTATAAGTGTGCAACATTGCAGAGGACATAGTTACATAAAAAATTATTCATTGTTTGTCAAACATATTCAAATTTACCTGGGCATGCTGTATTTTGTCTCTCCCTTGGAGGGGCTCAGTGAAAGCAGGTTGTCCCAGATTCCGGAGATCAGGGATGAGGTCTGTGCATATGCCCTTCTATGAACCTCCCAGGTTTAGCTGATTCTGCTGATTGGGGGACCTCAAACATGCTCAAAATGCCTTTTGTCGTCTAAGAATGTAAGTGTTGCTCAAACACTTCTAGGGCTCTCCATCACCGTTAAGGAAAACCCAAAGTCCTGACAAAGGCTTGCAAGGGCCCAGGCCCCCTGGCAATAACCTCTCTTGCCACGCCTCCTAATTGCTTCCCTTGAGCTCTGTACAGAAACTGGCTGCAGGGCTCTTTCTTGAACCAGGCAGGGTCCAAGCCCAGGACCTTTGCACCAATAGTTCCTCCTCCGTTAAATGATTATCCCCTAAATAGATGCAGGGCCGAGACACCCCTCCTTCCACCATCGCATAATTCTACATTTGACCCGATTTTAAATTGCACCATGCACCCCCCCCCACATCCCCGCTGACCTGCTCTGCAGCACCGTCTCCATCAGACAAGCAAGAAAATAAATCATCGCTTATTGTCTACCTCCTACCACTGAACTGGCAGTTCCATGAGCACGGAGATTGGCGTTGATCAGACCCACTTCTATTCACAGTGGGACTATCCTCTGCCAGCACTCAAGAGGTGCTCAACCAATGTGTGGGATAGGAGTTTACAGACAGGGAGCTGCCCTAACCAGACACCACCCACCGGGCGCAGCACCATTCGTTCATTCTGCAAATGCTGGAATTAAATCGCCCTGAGCCCTAGGCACAAGGAACCATCTGCAGAAAGCATCTCTTTTGCAAATGTGTAGAGCGTCCACGTGTGTGGGGAAGGGGAACAGGACTTTGAAAATGCTGCTGCGAAATGACTCTAAGCAATCCGATTAGTCCACGATGGCCAGCTACTTATTGTTGTTTCTGAATGAATAATCAGGCAATAGCGACAGGTGGGAGGTACGTCCCATCCCCCACAACCCGCACCCAATAGTGTCGCAAAGATGAGGCTCAGAGCCCATTCTGACAAAGCACACACGCGTGCATTAGCAATCAGCACCAAGCAGCCCTATACTCTATTTTTGCAAGTTCAGAGAGTTCCCTACACTTTGTCCCCGAGCATTGCAGAAACGGCGTGTAATTTTCACTGAGTAAATGCAGTATCTTGAAGGCAGGATGAGCCAAGCCTTTCATCTCTTCAGGGGATTTGAGACCTCCTTAAAAGCAGAGAGGCTGAGGAAGGAGAACCTAGCCCCGCAATCTGCTCTCCACACAGCGGGCAGGGAAGATGCTGGGCTGATGGGCCACTCGGTCCTGAGGTCCTCAGACCCTGTTCCTCCAACAGCAGTGGCATCCACATAGTATTTCAAGCCGGCCACGTGGCTTAGCCATTGCTCACGGTGCTGAAGTCACTTCTAACGTCCCTTAGAAACAGATGAAGGCATTTAAAGAGCTTGGTGGTCCTCTCTAGAGAGTAGAATCTCGTTAAAGTGACTGCAGTTACCTAGAGGCCCCAAGGGTGTAGACTAGAGGTATACAAACACCTTATGCTATTTATACTGAAATATTTTTATTTAAACTACATATAGACAATTTACCACATGTCTACATATTAACTTTAAAACGTGTTAGCGAAAATCATCAGCACATGTATCAATTAAGGCATCACAAATGAAATAATTTCAAGAAGCTTCGATCTCCCATCAAAACTGGCAACCGAACCCCAAACCGTGTAATCCACTGAACTCATTGCGTTGGCCAGTCCTGAGGATAAATACAATGAGATAAACCTACCACCACCATAGAGTGATTGGATTCCAAATTCTTAACCCTACAAACAATGTATGATTACAGTTTTCACCTTTGGAACTACCTGCCATCTTTTAAGGGGTCCTAACAGTAAAAACCTGACATTTAACTCCTTAAATAGGAGGTAATCAGACTTCTAAAAAAAGTTTCCGCGGGCCTAGCTGGTGAGCTTGTTCATAATTAAGACACAGAGGTACACATTTAACAAATCTCACAAAACTCTTAGCCTTTCTACCCCCAAATTAAAACAATGTGAATTAAGAGTAATAGGAAATGCTTCGGGTCTTTAAATAGGCAGAGTTGGAATATGTCTAGGGTGATTTGTAAATCTAAGTGGTTTAGAAACACTCAAGGGCATTTAAATAAAGCAAAGTGTTCCCTCCCTTACAGCTCCCAGCCCAAGCCCTACCAGCCACGGGAGTCCAGACCCTGGAAAGTCACTGTACCTTCCTCTGCAGGGATGACCACTTGACAAGATGAGCACTGGGCATTAGACTGTATGTTGGCAAATTGAGCTTCAATAAAAAATATAAATATACATATTAAAAAAAAAAAAAGGATGACCAACCCCCAATTTGCCCAGGTTAGGAGATGTCCCAGGACACACAGAACTTCCAGTGGTAAAAGTGGGACAGTCACAGGCAGACAGGGATGCGTTGGTTGCCCTACCTGAACCCTCAGCTCTCCAAGGAAAATCCACCCCACCCCTGCCCCACCGTGGCTGTCCCCAGGGCCAGGGAGGACCTCCCAAAAGTGGTTTCCTCGTTCACAGTAAGCTGCTGAGCTGCAGAGAACTGTTGCCAAGTCTCTCCGACTGCTTTAACAGTGTTCACGTCTCTGACCCTGAAGACCCCAGCTGCCCCTCAGTAGCCCCCAAAACCCAACAGGAGGTTGGCGGGGGCAGGGCAGGTGAGAGGCTGCTGGCGCAGGTGGCTGTCCTTCCAGCTAATAGAGGGGGTGGGGAGAAGGCAGGCCTATAAAGAGGCAGGTTGCGGCCTCCTCCCTCCCGTGGGTATCTTGGCTGGTGTGAGCTGTTGGTCCAGCCCTGGGCGGTCAGATCCTGGTGGTCCCAGCGGGGCTGCCGGAGCTCTCTGATACGAGGGAGGGGGGTGGGGGTTGCTGGGCCTTTGTTTTCAAGCTGGCAAGGTTGGCTCTTCCTCTGGGTTCCTTCCTCCTGAGAAAGCTCCTGTTTTCTCTTGCTCTCTTTCACTCTGCTGAAGCCTAAGGAGGTTCCAGCCCGCAATAAGCCTGTTCGAACGCACCTCCACCGGCATGTCTGAGGCCTCCTTTGCTCTAAGACCTTTCTTTCCTTTTCTAAAGAGGATCGTAGGAGCAATTCCTTGGCTCCTGGGCTAAGGCGAAGTTCTCTTTCATCCAGCAGAACAGGGTGGGAAGGAGCCTGCTGGGTCCCTAAGGGCCCAGCCTGGGAGGGAATGCTAAAGCAGCCTTTCAAGAGCAGCCCCCTGGTACGCGGAAGCCGATGTTGGTGGGGGAACCATAGGCAGGGCCTCACAAAGCCTCTGACTCAGAAGTTGGGAAGCCTGGAGTCTGCGGTACAGCAGTCTGCAGCTCTCCGTGCCTGTCGTTCATGAGCGGAATTATTAACTAGGTCAGAACAAAGCGCTAGTGATGGTGGAGCAGGTGAACCTGAGCTCCCAACCCACGAGCAGCAGGCATCTTCCCTCCCCAGCACCAGGACTGGCTGCCCTGGGCACTAGACATGGTCTTCTAGATGCTTCTTCATTTACTTCTGTGGTCCTGGAGGTCTAGGTGGCTTCTTAGATCTGAATTTGTGATGATAGGGACCCCTCAACCCTTTTGCGGGCTGGCTCCGCACGGCACCAGATTAAGGAGGTGCTCAGCAGAATGGAGACGGGCAAAGATCTTTGAGGTTCAGGAAGCTGGTTCCTTTTCTGGGCTGTGACTAAAATAGGCTTTCTTCCTCAAATCTTGTCAACGCTGTCAGAGGGATTAGTCCTGCAGTGATGGGGGGGGGTGTAGCTGTCCTCCAGAAAACCTTAAGGCCATCTCTAACTCGTGAGGGATAGGGACCTCCGCTCCTCTCCCTGAAGGGTTATCTGGCTACTAGTTCATTAGAACTAAATAAACCAAAGCTCTCCCCCAGCCCCTCTAACCTGGCAAGGGTTCAACATTCCTTGCTAGTTCTGCTTCTCTAGTCAGGTTTCATTCCCCAAGGATGAAGTGACCTGATCACTAGAAAAGAGAGGAACTAGGATCTGTTTGTACACTTACTCTCTCCTACAGAACCCCTAATCCTCACCTCGGGAGGGAGGGAAAGTCTTATCAGCTGGGGCTTTCTCAAAGCACAAGTCCCTGTTTGAAAAGGCATTTGGGCCCGGTTCTAATCAACTCATTAGATCTTGCTTCATGATGCTGGGAACTACCTGAATCTAGTTGTAGCCTGACTCCTTCCTATGCCTGTGAAGCTGAGCTTTCTTGTCTGCTTTGGTGCTGCTGCCCTCCCCTGTAAAACAAGGAGTTAGGGACTAGCTAGCTCTTGAGGTCTTCACAGACCCCACTTCAACATGGAGTGTGCCCAAAGTGTCCGGGCGCTAGCTGCAACACTTCTGTGGGTACTGGCGTGGGCCTCCGGCTGGAAGTGGCGTGCTAGCTGGATTGTGTGAGGCAGCAGCCAACACCGCCACAGGCGGCCAGCAGATGAGGCTCGTTCTAAATGCAGGTGATGTTGGCGTTCCTTGTGGGAAAGGGGGAAATGCAGAGGATGCAGAAGCCTTTGTAAGCCTGCAGCTCAGGGAGTGAAATTGCATGGAGCATAGTCTGGCTTAGCCGTCCTACCATAAGGGGTCTTTAGGTCCCCCTTATGGTGCACAGAACGCCGCAGTCCTGCTCATGAGCTTAGAGGAAGCCACTATGGATTCTCTTGCCTTGCTCCCAGCCCGGTGTCCTCCTATAGTGTGTCCAAGCTGCCATTTCCCCCATCCATCATTGTGCAGAAAAGTGGTCCTTAGCTTCATGCTGAAGTAATCCTTCCCAAACAGTAGGAGGTGGGTGGGTGGGTGACCACTTAGTCTTCATGGTGTTCCTCTAGGGAGGATCCTACTACAAAGCTAAGCCCCTAAGTGCCTTTGTGGTTTGGCCTTAACCTTGCCTTCGGAAATGTGGAGTAGAAGGTGCTTGGTTCTATTCGCTATATATCCATCTTAGATGGATCCTTAAGATCCAATCCTAAGGATCTTCTCAGCCATACTACACCCTCCACTCATACAACAATTAAGTGCATGTAAAGTATAGGTGTTGAGGCTGCTCTCTGAAGTCATGTGCAGCTGGGAGGTGAGCTTCTCTGGCAACTTGCACGCTGTCCCCTGAGATCTGTGCTGGGGCTCTAGATGCCACCCTATAAAGGGCAGGTGGCCTCTGGTGGGCCTTGAGAGGCTCTAGGTGCCTGCCGTACAGCCCCCTTAGTCTCCGGTGAGGTACGACTTATCCTAGATGAAAAGTCTGTTCAGACAGGCAGGCCTCAGATACCACGGTTTCTTGCACACCACCATAAAGCGGCTAAATGAACTTCTTGGTTGCCTGGAGCACGTAAGAGCTACGTTTATACTACACCATAGCCTACTAAGTGTACAATAGTCCTAAAATGCCTGAACTAAATCTCCCCAAAATGCTGTCCCCTGAACCTTCAGCTGGTCTTTCTGCTGGTGCAGTGTCTGCCCCAGTGCTGACAGCTGCCGACTGATTGAGTTCTTGGGACGACAATGAACTTAGCCGCATGAACGGACTCTCCTCCCACACGATTGCTCTGTGGCTATGTGCTGCTGTTCCACAGCATTTTACCCACGGAGCTTCCAAAACTGGAGTCGGTCCTCTTGAACCCTGCTATTACCTTATCAAGTAGGCTTATGGAAGAGTTCAAACTGCCATTTCAACAGGCTTCACAGCATCCTCGCCAGGAGTAGATTCCATCTCAAAAACCATGTTCTTTACTCCTCCCCGAGCCGCATCTATTCTCCCACTAGCTCTAGCATGAGATCATGGCTGTGTGGTCCCACGTTCAGGCTCCACTTCTAATTCTGTCTCTACCACATCTGAGGGGGCTTCCTCCACGGATGTCCTGAGCCCCTCAATCATCCATGGGGGTTGGATCCACTTCTGAACTCTTGTTCCTGTTGACATTTTGACCTCTTTCCAGGAATCATGAATGTTAATGGCCTCTGGAACAGTGAATCCTTTCCCAGGTTTTGAACTTCCTCTGCCCAGATCCACCTGCAGGCTCCCTGTCTACAGAAGCTATATCCTTACAAACTGTCTCCTAAGAGGACTTAAGTCAGAAATACTCCAACTGTGGGCTGCAGAATAGAGGTGGTTAGCGTGAACACCTCAATCGCTCTGTAGGCCCCCCTCAGCTCTTGGGTGACCAGATGCATTGTCAATGAGCAGTTAACTAGAAAAGGATCTTTTGAGTAGCAGGTCTCAGCAGTAAGCTTGAAATACTCTAAGCCATGTTATCGGCTATCCAGGCTTTGTTGCTCCATTTTTGGAGCACAGGCAGGGTCAATTTAGCATAATTCCTAAGGGCCCTAGGATTTTTGGAATGGCCAAGGAACACAGGCTTCAATTTAGTCACCAGCTGCATTTGCCCCTGACAAGAGTGGCAGCTTGTTTCTCAGAACTCCTGCCCCAGTCTACTAGAAGTCCCTAGATGGCGTCCTACGATACAAAGCTGTTCTCACTATAGTGGAAATCTTCACTATCTTAGCTAGATCTTCTAGAGAACTTGCTGTATCCACTTGTGCTTCTATTATGGAGACCACTTCTTGAACCTCAAGAACGGACCTCTGCCGGCCTCAAACTTGAGCATCCCCGGGTCCCTCCACTCACACAAAATTGGAGAGTTGGCCTTGCTCTGGATTAAGCTTTAGTTTGAGGGAATTTTGAGCCAGACTTGACCCTCTAGCTCCATCACTCGAACTTTATATCCATGTCTGCATTAAGGCTGCTGGCTTTAACCTTCCTGTGGTCCCTGGTGAAGTACCAACTTCAAGAACTTTTCCTTCCACTTGAACGCTTCAAGTCAAAAAACAAGCTTAGCAGAGAAGGTACACTGAATGCTGATAGGCCCAAATCTGGGCCTTGTGATAGTTATACAAGTTGTGAATGCAAAGGAAGAGTTCCATCTCTCACACGGAGATCACTGTATATTAACTGGCTTACTCTTGTCTCAGGGAGGCTTGAACAGACGAGACAAGAGTACCAGGTGGGTGGACCAGTCAGAACACTCCTGTCCGTTTCCGATCCTATGTTGTGGTTCATGGTGACCTGAAACCATAATTATAATCTCAAAGGTCACTGATCACAGATCATAATTATGAAATCTCATGAACTATCAAAATGTGCTGCAGAGACGAATGGTATAGGAGGGAGTGGAAATGGCACAGATAGACTCCCGTTTTGTTTTGTTTTTTTTAAATGGAACATTTTTATTTGGAGACATCTGGAGCATTATTTTATCTTCATTTTCTATTAAGCCAGGAGCAGTCTTCCCGGAGCCAGGTGGGGGAGAATCATGTGAGGCTACATTAAGTTCGGTCTGAGACAAAGCCAACCACTTTGTATTCAGATGCAGCAGAAATACTGATTACATGCTAGAGGAGGCCACATTTTGGGTTCTCGAACCTGCTGCCGAGGAACAGATCCAGGGTGAAGCATTGCAATTCCTTTGAAAGCTGGCTACGACAGTCTAGTGTTGGTTCACAATGCTCTGCTGCTTCTTAGCCTCTGGCAGGTTTTCATGAAAATTGTATATACTCTGTTAGGGCTCCTCGAACTCACACTGCTCCTCTGGTTTTGTTTCAGAATCCTTTAAATGTCTTGTGTATATGACTCTGTGTGGGTGTGTGTTGTTGGAGGGCAGGGGGTGAGGTGGGGGCACTGCTCATTAGCACCTGTTGCTCCCTCGAGCTTGGGGGTGGCAAAAAGCTTCTATACTACCCCAAAAAAGTAAACACTGATAATATGGCCTTGCAGCAGTCAGGGGCACTAAGATCTAAGAACAAGTGAGAAGCGGAGCCGAATTGCTTCCAGTCACCAGTTAGCCACACCACAGTAGAGAGGTCTGAGGAGCAGGCCTAAGGCACCGAGGGGCAGCGGCCTGGAGGAGAGCCGCTTTGTTGTGGCTCCACACTGTCCGCCTCATGGAACAAGGCTCAATTACACCCTCCTTGGGGGTAACCTGCCTGGAGGTTAAGAATCTCCCTGAAGGCACAGTATTCAAGATGGTAGACCTGATCTGGGCACAAATCCTAAAAGAACAGAAGCTTCCTGTGTGCTGACAAAACTTAGGCCATTTGGGACTCTCGTTCTGAGGAAAGGCTCGGATGAGGTCTTACTTTTGCGAGTCACCAGGGACTCTCAGGACCCCAACACCCTGACCCATCGGAGGCGCCAAATGACCCAGACCTGAGAATGGGCAGCAAAAGTGGGCCACAGAGAAGGCATTGTTCTGAGAGAGTATAAAGCAAAGCCACAGGAGGGTAGGAGAGGCTTGTAACAGATCAAATGCCGGCCTCCAGAAACAGGCTTTGGGACTGGCTTGATGATTCCCAACCCCCGCCCCCTCCGGGGTCTCACCTTGAACCAAAAAGGCAGCCAAATTAAGCCAGGCTGAAATATTGTTAAAATTAATAACACTGCAGCATCTATACTTGACTAATAGCAAAAGCAGGAAGCGTGCCTGGAAGGTAAGGGTTTTTTTTTTTTTTCCCCCTCTAGGTTTTCAAAGAAGCAATAAATTCAATAATAAAAATATTTGTGAGAGACTGGTTTGTGGGTTTTTTGTTTTGTTTTCTTTTGTTTTATGTTTTTGCAAAGAATTAAGCTTTTTTTTCTTTTTCTTTCTTTTTTTTTTTTTTTTTTTTTTGCATTCATACAGGAGAGGCTACCTGGCTGGACAAACATACACTTTTTGGAATCCTGTATAATATCACGGAGTTGAAAACTGGAATGGCTTGAGCAGTCTCCGTGCTTCCCGTGGAAATGGCACGTGGAAATGCACTCCGTGCAGGGTTGCCACAAACTTTTTCTTAAGCGTGTAAGGACCCAAGGTACGCTTGTACAGGCTCAGATGTAGAGCAGCTTGTGCCGTCTCCTCCCAAGCGGGGGTGTGGGGAGCTTCTCAAAATACTTGAGTATTAGGTCCATAAGAATACTCTGAAACTCAACTGAGTGCTTTTCCAGATCCTGGAGTACAAAACCAGATCTCCTAAGCACAGGGTTTTGTTGAGGGCCTCTGACATGGGGATCTGCCCTGAACTATGTTCAGTTTCAGAATAGTGGTTGCTTCTAAGATGAATCCATCTGGTCGGGCTCCAGATGAATGAGTCACAGCTAGACTATACTCCTGGCAAAGTTTAGAAGGCCTCCAAACAGGAGCAGAATACTGGACTGAGCAAGTTTGCACTCAAGTTTGCACTCAGGGTACCCCCTTAGATGTTCTCAGATCTCCACGGATTGGGTTTGCCTGAAGTTTCAGGCTCCCTTGTTTCTGCTTTCCTTACCCGTGGTTTGTCTGGTCTTGAGTTTTCTTTAACTGCTGTTTGAAGACCTTCAGGGACTCCCAAGAACTGTTCCTCTGGCTCTACAGTTCTGGGCTTGAGTGTAGCCTAGTATCTAATAAGAATTCGCTTTGTAAAGGGAAAGTCTTTACTGAATTCAAGTGGTAAAAACTAGCAAAGGTTGGCCCAAATACCCAGTGTTGGACCCTGGGCTCGGACTATACTGCAGCAATAAAATGAACAGCTGATTGCAGAAAAGGTTAGCAACTTCTAGTCTACTTTCAGCGAGACAGAGGGCTCCGTTAGGGGGTGACTGGGTGGCTCAGTAGTTGGGCATCTGCCTTCAGCTCTGGGTGTGATCCTGTGTCCCAGATCCAGGGATTGAGCCCTGCATCAGGCTCCTTGCAAGGAGCCTGCTTCTCCCTCTGCTTGTCTCTGCCTCCTTCTCATGAATAAGCCTATTTAAGCCTTCCTAAGAAGGCAAGGGCCTATTGAAAAGCCTCCAGATAAGAGCATCCATGTTCTTCCTGACAGGTGTGGTTGGAGATTGGCAATGAAGTTTAAAGCCAAGTAAGGACCACTGAACTTCCAGGTCTTACGGGGTTCGTCCTAGCCAATCCTAAAGTCCCCTGGTGAGCTGTGGAAGTTGGGGTGGCTATCAGCTGTACACTACCAAATCCTGCGGTCGGTCTTGGTCCATGCCTAATGAACTTGACCAGACTTAAAGACCCGAGCTAAGGAAACAGGTTCTGTCATCTATATCAAGACACTACACTTGCCCCCTACCTCTGCTACTTGTGAAGAGGAGCGGTGGGGAGCTCTCCCAGATTCCTGACCTGAAAAATGTAGTATTCCCATAACATGCACAACAGGACAGGACACTGGTATGAAGCTCTAGGTGTTGACTAAATTGAACATGGAGTTAAATGTGACCAGCGTGTGTGCCCAGTAGGCAACTGCCTGCTTAAAAATAACAGCTCTGAATCCTGGGTGCTTTCACGGAGTAACCACATTCAGAGCATTTTCCCTAATATCAGGGTCCAGAGCGCTGACGTCTAGCTGGCCTTTCTACTATAGCCCTAAGGCCTAATGTCAATTAGGGGACAGTCTGACAAATACTGCATGTGGCCATATTTGTACCAGCTGTGCTTTGGAGGATACTTTTGAATTAAGATCTACTTAAATGGATAGAAGATCCCTACAGGCATTTAGCTTGGGTCCCAGATGACCTGGCATCCATCAAAGCCTAGCCCTGTGACTGGATTTTGGAGGTGACTATGCCTTCCCTTGAAGCTTCCTTTCAAGGCAGCAAGTTCCTTTCAAGAACTTGAGCCCAAGAGATCTCCAGTGCCATCCCAGGACAGCTCTGAAAATGAGGCTCTTTGTGAGCATAGTATCCTCCTGTATAGTACTAGGAGCGTACCTTTTGTGATGGAGGGTTATCAGGACCAGGCTTTAAAATGAAAGGATCTTGTTCAACCCTCTATCCTGATAGCTAACTTCCGGAGCCCAGCTGTGGCTCTTCCTCAAATGAGGGCTTTAGTTGAGAGTGACTCACCCAGCTTCTGGTGGGTTTTTGTTTTTGTTTGTCTTCTATTGGAGTTCAACTTGCCAACATCTAGCATAACACCCAGTGCTCGTCCCATCAAGTTGCCCCCTCAGTGCCCGTCATCCAGTCACCCCACTCCCTGCCCACCTCCCTTTCTACAACCCCTAGTTTGTTTCCCAGAGTTAGGAGTCTCATGTTGTCTCCCTTTCTGATATTTCCTTTTTTTTTCCCCCTCCTTTCCCCTTTATTCCCTTTCACTATTCCCCCAAATGAATGATACCATGTAATGTCTGTCCTTCTCCGATTGACTTATTTCACTCGGCATAATACCCTCCAGTTCCAACCACATCGAAGCAAATGGTATTTGTCGTCTCTAGTGACTGAGAAATATTCTGCAGTATACACAGACCACACTTTTTGTTTGCTCTAACTGGCTTTACTAACCCATTCATGAATAGGCAGCTATTCCACACAAGTAGAGAGCTGCTCCGAGGATCTGTACAAAATTGGGATGGTCTTCTAGGCAGGAAGGTGGGGTGAGGAAATCAGAATAAAAGATTTTAGGCCAGGAGCTCTTCTAGGGGGTGAGGGAGTGAGCAGCAAGGTTTTCATCAACCAGGTTACCTCACAAGTGCTGATCAGGAACGTACAGATGGACTGCTGTTCCATTCTTGGGATGAGTTTTAAGTACCTGCTTCTTGAAACTACAAAACCCAAACTGCCTATGGCCAAGCAGTCAGGGGGAAAAAATAGCTTCACAAGATCTGCTTGTACTGAGAATGGAGTCCAAGAGTAGACCCCAACACTAGGGACCTCCGAGGGGAGGTGGTCCCACTAACATGGGCTGGAAGTACTGCCGCTGAAGTTGTGCAGCATGGACTGTATTAAAGCTACAAATGGGGGGGGGGGACAGGAAAAACCTACAAAGCCGACTCCCTATTCTAACGGATTCCTCCATTCTTAGCACAGCTGGTGAAGTAGCCTTCTTGGCTTTTACGAGCCACAGGTGGCTTTAAGGTCTTAAGGAATGAAGGGATGAAAAGTATTAGGGGAATTGCTCAACCTGAATGAGTCAAAAGCAGTATCTCCATCAGTCACTTGAGCTCAAAGAAAAAAAAAAAATCCTGGTGGTGAGAAGCAAAAAGTCTAAACTTATTGCCCTAACCTTGTAGATCAGTCTGCAAAGGTCAAGCCCTCGTCTTCCTAATACATTCCATTTGTAACTTTCCCTCTTCCAGGATCGAGAAGCAGATCCTATCTGCAATCCCTTTCAGGGGATCAAAAGCATGGAGGGATTATCCTCCTAGGCAACATGCCTGAAGTAAGGGTTTGGAGCACAACTGCCGAAGAACAGGGCTGGCTGCCTCCTACCCTAAATTCTGTGCCGTTTCCTGTGAATGGAGGACCGGACACCACTCTATGCCGGGGCCTCCCTGTTCTCCAGAGGTGAAATCCAGGTGAATCTGTGCTATAGTCTCTATCAAGGCTGGGGTCTTCAGGGCTCTGGGGGAGCCGTAGTTTCTACCTTAGGGACCCAGACAAATCTTGGATCTTCTTTCCTTATTAGTATCTTCTTGGGTTCTCTCTTCTCTGCCTCCAGAGAACTAGGTCAGGAAACCAGCGGCTCGCTGGGGACTTCACATACTAGTGTGCCTAGAGAAACGTGTCCAATGTTGCTGACAGGGCTTCTGATTGTACAGGTCATGGTGAACCTGGAAACCATCTTGTGCCTGGTGCTCCAAACGGTAGTTTTCTGGGTTGGATGAATAACTATCCCTTGGTTGCCTACCTGGGAGTTCAGGGAGTCCTGCCAGGACGCCATATCTGTTCTGCCAATACCTTGGTGGTCCTCCTGGTCCCTCAAGGGGGGGCTTCTCGGTTGTAGAAAGCCTGTAAGGGATCTGTCACTCCCTGGGGGTTATCTGCCCTGGAAAAATGTATCTATTTTCTAGGATTCTCTCTAACCCCTCACCCCCACCATCTTCTGGAGGGATTTCAACTCCTTCTAGACCTTGAGCTTATCACAAAACCAGGATCTCTATCCTGAAAACCATTTCCCCACTAACACTAGTGCCTTACCACGTTTGCAAGACCTTCCTAAATGTCTGGGGTCTGAATGTTCCCAAACAGACTTCAACCTCTTCAAATCTCCCTGACAGATCTAGGTCTAAAGCGCTTCTGGCCCAGCTGACACCTGGCCCAGGGACTGACAAGTCTCCAGCTATTTTGTTCAGGTCTCCTTTGCAAGCTGTTCTTTAGCTGGTCCCTATCCTGCTCTAGGTTTGGTCTCAGGACGTCATAGCTTCAACTAGCAGCTAGGTGCTTGCTCTCCCTGCCCTCCGCCCCCCGCTCTCCTCCAGTAGCACTCTTCTGAGCTGCCATTCAGTGTGTTGTAATGCCTACTACTGGTCCCTACTAGAATTTCCTAGGTGCTCCAAACATGGAGGATTCTGTGATTCACCATCTTCCTTAAACCAGCTAGATCTCCACAATTCCCCATCCCACACTTATTTTTAGAAAGCCTAAAACTGATGCTGCTTCAGGTTCCTGCTGTCCTTGCACTGATGGTTTTCTTGGTATCTTGGTGTTTAGGAGCTATTCGGAAGTTTAGAAGGGGCTGAGGGAGAGCTGGTGTCCCCTTCCTGTTGGGTTATAAATTGGGCAATGGTGCTGCCGCCATGGTTTCTAAATACAGTGGCATCTCCTAGCAGGCCCCCCACCCCTTCCACAAATCCTCCAAAATCCATGTCTGATGGGGAATCCTGGGAAGGAGCTTAGGGGGTTGAAAGCTAGGCCCATGTGTGAAATTAAGCCCATGGTGACTTGTATCAGATGAACAAGCCTGGCAAATGGTACTCCTGATACTGACCTGTAAGGAGGACCATCTTTGAGATATGCTAGCTTCTTGGCTATTACATTTTACTTAAAATCTGGATGCCCCAAAGCACTTAAAATGTGAAACCCAAGATTGGAGTAGAAACCAGGGTTTTTTGGTGCTAGGAAAGAATTACCTTGGCATCCTGACTGAAGCTCCACATGTCAAAGGGCACTGCCAGCAGCCATTCAGTGGTACCTAGATGTTCCCCAGGGGGCTTTCCTGAGTACCAACTTTGCTACTGAAACTTAACATTTCCAGTCATCCTCCCTACAAAACGTTCTCCATGTTTCTAACTTTAGCAAGGGACTATCAGATAACCAAACTTAATGCTGTCTTGGTAAAAGTCTCTGTAGAACTACTGCCACGTGGCTTTAGAAAGAGCCAACTCTTGTCAGCAAAAGGGCTCCCACCTTAGATATCTGGATGCCTTAGAGTCTCATACTCATGTACCCAGTACATAGGAGAGACTAGGGGATGGCTTGGTGGCTACCTGCCACAGGACTGGGGTCTAATCGAGGAGGAAGTTGTCCCAGCACATAGGGCAGGAGCCTTCAGTTCTGGACTTCACCTGGTTGAATGACTGAATAGTGGAGAGGATAGGCACTACCCTTGATCAAAACTGGAGATGTTGACGATCTTTATTACTAGACTTCAAGGCAATCCTGGCTCAAGACACTTCTCCAACATGGTCTCCGGAGAACCCTCTACTGAAATGACCAATGATGGTTGAATGTGACTAACCTAGAAAATGCTGTGAGGCCTGTCAAAGTTTGATCAGTCTTCTAGACACCTGATTCTGTGAATGTAGTTTAGGCATTGCTTTTTTTTTCTTTTTTTTTTTTTTTTAAACCTTAAGCAGTTTTAGTTCACAGGACTTGAGCAGAACTATAGACTTCCATACATGCCCTCTGCCTCCCTCACATGCAGTGTCCCTCCCTTGCTGTGAATATATACCACCAGATGGTACATCTGTCCACCAATGGACCTACATGGACCAAACCTCTCCCACAAAGCCCATAGCTAATATTGGGGTTAATTCTTCGTGTACATGGCTAATGAGCTTAGACAAATGACCTAACCACTATTATGGTATCTCCCTGAATATTCTGCCCTAAGAATATGGAGTAGTTTTTTCAAATTCAAACCTAATATGTTGAGGGGGCCTTGGTTGGAGAACCTCTTGAGCTCCTTTGTATGTGACCAGGCTTTGGTCCACACAGACCTGCCTTCACACTGTTACCGTGATCCATGCAAGGAGCAGAAGCTCAAAGACCCAAAAGCACACAAAACAAGGGGCTGAGGAGGTAAGGAAGGGTGTTCCAGACATAAAACTGATCTTTGAATCTGCGCTAGAGGATGGAGGTGTGAAGGTAGCAGAATTGAAGAGCATGGTGGATAGGAGCTAGTGTTGCACAGACTAGGAGCAGAGGGGAGTGCAACTTGCTGGCTATACCGGGATGGGGGCCATGGAGGTAGCATTCTCTATACTCCAAGCTCCAATAGACCTTGGAGTTCCAACAACTTGGAGTCCCCTCCTGCAGGGCCTTCTGGACCATAGAAAGCAGGCTCACAAGGCCTGAGGAGGTGGGTATAACACAAGTCCTCACTGTTGCTCCTTGGTGCATCACCAGTGTCCAAAGCAGACAAGAGTCCAGGAAAGTCCCACCACGTCAATGACTGGCTGTGTGGTCACACAGGATGTCTGTCCTTTCAACTAGTAGCAATTTTTCAAGCTCCTAATACTGCTGAAAAATACTAGATTTCAGCAAACTAGTAGACAAGACCTCTCTTCCCGGAAGACAGGCCAAGTCTTCCTTAGCACTACAGGTTTCAACAACTTGAAGAAGTCAACTGCAAAATGGTTCTGGCAGCCTTAGGAATTCCACCCCACTTCCCTGAGGTCAGCCCAGCCAAGGGTGTTTTCCGTTGTAACCAGCAGGTTCCTGGGGGAAGTCCGGATCTCCAGGGCCCCATTGCAAAGACCCAATTACCGGGAACTGGGCAAAAACCTTGAGAGGCAAATTTGCAAAGCTTGGACTGAGCCTGAACTTCTATGTACTTTCCAGTGGTGTTCCTCTAACCTTACTCTACTGCATTGGTGAAGTGTTAAAGTGAATCCCCTGCATATAACTGATCCAGGAAGATGAAGTCATTACTGACAAGCCCAGACACATTCCTTGCGCTGCCCCTGATCCTTATCAAAGGCAAGATTTATCAAGTGATAGAAGTGAAAACACAGGGAGGGGAGCGGCGCGGGCGATGCGGGCCTGGCCTTGGCGCCCCTGCGAGCCCCAGGCCGGCGACCCCGCCCGGTGAGTGGGCCCCTGGGCCCGAGCCCATGTCGGACGCCGCCGGCCGCGCGTGCACGCGGTGCCTGAGGATGATGCCCACGTCGCGCTGCTGAGCTGCTGAGCCTCGCGCTCTGCATCTCCCTGGCCTTCTGGGTGGTGTCTCTGACCGCCAGCACCTACTACGGCAACTTACACCCTATTTCTCCTTGGCGTTGGCTGTTCTCTGTCGTCGTTCCTGATTTGATCGTCTCCAATGGCTTTAAAAAGAAAAGTCTAGACCACAGTGGGGCCTTGGGAGGGCTTGTGGTTGGATTTATCCTAAGCATTGCAAATTTCAGCTCTTTTACCTCTTTGCTGATGTTTTTCCTTTCTTCTTCAAAACTCACTAAATGGAAGGGAGAAATAAAGAAGCCTCTAGATTCAGAATACAAAGAAGGTGGGCAGAGGAATTGGGTTCAGGTGTTCTGCAATGGGGCTGTGCCCACAGAGCTGGCCCTGCTGTACATGATAGAAAATGGCCCCGGGGAGATCCCAATAGATTTTTCCAAGCAGTACACCGCTTCCTGGATGTGTCTGTCTCTCTTGGCTGCACTGGCCTGCTCTGCTGGAGACACCTGGGCTTCAGAAGTGGGCCCGGTTCTGAGTAAAAGCCCGCCGAGGCTAATAACAACCTGGGAAAAAGTTCCAGTTGGGACCAATGGAGGGGTCACAGTGGTGGGCCTTGTCTCCAGTCTACTTGGCGGTACCTTTGTGTGCATCACCTACTTCCTCACACAGTTGGTCTTCATTAATGATTTAGGCATTTCTGCTCCCCAGTGGCCAATTATTGCATTTGGGGGTCTGGCTGGATTACTAGGATCAGTTGTGGACTCATATTTAGGAGCTACAATGCAATTTACTGGTTTAGACGAAAGCACAGGCATGGTGGTCAACAGCCCAGCGAATGAGGTGAAGTACATAGCGGGGAAACCCATTCTTGATAACAACTGAAGAAAACAGGTTCACTGCATTGTTATTGCCCTCTTACTCCCAACTGCTGCTTGGGGTTTCTGGCCCATGGAGTGAACTTTTTTTTTCCTTTACAAAGGTTGAAAACTGTGGCAAAGTCAGCTAAATTTGCAATTCCAAGTTTCATCCTAAGAAGAATAATTGTAATGGCAAAGAGGAAATACCAGCTCTTCCCATATTCCATTGTGATGAAATTCCACATTTTTCCTCTCATTAACTCCCCTGTAACAGCTGACCTCTTTGTAGTGAAAGAGATGTGTGCATAGACCTTATTCATATTTTTCTTCTGAATAGAGCTTCTTAAGCAATGAAACTATAATGTCCCTATATATTGCTGAGCTGAAAGTTCCTACGTGGTAAATACAAATTTTGTTTTGTTTAAACCAGTGTAGGGACTAAAAATATAATGCCACTAGTACCAGTTGCCCAAATTTTAGTTTTGGGGAATTTAAACTGATGTGTGTGGAAGCCTGAATAAATGTAGTCCTGGACTTCTTCCATTACTTGCTATTTCCAGTTGTGAAAAGTGTGGAGTTTAAGTTCTTAGTATGCTACTCCACATTTGTTTTTCCTTCCTCAGGGTTAGAATGAAAATAAAGTATATGTCTTTTTCATATGACCATTGGAATGCACGAAAAAATTATTTTTAAGTGAAAGAGATTTATCTTCTATCTAAAAAAGTGCACCTTACATTTTAGTTGATTTCTGAGCAGAAATTATTCTGAATTCAATATTTGTTAATGTATTTTCTAGCTTTCTTTGAAATTTGTATAGGAATCTGTTTTACTTTGGCATCCTGAATAGTTAGTCACTGGAAAACTATTGTAATTAGTTTTTTCGTTTGCTACCTAGAATTCATTGGAAGATGCTATGACTTCTATTCTGAGCTTAAGTTATGCTCTCCTGTACAATACAGACTCAACTAAAATGAAAAAAAAAGTGAAAACACAAACGGTTTTGAACTTCATATACCACAGGACTCCATTTCTATATAGTTCTTCACCCTTGTCTGAAACTTCTGCATATTATTTGTAGCAGTTCTCCACCGCTGTATGGTATTTCATTATAAACCTACTATGGCTTATCCATTCTAGTGTCATACACTCAGTGGGCTGCACTAACTGTAACCGTCCCCAAGCTGTCATGTCGAATATGGCAACTGGTGTACAGAAATGCGCTCTATGCACTCTGCAGTAAAACCCGTGTTCTAGGCTTCATGCCTGGCTTCAGAGTGTGAAGTGGTGAGGGGAACACATCGGAATGGCCTTCCAAAAAGTAATTCACTTTGACAGAGCAACTGGAACACTCCTATGTATTTGCCGAGGCTTAGTAAAATCTATAACCCTGCCTTGCTGTTGACTTGGTACAATCTTTCAAGATGGAAACGCATTGGAGGTGTTTCGTGCTAAGAAATAGGTGTGGGAGTGGGGGATTCCTGGGATACTCCAAGGGAAACGAGGTCACCTTTCCTTCCACCTCAACATGTCCCCACCTCTGAAGATGGAGGTGAAGATCAAAGAGCCTAAGGCAACTATCCTAACCACCTCACTCCTTAATGATTATCCCTGCTGCCTCTAGAACAAGATAATGGCAAGTGTTCTCTCATCTTGTCTGCAGCCTGGTAAGACCCGGGTGTTGAGAGGCTGAAAGAAAAGGCTTCACTGGTGATGTCCTAAAGTAGGCCGTGTGACCTTCTGTTACAGCTGCAGAAACAGCAAATGGAATCCTGCTTTCTCCTGTCTTCTGAGCAGGACTCTTGTCCGTGTGGCACATCGTGGGTAGTAAAAACACAAGTGGCTCTCTGGATCCTCGGAACTATGTGTAGTTTAAGACAACCATGGTAGAGACTATAGAAGTCTCTAGACTTCTGTAGAAGTCTATACAAGTATAGAGCTGAAGGGGACTTGGGCCTCCAAGGACACTAGGAAATAGGCTGAAAATGTTCAGAGAAAGCCACAGCCAGTACAACTCACTCAGCTTGTTTTCCTCTAGACCTCATTCCCCAGACTCTGGCTCCTAGGCCTACACTGGTTCAAAGAATCCCTTGGAGGCTGGTACCTACTCAAGAATTGCCCAATAAGCAATTCCTAGGTCTCCATTCAAGTCCTTGCCTATTTGGTTGATGTTGGAGCTCTAGGAAGCCTGGCCAGGTGGGGCTTCCAACCAGTTCAACTAGTAATATGGCTGTTCCTACCTATACAAGTGGGTTTCTGTATGTGGTTCTTAAGTCTAAACCCAGCTTGGTGCCCTAACCATGTTTGGGCAGGTAACTTAAGACTTATTTACCAGTGTAAAACCACTAAACCAGCAAAGCTAAAGCCACCAGGGTTTCCCACTGACCTACTTTTCTGCTTGTATTTTCAGTAGAAGGGAAAAACCCATTCGTATCCTATAGAACATTAGTGGGGGGGGGGGAAACAATGTGGCCTATAACTAATGGATGCTAGTCCATTCAAATATGGAGTACCTAGAGTGGTCAAGGCAAGATGGGGGAAGTGTAGGGGTCCTCAACTCCTGCTCCCACAAACTTCCCTAAATAACTTTCAAAACATCCTGAACACCTATGAATACAACCTGAGATGTAAAGAGAACAGCTGGAATGCTACAGTTTTTGCTCCTGACAAGGAGTGGAAGGGGGGGAACCATGACAAGCCTAGGTGAAAGTGAAGCCCCCACAAGCTTCCAGGCATGAAAACCCAGCCATGGGCAAATGGGAACTTAAAAAAAAAAATCCATGCCTGAGCTTTCCCTGACTGAAAAGTGCTTAGCAGGGAAGTAGTGCAGACTCGGGGAGGGGGCAGTGAAGCTTCAAGATTCCTGAAGACCCTAGTAGAGGAGCACCCGGAGGAAAAGCTCATAGCAAATCGTGGCCTGATCTCGGTAAAGCTCATAGCAAATCGTGGCCTGATCTCTAATACTGCCAGAGCACCACAACCCTCCTGGACATTTGGGAGAAGCCTGCCAGTTACATGGGCCTGCTCCAGAGCTCTTTGCCCTAGAGCCCAGCAATGGAGGTGGCTGTCCTCTATTCCCTTCAGGAGAAGGGGGTCCCTGGGAGCGTAGGTCCAGGAGCACAGGCCCTGGATCCGAGGACACCTAAGCGGACAAAGCTGGCTATCCTGTTCCCCCAGGGAGACTGGTGGAAATGCGGAGGGCACAGGAAAACAAGAGCTTTCCTGCCACTGGGCACCCTGCGAGTTGTACAGATTGGTGCATCCTCACCTGTCCCCGGGAGCATCTGGACCAGTGTGGACGAGGAGGCCCCGGTTCAGTACTCACACGGAGCTCTTGGCTCTGGAGATCTGGCTGCCTCCATTTTTTTTTTTTCTCCTCGACTTTCATAAGGAAGGGGCAAGACCTAGGGAACAAAGGCCTCACAGGACAAACAGCTCATACTGAGTCCTGCACCTGGCAAGAGGCAGGGCATCTCCTCTCAGGCACAGACACCTGAGAATCCGTGCAACAGGCCCCTCCCCAGAACTACCAGTAGAATAAAGGAAAAGCAAGCTCACTGGACAAGCAGCGCTGGAAAGCTCCAGGGCTGAAGGGGAAAACAGCATAAAGAAGAGGGTTGGAGATGCCTGGATGGCTCAGCAGTTGAGCATCTGCCTTTACCTCAGGTCATGATCCCAGGATTTGGGATCAAGTCCCACACTGGGCTCCTTGCAGGGAGTCCGCTTCTCCCTCTGCCTGTGTCTTTGTGTCTCTCACGAATAAATTTTGAACAAAAAACCCACCCTCTTTCGTTAATCACAACTTTTTTTTGTATAAAGTTAAAAATTCCCAAGATTTTTTTCTTCCCACCTTAGCTACATTTTACCAACTTGTTTCTAAGCTTTTTCCTTTTGGACTTTCATATTGCTACAATTACATGTTTTAGATAGATCTCTTCTGGATTCCCTTCAATGTAGTCAGCTTAATTCTGGTAGACCCATGGGATATGGGGGGGCGGGTTGTCTCATTTTGTTTTCCAATGATAAAAGTTAATGCCTTCTAACGCCTGGATCAAGATACACCCAAAACCAATTGGAACACCATGTTGGCTCATTCTGTGAGACTACAGTCTCTTCCCAGTCTGCCCCCCTCTTCTATCTTTACATTTTTGTAGTTGATGAGTATTGCTGGTTTACTTAAATTTGGATTTGAGCATCTTCTAACATAGAGAATGAAATCCATTCTAAACCAGGAGGATCACCCTCTAGGGTCCCCTTTGGGAGACTCTATTATCTACTCCACCTTTTTTTTTTCCCTTTTACTATTTTAAAAATTTTCACTTTAATGGTCCTTTTTCTTGTCTGGCCTTATTTAAAAACACTGAATCATGAATGAAAGATCACCAATACTGAAAAAATACAAGACTCTTAAAGTATGAGCAACCATATGTCAACAAATCAGTCAATCTAGAAGAAAACCAATGCTTGGGAATCATGATGCCTGATTTCAGGCTGTATCACAAAGCTGATCATTAAGACCATTATAGCACTGGCACAGACACTAGATCAATGGAACAGAACCCAGAAATGGACCCTCAACTCTGGTCAACTAATACTGGATACAGCAGGAAAGAATATCCACTGGAAAAATGACACTCTTCAAAAAAAAAATGGTGCTGGGAGAATTGGACCACCACATGCAGAAGAATGCTACTGGACCATTCTTACACCATACACAAAGATAAACTCCAAATGGCTGAAGTATCTAAATGTGAGACAAGAATACAACATCCTAGAGAACGGACAAAAACCTTGAATTTGTCCACAGCCTCTTGCAAGACCAATCTAATAAAGGTGAGGGAAACCAAAGCAAAAATGAACTTGGAACTTCGAGATTAAAAGCTTCTGAACAGCAAAAGAAACCAACTAAAAGACAACCTACAGAATGGGGGAAGATACTTGCAAATGACCTATCAGATACAGGGCTAGTATCCAAGATCTATAAAGAGCTTATCAAACTCAACACCCAAGTAAACCATCCAGTCACTAAAGGGGCAGAAGACCTGAAGTGTCTCCAAAGACCTACATATGGCCAACGGGCATGTGAAAAAATGCTCTATCACTTGCCATCAGGGAAACACAAGTCAAAAACCACAATGAGACCGCCTGACACCAGCGAGAATGGCGAAAATGAACAAGACCGGAAACAACAAATATTGGAGAGGTTGTGGGAGAAAGGGGAACCCTCTTGCACTGTTGGTGGGAATGCAAACTGGTACCGCTACTCTGGAAAACTGGAGGTTCCTCAAAGTCAAATACCCAAAACCCGACAATTGCACTACTGAGCACTTACCCCAAAGATATGTAGTGAAATGCTAGGACACCTGCACCACGATAGCGGTGATGTCCACAATAGCCGAACTATGGAAGGAGTCTCCATGTACTTCATCAGGTGACTGGATGAAGATGTGGTCTGTATATGCAATGAAATATTACTCAGTCATTAAAAATGACAACCACCATTTGCTTCAGTGTGGGTGGAACTGGAGGGTATTATACTGAGTGAAGTCCATCAGAAGGACAAATCCTATGGTTTCACTCATACATGGAATATAAGAAATAGTGAAAGGGATTGAAAAGAGGGGATCTGAGGGGGGTTGGAATTAGAGGGAGATTAACTCTGGGGAAACAAAGGGTTGCAGAATGAGGGGTAGGTGGGGGGGATAGGGTAGCTGTGACAGACACTGAGGAGGGTATTTGATAGAATGAGCACTGGTTGTTATAGTAGGTTGACAAATCGAATTTAAATGAACAAATATGGAGTACCTATAATGTATAGTGGTAATCTAAGGGAGCAAATGTGCCTCCACCAGCAAGGAGCCCCTTCTCTAGTCAGTGGTGTAGACCATATAGCCAAGTGAGTATAGGAAAGTCTCAGGTCATAGATCCTGCAAGGACTTTGTGTTTGGTCTTCTACTTAAAGCTCACCACTAGATTCCCATTTCACTCAATGCGGAAAAAATAGCCATTAAGAGCCTTAAGTTCTTGTTGTAGAAGACGGGTGGTAGGGAAGAGACCAGTTAAGAGCACCATGTAGAAATCAAGATGTGGTTTGGCCCAGGGTGTACATGGCAGTGGAAGTGAGAATGGGCCCAAAAAACCTTTTTTTCAGGAAGGATGAACAATTGCTGGATACTCGAGGTAGGGAGGCCAGTATGAAAAAAGTTCAAGAAAGTGGAGTGAGGAACCAAGCTTGATCAATAAGAGCAAATAGCTTTGACAGTGAACTGCTTGAAGCTTAAATTCTCATTAAATTCTGCTCAGAGCTTCTCCTTTCCTTGCGCCTCATGCTAGGTGGTCTTGTTCTAGAACACCAGCATGGACCACAACTCCAAACAAAGGACCTCCCAACGTACCATCAGGGAACAAGAACTTTGGCCACAAATGCCCAGTTTCCTGGTACAATCAAATATGACAGCACTCCAAAGATCAAGGAGATGGAGTGGAGAGCCAGCTTTCACTCAGGAACCTGACCAATAACCCTTCTGGGTCTACAGTGTGGGCCTTGACCTTCATACATCATAACTGTGCTCACTAGGACAGGACACGGCTTGAATCCTCTGTAGATGAAGTAGGAGCATCCTACCTAGCAACGTCTTGTGTTCTGCAAGAACACTTGGTTTCCTTGGCAAGGTCAAGAAGTGTGCTTCTTAAGCTCTATGCTGTCTTTAACTGGCTAACAAGGTGAGAAGTACCTTGGAATTCAAGATAGTTGGGTCTTAGGGGTCAGGGATAAAGAGGGCTTTTTTCCTCAGGTGTATCTTATGTAAAAACTACACATGCTTGTTATACCTTGAGTTTGGGCACATGTTTTGATCATGGTACTAGTAGTTTATACAAGAATATTCTTACAAATTCACACACACCAGAAACCATTGACAGGTTCCTACAGGGAACCAAGACAAGGGAAAGTTAACCAGAGAACAATCTGTGGTGACAAGTGACCGTAGCAAGAAGAGTCAAAGAAGGCTGAGCCAATGCGAAATAGAAAAAGGTGACCTGAAGTCTTCTGTTCAGGGAGAGCCTGTAGCCCTGGAGTGAAGGAAAGGAAGCTGGCTGATACCATTTAAAAAAAAAAAATCTTAACCAGAAGCCCAGAGAAGCTGGGAAGTTCATGTCTGCAAACCAAGTATGGTGTTTAAAAAAAAAAAAAAGGCGGGGGGGCTTCTAGTCTGAAACCACCCACCTCCTCTAGAGTTACCACCAGGATAGACTCCACTTCTAGGACACTGGTACCCCTGGTGATGTCCAGTGAAACCAGATTCTCCGTGGGCCTCTAGACAGGCATCGAACACAGGAGATTCCAGGGCCACACAAGGCCAAACTTGTGTTCTTCTAAAGAATGCATCAGGCCTAGGTCAAATGACCGAATCCTCTCAAATACCGCTTTACTCCCACCTCCCCGAGGTTTGAAGGACAGTGATGGGTCTCCCCAGGTGATAGACCTCAGCACAACACGTACAGAGGATGGAGTCTGGCCAAAGTTCTTCAAACGCCTTCAAGTCAGGCTGAGCTTGACTTCAAGTCAGGCCTGACCCTCATGCACAAACTAAGTCAAGTCAGCATGAGCCTTAGGATCAAGGTTCAAACCAGGACCAGAGATTGAATGGGAATAACCCTCAGACGCAAGATGGTAACCTGGTGAAACTGGAGTCTTTTGACCTCGGAGTTAGCTTGGTCTCAAATTTGTTGTACTGACCTTCTATGCAGTATGAGCTTGTGATTACTTGTGTCAGATGACATCCAGTTTGATAGTTCAGTCACTGGAAAGTTGCAGGCATTTAGTGACCCCTCTCTAGGCATGTATCACTCCCAGGACCCTGGCATGAGAGGAATTGACTATCAAACTAGCAGGACTAGGCATGCTGCTTCTCTAGGAATCTGTGATCAATCAACTGAGGCTTTTTGTTAGCTCTATATTGTATTCTCTCTGCCCTAGATCCTTCCATATTATCTGTTAAGTTGTATACTACGTGGCATGGCCACCCCTATACTGGCCTGCATGAAGCCAAGCCGCCTTGGCTCTGCATCCTACTCCAAAATAGCAGCTGTAAGGGTGAACTGTTCCACAGGTCTGAGCCCTCCAAGACCCAATGTGCTGGGTCTTCCAATTCTTCACATTAGTGCAGAGACAGCAACTTGCCCTTGTCTTGGAAAGTATCTCCTGACCAGTTCCAGATCCCTGACCACCGTAGTGACCCTGAGGCACATCTCTCCCTAGAGCATTCTCCTTGCATGTGCTTGAAGCACAGCCAGATTCTTAGCACCACCACCCCATCCCAAAAATCAGAGGTCCCTTGGCTTTTTGACATGGACCAAGTAGAGCTCTGACCTCTCACCAGCCAGAGGTGCTAGCTCCATGAACTAGGTCAGCTTGGGAAAGCCCTTGCCTAGAGCTGGGCTTAGTGGTCAGGGCTGCCTCTGGGACTCCTTCCCTACTGCCTACCCCTGGCCTCTAAGGATGTGGCTATTTCTGTCTGTCACTGTTCTGTCCTTGAGTAGAGGAGGTATACAGTACTAAGTCCATCTGCTTGTCTTTGGGTCTGTAACCAAAGATATCCTGGGATACAGGATGCCAGGAGCTTGGGGAAGATGATCTTTCCAATGATCCTGCTCTGACTACAGTATTCCTAGGACAAACTCTCCTGAAGGGACTTTCTTAACCTGCCTGTTCTACAATCGTCCTGGGAGATGAAATTCTCTGTAGAACTAGAGAATAGACCTAGAAGTTTAAGGCTGACCCAATTTCCTGCATGTTGCTAGAGTTAGGGGTACCTCAATGATATCAAGGCGAGCCCTGGTTCTGCAGACCACTTGGTTCTATTGACCCAATCTGAACAGATTACTTCTGCTCTACCTCAAGTTCATGAATTCTCTTCTGTCCTCTCTATTCGAGTCCAGCCAGTGAGTTAGAACTTGGGAAAGTCCAATAGTTCTCCAACTGAAATGCACGTCTTCTATTTCGAGATTTTCTATTTTCCATTTGTTTCAAGTGTTCATAACTGTTCATTGGAGCATCTGACAACCCTTCTCTGATCGTTCTAATCTGTTCTCAGTGTTCACTTCTTGTCTGTCTTCCCCCTTCAAGCTGAAATTTTCCTGGCTCTCAGTAGGAGTAATTTTCGGCTGTATTGAGAAATCAGGCTTAAAATCCTGTTCTTATAAAACAGGCCTATGTCCCCATTTGAGCAGGTAGTTAATCAGCCCAGAATGTACATCACTTTCACGAGCTGTGGATCAAATGTCCATTCAAAAAAAACAAACAAACAAACAAACAAACAAAAAAAAAACAAAAACAAATGTCCATTCAGTTAAGCACCTGCAGAGCTCTCCTGGTCGGTCTCCAGGTGTGTTGCCCAGATGGCAAGACTCCAGTCATTCCCTCCATGTTAGCTGGAGGGGGAAGTGTGCTGCTGCCCCAGACTCCAGGAGGTGTCCCTCTCCTAATAACTGTAAAGGGAACAGCTTCTTCTGTGAACTCTGCTGTGGTAGTGCTCATTATGGTCAGAAAGGAGCTTGGGTTGTTTTCCTCTCACCAAGAATGGGCAGGTGCCAGTAAAGCACTCTTGTCCCATTGGGTGTCCTTGCCTCAGGCTTCTGGCTGGAGTTATTCCTTGGGGCTATTTCTTATCTGTGCCTGTTGGCATCTCCTGGCTGCAGACATCTGCAGCGCCCAGGCAAGGGCATCTAGGAGCTTAGAAGATCACCCAGGAAATTTTTTTTGCTGGTTTGTTGCTCATGTCTCAAGATCCCTAGCAAGTATGCTGACTTCTCTATTCTAGAATCTTCTGGCAGGGGACTTCTTCAGGGAATAGGTCACTTCCAGCCACCACTCTAAAATTAAGCTGCTGACAACAGGGACTACTCAAGACCATGAAAGAAGAGTGAATTTTGTTTTTTTTTTTTTTTGAAATACAGAATTTTATCTAGAAACTGTTTAAAGTAGAAAAAAACCCTGTCAAGAAAGACCAGGTGGAAAATGGGTTCCCAATAAAATGGTATTTTAGGGCAACAAAAGTCTAAAAGGCCACAAAAGAGAAATAGCACCACTGTTATTTGAACAATGGCTAGTTACTTGCATTTTTTTGGCATTGTTAATCACTGAATCTGGGTTGTCCTCTGAATTCCACACAGAGCATGCACTACACAACAATTTTATCATAAAATATCTGCTTTCTACACACATTTTAGGACAAGCTACCACCAGGAACAAATCAACACAAATACATTGGGGGCTGAACAATCTCAGTAGTGGGTGACACACATTTTGCAGAATTCTGCCAAACAAAGGAACTGAATAGGCTAGGGGCAAAGCAATGAGGAAGAGTTAAGGAATGAAATATTTTAAATATTAATAATTAATTCAGACACGGTACTGTATCTTCTGCAAAAGAAAATGAACATTTAGCAACACGCTAACGAATTTTATCTCCAAAGAGATTAGTGCACTGGCAAAGTATTCCGATAACAGTGGAGGGTGGTGGACAGCAGGTACCGAGAACACCCAGCCTTGCAGATCCTAAGGTAGCAATGGCCTTCACTAGTCACTCCCTTTGCCAGAGGTCCAGAAAGACTTGCAGCGTGACCACCTGCCTGCTGAACTTACACTCTAAGCAGCAAACTTTAAGGAGCCAAAGAGGAGTCCCCAGTGGGCACAGGGAGCCGAGAAGAGAAACATGTTCAATGTAAACTTAAAAGACAGTAAAATGGGACATGAGCTCCATTCAAATCCCAGACATGTGGGCAAGTCCCCAAAAGTAGTTGTTAGATTTAGAAACTGGACACACCTCCTTTCCCAAAAACACAATACATAGAAATTTCAGGGATAACTGGAAAAATCGTCAGAGAAATGTTCAATGAAATTCAAGCTCTTCAACATCTCAGGGCTGAAGCGTGCCCTCTATTCATCCAGGCAACAATGCCTCTTGCTTCTTAGAGGAGGGATACGATTGGTCAAGGACACCAAATGGCTTTACAGAGCAACGTTTTAAACTTCCCTTTTGAGCCAATGTCTAGGTCTTTGAGGATTCAAGCAGCCCTGCAAGGCCTGTGAACAGCAGATTCCAAAGGTCCAGAGGTCTGGCCCTTCCTTCCCAGACACCTTGTCAAACATGTAACATCTCCTGTCATGGTACATTTTATATTTTGAAATATGGAAGCATATTTTAAATACTCTTAAGGCATTTATTTATTAAAACGTTCTCTGCCAAGATTTCACGTTAGCTTAAAATTCAAATCAGTCTTTACATTTCTCTACTGAGGACTCCACCTGAGTGTATAACATAAAAAGCACCTTCTCCAGCAGTGAGTGTTACCAGCATCCACACAGTGAGCCCCATGGTCAGCCTCTCTGTTCTCCAGGTGACCCAACTAGGTGTTAATACTGCTCTGCTACAGGGTAAAAGCTCCCAACTCAAACTCATTGGAAAAGGGGTGAAACTTCTGCAAAGTGCACTTTAAGAAGAAGTACTGTTTGCTCATGAAAAGAAACCAGTGAGTCCTCTAAGAATAATAAAATGGGATATTTTACAGTTAAGCACATGTTTTGGAGTGAAGAATTCGGATGTTGCTTTGCTGGTCCAGGCTGTTAATACTCTTCTTGTTCCTCCTGTGGGCCCCCTTCATCAGGTATCACAAAGCCTTCATCTGTGGCATAGAGAATGTCCACGATCCTCTGCAATACAGGGTTGTTTTCCCCTTCGTTCTCCTGGCAAATCAATTCAATGTTTCTTAGCTTTCCAAAGTAGAAATCTCTCTCTTTCTCCAAGTCTTCGACGGTAAGTTTCAATACATTGACCTGCTGCA
This sequence comes from Vulpes vulpes, assembly GCF_048418805.1. NCBI lineage: Eukaryota > Metazoa > Chordata > Mammalia > Carnivora > Canidae > Vulpes > Vulpes vulpes. The sequence goes on from NW_027325674.1 coordinate 280,180, forward strand.
TCAATTCAGCTGCTTCATCATCCCCGTTGCCCACACCAGGATTCTTTCGCACCACACCCGGGCCAGCCTTAGGGGTTGCATTAGTTCTGTGTGTTGCAATGGGCCTCTGTGGAGCTGCACTGCTAGAGCTGAGAGGTTTCTTCAGTTTGTTCAGAACTGGAGCAACAAGGGAGGGAGCCACTGCAGTTTCTTGACCTTGTCTGGCAGCTACAGGGTCATAGTCTTTTCCATCATAGTTTGCATCAAAAAACTTCTTGAACCACTGAACAAATTCAAAATTGTCCTGAAACTTTCCTTTTAATAATTTGTCCACAGGAATTATTTTGTCAACACCCATTCTCTTAAAACCTGCTTGTAGTATTTTGAAGTTCTGGATGTATTCATGCTCTAGTGTAGCCTGGAATTTCACTTTCTTCAAGGCAATGGAGCCAGGGAATAGCATGTCCATAAACCGACAATAGGCAGCCCCTGAGCACAACTATTCAATCTTTGTCAGATTAAGCTGCAGAGACTCATTGATGCAGGCCAGCATATCATGTCGACTTAGGTTATCACTGGTGACGGACGTTGAGTATACGTTCACTGCCATCTTCGGCTCTCGGCGGGACCGCGTCCACTGCCTGTGCCCGGCTTCGATTCCGTCTTCGTCTTGTTCAAACCGCCCGACCCCTGAATTTGTTTTTTTAATATATACTTCCCAGAATCTCTCCTTACTCCTAACTATAGTTGGCAGCTAAGTATTATCAAAGTACAAAAACCTTTTGGTTTGCTTATCTTCATCCTTCTGGCCCCCATTCCCATCTTCTGACACTTAAGCAAAAACAAAGCTATCCTGAATGTTGTCTCAGACCATGACTACTGCTGTGAATATAACAGTTTTAATCTCCTATTCACCCATGGATGAGCAAGTAAACAATTACCACTGTACGGGGATATAATGAGATATCAGAAACTTGTCCTACATACAGCCTAGGTGAGGACACATGCCATGTGGGCCATATGGAACAGGGACAACCAGGAGTTGTAAAAGGCTGGCTCTGTAGTGACAAGGATGTGGGTGTCCTCTGGTTCCCATGGAAGATGTCTTAAGTTTTGTCTAATTCTATAAGCTAGCAGGGAATGGAAACCAGACACCTAGGGATAAGCAGAAGCTGTGCCTAGTCCCTTAACAAGAAGGGTTGTCTAGCTGGGGGGCCTCCTCCACAGGAGCAGAGTCTAGTGGGGAACTTGTAAGGCCATTCAAGGCCCTCTGATCTTCCCCAGGGAACAAGACAGTTCTTAACACAGGGTCTCTATTTTAGGCCTAAGCCACTCTGGAAGAACCATGGTCTTTACCCTTATGCTTCAGACCAATTAGTACCACCTCTAAACACTTCAGAAGGCAGACTTCCTTCTACAGATTTCCTCTAATACTTCAATTCCCCAATTCCCCTCCTATCATTAATACTACCTCCAGTTTTAAGCCTCTTGCAATAATCAGGACTGCTGCTGACTTCATTCCAACCCTATCAGCCAAAGCCAGTTCATCAGGAATATATGCTAGTGGTGGGCTAGGTTCGAAGGAATCAAATAGACCATTGCAGAAATGGAAGAATTTTTTTTTCCAACATGCTCTAATCCACTCAGAATCTTGCACACTGAAGTCATCATACATACAGGGCAAAGTCAGAGCTTTTATATTTGAGTTTATTCTTCATTTAACTTTTAAAACACTACTATAGTTGAATATTAAAACAAAAACAATAGCAAGTAGTGAGCTATGATTATAGTCCTTCACTCATCCACTACTGCATATAAAATGCCAGCAGCAGTGTTATTCACCAGCCCCATTAAGAAGTCTGACACTGAACACCACCCCTAGGATGATGTTCATCATCCTCATATGCTTCCCCATTGTAATGGTGCCGTCTTTCCTGATTGGGATCAAAGTCCACAAGTTCTACCTGGTCCATTTCATCAGTCTCTTCTACTTCCTTCCTCTCAGGTAGGAGTTTTTCCAGCAAAGAAAGTTTATCAGGAGAGAGAAAGCCGTTCTCGGGGAAGTTTACCTTAAATTCGATGATTAGGCGACCCTTCTCATATGGTCTATGATAAATTGGCATGCCTTCATTTAACACACACTTGATATCCCCATGCTTGACAATCTGACCTGGATGAGAGGTGATGACGATGGTTCGGTTGTCAAGAGTAGATATTGGCTTTTGAAAGCCACACAGGGCTTCAACCAGCTGTATATCCATACACATGAAAAGATCTTCTCCTCGTCGAGTAAAAACAGCATGGTCCTTCTGATCTAAAACAATGATAATATCTCCTGGTTCAAGTCCTGGTTCTTGGTCTCCCTCACCATGGAAGCAGAGGTCAAGATTGAGGCTAAGTCTGTGATAAACAATACTTGTACTCTCAAAACAGGATGTATCCAAATCGGGTACTACTGCTATGCAGATACCAGGCTTAAATCTGCCTGCCCCCCTGCTCCCTACTAATCCTCTATTGGGGCTGATTGTTAGACTTCCAGATATTTAAAATGCTCTCCCCTCCAGTAGACTGTCCTTCCCTAAGGATATCCAGAAGCCCCCAAATTAAGGCAAGTACGGGCTACTGGAAAACTTCTAAGACCGATACTTCCCTCCTGCATGATACACAAGCGTGGATTCCCATGATAAGAATAATACAAATGGAAGGTGGTCAGTAACTCCTCTCCTCCAAAAAAAAAAAAGCTACTTGTGACACCTGCTCTTGTCTAGAGGCCCAAAAATATAAATTCACTAGCTATAGTTGAGCAATTATACTTAGTTCTTAGTTGGGTAAAGAGGAATTGGAGCTAGTACAAATGCTTCTTGCTGGAACTAGAATATGGTCAAGAACAAGTCAATAGGTCAAAAACAAAAACCACCTGGCTTTCTAGAACTGACCCAGCTGTATTTTTGGACCAGTATTCAACATGAATAGCACTTAGTAACCTAGGTCCCTGGCTACTAGGTCTCTAAGAACTAACAAGCTCTGTTTCCAATAACTTTGTATTAGAGTTGGATGATGCTTTAAAGATTCTGGTTAGGATTCAACTGTACATCTGTTAAGTCAGATGATTCTACATCTTTGGCAATTAAGGAGTAGGAGTGACTTCAGTCTAACTACAGGCTACATTCCCAGGAAAGCTCTCTAATTGGAATTGCTACAATAGTTAAGATCTGGATGGTCTTATTTCTTCCGTTGACCAAGAGGCCAACAAGGGGGACAGGGATGGAAAGAAGACTTATAGTGCCGGTCTTCCTAGCAGTTCTATTGAATACCGGCAAACTTGTCACCCCACAACGATGGAATGAGGGCACTAAGATCTCTGTTGCCTACATGCAGATAAACTTCCAATGACCGAGTATCAGTAAGCAGCATGATTTTCCCCCTGAATCTTGTAGTTCTCTCCTGTTTCAATTTTTCCAGAAGATATTGAGAAATAGTCGGACAGGATGGATGGGTATTAAGCCTAAGACGAGGGCAAAAGAGCCATCGAACTTGGATCCAAGCCCAAAAATGCCTTAGGTCAAAGCATGCAGGTATTCTACACTCGCATCTGTTTGGCCACTGACTGTTGAATACTAAAGGGAGGATTGTGGGGGGAAAGTGGCTCAAATGAAGCAAATTCTGCAAGAGCTGGTAGCTGAAATGACTTAGGGTCTTGCTGCTCACCTGTAGCAAATGAGGCTATGTAAAAGGACCTCTATATCCATGGTGATACTTGAGTTCATGGAGCTGACCAGTCTGTACTGGCTAGGGAACAGATTCTTAGGAGTTTTTAGCTTGAGAAAATCCAGGATGACTGGCGATACCTACTCCATCTTTCTCCAAAACCAGCCAACCCAAATACCCAGCTTTATTTTGTGTTGTCTCAGTTTATGGTCTCAAGATTAAATTTGTACAAGAGGACTTAGCTGAACTAGTAAGATACATTAGGACATGCTGAAGTAGTATGATGGGCCGAGACCAGGGAAGGTCCGAGGTGCAGGTCCTCTGTTAGACCCAGACACCCTCAGGAATGGCCAGGCCTTGGAGTAATAGCTCCTGTTAAATTTACAAGGTTAAAGGGATAGAAATATTGGTGAAGGTCAAGACCCTTCTGCCAATAGATTTAGTCAAAATGAAAGCGAGAGGTTGTATGAAATAATAAATGATCCAGAAAGAATGTAAATTCTACTCTTGGTCTTCAATGTCCTGAGCTGTACACAGGACAGAAAAGGGAAGAGAGCAGACTTGAAGGGAGATCTCTGGGGTAGTGAGGACTTTGTGATCAGGATTTGGGTTATTGGCACAGGCACTTCCAACATGGCTTAAATGGCACCCTTGTGATGAGATGCACAGATCTTAAGTGCCTTTTCTTTCAAAGGGAAGAAGCTGTAAACCAATATCGAACTAGAACATGCATATTAACTACTCTATGTACTTAGGGCAAACGCAGCTGACGCCTGTAACAAATACATCAAAAACAAAGCAAATACCAAAATGGTAACTGTAGTGACTAAGTGGTGCAGCACTATAAAACTTCAACTTTTCAATACGCTTAAGTTTTTTCCTAATGTGGGGTAGGGGAGTAGGTAAAAACGTACCTGGAAGCCTGAAAGTCAAAAGCTGATAGCTTAACTCCTCACACATTAGCGTTTATTCACTTACAGAAAAACAAGATCTCACGGGCCATCCCATAGTTCTTTTCCAACTGATTGTATTAAGCCATACTTTGCTATCCTACTGAAAACAGGGAATTCATTTGTGTACAAGAAAACCCTAATCCTCAATCATCATAGGAACTTCTAGATAAAAGAGCCATTTGGTAAGTACTTTAAGACCTTGTGTCTCAACTCTCAGACCTATAGGCAGTTACTCCCAAACAGCACCTTACTCACATGGACATTGTAGGTTAAGTCTCAAATTAAACCTAAATTAAGACTAACCACTCCAACTGAAAATCCATCTGTAGGATTCACTTAGTTGATCTGGACTTAAGTATAACTTTGTCTTGGGAACAGATCATTTTTTCCCCCCAAACTTCTAAAGTGTTTTCTCAGAGCCTCTCAACTGATCATAATACTCTTCAGAAACTCAAAATTCCAAATTTAGTATAACATCATGAAACAGAACTATCATAGGCTCATTATGCCCAGGATGCAGAAAGTTCCTATAATTCTATGTTCTGGCTTTTTTTTTTTTTCTGTAAACCTCTCAGATGTGATTATGCTGCTAATTTGTAGCAAAAAGGAAAACTTGGTATAGTGCTAAACAAAATAACTGACTCGTATATGTCCCGGTAGAATTTGGTATTGTGAAACGGTGAACTGAAAGTCCAGATTGCCGAAAGAGAAATGCTGGAGAATGCTAAAGAGACCGGAAGTAAAAAATCAGGGGTGAGTGGGCTAGTGGGGGTATGCGGCCAGGCAGGCCCTTGGGTACAGGGCCCAAAATAAGGGCTCCACCAGCATGGCTGAGGTGGTGGTCTACCATGATGCTCCTATCTTTCTAACGTTAACTGGGTCTCCTGTATCTTGGAGGCTTTTTGCCTGAGTTCTGACTAGTGTTGAAAGAAATCAGTTCACATATAAAAATAGACCCTTCATGTGTGGTTCTGGATGAACCTGGGGGTCCTGGTTTCCTCACAGCTTGGAGAAACCTCCAAGAAGTCTCCAATATGAGAAAACCTCAGAGCCAGTAGGAGACCTGAGTGTTCATCTCCATAATTCATGTTCATTCCTAAATAAATGGTGATATTTCTAGGGCTTCTGAAATGCCTGTACATCCTCCATAGTCCTGCTAGGGCTTGAGGCTGAGAAACAGAAGATCTAGGCATTCTCTGGTTCAATGAAATATTCAGGGGCTAAATATTCAACTACCCTCCCCCCCCCAAAGCCTGGCTCTTGCTCTCAGGCTAGGGTCTAAGAGGCTCCTGACACAGCCAGGATTAGACTGAGCCTAAACCTTGCACTGATTAGGCAGTGTTAGCCCCTGGGACAGGGAGGGAGAAGGAACATGTGAATGGCCAGTCTGGCTGCAGGAACACCATTCCTGAGGCTCTATGTCCACATGAAGCACCTCTACCTATGGTTACCAAAACCCAAGTGCCTCATCCTGGCAAGGAAGCCCGCCACATGGTTATGAAGCACCAAACATCATAAAAACTGGGCTCCTCCCAGGAGTTCGAATTCTCCGTGGTGGAGCAGGCCCCAGGATCCTTAATTCCTACTCCTGGGAATCCTCTGGCCTTGATGTGCAGCTGAGCTCAAAGGCAGCATCTCCTGTAGAAGTTGCAGCAGGCTTTCCTGGAGCATAGTACTGAATCTCACCTGTCCCAGATTCCTTGGGTGGGACCATCTTGGCTTCCTTGGTGGTGCCTTCACAGCCGAGAAACTGGGCCACTCTTCTCATAAGAGTTATCAGGTTTCTATGGTATGGTCCAGGAGAAGATAAAGCAGGGGAACCAGAACTGGTCTCTACCAAAAACAGCTAGCCGTCTAAACATGTGGCTCTAGGAGCCAGGATAGTTCACATAGGACCGGATAGTGAAGCTGCTTGATCTAAAGGGGCTTAAATTAAGATGGAATGAAGGAGCTTGTCAACGTGGAGTCCCTTTCTTGGAATATACTCTAAGACCTCCAGGACAGTAGAAACTCACCAGGCAGAACCTTACTCCACAAATTTCCTAGAGGTTCTAAATGAAATACTGGAGTTACCTTGGCAGCACAGAAAGGGGCGATGGGGCCCAGTGAAGTGGGCATGCTGGGGAGAATCTATTACAGGAGTCCAGAAATTGAATGGGAGATCCTGCACTTGTGAAGGCTATTGGGGACCCACTAGTGAGTGGGACATGGCAACCCTAAGTTCACTTCCTACAGGACTAGGTTAAAGGCAGGGGAAGTGTTCATGGAATTTGGCTCCCTAATTAGCAATGGGGATTATTCCACACCCTTATAGTGACCCAAGCAAAGTGGTCAGAGCAGTTGACTATTGTAGTCAAGGAACCATGACTTTCAAAGAACTGTAGAAATGATTGAGAACATGTCCGATATTAAGCAGCACGTTTGGCTGAATATTAGGATCAAAAGATTAAAGGGTAAGGGACATAATACTCAAGCCTAACTCCTGAGCCTGATCACCATATGCATTCAGTTTTCCAAGACTGTCTAAACTTGTTCTGTCCATACTACAGAAGGACTGTCAACATAATTGTTTTTTTTTTCCCTTCAGGATGCCCAGCCAGTTCAGTGTCATGTTGACCATGCGGAGTAAGAAGAGGCTAGTATATAGGAGGCCTTGGTAAAACACATGTATCTCAGAGGGTAGGAGACAAACTCCAATTCTTCTGGAAATAAGTTCCCAAAATCTTGTAGAATTCAAGAGCTTAAGGTACACTGGGGCATCCCTTTGTAGGAAAAGAAATTGTGGCATCTTGCATCTACAACTGCAAAGAATCCCAGTGCCTGACAGGTGCCATGAGGGTTCTAGAGGCTATACTCTAGATCTAGGCATGTACTGTTCTAACCCACATACTCAATGACCTGGAAGAAGCTGTCAGCTTTGTTTGCGGTTGAGAGCTGAAAAGGGCTCTACAACACGTCCAGGCTGTGGAGCAAATGGCCTTGACATGAAACTTGAGCTGCATAATCCAGCAAACCTCAGGGCTGGTAGAGAGCTCGATGAGGAAAAAGGTGCACAGTGGCACTCATAGCACACCGTCCAGAGAAAATCAGATTGTGGGTTCCCAAGATCCTACCTAAAGGTATGCCATGTGCATATAGCCCCACAGAGAATGGTCCTAATGAAGCAAAACATTAGCCTGCTGTTTAAGCAGTTGAAGCAATAGTTTAGCAATGATCTGTGAGGATGGGTGCCATCCTTGAGGATTGAGAACCCTGAACAGAACTCTTCTGTGGTGGTCTATCCCAATAAAGAGAACATGGGTCTAGAAACCAAAGTGTAGAAGTAGGTGTGGTGATAATACTACCATTGCCACTGACCCATGGGGGACTTTGTGTTTACTATCTCAAACTTGGCTCTGCAGGGTTAGAGGCCTAGTTCCAAGAGAAGAGCTTGGGGGAAAGGATAGGAGGGAGGGCTCATTCTTGCCAGGGGACACAGCAAGGGTCCCATTGAATCCTAGGATATGACTGCAGCCCAGACAACTTGGATTCCTGGTATCCAGGACCCACAGGCAGGAAAAGTCATGACTGCAGCAGGGGTGGCTGACTCTGGCTGATCAGGTGAAGGTGTGGAGCTGCCAGTATACGAGGAGGGCAATGGGCAAAGTATGGTAGCCCAGTGATCTACTTGGACAACTGTATTCCCTTTCCCAGGTGTGACTATGAATGGACAAGTTTTGCAACCCAACCTGAGAAGAAGAAGTCTACTGGGGACTCCTCCTCAGGAATGAGGATTAATTCTCCCCTAAACCAGTGAGGGTAGCAAAGGTGGTGACTGAGGGTCAGGGGAATCTTTGGAGATGGGAGAAGACAAGGTCCTGGGACCAAATGCAGTGACACTGGCTATGCATCATATTGCTAGCCCTTTCCTCCCTTTCCTGAGCTCAGGAAGAAGGGGCCTACCAGGGCCTAGGAAGAGCTGTTCCCCCAAAACTCAGACCAAAGAGGTGTCACTCTGCCCTCTGCTTGATAGGTTTCAGACAATGGCCAACGTGACTCCAATTCCTGACCGTCCGCAAGTTCTCCAGAAATGCTCCTTTCTTCCTTGGAAGGGCATTGATCCACTCTAAGAAATCTGGAAGCTCAGGGCAGCCCGGGTGGCTCAGCGGTTTAGCGACGCCTTCAGCCCAGGGCCTGATCATGGAGACCTGGAATCGAGTCCCACCTCAGGCTCCCTGCATGGAGCCTGCTTCTCCCTTTCCCTCTGTATCTCTCTCTCATTAATAAATATTAAAAAAAAAAAAAACCTGGAGGCTCTAACTCCCCTCACAGCAAGGGGTCTATCCCCCGCCTGATCACAGAAAACATGCCAACCTGCTCACAAATGGAGTCTTAACACAGTATTTAGTAGGATGTAGGCCAATGTTTCTTGGAGAGGCTCAGAGGTGCTTGCGCTGAAAGATGATTCAGTGGCCTTGGAAATGAAGTAGATTGGAATTTTGAAGGATTGTATACTCAAAGCAAAAGTCAAATAGGTCAGCTTACCAGACTTAGAGTTGCTTTTCTCAGACATCCCAGAACTTGAAAAGCTGTTTTCCTGTGGCATCTGTGCATCTGATCACAGGCACAGCCATAATAGGAATCAATTATGGAAGCTACCAGTAAGTAGACTTGTAAGTAGACTTGTTCTTTCTCAGGACCGTAGTCCAAGGAAAACCTCCTAAATCCTTTCTTACCTGAATTTTTACTGGTATTAAACATGAGCCCAAAGAAAATAGCACATGCCTCAATATGGGTAGCCCTTACAATGGGAGAGGAATGTCCCCTCTGATCATTAGACACTTCGTGGGAGCAGGTGTTCAAGAACTCCCCTGCCTCTAGTGGAGGGTGGAATTTCCCGACACTTGCATTGCCAGATCTCCTTGTCCTAAAATAATCCATATATCAAGATCATTGGGAACAAGTGATTCTCAGGGTCCAAGCCCTTCAGAGAGAAAAGGACCAGTGGAAGTTAATACTAGGATGTTGGCAGGAGGCTTCTTGAAGGAAATTAAAATGGAGACTTGACATTGTACATCCTATGTGTCAAATACACAACAGCATGTACTTAGGTCATAGAGGGTCTTCACTACCCTAAAAATGCTATTCCACCAAGAGTAGACCCCTGAAGTAAACTATGAACTCTTAATGAACCTAAAACATCCCCAGATATTACAATATTGTAAATAAGATATTACAACTTTATTGGATGTGGATATTACAGCCCTATTGGAGGATGCTGATAATGGAGGTACCTATGCACCTGTGGGGCAGGAGGTATATGGAAAAATCTCTACCTTCCTCTGTTTTGTTCTAGGTCTTGAAATCCCACATTCCTCTTTGGATCCAGGGCCCTGTCTCACTCCCACTACCTCTGACTGGGGCATCTCTCCTTGCAGTTCAAGTCTCCACATGGCATCTTTCATGACCACCCCCTAAGTTCTCCAGAATCCCATGCCAGGGAGTGTCAAGTCTTCCAAAGCTAGACCCATGTCTGTGAGTGTACTGCCAGCACATCAGTTGCTCACTTTAGGAAGCAGGGTTAACTCCCTTTCGAAAAGAAAGCTGTTTCATGGGCAATTCCCAGTGTGAACACTTCTACTTTAATGGAACAGCTTATTCTAAGGATACAGAGTGTGTTGGTGATAATCTTGTACACACTTCAGAATTTTTTTTGGCCCTCAAGTGCCAAGCTGGCCTGTTAAGTTCCTCCCACCCCCCCACCCCCAAGCTGGCCAGTTGAAGGTTGACCTACTTTCACAGCTAGTTGAAACCCTATGACATGTGGTGTAGTATTTGGGTTCTCCTTTTTTCCTTTTTTTTTTTTTTTTAAGATTTTATTTGGGCAGCCCCTGTGGCTCGGCCATTTAGTGCCACCTTTGGCCCGAGGTGGAATCCTGGAGACCCAGGATCGAGTCCCGCATCAGGTTCCCTACATGGAGCCTACTTCTCCCTCTGCCTGTATCTCTCTCATGAATAAAATATTTTTTAATATTTCTATTCACGAGAGAAAGGCAGAGACACAGGCGGAACAGGTCTCTGTTCAATGGACTAAAAGTATAATCTTTGTAACACTTCTGGTCCCAGTGAACAGACCTGCTAAGCATCACCTAGGTCAGCTTGTAGTTCCTGACCAGATAGCCAGAGGAGTGTATGGCCTCCCATCACTTCATTTCCTCCTCCACTTCCTCCCCCTAGCAGGGCCCAGTCACAGTACAGATCTGGCCACTTCAACCAAATGGGGGACTTCCAGGGCACGGCCACTGGAGGTCCAGTGTGGGGTAGAGCTGCAAAATCACTGGCAAGGGCTGCCTATGAAGAATACACCGTCCAATCAAATGGTGGGATGACTCCTGAAATCACTGACCACTGGAGCCTGTCAGACAAGTATTCCCCTTTAAGGTAAACCTTAAGGATGCAAGGCCTATACTTCATAGCTGCCCTAGCCCTCACCTGTCCTACTGAAGTCCACCTCACATGTGTAGAGGAACAGCTTCCCAGTCCCTAGTGGGCAAACTTAGAAGTGGGAGACTGGAAGAAAGAACTAGTGCCCATCACTGCAGGCAGTCTCCGGGGGCTACTGGCACTCACTTTTACTCCTCCACTATCCATCCTAAATTCTCTTTACCAACCCACACCTTCCCTGGTCTCAGTGACTAACTTGATGATATGACTCAAACTCTCATTCCTGAGGGGTCTGAGTGCCTGATACTCCTCCCTTCTCAGGCTGGTGTTGCTGTACTAGTCATTCTTTCACTCAAGTGGGACAACATGTCCAAGAGGACTACTCCATGCCCTAGATCCCCTCCTGCTGCCTGATATCAAAGAAGCCCTATTGCATTTTGATGATCAGGGCCAATGCTCCTACCAGAATAGTGGCCCTTTTTGTCTGCTGGTTTCGGACACAAGGAACCCAAGATCCCCAGTAACAGTTAAGATTGGAAGGTCAACAGGATCCTATGGCAAGAGTGTGCTATTCTTGAACAGAATCTATTATAGAAGAAGCAAGAGTTGCAGGGACAGGAAGCACGAAGTCCCCAGCGAGTCAGTTATGGCAAAGGGGGGAGGTGCTCTGCTATTTCAACCTCTTGGTTTCTATACCCATGTGTCCCTTCCCCTAGGGACCTAGCCCCTTAGAGACCTCTGTTTGCATGCATCCAGGAGGATACCTGTCCTTGCAGAGGGTTGCCTCTGAGCTAGTGCTATAGCTATGTCTTCAGGAAGCTGTTCCAATGCTCTATCAGACCAGCACCCCCTGAAAGGCCTAGCATAAGCTTCAGCCACTAGATTCCAGGATTGTCTCCTCAGCATCTTCCACCAGAGAGGAAACCTTAGAGCCAACCCCCCAAGGTAGCTCACAATATCTCAATATTGTGCATAAGATAGTGACCCTTTTTCTAAGGAACCATTCTGCCAGGCCGTGGTCCCTTCTAACTTTTGTTAACTGTGTCCAGTGTCCTAGGGCTGAGTTATAAATGGATTCCAGAAAGGCCATGGCACAGCTTCTTGGACTGGAGAACCTGAAGACTGCTAGAAAGTGGTAGAGCTCTATCATTGGTGGTCCTGAATCCCACCGTCTCTCCTGGTATCAGGGTCTCTGACATGTCACCATGTTGTCACCAGAACTCCTTGTTTGGCCTCTGTTAGCCTGAACCCGAGGTCTTGCCACATATACCCTCACCTCTGCCCCCACCACATGCTCCAATCTGTGTTTGGTGGCTCTTAAGCAAGAGGTACTTTTCCCCCATGTCCTGTGACAAAAATCCCAAAGGTTCACAGCTAGCTCCTTGCTCAGCTGCAGACCTACTCTGCAAATATATCCAAGTGAGTATGACCTTGGCCAACTTTGGGTATCCTTCAAGGACAAAATGTCCTTGTCTGTCCTTGACCCTTGATTTGATTTTTTTTATAAAAATAGTGACACATCTTCCCATTGCCAAGTAACATCGAGGGATGGGAAAGCACAAGTTTTTAGAGCTTTGAATGAAAGACCTTTGTACTGCAGGCCAAAGGAAATTATCTTAGATCCCAAAGGGTGTTGTGTTCCCAGGCTGTTTTTTTTTTTTTTTTTTTTTTTTTTTTTTTTTTTTTTTTTTTTTTTTACATGATGTCCCCAGTGGATTCTGATTTGGACGGATCCAATTGTTATGTTGATGGGCATCTGATTTGGGAACAGTAGGAGAGGGGCCTGATGGTGTCATCAGCTCTGAAAGTCCTTGGTCTTGTAATCACAAGATGGTTCTAGGAGGCTAGAAGTAGCTCCTCTACTTCCAACTAAGCCTGGGCGAGAGATTCCTTCATAGGATATAGCAATACTAACCTGGTTGATAGTAAGGAGGTCATGAGGGAAAGGCTACCAGGCCACACTGGTGACTAAAGCTGCCATGGATAGGGGCAAGTTCATGTGCATGAAGAATTAAAAGCCCAGGAGTACTGGTTCCAGGATGAGAAGGACTATCCTGGGAATGGTTCTGATAGCTTCCCAAACTGACTTCTCTACCAGTGCGTCTTGGCCACAGCCTCTAACTGCTGCTTGAACTTATAGACCATATCCCCCTCCAAATCAAATGGTGCAAAGGGCCCTATCTCAAATGAAGTAAACCATCTGGTGGAACAAATGCTTCTAGGTCTTGAAGTAATGGAAAAATGCTGCCAAGGATGAAACCTGATGGGGCTCTTCTGAGAGCTGCTCCCTGCACAGGGGCAGTATCCTTAACTGATGCTCCTCTGCAGTCCTCACCAGCACTAGAGCTCTGGGATTGCTTGAAGTACCTTGAATCTGACCACTGCTGTGAGGGTGAAGTAGAGGGGCAACCTGTCTGGAGGGGAAAGGTTCCCCCACACACATTTGAAACTGGACACTTAGGCTCCTGAGGTACAGGCTTGACCCAGTTGTGCTGTGAGGCCCCCCTCTCCCTTTTCTGCCTTACATAACCAGTAAGAAGGGGACCCCAGGATGTTTCTGACCCTTTGTGAGCCTGGCCCGCTCTTCTAGAGGCCCTGGATTTGACACTAACCATGTTTGATAGGAGTTGAAGAAAATGATTCAGTCTTTTGTGACTAATGGTTTTTCTTCAAACCATCCCACCTGCTTTCAGTTTCTGATGGGTTCCTTTGTGCTGATGGAGATGTAGGAGAGGAGCTTATCCTTTGTAACAAAAGACTAAGTGATCTCTCATTTACTCAAAATCAATGTTTTCTTAATGTGTCTGAAGTTTCTGATGCAACTGTATATTATAGGCTATAACTCCTATTTCCAGTATACAATGCTACTAATAAAAACAGAACCTGAATATATTAAGATGTTCCCAGTGCTCAGTGCTCCATGAGCTACCAGAATATGGACCAGTCTGGAAGCACGGAGTGCCCAGCCAAAGGATAGATCTTGCTTCCTACTGCATCATTGGCACTTCACTTCACCCCTTGTCATCTCCCCAGTTCCCAACAAAGCTTGAGGGGCAGGAAGGCAAAGCTTGAGGATGTCTCCTCCTACCTCAAAACCCTCTCAGTTCAAATTCCTCCCCTCTCAGGAGGAAGAGAGCAGACCTTAAGAGGTGTGACTTCCCAGGAACATGGAGAAAGGCTTTCAGACTTTATTGGGCCCTAGAGAAGTGGAACTGTACATTTTGAGATCCTCTGTAGGAAGTTAGGCTGGGCATCTTTACCTAGCATGCCATGACTTCCTTCCCAATCATGTAAGGGGTGGGGGGGGAAATGTCACAGGACTCCAGGGTTGGGCTGTGGAGTGAGGTGGTCCAGCTTCCAGTATAACTGACAGGGAGCCACAGTGAATAGCTAGTTGGGGCCCAGTCTAGTGGTGGTTCAGAAAGCCGGAAGACCTAGATGAGACTCCACACCTGTTCTCAGGGCTCCGCTGGGAGTATTATTGGAAACAATTGGTTTCTTGACTGCTAAGAAACCTAATTCAAGACCAGGTACTGGGGAGGAATCCTTGGCTTGGGACTATAACAATGGTGTAATTCGGTGTGTTGGCTCCAGGCTTAGCACTGTGGGTCAAGCCCACATTGAGTTTCTTTGCTGAGGTTGGTTGGGTGCATGGCTGAATTTTCATGCAGCCCCAGCCAGGTCTCTTAATATCCATCACCTGTAGGACAGAGCCCAGGCAGGCTTGCTTTTTAAAACTAGAAGGCACATTGAATTCTATGTCGAATACAGCATTCCAGAAAAGTCTTTCGGGGGCTATCCCCTCACCAATGCTTCTGGATGTTTTTAGAATATAGACTCTCCTGGTCTTTCACCTTAATGTTCTTGTCAGTTTTCTTGACAACCCCTGGGTTGGAACTTCTGTTCCTCATGGCTCTAGGTGAGTCTTTTGACTCCTCTTAAATCCGGAGGCCAGAGCACCACAGGACTTCAAGGAGAACCTTCTGTGGGTTGTGGAATATCCAAGTTCCTACCAGGTCATCGTGGACTTCTCCACGAAGGGCTGAGGTGCCACTTGTTTTCCTGTACTTCAAGTTTGAGTCTGATCCTCCTGCTTCTTCCTTGCCCGGGTTCTGCTCTCCTTTAGATACACTCCCCTGATCTGTACCCTCACCCTCTGTGCTGCTGCTTCATCTCCTTTGCTGGCTCCTTTTTCTACCATGTTCTCCTTAACAGTTCTGTTCCATGGGACTCTAAACTGTTTATCCTGAGAATTCTCTCCAGGATGACAAACGAAAGCCCCGGTGACCTAATACCTCTAGATCTCTTTTCCACCTTGCAAATGACCAGCCTGAACAGAGCTTCAGACCCAGGTATATTCATCTACCTGTTTCATGATCTCTCCCATCACAAAATGGATCTTGTGTGCATTCTCTCCAAACCTATCTTCCCTTTCTGATAGCATTCTGCACCTAGATGGCCAGGTCGGAACCACACTGCTGGATTCGTCTCTCTACCTAGCCATGCACCTAAATCTAATCCGAGTCTGGATTCTAATCCTCTAGAGTTTGGATTTAAGCAACAGGTGAAAGATTGGTTTGAATTAGTCTTCATCTCTTTCTCCCTGTTCACTACAGCAGCATTCTAACTTAATCCTCCTTTTTAAGCTTACCTCCTTCCAACACTTAATTCTACATAGTCTTACCTATATTCCACTTAATTGCCTTATATTTGTCATGTTTCTAATGTTGAGCAACAATACAGGGCAGGGCACAAAAGCAAGGGCTGTTTTCTTAGGAAACTGGTCCTCCAAGCTCTCTGGCTGTCTCCCTAACAGCTCTCCTGCCCTTACTGCTGCTACTTGCTCATCCTAAGGGGATGACAGGCAGGGCTGCTGGAATGCGAGCCTCTCAGGGGATCCGGAGACTAAATAAGGGGCCTGCCAGAGCTTTGCCCCTTTGAAGAGCCTTATTTTCTTCTGGAAGCTTCCTATGTCCTTCAGAAAGGGATCTTGAGAATGGAGTATCTCCAATTCAGGAAGCCAGGGAGAGAATTGGGTTACAGATTAAAAAAGATAGGGCAAGGAAGAGCAGCAGCAGAGGGACAGAGGGATTTGACCTCACCATGGAAACCAGTGCCTGGTAGGGAGCTTGGGGAAGCAGTGGAGGGCTGCTAAATACTGGAGGGGTGGAGCCTTGTGCACATGTGGGAGAGCCAAGCAGTGAAACTCTTCATACTCCTTGTTGAACTCCCTAATTTCTACTTTAACCTGGCAATTGTTAGACAGCCGAGCCTTGTGTAGTTCTCCATTGATTATGAGCAGTCCTGTGGATCCCTAAATGGGGAAATACAGTATGGTCTTTAATTAGCAACTCTATTTCCTCCTCAAAGTGAGGGGAAAATAGCTGCCCTTGCAGTGCCCATAGAGAGCCAGGCTCTGTCCTAGAATGTTAAATCAATAGTTCTTGTGGTCTCTGAGGATTAAACGGTGATGGGTAGAGATGCTCTCTTCATTAACTAGTAGAGCTCTATGTAAAGCTTCAGTGTATCACTTGATTCAAATAAACCCATATTGGACAGATTTTTCCAGGGACTGAAAAAGGCAAGATGCTTCCAGTAAAACAAAGTATAAAATTCCTGATGCTGGTTCTTAGCTGTAACTGAATAAACATGAAGCTTGTCTCTAGATCCCTCTAGAGAGATCTCATTAACTATGCGTGGGATGCAAGAGGTGGATGGAGCCTCCAGTATAACCTAAGAGACCGTCAGTAGCTCCTGCTGATCCCAGGAAACCTGCAAGTAAACTTCATAAATATGTTCATAAAGCACTGTCTTAGTACTGAAGTCTAGTACCCAATCTCTACTATAGACAGTATTTGCTTATGCAACTTAAGTAAACATCAGCTCACTAAGACTCAATCTTACAAATGGAATTCTGGTTAGTCCATCTTTTTTTCTTAAGATGTTTCAGTAGGATTCATGGTGATGGGAGTACTGTGGTCCTAGACAACTTGTGTATGAGGAGGTAATGTAGAAGATCTCTCTACTCAAAAGTATACAGAAGCCATCCTCCCACTTCAGGCGGAGTAAATGGGCTTGGTGCTTGACTTGCTCAAAGCAACACAACTAGTTACTGGTGCAGAAGGAATGGGGTATGCAGCCTCCCAATTAGGCTGAAGGCCTTTACTACCTGATGCTGGGGATCAAGAATTGAACTGTGCCTTAGATTTACCACAGACCTGGTACATTTGGGCTAACCTCCCAGATTGTGATGCTAGGTTTCCTGCACCTGTATACAAGGATGACCTCCTGGGGTTTTATCAAGTCTCTTCCATGGATGATAGAGTAGATATGGAGGATACTAAGTGAAAGCTAATAATGTGATGGGCATCCTGCTGGAATGCTAACTGAACTCGTGGGAAATGCCACTAACTAGACTTGCTGTGTTCAGGTTCTCTGGGGAAACGAGATAAATCAGATAAAAAGCTGGATCATGCAATTGTGTGGAGGTGGACAAGTCCCAAAATCTGCAGGGTGACTTGGTAAGGTATATACCCATGAGAGCTAATCATGTGGTTCCCATCCATAAGGCCATGAGGCTCAAGATCCAAGAAGAGCCAATGTTCCAGTCAGTCCAAAACCAGAAAAACTGACATCCGTGTGAAGGCAAGGCAGGAAGAATTATCTCCCGGAGAGGGTCAGTCTTTTATACTCAGGTCTTTAACAGCCCTCTTTAGTGTGAATGGCCCTCATCCACTCTGCTTTACTTATTCCACCAATTTGTGTTAATCTCCAGAAATGCTTACAGTTACCCCCCAGAATACTTGACCAAATATCTAGGCACCCAGTGACCCAAATAAGTGAACATAGGTAGCCATCACCCATGCCAAGTCTAAATACTCTAGATGAGGCCTTGTGTTCCTAGTTAAAATTGAACTACAGCAGTAGAAAATGGCCTGTAAGGAAAAATCTTAGAGATGATCCACTTAGGTAAGAGGATACTATCATATATACTAAAGCCCTCTCTCATGGAGTAGAAAATGCTATGGTCTAACACCTTGCCTGTAGCTTGATTGGAGGACATTCTTAAAACTCCTTTTTTGATGGTCACAGCCTGGGTCCTGTTCTGGTTTCATGGTCTTTGCAACTAGCACTTTAGAATTCAGTGTCCATAAGGGTGATATCAGGAGATGTTTGCCAAACTGGTGGTTCTCAAACAATAGTATACGACCCTCTGCCTGTATGCCACAGTCTCCCTCCTACTCCATAAGATGGGTTAATGTGACTCTTGAATAAGACAACCATATTTAAAGGCTTTAGCATCCTTATTCTGAAATGTTGAAGAGGTGGTACTATTAGTCTTATCAAAAAAGTCTATAACCCAGTGTCCTCCCAAATTAAAAACATTTTGGCTTTGAAACCTGTCTCAGGCCACTTAAGAATATATAGGTCTCTAGGAATTTTCCAGTAACATCCAGGCTTTTCTGTGAGGTCAGTCTAGTATAATATGCCATTTTATAGGGTTGGTGGTGCTAATGGACTCCTAAGGTTGTTTTCAGGGTGAATGAGTAGACCAATACATTTTGGGGAGAGACCAAGCTTGGCCCTAAGGGTAGTTTCTGCCACTATGATAGATGGCACTGAATACCTTTGCTTATAAAATGCAGCATTGGGAAGAACAAAAACAATACAAGGATCAGTGCTAGGAACAGTAAAAATTGTTTTCTATAGGAGCTTTAGTCTGATTGTCACATGACCTTTAAGAATGAGCACACTAATGTAAGACCACGACAACTGACTTTCTGATCACTTAAGCATCTAATCCAAGAATGAGCCATTGGGCTTCAAACATGAATGATCGTGTCTAGAGTTTACTTCCTATAGGGAATAGCTTATACCAGCCCCTCAAGTAGGTGAGGGGGACTGGGTATGTATGTGCTGAAACAAAGGCAAACACTGGAGGCCTTCAGCTGAAGCTTTCAACACTACCTTCCCTGGCCATCAGCTTAGCTGTGTGGCTGTTACCAAAAGCAACACTGCTTGATGCCCTGTTTTAGATCTTTTCTCTTTCGGGTAAGTGAGGAGCCTTCTGAAAGCAGTGTTTTTGCCACAAGCTGGTGAAAAGATACCCTGTCCCTCTTTACCGTCATGCGGAGTCTAGCATTCCCCTTCCCCTGGGAAGTTCTAATATTTCTGGTTGTCTACACAATGGACTTCTTGGATCAATTAACCAAATGGCTAATGAATCTACCTACCAAGGCACTAAGTGTAAGGGATGCATCTGTGAACAAGATGGACAAGGCTTCTGCTCTAGTGTGAAGGGAAGCCTAAGAGGGCAACATGACTTAATGGGGTTGGGAGGAGTAGGCTTTGGTTAGCTGTAACACCTTTCCCCTCAAAATCTTCCCTTTGCCTCTATACAAGTTGTATAAACTCAATAAATCTTAGCTGGGGTAGACCCCTTCCACTCCAAGTCTGCTGCTTCTACAGTAATGAGTGATGCCATTCTAATTCACTTGCAATCAAACCTGAGCTCTGGCAACACTCTTGAGCAGAAGCAATTTTCCTTTGGCTTTTCCTACCTAGTTCTCCACATGTGACACTTGAAGAAAGGTTTTGCCTTAAAGATGAGACATTAGTTCTATCAATAGCCAGCATCAAATATTTTACTGTATTTCAGCAAAACTTTTTATTCCATGGTCTCTACTGGATTCCCCCCTAATCAGGCTCTAAGATAGAAGACTTTGAGACAAGGGCTTTGAGTGGGAAGAAATGCTGGCAAAGAAATTGGGGAGGTGATCTAGAAAGATGTGACAGCAAGCAGGACGCGGAGGTTCCTCATAAACCAGTTGCTATGCGGATAAATGAGACTAATCCTCCAGAAAAGTTTTAGGAATTAGTATAAAACAGACTTCAGAATTATCCTGGACTGAGAAATATGGGTTATGTATACTCCTGACACTTATTAGTCACTTAGAGTACCTCTGGTGAGCTGTTAATTCTAAGCTTACCATGTTAGACAACATGGGTTCTGTAGCCCAAGGGCTGCCTCCAAAGAAGATGCAGGATTCAGGATGTCAGCCCAGGGTGCATAGAACTTGACATGAGGATTCAAGGAACATGGTGGAGGATTGACCATGTATTTCCACTAAGGATTGAAGTAGTAGGTATTAAAAAGGCCTCTTTAAATATTGCCCACAATGCAGAGTAGGAGCTGATACTAGTGGATTGTAGAGCTAGAGGTGGATTTTTGTCCTTTTGCATTAAAATGGTATCTTTAGAGGGAGGGGAAGACTCAAGTGTTAGCATCTTCCTCAGATGAAGAGGGGTGAGTAGTAGAATTGGCCTTGTTCTGTCTTGAATCAAGCAAGCGCTTCATGGAAATCTCTTGAAAGCCTAATCTCAGTCTCAGATATGTAGGAACCATAAGAAATACCTGGTCAACCTTCAGGCCTGCTTGATTCTTTGCTCAAGCATACTAAGAGAGCAAGGAGCACAAACACTATTTTGAGAAATAGGACCAAAGTACCCCCAAATATGAAGAAAAACATGAATCTATTCAAAAAGTTCAATGAAGCCCAAGGAGGATAAGCCCAAACAAATCCATATCAAGATGTATTATCAAATTTTCAAGACCAAGGACAAAAGAATCCACTCATCATGTACAAGGGTATCCTCCAGTAAGATCAACAACTCTCATTAGATTAAGAAGGCCAGAAGGCTGAAGGATAATACTTAAAGTACTGAAAGGAAAGAAGAAAAAAAAAACCCTGTAAAAGAATTCTATATCTGACAAAACTATCCTCCAAAACAAAGTCAGATTGATATTTCCAGATAAAAACTGAGTCTGTCATTAGTTAGCCCACAAAAAATACAAAAAACCCCCACAAATCCTAAACAGTCCTTCAGACTTAAAGGACATTAGACCATAACTCCATGTAAAGAAATCATTGGTATGGGTTCCCTATTAGGATGACGTAAACATTGTGGAACAGAGCAGTGATGGCTGCACAAAATTGTAGATATCTAAATGCCATGGAATCGTATATTTTAAAATGGTGAATTTTGTTAAATTTCATAACTTTGAAATGTCTTCTGGGAGATCAACTGGAGAGCTATATAGGATCCATCTGAATGAACTATTGTGTACTCAAAGGATCCTCCTATCAGTAAAACCAAGATGTTAAAACCACATAATCATATTTCTAGAACTTCTAAGAGTATTAGAAGATGTGTTTGGCAGAACTATGTGTGCATAATAAATGATTTTTTAGGAACTGGCTTCAACTCAACCTTAATGAGCCGATAGTAAAGTTTTGGCTCATTAGCAGTTTCAGATGGATGCAGTCATGACCCATACTGAGATTGCCTGGGAGATCCCCAGACACTGAGAAAGGTCAGATGCTGTCAATCTTTCCAGATCTGATTTAATAACAGGATTTAAGAATGAAGAGTACACTTCCGGTAAACCCACTGACCCCTCTTTAATTGTAGTGGTCTTAGAGGGGGGCTGGAGATGCTTTGTCAGCAGGAGCCGTCTATTCTTTGGCAGTAATGGTCTCCTTCTGCTCCTTCACACCAGAATCTCTGAAGACAAGGTCCCTTTATTCTCTTATGCCAGGTCCTCCAGGGTGAAGCCTCTATGGCCACTGTTGTAGCTTCTGTTGTGGATCATTCCTGAAGAGGAGATATGTGCACTCTATGCAGCGTATTTGGGATTGTACAGGTTCTCTATCTGGGGGGAAATGATTACAGCCTGAGCTTAGGAGGTTGAAGGAGTCTGGCCATCGTCTTTAACAGTGAAAGCTGTTGTAGACTGAGCTTTTCAGGCAGCAGCTTTTGAGAGGGAGTTGAATATACAGAAAAGCGTACTATGGAGTGCTATCAGGAGCAATGTCTGTAAAAGAAGTGATCCAGCAGGACTGGGCGGAGAAGTTAATCTATCACTTAGGAACATAAAGGCCTGGTCCTCTCAAGCATCTTGGTGATTCAGAGCTCTCAGCTCCACTGGAATGTGTCCCTGAGAATGGTGCTTGGCCTTAGCTAAGTAGATCTTTGAGGCAATCCCATAGAAGAGTACAGGATTTTCCTCACGTAGCACTTCAAGTAGCTGGGCTGGGGTGGGGAGAGAGATCGGTTCTTTGCATCTAAAGAGGAATGTGGGTAACATATAACCATGTCCACTATAGCCTCTGCACCACCCAGAGCCACTTCTTGGAATAAATTCTAGAGGGAGTTTCCCTAAGTTCAAGTAGGTTTCTTCCTGAAGAAACTAAAGACTGGAAAGACAAATCCTGTGAAGGAGTTCTGTTGGGGTTTCAACTGGTACATAGCGGCCCCTTCCTCTGTCCAGATTTCTCTTACCCTTATATACCCTTTTGGTGGATTCCCTGGTGGCATGACAAGGTCCTCCTCTCTCCTGGACCTGAGCTGAAATCCTGTATTTCTCAGGCTTTGGATGCTGTGTACTTTATCATCAAATCAGATCACCAAGAAACCTACAAATAGGTTGTCTCCTATCCCACTGTATAAGAGCAACCCTGCTTCTTCCTGGTGACTAAAGCCAATTACCTCTGCCAAGATGATGTCCTTGTCTGCTGGCCCGTTAACTCAAGGAGACTTGAGGGCTGAGGCAGCAACCATAGCTCATTTTTAAAGTAGGTCTTTGTCCCTTGATACAAGCATGTGCCTTTTGGGAACCAGTAACTCTAAATCTAAGTCCCAGAGATGTAGGATCAGGAAGAAATACAAAACCACAACAGGGTCACTGGGAGTGCTGGCAAATAGGAGGCATGCCTACTTGGAAGCCTTTTGAGTGACCACCCCCTGATGCAGTATACTTTAAGGCTGAACCTATCTATAGGGGTGTACCATTCAAACAAGTGCGTTTTAAGTATAAAAAGGATGGATTGTGATTACTACTGCCATGGGCCTGGGAACCAGTATTGCCTGCAAACCAGTGCTTCAGCTTTGAGGAATTGTACGGATGTACTGAAAGATTAACCCAGTACTGAGTTGTCTACTCCCTGCATGTTCTAAATAAGGGTTTGGCCCCTGCCTGGCTCTTAAGAATCTGACACCTTGGGATGTTCTGCCAGATGAGTGGTTTGTTATTGACTTGGAGCCCATGAGCCACATGAAACAGTCTGTTAACAATGTGACTTATGGGGGACTTGGGCCATGAGGTATTGGCTTGACCTCTGGAGAGGGCTAGGAACCACATGCAGAAGTAGACATCCCAGGCCTACCACCGATTAAAAAAAAAAAAAAAAACCTGGCTGCCAAGGCTCACATGAGTTGCCCTGGTTCCATGTGAATGCTCACACATTACTGGGAGAGCTAAATATCTGACCCCACTGGGAGAAGACCACTAGAAACTTGTGGCTGATATCTCCTGGACTCTGCCCCTTGTACATGCGGGACATGAGTAACAGCCACTACAATGGCGCTTTATGTGAAATCTTATTCTTGGCTTCCTCTTTCTTATGCTGCTCATCCCCACTCCCTTGTTACTTCCTTATGGAAGCACTTTGCTTCATAAACCACTTGCATGTATCTTATGTTTCTGGGATAATTGCAAGGCAGTTGCTACCAGAAGCCCTCCTTGGAAGGAGGGTTTATGGAATGGGATCTCTTGAAGGTGAATTGCTTACCAGTCAAATGATAAGGATCTCATCCCTGGAGATAAGTGGATTATTGACAGGAATGGTAAAGCTAGAGTGGTGGTTCTCAAAATGTGGTCCCCAGGCCACCAGCATCAGCATCTTCTGGGAATGTTTTTAGAAATGCAGGCTCATGGGCCCTATCCCATACCTGCTGAATCAAACTGAGTGGGGCCTAGTCAGTTGTGACAAGCCCTGTAGGTATTTCAAGTACCTACAAAAAGGCTGACTTCCATCTCTGAACTTAGATGGGAGGGGGATGCGTTGTGTTGTGACCTCTCTAGCATGCGGCAAAGAGTAAGGGAGGCCGATCGAACAGCTGGAGTGAATAAGAACTGGAACTGGTTGAGTATGGCTGGGCAGGTCCTGTATATTAAGGCTCAGTGTAAATGTTGAAAGGGCCCCCATGGTGATAGTTCTCAAAAACCTGCATTTCCTACAGCCCCGATCTCATGCAGTGAGCCTAGTTTACAGGGTTCTGTGGAGTTGAAGGCCTGCTATCTACAGAATTATTTCCAGACTTAACACCCAACAGAACACAGCTTCATCCCCAGCTTTTTGCATGTTGCTATATCCCTTCTAAAGAACGTACTCACTATACTATGTTGACTGTTTGGAATTTGTTTAAAAAATAACAGAAGGCTGGATATGTGGCCTGACAAGGACTCCAAGCCAAATTTAAAAGCTAGAAAGAGACTAGTAGGATGAAAAAGCCCCATTCCAAGTGGAGATTTTTGATTGTAGGGAATTGGTCACCAATTCATATGCTGCACCTCACTGGCTTCTATTAGTTTTCTTTCTATTCACTTCAATTTGGTCCACATTAATAGAATGTCCAATATACTTGATGCTAAATAGAAGTGTCCATTTTAACATAGCCCTTTGGACTCAGAAGGTCATGGGTTTCTGCATGTTTTACTCCACACTATTCTGAAATACAACTTCCACTTGTTGACTTATTTGCTTGTCTTATAATCTACTTTCGAAAGGGTTGCCAGATAATAGTGCTCAGTGAAACTTGAATTTCAGAAAAACAGCTGTTTTAATAGAATGTCCCAAATATTACATGGGACATAATCATGCTATAAAAATCACTTCTCATTTAAACTTGGCATCCTATATTTTTTATAAGGCAATGAAAATAGGATTTCTGCAGCTTCTCACAGTGCTTTCCTCAAACCAACATCTTAATTTTTTAAAAATACCAATAACAAAGCCAGATTTATGCCTCTAGATATGTAAAAGAACCTGGGATCAGAGGCTATGCTGACAGATGGTGATTCCACGGCTGGCTCTGTTCCAGCAAGGGGGGAGGGACTCAGATAAGTCTAACCCCGTAGAAGCTGTCCTTCTCTGCCACATCTCATTGGTAATGATCACAAGGTCTTTTGTGGTTCCATACAAATTTTAGGACTGTTTGTGCTAGTTCTGTGAAAATGCTGTTTGTATAGAGTATCGTGTCATCTGCAAATAGTGAAAGTTTGACTTCTTCTTTGCCCATTTGGATGCCTTTTATTTTTGTTGTTGTTGTTGTCTGATTGCTGAGGCTAGGATTTCCAGGACTGTGTTAAATAACACTAGTGAGAGGGGACATCCCTGTCTTGTTCCTGACCAAAGAGGAAAGCTCTCAGTTGTTGCTCATTGTGGATGATAATAGCTGTAGTTTTTAACATATGGCCTTTATATTGTTGAAGCACGTTTCTTCTCAGCCTACCTTGGTGAGGGTTTTCAATCATGAACGGATATTGTACTTTGTCAGATGCTTTTTCTGCGTCTGTTGAAATGATCACATGGTTCTTATCCTTTCTTTTATTAATGTGGTGTATCACCCTGATTGATTTGTGAATATTGACCCACGCGTGCAACCCAGGAATAAATCCCACTTGATTGTGATGAGTGATTTTTTTAACGTATTGTTTTGGATCCAGTTTGCTAGTATTTTATTGGGAACTTTTGTATCCGTGTTCATCAGGGATATGGGCCTGTAGTTCTCTTTTTTAGTAGAATCTTTATCTGGTTTTGGTATCAGGGTAATACCGGCCTCATAGAATGAATGTGGAAGCTTTTCTCCCTTTTCTTTTTTTTTTTTTTTTTTGGAAAAGATTGAGAAGAATAGGTATTAACTCTTGTTTAAATGTTTGGTAGTTTTTGCCTGAGAAAACATCTGGCCTTGGACTTTTGTTTGTTGGGAGTGTTTTGATCATGGATTTAATTTCTTTGCTGGTTAGCAGTCTGTTCAAGTTTTCTAGGCATTTGTCCATTTCTTCCAGGTTGTCCAATATATTGGCATGTAGTTTTTCATAATATTTTCTCATAATTGTTTGTATTTGTGTGGTGTTGGTTATTTTTTTCCTCTCTCAGTTGTGATTTTATTTTTTGTGGTTCTTTCTTTTTTTTTTTCTTTTAGATAAGTCTGGCAAAAAAAATATCAATTTTAATTTTTTTTCCAACTTTCATAATTATTTCAATGAACCAGCTTCTGGATTCACTGATTTGTTCCATTGTTTTTTAAATTCCTATATCACTTATTTCTGCTCTAGTCTTTAATATTTCTTGCCCTCTGTTGGCTTTAGGCTTCATGTGTTGTTCGTCCTAGCTCCTTTAGGTATTATGTTAGGTTGATTATTTGAGAATTTTCTGGCTCCTTGAGGAGGGCCTGTATTGCTATGAACTTCCCTCTTAAGATCTTTTTTTCTGTAACAAAAAGATTTTTGACATTGTGTTTTTATTTCCATTTGTTTTCATGCATTTTTAAATTTCCTCTTTGATTTTCTGGTTGACTCATTCATTTTTAGTAGCATGGGGGTTACCCTCCATGTATTTGTGGCCTTTCCAAGTTGTTTTGTGTGTGTGTGTGTGTGTGTGTGTGTGTGTGTGTGTGTGTGTGGTTGACTTCTACTTTCACGACATTGTGGTCAGAAAATGTGCAGGTATGATTTCAATCTTCATGCTACATAACAGTGCTTACATGTGGATTACTTCAACTTTTGCTACATGATGCTGCTATTCATATCATTTAAAATGTATATGTTGAAAGTGAAGTTTTATGTGTAGATTTGCCTAATTAATGTCTAGGATAAATACACAAATATTAGAATTAAGAACATTTATATTTATTTTCTATGATTATTTCTAAGTAAGTTCCAACACACAAAATAATAAAAATTGAGCTTCAGTAATTTACAATTTAGATGTATGTCACATTTATCTTAACACACTGAAACTATAATTGCAAATAATTGAACTTCCAATACACAAGTAAATGAAATTGCTGAACCAAAAGGAAATAGCATTGATTGCACTTTGAGTAAACTGAACAGATTTGGTAGTTCTGATTTATTGAGGTAGGGACTAGTCCTAAGCCCATTAACACAAATGTTTAATTAAAGTGCTGTAATTTTCAGGAACAAATGCAAGAAGAGGAAACAGCTATAAAAAACCCTTTTATTTTGGTAATGAAAATCAATATGAAAATTGCAAGAGTAGCACTCTCAAATTAATGCCAGGCAACTAGAAGAAAATTAAATATAAAAATCAGATTTTGATAGACCATAATGAATGTGAGAGAAACTACATGATTTCTATATTGATATTTGTTTAGCTTTTATACCTGGACTTAATATTTTAAGTAACAGTGAATAAATTCTTGGAAGAACTCTGTAAAATGGGGATACCATTTGCTTACTTCCTTAAATAATTAACTCTGCATCTGTATATGATATTTACCCTGTCAACACAACATAAAATTATATTATGCTCATGGGTATCTAACATTTCCAGCAAAAGAGCATCTATTAATCTCAACAAAGATAATTTACACAAATCTCCATATCATTTTGTCTACATGCAACAAAGTTTTGTTACAATTGTGTTTTGCGGTCCTCCATTAATAAGTCATTCCACTAAAAAGATCATTAAACAAACAAAAAGAACATCTGCTTTCATTCTTTAAGTCAATTCTATTTTATGACAAGTGTTTACAAGACAAATATAGTTCAGATTAATTAGTTTTATAGGTGAGAAATGTATTCAGCCTGTTACTATATTTCTCATGATATAAGTTTTAATGAATTAATCACTCATTTAAACTTCACTGCTTCCAACCTGAATAAAACCACTGAGGCTGTCACTGAGAGTAATTCTCACTGAATTTACAAGTGGCCAGTACAGCCTTCTTAGCAGAACCTATTTTGAATTATCCAAATTGATGAAACCAAAGTGAAGCCAACAAAAAGAATTAAAGAAATTACCCATGTAGTATCCAAGCTAATTAAGACCAATCAGCTATGACTTTTGACTAGAAATCCATTTGTGTCCATAATTTACTTGAATTCAGATTATTATTAACATTGCTTCTGTTGCTATTATTCTTACTCATTCCCATCTTCCTTTTCTTTTTCCTCAACATCCTATTCCTCTTCCTGATCCTATTGGTGTTCTTTATATTAGTGCTGTTGCTACTGGCAGTACTATAATTATTGCTACTGCATGCCATAGCAAACAATCATTTTTACATCTCTATTTGCATACAATTTATTGAGATTTGGATTGATTGCTACTCACTGACTGGCATTTATTCCTTATTTATAATATATTAGGCAATGTTCATTTTCTTAATCAGATCTTTGGCAAAATCTTATTATATTTGGAGACATCTGTTTGTCTAGCCTCAAACTGATGCATTAAGATTTAGTTCTTTAGGGTGCTTACATTAGATGTAAATAATTGTTAGCATGTAAACTAAGGAAAAATTCTATTTAGGGATTTTAATTTAAGAATCAATTGTATGTGATGGGGAGGAAATATAATGGCCTATGTGTCCAAAATCTGATGCCTTCTTCTTTTAAGAAACACACTGTCTATAAATAGAGCAATAATTTTAGATCCAGAATAAAAAAGAAATTTTATAAAAGCATTATAAAAGGGAAAAAAAATCTCTACTGAGAATATGCTGTATTAACATTAGCCACACAACTTTCCTAAGAGGGTAAACAGAGTAATTGACATGTAATGTTTTCCATGCTTTCACTGTTTTGGATTGAGTAACAGTTTATGAAGAAAAATCAACTGAAGACAAATCAGAATTTTTGGGTGGCTTTATTTTCACTTAAATTAAATTAAATTAAATTAAATTAAATTAAATTAAAAAATTAAATTACTGATTTCATGGAAAATAGTTACAGGTTTATTTTTTTAAAAATTTTTATTTATTTATGATAGTAACATACACACACAGAGAGAGAGAGGCAGAGACACAGGCAGAGGGAGAAGCAGGCTCCATGCACCGGGAGCCTGATGTGGGATTCAATCCCGGGTCTCCAGGATCGCGCCCTGGGCCAAAGGCAGGCGCCAAACTGCTGCGCCACCCAGGGATCCCCTAGTTACAGGTTTAAAATTTAAATGATCAGAGTGCTTGGGTCACTCACTTGGTTAAGCATCTGCCTTGGGCTCAGATCATGATCCCAGGGTCCTGGGATGGCAACCCTGCTCAGCTCAGTGAATCTGCTTCTCCCTCTCCCTCTGCATCTCATCTGCTTGTGCTCTCTCTCTCAAATAAAATATTTTTAAAAATTAAATTGTCAACTTTATTGACTATAAGAATGAGAATAACAAAACCAGTGTATTTTTTTAGTTTGTTTTTGTTTATTGTTTTTTACTTTAAAACGGGAATATCTAGACTCCCATCTCTTTTCCCACAGTACCTAGGGTGCTCTCTAAGAAAATAAAGTCACCTCATTTCATTAAAAACTACATCACATTGCAATGGTATGATGGTTCTCGAACTCGTCCCTGTGTACTGAGGGTGAGGAAAATAGGAGAAAGAGGCAGACCATTCCAGATTAGTAGGTGATAGTTTTAATAAGCAAGGGATCTTACATACAAACTTGGGTGGCTGCAAGACAAGTAGATCTCTGGACCCACTTGCCAAAATTTTAAAAGTTTCTACGGAGGCCTTAACTAGGTTTTGTCATGTATAATATCCAGATGGTTTCAACAACACATTGCTTTCTCAAGGCTGTGACCTTAAAAATGGCTTCCATTGAATAATGGAAGAGAATAATGGACAAAACATATATTCCAAAGAAAGGAGACAGGTGAGGAGCCTCTAACTGCCCAAGTGTAACTCAGAGTCAACTGGTGGTTGCCTCCTTTAATGACCTGCTCCAACATGGAAAGAGAATCCAGACTCTTCATGATGACTTCAAAAAATTGTTCAAGTTCTGGTCAAAGTCTGTCAAATTTTATCTCATCCTACCCTTACCCACTCTCCCTACATTTTGTCCTACTTTTCCTTTGTTTCATGAGCACGTATTTTCCTAAGGGATGTTACATATTGTGTGTCCTCCTTCTGGGAGGCCTCATTCTTCTTTCTGGATATTCTTCAGTTACCACTCTCAATTTATGTCACCTTCCAAGAGATTCTCACTGTTTGACAAAGATACAATAGTACACATCCTTCCTATTTTTCTAAAATATTTTTTAGAAGATTTTATTTATATATTCATGAGAGACACAGAAACAGAGAGAGAGAAAGAGAGGTGAGACATAGGCAGAGGGAAAGCAGGCTCCATGCAGGGAGCCCAATGTGGGACTCTATCCCAGGGCTCCAGGATCACGCCCTGGGCCAGAGGTGGCACTAAACCACTGAGCCACCTGGGCTGCCCCATTTTTCTCTCTTATATATACCCTATTATCATTTAGAGCACTTACCATAACTAAGGAGGTTTTTTGTTTGTTGCTTAAGGTTTTCTTTGTTTGTTTGTTTGTTTGTTTTTTATTATCCACACCTCACAAGGATGCTTCATGAATGCAAGGGCTATGTATGTTTAGTTTGTGCTGCATGCTAGATATTAACACAGTGTCTTTATTATCCTATGTATTCAGTAAATACTTGTAGAAAGTATGATCAAATGCATTAATTTATGGATAATTTGAGGCAGCTTTCTAGCAATTAATCCATAATCTAACAGAGAGTGCATTTTTTTTTAAATTCACAACAAGCCCTCAGAATCTTCTTGATCTTTCAGAGATCTTATTTAAAAAGAATATTTGGGGAAAAAAAAGAATATTTGGGATTTTTACTAATCATGACATTTTATGATCTGCTAAATATGGTATGGTAAGCTAAAAAATCTAGGCTAAACAAAAATAGTATAAAATATAACTAATAGCACATCAAAAAATTAAGGTAGGAAAATATATACATTAGAAATTAAAACAGTCGAATTTACAATAGAGATCTGTGGGAGAGCAAAGTGTCACTACGTGCTATTAAGATCCACAAATTTGAGCATTGGCTACTAGGAAAAAGTAAGTAATTTTCTTTTCTTTCTTTTTTTTTTTTTTTAAAGATTTTATTTATTTATTCTTGAGAGATAGAAGGAGAGACAGAGCCAGAGACACAGGCAGAGGGAGAAGCAGGCTCCATGCACCGGGAGCCCGACATGGGATTCGATCCCGGGTCTCCAGGATCGCGCCCTGGGCCAAAGGCAGGCGCCAAACCGCTGCGCCACCCAGGGATCCTGGAAAAAGTAAGTAATTTTCTAAATAGTAGAAAGTATAATAGTGATGAACAGGTATAAACTGGTTGCCTAACTTGAGTATGTCAGGGTGAGGTTTTTGCATCTTTTGTTTATTTCTTTTGCTTTGTTTTCTTTTACTCAAGAGCTCTGAGATGTTTTGTGCACACTGAGAGATAAGGAAACATATCAAATAAGTGTCCTTTTTGACAAGAGATTAGAGACGTGTAATAAAGGAGTTATATTAGGAAGATAATCAGTTATATTGTTTATTGTGAAGCTTAAGCAGCATAGTTAAATAACCTAAGTGCAAAATCACTATGTGCCTGGCAAATCACACACATCTCTGAACTGTAAAGCATATGTAGCCCCACAAATTGAGAAGGCAGAAAAATAAACTATCTGGGTATTCACTAAAATAGCCTGAGGAAATAATGTCTGTGAAAAAGTTCAGAAATTGTGGTAAGACACCATCTTGGAATAAATCTTTAAATGTGAATCATAAGTTAGAGATGGGAACATAGATTTTTCCATAATACTGAGTGACAATAATACTATAAATAGCAAAATAAAGGTGCATGAAATCCTTATTTTTGACTTAATGCAGGACACTTACTATGTGACAGAACAAAACCAGATCATATTTTCCATATGTTGTTTGAGGGAAATTTTCTGTAGTTAAGGGGATAAAGAAAAACTTTTTAAGTAGAGACATTTGTATTAGTTTCCTATTGTTGCTGTAACTTATTATCACAAATACTACAACGTAAAACACAAATTAAGTGCCATATACTTCTGGAGATCTGAAGTCTAAGAATGCAGTCTACAGGGCTGCATTCCTTTGGAGGATCTATGAAAAACTGTTTCCTTGCCCTTTCAATTTCCAGATGTCACCCTACATCCCTTGTTTTGCGGTCCTTCTTCCATCTTCAAAACCAGAAATATACAATCTTTTCTACTGTGTCTTCTATTTCCAGTCTCTCTTCTCTTACTCTTCTCTGATTCTTCTTCACTGTAAGTATCTTTGTGATAACATGGGAACCACCTGGATAATTCAGGACAATCTCATTTTAAAAACCTTAACTTAATCATGTGTCCCTTTTACCACGTAAGGTAACATATTCACATATTCCATGAATGATGATGTGAACATCTTTGAGAGATGATTATTCAGCGTACTATGTTACTTAAGGCTAATTCTGAAGGAAAACGAGCCAGTGACATAAAAATGGAAAAAGATCTTGTCCTGATTTGGATTCCCTGGAAAGCACATCCAGGCACTGGAAGGCAGGTACTTCATTTGGGAGGTGATTCTAGAAAGTACAAGTAATAATAGAGAATTGACAAAGTAAGGAGAGACCAGCCAGTAGTGTTCCAATGAAAAAGTGATCAGTGTGAGTAACTGGACTCAATCCTGCTGGGAATTCTTTGAGCAGCTCCTATCAGAATTGTATGGAATAGAGAGGCTAGGAGTTATGTCTGTCAACTCTCGTCTCTCATTGGTTGAGGAACATGAAATCCCTAGTATGATCCTGTACATGAGGGCTAAGTGAATCCCCAAAATTCTCAAGCAAGCCTTTAGATAGTAAAGCCAGAGGAAAGAAGCAAAAGTGCTTGATATGAGAGGTTGTAAGCTTTCCGTAGCTGCACTGTGAACTCAAGGGAGATTGACTAGATCTTTTTTTAAAACAACATCATCTGATACAGATGACAGCAACAAATTACAAGACACATCCAAAACATTCAAAAGTCTTGTGATAAAATTCAGTATTTAAAACTACATTGTTGAGGGGCACTTGGGTGGCTCAGTTGGTTGAGCATCCAACTTCTGATCTCAGCCCAGGTCTCAATCTCAGGGTCATGAGTTCAAGCACCTCATTAGGCTTCATGCTGACTGTGGAGCCTACTTAAATAAAAAACAAATAAATAACTACGTTGTTCAAATAGAGAACAGTAAAGCATTATAATGCGCTATATAGTTTGGAACAAACATACAATATGGCAAAAAATAATTTATAAATGTAAGCAGAAGAGCAATGGGTTTGGTCTAAAAAGTAAGTTGAGTTGCAGACCTACACACTGGCAACAAAGTTTAGATCATTAAGAAAAGAAATATATGTTAAGAAAGAAAACAATATAACCCAATAAAAACATTAGGATTATACATGTTATAGCATATAATTTAATAAATAAAAATAATATTTTTGATAATAGGTTTATGGCATTCAATGGAACTGTAAGAAACTGAACATGTTATCTTTTGATAATTTTACAGTATTATATAAATATCAATATCATGGAATCACCATGAGGGCTCAGGCTTCTACAGTTGGTATTATAGCATTCAATGGAAATATAAGAAGCCTGAGCCCTCATGGTGTTTCCATGATATTGATATTTATATACTTTACAATTATTAAAAGATATCGTATATTCATACATCATATAAAGCTTATACATGACATAATATAAATGACGAATATATTGAATTGTCTCATGACCTAATCAAGGCACATACACATATTTCTTTCCCACCATCCTTTTAAAATGTAATCAGTGTGGAGTGTTTCTTCCTTTTTTTATTTTATTTTATTTATTTATTTATTTATTTATTTATTTATTTATTTATTTATGATACTCACAGAGAGAGAGAGACAGAGAGGGAGAGACAGGCAGAGGGAGAAGCAGGCTCCATGCCCCGGGAGCCTGACGTGGGATTCGATCCCGGGTCTCCAGGATCGCGCCCTGGGCCAAAGGCAGGCGCCAAACCGCTGCGCCACCCAGGGATCCCTGTTTCTTCCTTTTTAATGAGATAAAAATTCCTCAGATACCTAACTTGTTTTAGTAGCCTTTTACATGAAAGTTTGTGAGACTCTTTAGGTTGCAAACACAACTTCATTTTGGTCTTCAGCATCTCCATCATATTTAATCGTAAAACTTCTCCTTATCCACAAAATGACATTTTAACTCAGAATTGTATACATGTAACCTCAAAGGACAGGATCTGGCATCTTGCCCCTCCCATAATTAAGGATTTTAGCAATTCAAAAGCAATCATTATCATTCTTCCCTCTCTTTCTCAAGTCAACTCCTTCCTTCTCTCCCTCATTAGCTGTAGCTTAAGACCCTGCCAGGGTCAGTATGGAAGGAGGCAGAGGGTTTAGAGGGTGTCTGATGAGTATCCCTTGCATATGCATACAGAAAACACGCCAACTCACCCTACCTGAGAAGACAATTTAGGAAGTGCATCTCCATGTCTGCCACAGCCTACCTACTTCATTGTTCTGCTCTCTTTCTTCAAATATGTTTGAGGAGCAGGTCCTAGAGAATTCTAGTTGTCCTTTTTTCCTTTCCTTCCTTCCTTAGAAAAGGAGAAATGACAGCTCTGTTTGCTCCAGTTATTCTTAAGGCTACAATTTATACACATCATCTCACCAAAACTAAGATGATATTAAGTTAAAACAGAATCTCATGTTCACCATCTGGAAGCATGATGGATTCATTAAAATGTGATGGGGACATTGTTTTAATAATATATTATTATCAGATATACAGTTGGTACTAATGGTGTTTATTGACAGATCCATCAAGCACATTTCTACCCTTTCAAACTCAATATATACAAATTTGAAACTAGCATTGCATTGTACATGAAAATAGCAATGAATTTTGCCAAATCAAATGCATAAAGTAATAAATGTGGAGCACTTTTATAAAAATGCATTCTCACTCTGACGTATGTAAAAATTACATATTTCTGATTGTGCACTTTTGTCCTGGCATTACACTGCCTCAAATTATACATAAAATAAAATGGCCCAACAACTCTTATAATACCTTAAACAAACTTGTTAGTACTCCCTGCAAAGACAAACACAATTTATTGTAGATGCCTAAGCTTTCTTATTTTTCTGGCTACAGCAAAAAAACTTGAAAAATGAATCTAAATTTGCTCATACTGGAAATGGAGAGTATATAAAACAAGTGTGGCAACTCTTTGTTAAAGTACCTCAAGGTTACCAAGAAATATTGAAAATGATAGGTCACAAGGTTTCACCCAGATAGACAGAAAGGGAAATGGCCCAAAATACATTTTAGTCCCAAATGAGTTCCCTCAGTCTCAACATTTGTTTCCTTCCTGGGACAAAGAACAAATATGTTTTTACCAAAGGAAAGAAAATAGCTTTCCTCAATGAATACTATTTTCTCTCTCTCTCTCTCTCTCTCTCTCTCTCACCAGAAGCAAGATTTACTAAAAAAAAATGCTGTCCCATTATCTACCTGTACTTAGGCAGGCGGTTCTTATCCCTCACTGCACAATGAAATCTTTTGGAGTTCTAGTAAATTATACCAATTCTCAGTCTTCTCTTCTCCCCCTTTAACTTACTTTTTTGCCAGCAAAAGTAATATTTTTTGTAAGACCACCAGGTGGTTCTAAGATATATTAGGGTTGAAAACTATTGCTATATCTAAGTAATCTGGAGAACACACACACATAACCCTATAATTTTTATCTCTTAATTATAAAGATTTATCAATCCAATGTACCTCAAATGCAAATTTTCACTTTATATAAGGAAAAGCCCAATCTCGTATCCTGATTAGAAGTTTAAATAGTGTTTAAATTGAGTATAACTTAAAAGGGATAGGTTTTATGTGGTATGGTTGCATATAATAAAAAATAATATTCTCTTTTATAAGCCCATGTTCAAGATATTCCAGAAGGAAGAACAAACTTTTTTCCACCCTCTTGATCTATATAAATGAAAATTCTATTATGTTGTTGCCTTAGTTGGTTCAGGCTGCTATAACAGAATACCCAAAAAAAGATGGTTTAAATAAGAGAAATTTATTTCTCACAGTCCTGGAGACTAGGAAATCCAAGATTAAGGCACCAATGCCAGATGCAGTGCCCTGTTTGCAATTAGCTAAGTTCTAGTTGTGTCTTCAACAGGGCAGAGAACAAGAAAGAGGGAGAGCAAGCTCTCTGGTTTCCTCTTATAAAGGCACTTATTTGTGAGGGCTCCACGCTCATGTCCTAATAATTTCCCAAAGACTCCATCTCCTAAATACAATCAGATTGTGGACTGGGATTTCAACATATGGATTTTGCATTAGACACAAACATTCAGTCCTTAATAGTTGGCTAAGAAAATTCTAAATTTTGAGAACAGAAAAGCCACTGCTTTCCTGTATTAAAAAAAAATAGTAGGAGAATCATATATCCATTCTTAAAATGTAATACTAAGCAATTCTTCAATTAAACACACATTTTTAGGGCAGCCCAGTGGCTCACCAGTTTAGCGCTGCCTTCAGCCCAGGGTGTGATCCTGGATACCCCAGACCGAGTCCCATGTCAGGCTCCCTGCATGGAGCCTGCTTCTCCCTCTGCCCATGTCTGTTCCCCCCCCTCTCTCTCTCTTTCTCTCTCTCTCTCTCTGTGTCTCTCATGAATAAATAAATAAAATCTTAAAAAAAAACAAAACACATTTTTAAAGGACACTTGGGTGGCTCAGACTAAGGCATCCACCTTTTGATTTAGGCTGAGGTCATGACTTCAGGGTTGTGAAACTGAGCTCCGAGTCAGACTCTCAGCACAGTCAGACGCTTGGCACAGGACATAGAGTCTGCTTAATATTCTCTCTCTCTCTCTCTCTCTCTCTCTCTCTGCCACCCCTCCCCCATGTTCTCTCTCTAAAAACAACCAACCAAACAAAAAACCCACAAAATCTTAATTAAAGAATTACTTGAGGGATGCTTGGGTGGCTCATTAAGTTGAGCATCTGCCTTTGGCTCAGAGTGTGATTATGGGGTCCTGGAATCGAGTTCCGCATCAGGCTCCTTGCAAGAAGCCTGCTTCTCCTTCTGCCTGTGTCTCTATCTCTTTCTCTCTCTCTCTCTCTCTCTCTCTCTCTCTCTCTCTCTCTCTCCATTTATTCATGTCTCTCATGAATAAATAAATAAATTCATAAAAAATTACTTGAAAGTATAAAAAATATGTGTTTGAATGATGTTTATCTTTTGACTCAGTAATCACATTATATGGTACCAAGAATTATTTTAAGTGAATAAAAATAACTTTATTGTAGTTTACTATTATATGAAATGCTCTAATGACTAATATTGATGGTCGATAAACAAAAAAATAGTAAGACATTTTTACATATACTGATATTTTAAAAATAAATTTCAAAGCTTGTATGTAAGATAAAATTAGCATAACAAGATGCAACCTCAACTTATTTTATCTAGGTTTAGTGATTGTCTAAAAAGTAATTCTCAAATTAGAAAAAAAATGCTTAATATATATCAGAACTATTATATTTGTATTTATAGCAATTTTTTAAATAATTCCAACAAAATAGACATTTTCTATTAGAATTTTAAATAACTGTCATTTGTAGTACATTTTATTTTACTCATGACATAATCTTCTATTTAATGATATACTTCTAAATATTTGGGGGTGAGAATTTGTTTTTTTATCGTCTGTTAGAGGAATATCAACTGTTTCTAAAAAGCAACCATCATTTTCACCATATTTACTATGGCAACAAGCTTAGTTATCATGTGCTTATGTGCATATGGTTTATTTTAAGCAGATGTATAACTATTCCTAAAATAAGTATATATATATTCTTAAAAATTAACTTTTTAAGTCTGAAGTTGTAAAAAGTGGTAGCTTTAAACCACAGAACATAAAATCTTTAAAAGTTCTATTTTTCTTCTTTGACTTTGAATATTTAGCATGCCAGACATGAAGAAACCTATATTTACTTACTAGAATAAAACAGTATAATACTTCATATGCTCTCCCCTCTAACCTTGTCCTCATGTCCCTTGGGACAAGAGAGGGGATTTATTATGACTGCTAGGAACAACAGTCCCTTTAATGCTCAAAGAAGTAAATGCTTCCAAATTCCATTTTTAACTTGACTATAACCACTACACATTGAAACTCCAGATTTATTCACCTTGGTGTTTTTGGTATAATCATCATGCAAACACACTACCTACTTCCAATCTTAGCATTAAAGTTATATGAATTTGCTCCTTTACTTTTGATCTTCCAACTGGATGACAGTTCTCAGTTAATGGAGCCTTTACAAACACCAAGGGCAGACTTATGGGGGTATCACAAATTGTTTTCCCATCCTGAGGAGGCAGAGGTGTATTCTTACTTTAATAGAATAATTCTAATTCTTCTAAGTGAAAAATCAGGGAGATAAACATAATTTTCCTTTGCTAATTTTGACTGCTTTTTATAAAATAATTTTATTGGATGATTATACCAATGATCCTTTTCTACTCAGCCTTACCAAATACCCATCTAAGCTGTTAAAACTTAGCAGTAAGAACAAAACTAACACACATACAGATGGAGAAAAAACAAATGTTCACTCTTAACTGCTGGATGTATTTGTAACAAGACAATAATGAAACTGAAAAGTATGGAGGCAATAGTGCCAGCTTGATTAGGAGGGTGAAAGAAAGAGATCAATTTTCAAAAATGATGGGACTCTGACAACTGAAGAAGCAGCACAAGACATTCCTTGAAAAGAAGTAATGAACATGAACTGGTGAGCTATATGCACAAAGATGCATAGCATAAATATACATTCTTAATGTTGGATTGACCCAGGGCTTTTTTCTTATTTCTATTTTGTTTGCGAACTTAATCCCTCGGTGATCTACCTAGTCTTGGAGCAGTAAGTACATCTCTGTGTCCATGAGTCCCAGACTTTTCAACTCCAGACTTAACTATTCAATGGCTTCCTCTGGACATCTACTTGAAAATCTAGGCAACATCTCAAATGTAACATGTTGAATTGGCTCCCCTTACATTCTTTCCCATCTTAGTTGATGACAATTTCATCCATTTGTTTGCTCAGCCTAAAAATTTTTGTACCATTATTGACTTCTTTTTCTTTTTTCAAGTCCAACAGTAAATCTGTAATAATATCCTTAGATCTGTCTCTTCCTTGTATCTTTCTCTAACACTTCGGTGTGCTGCTAACACTCCTTCAGTCTTCAACATTTTCCTTCTCTTAGATAGTCCTACTGAAGGAAATATCCAATTACCCTTGAAGAAAAATAAGCCAAAAAAAAAACAATGCTGTGCAATCAAAATTGCACTTCATTCCACTGCAAAGACTTTTCTAGAATAAAAAAGATAGAATTAAATTCACAACTGATTTCAGAACTGTATTACAAATGTATTGCTTAGAACTGCATGATCTTTATCACTTAATTCATCTATTGAGTCATCAGATGAGAAAAATGGATAAATAGTGATGACTACATAGATCATATTAGTATAATTAGAGTTCTATAAATTCAAGAACAGCTAAATATAGAAATAAGACTTGATAATAGCTTAGAGAGTCTCTTCATGAAACTTTCTCCCAATATCAAAATGAGTCTAGTGACAACAACAGAAATAGATTTCCAATATCAAAATGAGTCTAGTGACAACAATAGAAATAGATTTCCAAGTTTAAGGAAGTTTGGTCAATTGACTAAGATGCAATATAAGACATTTAATAAGGAAAACATCAAATTATATGGAGAATCACTGATTCAGAGGAATTAAAGTATATGCATGACCACATAGAATGTATCCTAGAAAATAAGTACTCAAAAAGAGTATTACCAATTAAGCAATAGCCCCTGAACTGATATCTGCTCCTTTAAGACTAACAAAATTAATTGCTTCTGCAACTAAACCTTGATCTCATAGATCTAACTGGAGTAACGGTCCCATAAACCAAGGTAGGATAATAAAAACAAAAGCATTTAAAGCCTGAATTGTCATCTCAAAATACTGACTAAGCTACCTTAGTATTTTATTAAGATAGAACTCACAGAAAGCCTCAGGTACACACAAATATCTTTTTATAGAAAATAGTATTCTTTGTACTGTCTTAGCAGTACCTTGTCCTTTGGTTAAAGGCCTAATGGTTGAGAGTATAGTTGAGAATAAATTATTTCAGTTGGCTAAATAATCATGTATTGTTTGCTAACGGTTTGCAATCTCACTATGCCCTATATAATGCCACTTGAAGGAAAAATTTGCACTTTGACAGGATATTCAGATGTGGAGTCAATCATGACAGCCAATATTATGCAAATTCACATATTATAACCAAATACTTTGAACACTAAGGCATCAAAATTTTCATAAAGCTCAATGCTATGGTCTGAATGTTTGAGTCCACCCAAAATTTGTATGTTGAAACCTAAGGACCAATGTAATTGAATTAGGAGGTGGAGTTTTTGGGAGATACTTAGGTCATCAAAGTGGATAATCCCTCTGAATAGGATTAGTACTCTAGAAAGAGATACTCCACAGGGATCTTTGCCCCTTCCACCATGTCAGGACATAGCAAGAAGACACCATCTATGAACCAAAATTGGGCCCTCCTAGGACAACAAGTCTGCCAGTGTTTTGATCTTGACATCCCAACATTCAGAACAGTAAAATATAAATCTATTTTTTCCTTTTAAAAAAAATCAGTTTTTTAAACTAAACATACAAAAGAGCAAAACAGTTCACCCATTTTTCCTACCCTCTGACCCCTGTTTCTGACAACCACAAATCTGTGTCTATGAGACTATTTTTTCATTTAGATTCCACATATAAGAAATATCATACTATATTTGTCTTTTTCTGTCTAACTTATATCACTTAGCATTACACCCTTGATGTCCATTTGCATTGCCAATGGCAATATTTCATTCTTTTTAATGGCTGGATAATATTCCACTGTACAGGCATATCTCATTTTATTATATTTCACTTTATTGCACTTTGCAGATATTGCATTTTTTAATAAAAGTTGAAGGTGTTGGCTACCCTGCATCAAGCAAGTCGATTGGCCCCATTTTCCCAATGGCATTAATTCGCTTCATGTCCTTGTTCCATATTTTGTTAATTCTCATAATATCTCTAATTCTTTCATTATTATTAAATGTATTATGGTGATCTACGATCAGTGATTTTAGCTTGTGGAAAGCTCAGATAATAGCATTTTTAGCCATTAAGTATTTTTTAATTAAGGTGTATACACTGTTGTTTTTAGACATAATGCTATTGCACGCTTAATAGACTACATTATAGTGTAAACATAACTTTTATATTCACTGGGAAACCAAAAATTTCATTTGACTTCCTTTTTCCAATATTCACTTTATTGTAATGGTCTGGAGCTAAATCTGAACTATTTCCAACTTCTATATCTACATCTATATCTTTAGCCATCCATCTACACATAAATACTTAGGCTGTTTCCATATTTTAACAATTGTAAATAATGTTGCAATGAACATAGGGGTGCAATATCTTTTCAAATTAGTGCTTTTGTTTTCTTTGGATAAATAGCCAGAAGTAGAATGCTAGATGATAGGATAATTCTATTTTAAAATTCTGAGGGATCTCCATACTGTTTTCCACAGTGGCTGCACGAATGTACATTCCTTCTAACAGTGCATGAAGGTTCTCTTTTCCTTTTCATCCTTGCCAATATTTGTTATTTATTGTCTTTTTTTAAAAAAGATTTTATTTGAGAGAGAGAGAGAGAATACAGGGGGAGGGGCAGAGGGAGATGGAGAAGCAGACTACCTGCTGAGCAGGGAATGCAACACAGGGGCTTGATCTGGGACCCTGAGGTCACGACCTGAGCCAAAGGCAGATGCTTAACTGACTGAGACACCCAGATGCTGCTTGTCTTTTTGATAATAGCCATTTAACAGATGGAGGTAAAATCTCATTGTAGTTTTGATTTGCATTTCCCTGGTGATTTGGTTAATAATATAGATCCTTTTTAAATGTACCTGTTGGCCATCTGCATGTCTTTTCTGGATACATGTCTACTTAGGTATATTTTTTTTAAGATTTCATTTATTTGAGAGAGACAGAGGGGGAGCAGAGGGAGATGGAGAAGCACACTACGTGCTGAGCAGGGAACCCACCATGGGGCTCCATCCCAGGACCCTGGGATCATAACCAGAGCCAAAGGGAGACACTTAATTGACTGAACCACCCAGGTGCCCCAGATCTGTCCATTTTTTAAGCAGATGCTTCGTTTTTGTGATTGAATTATAGGAGTTCTTTATATATTTTGGATACAAGCCTCTTATCAGATATATAATTTGTAATTATTTCCTGTTCTTTAATAGGCTGTCTCATTTTCTTGGTGGTCGCCTTACTGTGTAGAAGAGTTTTAGCTGGGTGAAGTCTCACTTGTTTACTACTGTTTTTGTTGCTTTTCCTATCATGTTAAAAAATTATCACCAAGAACTATATCAAGGAGCTTACCACTTATATTTTTTTCTAGTTTTATGGTTTCAGGTTTTACGTTCAACTCTTTAATTCATTTTGAGTTAATTTTTGTGTATGGTGTAAGTTCATTCTTTTGCATGTGACTGTCCAATTTTCCCAACACAATTTATTAAGAGACTATCCTTTCCTCATTGCTTATTCTTGGCTCCTTTGTCATAAATTAATTGCATGTTTATATTAGGAGCTATCTATTCTATTCCATTGATTTAGATGTCAGTTTTTATGCCAATACTACTCTGTTTTGTAATAAAATTTGAATTCAGGGAGAGGGATGCTTCCATTTTTGCTCTTCTTTCTCAATATTGTTTTGTCTATTCAGGGTCTCTTATGGATCCATTCAAATTTTAGGATTGTTTGTTCTATTTCTGTGACAAATGCCATTGGGATTTTGATAAGAATTACCTCGAATCCATAGATTCCTTTGGGTAATATGGACATTTTAACAAAATTAATTCTTCTAATCTCTGACCATTTATTTGTATCATCTTCAATATCATTCACCAATGTTTTGTATACTTCAATATACAGGTTTTTCACCTCTTAAGCTAAATATT
This sequence comes from Vulpes vulpes, assembly GCF_048418805.1. Taxonomy (NCBI): domain Eukaryota; kingdom Metazoa; phylum Chordata; class Mammalia; order Carnivora; family Canidae; genus Vulpes; species Vulpes vulpes. The sequence continues at coordinate 323,299 of NW_027325674.1, forward strand.
TATTTATTCTTTTTAATGCAATTGTAAATGGAGTTGTTTTAATTTCTCTTTCTGCTAGTTAATTACTAGTGTATAGAAGTAAAATTGATTTATTGACTTTCTATCCTGCACCTTAACTGAATTCATTTATTAGTTCAAACAGGTTTTTTTAGGGCTTTTACCTATAATACCATGTCATCTACAAATAGTCACAGTTTTATTCTTCCTTTCCAATTTGGATGATTTTGATATATTTTCCTTGCCTAAGGATTTCCAATATTATGCTGAATAAAAGTGGCAAGAATGGGGATCCTTGTCTTGTTTCTGAAAAAAAAATCCACTTTTCTTCACTGAATATAACTTTAGCTGTGAGTTTGTTATTTGTGACCTTTATTATGTAGAGGTACATTCCCTCTATACCTGCTTTTTGTGTTTTTATGACAAATGTATGCTGAATTTTGTCAAGGCTTTTTAGCATTTTTTGAGATTATATGACTTTTGTTCTTTATTTTGTTAATGTGGTATATCACATGAACTGCTGTGAATGTCAAAACATCCTTGCATTCTTGGAATAAATCCGACTTGATCATCGTGTATGATCATTTAATGTATTGCTGAATTTGGTTTATTAATATTTTAATGAGAATTTTTGTACCTATATATGTCAGGGATCTTGGCCTATAATTTTCTTTTTTTAATGGCATCCTCATCTGGTTTTGGTATCAGGGTAATACTGGCCTCATTAAATAAGTTTGGAAGAGTTTCTCCCTCTACTGCTGCTGCTTTCTTCTTCTTCTTCTTCTTCTTCTTCTTCTTCTTCTTCTTCTTCTTCTTCTTCTTCTTCTTCTTCAGAAAGATTGGTATTAATTTTTGAATGCTTGGTAAAATTTACCAGTGAAGTCTTCTCCTAATCTTTTGTGTTGAGAGATTTTTGATTATGGATTCAATCTCCTTTCTAATTATCAGTCAGTTCAGATTTCCTATTTCATCATGATTCAGCAATAGAAATTCCTATGTTTCTAGGAATTTATCTTTTACTTCTAGCTTGTCTAGTTTGTTAGCATATAATTAATGAAAGTAGCCTCTTATGATTCTCTATTTCTGTGGTATCGATTGTAACATCTCCTCTTTCATTTCTGATTCCATTTGAGTCTTCACTCTCTTTTTTTATTGAGTCTAGTGAAAGATCTGCCAATTTTGTTTATATTGTCAAAGAACCAACTCTAAGTTTCATTGATTTTTTTCTGATTTTCTTTTTAGTTTCTGTTGTGTTTACTTATGCACTTATGCTCTAATGTTTACTATTTATTTCTTCTAATTTTGTGTTTTGTTCCTTTTTGGTAGGTCCTTCAGATGTAATTTCGTGTTATTTGAGACTTGTTCCTTCAAGTAGGCATTTATTGCTATAATTTTCCCTATTAGAACTGTTTTAGGACAGCCTGGGTGGCTCAGGGGTTTAGTGCCACCTTCAGCCCAGTGTGTGATCCTGGAGACCTAGGATTGAGTCCCATGTCAGGGTCCTGCATGGAGCCTGTCTCTCCCTCTGCCTGTGTCTCTACCTCTCTGTGTGTGTGTCTTTCATGAACGAATAAATAAAATCTAAAAAAAAAAAAGAAAAGAAAAAAGAACTGTTTAGCTGCATATCATTAATTTTGGTATTTTACATTTCTATTTTTTTGTCCCAAGTGTTTTTTATTTCTTCTTTAACCTATTAATTAGTTAGTGGCATGTTATTTAACTTCCACATTTGTCAGTTTTCCAGTTTTCTTCATGTAATTAACTTCTAGTTTTATACCACTGTGGTTGGAAAAGACGCTTGAAATAATTTCAATCCTCTTATATTTATTAAGACTTATTAAGGGGCCTAACATACAATCTCTCTTGGAAAATAATCCTGTGTACTTGAAAAGAATGTGAATTCTATTGCTTTTAAAAGATGGGATGTTCTGTAAATTATCTGTTAAATCCATTTAATCTCACTTGTCATTTAAGGCCAATGTTTCTTTATTGGCTTCCTATCTGGGTGACCTATTCATTGATGTAAGTGGACTATTAAAATCCCCCTTGTATTCTAATTTTGCCATTTATTTCTCCTTTTAGGTGTTAATATTTGCTTCATATGTTTAGGCACTCCTATGCTGGGTGCACAAAGATTTATATATGTTATGTCTTCTTGCTGGATTGACCCCTTTACCATTATGTAACACCCTTCTGTCTTCTATTACAGTTTATTTTAAAGCCAACCTGGCTGATAGAAGAATAGACACTCTAGTTTTCTTTTTATTTTTTTTACGTGAAGTATCTGTCCATGCCATCTCTTTCAGTATGTGTGTGTCCTTACATCTAAAGTCAGTTTCTTGTGGGCAGCTTATAGACAGTTTTTTTTTTTCTATTCTCTTTCTTTTTTAATTCACCCAGTCACTTTATGTTGGTCAAATGGAGGATTTAGTCCATTTATATTTAAAGTAAATAATTAATAGATATGTGCTTATTGCCATTTTAATTGTTTTCTGGCTGTTTTTGTTGTTCTCCTTTGCTCGTCTTTCTTCTCTTGCTCTCTTCCTCTGTGGTTTGATGACTTTCTTTCGTGTTATGCTTACATACCTTTCTTTTTATCTTGCGTATTTACTAAATGGTTTTATTTCATGGTTATCATGAGGTTTACATGTAGCAACTTATATCTGTAATAGTCTATTTTAAGTTAATAAGAACTTCAGTTTGATCCCATTATAAATTCAACATATTTATTCCTCCCCACCAAAAACATTTTATGTTCCTGATATCACATTTTAAATATTTCTATCTTGTGTATCCCTTAACTAATTGTGGTAATGATAGTTATTATTTTTTACTATTTTTGTCTTTTAACCTTAATATTAGTTTTATAAATAATTAATCCACTACTTTTATTACCTTTACCTTTCCATTGAGATTTATTCTTTCATATATGTTCTTGTTACCAATTAGCAACCTTTATTTTCAGCCTAAATCCCTTAACATATTTTGTAAGGCTAGTTTAGTAGTGATAAACTCTTTTAGCCTTTGCTTCTCTGAAAAACTCTTTATCTCAGCTTCACTTCTGAACAATAACTTTACTGGGGAGAGTAGTCTTGATTGGAATTTTTTCTTTCAGCTTCTGCTGAAAAATTTGCAGTCTTATGGGAGTTTCTTTGTATTTAACAATTGGCTTCCTCTTGTTATTTTTAATATTTTCTTCTTGTCTTTAACATTTTCATTTAAATTATAATGTGTTTTGCAGTGGGTCTCCTTGTGTTCTTATTTGGAACACTGGAATTCCTGTATTTGGAAATATTCTGGTATGGGATTTTTGTTGTTGTTTGTTTTGTTTTGTTTTTAATTTTTATAAGCTACACAGTCTCTGGTGCTTTGTTATAGCAAGCTGAATAGGCTGAGAAATCGCATCTTATTTAAAAAAAATTAAAACAGAAAATTAAAAATAATTTCCTTGTAGTTTCCACTGATTTAATATGGAGGCATTGACTTTTTAATTCTTCTGATCTATAGAGTTATGAGAATGTCTAGAACTAGTTTTTAATTTTTTTTCTTAATATAACCTTTTTAAAAAACTGATAAAGAATACATGATCTCCAAGTAAAACCTAAAATTTTATAAAACTTCCATGATATTAGCTATATCCTGTCAGTGGAAGAGAGGTTCTTCTTCAAGGAAAAGCTTAAATATTTGAGGATTATCCAAGGTCAACCATCTAAAAAGTATTATTAGGACGCATTGGCTATTTATAGGCAATGGATTACAACATATTCTGAAATTGCAAGACAAATATATGAAAAAGAAAAGAGAAAGGACCCAAAGAAAATCACAAATGAAAGAGGAGAAACAACCAACACCACAGAAATACAAACAATTATAAGAGAATATTATGAAAAACTACATGCCAACATATTGGACAACCTAGAAGAAAGGGACAAATGCCTAGAAACAGATAAACCAATCAAACTAAATAGAAAACTTGAACAACTGATAACCAGCAAAGAAATTGAATCCGTGGTCAAAAAATACCCAACAAACAAAAGTCCAAGGCCAGATGGTTTCTCAGGCGAAAATTACCAAACATTTAAACAAGAGCTAATACCTATTCTTCTCATTCTTTTCCAAAAAAAAAAAAAAAAATAGAAAAGGGAGAAAAACTTCCAGATTCATTCTATGAGGCTGGTATTACCCTGATACCAAAACCAGATAAAGATTCTACTAAAAAATCTACTAAAAAAGAGAACTACAGGCCAATATCCCTGATGAACACGGATGCAAAAGTTCCCAATAAAATACTAGCAAACCGGATCCAAAACATACTTTAAAAAAATCACTCATCATAATCAAATGGGATTTATTCCTGGGTTGCGCGCTTGGGTCAATATTCACAAGTCAATCAGGGTGATACACCACATTAATAAAAGAAAGGATAAGAACCATATGATCATTTCAACAGACGCAGAAAAAGCATCTGACAAAGTACAATATCCGTTCATGATTGAAAACCCTCAACAAGGTAGGCTGAGAAGAAACGTGCTTCAACAATATAAAGGCCATATGTTAAAAACCACAGCTATTATCATCCACAATGGGCAACAATTGAGTGCTTTCCTCTTTGGTCAGGAACAAGGGAGGGATGTCCATTCTCACCAGTGTTATTTAACATGGTACCTGAAGAGCTAAGTACAGCAATCAGAAAAAAAGAAAAAGATAAGGAAAAAAGAAAAAGAAAGAAAGAAAGAAAGAAAGGGCATTCAAATGGGCAAGTAAGAAGTGAAACTTTCACTATTGGCAGACAACATGATATCCGTAAGATTACATCAAATAACAGCTAAAATGACTTAAAAAATTCAGTAAAGTCTCAGGATACAAAATTGATATACAGAAATCTATTCATTAGTATACAACAATAATTAAGCAGCAGAAAGAGAAATTAAGGAAACCCATTTACAACTGCGCCAAAAACAAGATTGTTTTAATAAGATTACAATAAGAATATCCAATGGAAAAAAGTCAGTCTCTTCAACAAGAAAATTGGACAGCTACATGCAAAAAAAAAAAAAATGAAACCAGACCATTTTCTTACACTAAACACAAAAATAACTTCAAAATGGATTAAAAGACCTAAATATGAAACTTAAAACCATAAAAATGCTAGAGGAGAACACAGCAAATAATCTCTTTGATGATGGCCATAACGACTTTCTTCTAGGTATGTTTATGCTTATAAAAGCCTATTTTGCTAGGTGGCGTTGGGAAGGGTTTAAGGAAGCAGGCCCATGCTCTGCTTCAGATGTGATAAAGAAGCAGGTAGTTCCATAGTGGGCATCTGACCTAAGTCTTACCTACGGGAATCTCCCCCATGGAGGGGAAATCAGAGGGAGGCTCAAGCTGTGTTTGGTGAAGAATCTGCAGTCACTCTCTTAGCCAGGAGTGGGGCATGTTTGGTCCTTTCTGTAGTTTGGGTAAAGATCCTTATTCACAATCCATCATGGGCAGAGTGGCCTGGTCAGCTGTCGATGTGCCGCAAAATGTTCATGTTCAGCAACAGAACACCAGGCCACTTGTCGGGGGCCACCTTCTTGTCCTCAGCTCCGAGTTCACATCTGGATCACAGGGGTTGTCAGTTTGATGGATTCAGCAGAGAGACAACGTCAAAGGAAAAGGAGGAAGCAAACGCTTAGATCGGGTAGGTGGAGAGCAGCATCCATCCGAGGCAGCAGGGGGGCTCGGTGGCTCCAAGCAGGCATGTGCGGTAACAGGGTGCTGGGGACATGGCAAGAGCAGGTCATGACAGGCAGGTCTTGCTGAGGCATTTGGACTTGAGATTGCATACGAGAGGGGGAGCATAAGAAGAGTCACGAGCTCTGATTGTCTGAAGTCACTTGCTGCACGGAGATGGATGTGGGCAAACCCGAATGTGCAAGTTCAGAGACAAGTGTCTCCTGGTCCCTCCTGGCCTCAAGGTCAGACACCTTGATCTGCTCCACTGGGCCATTTCATACTGGAGAGTACTTGGAGTCCCTTCTGCCCAGGTAGACTCTTTTCCCACTGACTACTTCTTAAAAAAAAAAAAAAAAGATATTTGTCTTCTTTAAAATAAGCAGCCAAAGAGACTCTGAGGAAGGAAGAATTAAAGCTAGACTCCTAACTCTGGGAAACGAACTAGGGGTGGTGGAAGGGGAGGAGGGCGGGGGGTGGGGGTGAATGGGTGACGGGCACTGAGGGGGGCACTTGATGGGATGAGCACTGGGTGTTATTCTGTATGTTGGCAAATTGAACACCAATAAAAAATAAATTTATTATTTAAAAAAAAAGGGATCCCTGGGTGGCGCAGCGGTTTGGCGCCTGCCTTTGGCCCAGGGCGTGATCCTGGAGACCCGGGATCGAGTCCCACGTCAGGCTCCCGGTGCATGGAGCCTGCTTCTCCCTCCGCCTGTGTCTCTGCCTCTCTCTCTCTCTCTCTGTGACTATCATAAATAAATAAAAAATTAAAAAAAAATAAAATAAAAATAAAAAAAAAAAGCTAGTAATTCAGGCCCTGGGTGACCTGACCTGCTTCAGTTCATCCGATGGTCTTTGTCAGAACTGCCTTGAGACAGGACCTCTTCTGGGAGAGATGGCAGTCAGCCTATGGGTATAAATATTCTCTCTCTCTCTCTCTCTCTGTCTCTCTCTCTCTCTTTAAGGTTTATTTATTTGAGATAAGGCAGGGGCAGAGGGGAGGGAGAGAGGAACTTTAGCAGATTCTGCATTCAGCACAAGCCCAACCCGGGGCTGGATCTCAAGACCCTGGGATCCTGACCTAAACAAAACCCAAGAGTTGGATGCTTAACCAGCTGTGCCACCCAGGCACCCCATCTTTATTTCTTCATATTTATTGCTTTTTTTCTTTTTATGTTGGGTTTTGCATTCCCACAAGTACATTGGGATTGAATGCTCTCAAGACAGCTTAAAAAGCCATGAAAACATGTTCTTGCCTTAAAGTGAGGCTGGAATTTCTCTCTTTGGCATCCGTTGTTTAGATGACTGTGCTGTGTTTTCATCCAATGTCCCCGTATCCTCCAGCCTAAAACAAACAGAAGGGGTATGGGTGTGGAAACAAGGGAGAGCTGGGTGTTTGGGGGAGGCTGGAACCTGGACAAATGGTCTGCGGGTAAGGAGAAGAGTCCAGGAATCTGCAGGGTAGGGCCAAAGCTGGCATTGCCTTCGTGCTTGCTCTGAGCGGTCACTGTCCCTAACTCAGCACCCCTATCGAGCAGAGACTTGGGGCTCCATCCTAGTGGTTGGTGGATCTCCTACCTTCATTAGGTGGGAGCCAACAGCGAGAAACTACACAGAGGGGGCCATTTGAATTTTAAAAAGTCTTCTCCTATTTATGCAATAGGAAAGAAAGGATAGAGGCAAGAGTCATGCTTAGGTTCAGTGCAATCCCCTATGTGGCTAGTGCATCCCCATTATAACTGACTCTCTCCTTTGCAAAGTATCCCAACTTCCACTCAAACCAACCCAATCAAGTAGAGCTCAGCTATGGGTCACCTGGCTCGCCTGTGGTTGCTCTTCGTTTGCACAGGTTTTCTGGACACAGCAGCATTGGCAAAAAGAGGGGTAATGCTTAACTGAGTCGAAGACCAGAAGACCAGACGTTACTGGGCAGGTTGGTCCCCGCAGGCCCTCCACTCCATGTGGTTGGGTGTCTCCTGTATCCTCAGCTGTCCTCTCTCTGGAGACGGGGGAATGGGAAAACCCTGCAGCTTTAGACATCTTAACGACAAAAATATCTTCCCTAGAACCTAGTAATTTAGCCTAAATGCCATTCCAGTGTAGGCAATGTCTCTCTTCCCTTGAGTTCTTTGTTTAGATCTTCTGTTTGCCTGTGGCATTATTCAATGTCACTGCAACAGGTCCAAGGTGCATCTTTCTGTTTAGTCATCTTTACTGGGGCTTCTGTGCCTCCTGAATCTGATAATTTATGTCCCTAAGAAGTCCTAGGCAGTTATCAATTTTTCCAGTCATTACCCCATTACATATTGACCTTCTCATCGGCTTGTTTCAATTACATGCATGTTATATCTTTTTCCTTGTGAATTCATGTCTTTCGTGTTTTTCTATCCCCATTTCTCTGGATTATGTTTGGGGTGATATGGCAATGTCATCACATCTAATGTCTACATCACATACTGTATTGTCACCTTCTTTCAATGTGTGCTTTTATCAGTTCATTAACTTTATTTAACATTCCGATGACTGTTTTCATTCCTGGATGAAATAGGAGTTCTTGGCATATTATTATTTTCTTATGATATCTGTTCCACCTTTCATTTTTAAAATTCACCTTAAGTATACGTATTCATAAACTCCAAGCATTATTTATCTGAAGTTCCGAAAGATCTAATGCTGGTGATTGTTGTTCCTATTGATTCAAGTGTCCTGTGTACACATTTGTATGTACTATTATATTGTATTATATTGATATGTTGCAAATGGTATATTATTTCTCTAAGCATTTGTTCAGTTTATTGTTTGGACTGAACTGGTCCTGAATTATACCTCTGCCTACATAAGCCTGAGCACACCCCTCCTTCTAGCTCTTGGTTCCACATCTTGTTTCCTTGCAAGTGGTGTCCTGGTAAAGGCTACTGGACTTTGTGCTATTTTTTTTTAATTTAAATTCAATTTGCCAACATATAGTATAACACCCAGTGCTCATCCCATCAAGTGCCCCACTCAGTGCCCATCACCCAGTTACCCCCCCACACACACACCTCACCTTCCACAACCCTTTGTGTGTTTCCCAGAGTTAGGAGTCTCTTATGGTTTGTCTCCTTCTCTGTTTTTTTCTCACTCAGTTCCCCTCCTTTCCCTTATAATCCCTTTCACTATTCCTTATATTTCACATACAAGTGAAACCATATGATGATTGTCCTTATGCTGAGTGAAGTAAGTCAATCAGAGAAGGATTTTGTAAAGGTCTGGGCACAGCTGCCACAGTACAAGAGCCCTGATGTGCACCATCACCTGGTCAGAGAGAGGAATCACACCTGTGTTTGGGCAGGGCTGGACCACCAGAGGCTCTGGCTTCCCCCAGGGCTTCCTGCAGGGTCTAGATAACAGTCCCTGAATCTCCAAGGAGTTAACACACTGTCAAGTTGACCAACGAAGAAAGCAGATGAATTTCCCATCCTTCCTCCTCTCCAACAGACTTTTCTTTTCTTTTTCTTTTTTTTTTTTTCCAACAGACTTTTCAAAGCAATGTTTCTACACGGCCCTCATCCAATATGCTTTGTTTTGAAGTAGTGGCTAATTGGGACAGCGTCATCTTGAAATCTGTGTGTACAGGTTGAATCTGACACATAATAATATCACAGGCATCTGGGAGTGTAAAGTTGGATTAACAGTGTTCATAATTTACATTCCTGTAGAAGTTTTCTTATTTGAATTTGGGTGTCACATGTGTGAATAATAATAAATTGTGAGAATAAACGTTTGCATTGCAGGACTGTGAATAACTTAGCCTAGTTGCAAAAATAAAATACTGCATTAGACAGTATCCCCTATCCCCAACCCAGATGAAAAATAATCTCCAAGAGCAGATTGGCAGAAACTGGCTCTTGTGATCCTGGTTCTCTTTTCCTTTGGGCAATTTATGATGAGATGACAAGCACTTCATAGAGAGAATTCCGTCAGATTGGTGTCTGGAGGCAGGGTTTGATCTCAGCTTTGTCCTTACTAACTCCACAACCCCGGGCTTGTTAGTTAACCTACTCAGCCTTGTATTTTTTTTTTTATTAATTTGGAAACTGAGAACAAGGACACCTAAGAGATAGGGTTGTTGTGAGGGCAAGTGTCATGAGTGCAAATAGCTTGGAGTAGACTCCACATGGGCTCTGCCTTGGTGACAGATCTTCCTCACTGCAGCCCCAATATGGGAGCTTCATTATTATGCACATCTCTTTACAAGTGAATCACTTCAATGCAACAAACTTGGTAAATTTTACCAAGCACCATCCACACCTCTCACTGGTATAGGCTTTGGGGATTTTATAAATGAAGGAGCTTGCTTGGCAGTGGCGGGGGGCGGGGGGAAGGCATGAAAATTAGAGCCAAGATCCCTTTGAGTTGACAGCAAAATGCCACTTACTTCTAAGCATTGTGTCCAGGGAGTAGGTTACAGTAACTTTGTGGAGACATTTGTAAAAGTGAAGACAGGACTTGCTATTTGCTGCCTTTGTGCAAAAGGTAAAAGAACATTCCTTCTAGAGAGATTTAGAAAATAGCACCATCTTCAGGTGGACAAGTTAGACAGATGACCCCCTGGGAGTAGACACTGCCTGGGTAGGCTGCTGCTCCGTGAGCAGAGCACGGGAAGGGTTTCAGCAGGCCAGGGAGGGAGGGAGTCTGGCAGGGAGCTTTGTGCTGTGTGCAAACCAGGCATCTGCACAGCCCTACCTGCACAGACATGCAGAAAGAAGCCTCCCTGCACAGAGTCGACCTCATCTAGCCAGTCCTCAATTCAAACTGATTTCACTGTGTGAATAGCTCTTGAATCAAACAGCTCCTCTCCATCCACAGCCCAGCATCTCCCAGGCTGGGGCCAGAGGCTCCCTTTGGAAGCACAAACCTGATCACACCCTTTCCCTGCAGGCATCCCACAGAATTGCACCCCCCTCATCTGCATCTGCAATTCCCACTGCTCTTGACCCCAGGGGGTCTGATCCCTCCTTTGTGAGGCTCCCCAGGATCAGAGGGTGTGGTTTCAAGAGATGTAGTCATGGATGTCCCTCAAATGTGCAGAGGCAAGAAAAGACAGAACCTCAGACCTGCAGAAAGGTGCAAACACTTGGTATTTGTGACCGGTGTTGGGACCTTTGTGTAGCCACCTCTTCTGAGTGTGGGCAGGATAAGTGACTTGTTGCTAGCCAGTGGAACTTAGCAAAGGTGATGATCTGGATGGATGTGATTATGTTGCATAAAATTATAACTTCTGAGTTGCAAGGAGACACTCTCCATTGCTGGCTTTGGAGAAGCCACGAGGTTGAGTGCTGCCATGGAGAGGACCATGTGGCAAGGGACTAAGGGTGACTATGTTCATTTCTTCTTGCTGCTGTGACAAATCACCACAAACTTGCTGACATGAAACAACACAGATTTCTTCTGCAGCTCTAGAGCTCAGAAGTCTGACAAGGAGCTCAAGGGGCAAAAATCCAGATACCTTCTGGGGGCTTTAGCGGGGGGACAACCTGTTCCTTGCTTTCCCCAGTTTCTAGAAGTGGCCCACATTCCTTTGCTCATGACCCTCTTCCTCCATCTTCAAAGCCAGCAATGGTCTGACCACTCCTTTGTCGTCAGGGTTCTCTCTGACTGGCTGTTATTGGGAGATGTTCCCACTTTTAAAGATTCACATGATTATATTGGCCTACCTGGATAATCCAGGATACTCCCCATCCCAAGGTCCTTATGGAATCACATCTGCAGTGTCTTTTTTTTTTTTTAATTTAAAATGTTTGAAATTTAAATTCAACTTAATTAACATATAGTGTATTATTAGTTTCAGAGGCAGAACTTAGTGATTCATCAGTTGCATATAATACGCAGTGCTCATCCCATCAAGTGCCCTCCTTCATGCCCATCACCCTGTTACCCCATCCTCCCACCCATCTTCGCTCCAGCAACAGTTTGTTCCCTCTGTCTGAGTCTCTTATGGTTTGTCTCCCTCTGATTTGCCTTCTTTTTCCTTGCCTTCCTCTATGTTTATCTGTTTTGTTTCCTAAATTCCACATATGAATGAAACCATATGGTATTTATCTTTCTCTTACTGACTTATTTTGTTTACCATAATACCCTCTAGTTCCCCATCATTGCAAATGGCAAGGTTTCATTCTTTTTAATGGCTGAGTAATATTCTATTGTATATATATAGCCCACATCTTCTTTATCCATTCACCTGTCAGTAGCATCTGGGCTCTTTCCATAGTTTGGCTATTGTGGACATTGCTGCCATAAACATGTGGGTGCAGGTGTCCCTTTGACTCACTGTGTTTTTATCCTTTGGATAAATACCTAGTAGTGCAATGCTGAATTGTAGGGTAGCTCTATTTTCAACTTTTTGAGGAATCTCCATTCTGTTTTCCAGGGTGGCTGCACCAGTTTGCATTTCTACCAAACGTGTTAAGTGGGTTCCTCTTTCTCTGCAACCTCACCAGCTTCTGTTATTTCCTGAGTTGTTAAATTTAGTCATTCTGACTAGTATAAGGTGGTATCTCATTATGGTTTTGATTTATATTTCCTTGATCCCCAGTGACATTGAACATTTTTTCACATGTCTGTTGGCCATTTGTATATCTTCTTTGGAGAAATGTCTGTTCATGTCTTCTGTCCATTTCTTGACTAGATTATTTGGTTTTTGGGTGCTGAGTTTGATAAATTCTTCATAGATCTTGGATATTAGCCCCTTATCTGGTAAGATATTTGCAAATATCTTCTCCCATTCTGTAGGTTGCCTTTTAGTTTTGTTGACTGCTTCCTTTGCTGTGCAGAAGCTTTTTATCTTGATGCAGTCCCAATGGTTCATTTTTGCTTTTGTTTTTCTTGCCTTTGAAGATGTGTCTAGCAAGAAGTTGCTGTGGCCGAGATCAAAGAGGTTGCTGCCTATGTTCTCCTCTAGGATTTTTATGGATTCCTGTCTCACATTTAGGTCTTTCATTCATTTTGAGTGTATTTTTGTGTATGATATAAGATAGTGGTCCAGTTTCACTCTTCTGCATGAATGAAAACTGGCTGTCCAATTTTCCCAACACCATTTGTTGAAGAGATTTGCCTTTTTTTCCATTGGATATTCTTTCCTGAGTTGTCAAAAATTAGTTGACCATAGAGTTGAAGGTCCATTTCTGGGTTCTCTATTCTGTTCCATTGATCTATGTGTCTGTTTTTTTTTTTTTTTTTTTTTTTTTTTTTTTTTTTTTTGTGACAGTACCATACTCTCTTGATGATCACAGCTTTGTAATGCAACTTGAAGTCCGGAGTTGTGATGCCTCTAGCTTTGGTTTTCTTTTTCAGCATTCCTTTGGCTATTTGGGGTCTTTTCTGATTCCATAAAAATTTTAGGGTTGTTTATCCCAGTTCTGAAAAATGTTGATGGTATTTTGATAGGGATTGCATTGAATATGTAGATTGCTCTAGGTTACATAGTCGTTTTAACAATGTTCTTCCAATCCATGAGCATGAAATATTTTTCCATTTCTTTGTGTCTTCTTCAATTTCTTTCATAAATGTTCTATAGTTTTCAGAGTATAGATCTTTTACCTGTTTGGTTAGGTTTATTCCTAGCTATTGTATGGTTTTTGGTGCAATTATAAATGGGATTGATTCTTTGGTTTCTCGTTCTTCTGCCTCATTGTTAATGTATAGAAATGTGACTGACTTCTGGGCATTGATTTTATATCCTGTGACTTTGCTGAATTCCTGCATCAGTTCCAGTAATTTTTTGGTGGCGTTTTTTGGATTTTCCATGTAAAGAATCATGTCATCCAGCAGAGTGTCTTTTGCCACAGTGGGGAACATATTCACAAATTCAGGAGATGAGGACATGGACATCTTTGGAGGGCAGTATTCTGCCTACAGCCAACATCCAGGAAGAAACTGAGGCCCTCAAACTCACAACCCACAAGGAACCAAATGCTTCCAACAACCACGAAAGCTCAGAACAGATGCTTCCCTAGTTGAGCCTCAAATGAGACCAGCCTCAGCTTGACTGAAGGTAAGGTGTGCCTACACTCCTGACCCTCAGTAAGTAAGATAAAAAATGTGCATTGGTTTAAGCAGCTAAGATTGTGGTAATATTATTACACAATGATGGTTAACTATGACATTATATAAAAGGCTATTTTGCTTTGCTCTTACCTATTTATCCAAACTCATCTGCCATTGCCTCTCCTCAACTCACACATATGTACATTCACAGAATGTACACACACACACACACACACACACACACACACACACCTCCAAGTATGCACTTTTAGTTCTCTACCCAAAACACTCGGTTTCATGCCTCTGTGCTGTAAAAATTAATGAAGATCATCCAAAAGAGAACAAGTGAAGGCTATTTATTCAAGGCTGGTTATGGCAAAGGTTCTGGCCACCATCACTTGCATCTGGCAGAGACTCAAAGGCAGGCAGAGGAGAGCAAAAGATTTTGAGTGGAAGAAAGGGCAGGCTTCAGGTGTGCCCTGACTCAAGGATGTTGGCCTGGGGGAGCTGGAGGTCTGCTAACTACAAGGGGCATCCTGTGTGGTTGTTTAGGGGTGAGTCTTCATCTTTTTCCTGTTGGTCTTGAGCTGGAAGTGGGGGAAAAAATTAGAGAAGCTGTCAGTTACTAACAAAGAAATGGCCCTTTGGAGCTGAGTATTATGGAGTCATTGCTTGGCTGTCTGGGTCAGTTTCGAGAGATGGTAAATTGCCTCCTGACAACTGTGGGTTGGTTCTGGGCTGGTTGCTGCAGATCATGGGTCAGAGTTCTGTTTTTACTTATAGCTTGGCCACTGTCCAGTTGTGTATTTCAGTCTCACTGAACTTGTTCATGTGCTGTTCTCTCTATGCAGAGTGCTCATGCCTATACCTTAACCAGGTGCCAAACTCAGATTCAACCTTCAGATCTCAGCTTTAGCGTACCTTCTTCTGTGAGGCCCACTGCGATCATTCTACCCCTTTTTAGTCCCTTGGGTAGTATGTTCCTTTCAGTGTTGAATGTTCCACATCATATTATTTTATTGGCATATTGTTTATGTTGCGAATTCGATTGTGAGCATCTCTGTTTCTCTAGTTACTCACAGCCTGGTACATCAGTAGATGCCTGCTAGATAGTTGTAAAATAGTTGGAACCAGCAACAACCCAAATATTCCCATATTCTTCATCCAACCCAATGGTTTCATTTTGATGTGAAACTGAAGCCATGAAGTCATGCAGTCTTGGAATTGGAGAGCATCGAGCCCTGCCAGGAAAGACAATGAGAATGATAGAGGCCGTTGTCTAAGTTCCCACATAGGAAGAGTCCAGATAAAAGCCCAGAGGCAAAAGCCCCAGTTGGGTTCTTTGTGGTATTCCATGCATCCCAGAGACCTTGGGATAATGGAGTGGCCATGAGCCAGAAGTGCAGTGTCTGGGGCCTCTGTCTCAGTAAGTAAAACAAATGCTGGCACATAGACACTGTTGTTTATGTACAAGAATGAACTTATTTTTTTAATATATATTTTTAATTATTTATTTACGATAGTCACAGAGAGAGAGAGAGAGAGAGAGAGAGGCAGAGACACAGGAAGAGGGAGAACCAGGCTCCATGCACCGGGAGCCCAACGTGGGATTCGATCCCGGGTCTCCAGGATCGTGCCCTGAGCCAAAGGCAGGCGCCAAACCGCTGCGCCACCCAGGGATCCCAAGAATGAACTTATGAATAATGGAAAATCACTCATTATCTAGCAACTACTATGACTCAAACTTTCCATGGAATTAATAGCATAAACCAGGAAAGCAGTGGAAGAAAGATGAGCATTATAGAATGATGTGAGTCTACCACTTTATCTGTCAATGTTCTCATGAGCTCCATCTTATAACAAATCAGACGACTGCAAATATTCAAAGTGGTATGCATAAATCCACTGTCATGTAAAAAGCTCAATAGAAAATATAAGCCCATAGCTATGCTACTTCCCGTCGTCTTTAGTCATTAACCCAGGTAAGTAGGCATGCTCAGGAATTTTCCTTCTTTTTGAATCAATTCAAGTCCTTGTTTGCTTAATTAAAAGCAATGGCATCATCTTGACTGTGATGAAACAATCCCATTTCAACAAGCTATCATGCAAATTAGCAAGGAGTGAAGGGATTTGTCTATTTTCAAATTGTTTATTTTAAACTAGTGGAATTCAGAGGCAAAGTGCCAAGGAAAATCCAACATGCAAAATTTTCCTTGGAAAATGATGCTTTACGGATTTTGAGCTGGAACTTGGATTTTTTTCAGATTTTTGTCTCTTGCATCATTCTCGTTGCTGCAAAGTAATAATTACCTAATATATATATATTGATATATACACATATCAATAGCTACAGCAAGCTATCAACAATAATATCAGATACCATTTTGGAATTTCTATTCTATTCTACATCATCATTTCCCCATTGAAAACATGTCCTTGGTTATGGATAATGTTTTCTTGGGACAGAGATGTTTTGGAAAAATGGAATACTCTAGTCCTTCCATGGATATTTATAATGTCCACCAGAAAAATATCTTTAGTAGGAGTCACAAAGTTAATTTTTTTTCTTTTTTTAAAATATTTATTTATTTGAGAGAGAAAGAGTGAAAGAGCACATGAGTACTTGTGAATGGGAGAAGGGCAGAGGAAGAGAATCTAAAGCAGACTCCCTGCTGAGTGTGGAGCATGACATGAGGATTACTCTCACAACTCTAAGATCATGACCTGAGCCAAAATCAAGGGTCAGATACTCAACCGACTGAGCTACCCAGGTACCCCTAAAGGAAATTCAGAGCTGTTGAACCATACTTGATAATGGAACAGATAATATGTGCAATATTTATTAGCATCATGGGAATTGGTGTTTCATGGAATAGGTTTTGATATTTTAATCATTAAAAACAAACTAGTAAATAGGTTTCTCAACACAGATAAGAAAAATAAGATCTGGAGGGGCACAGTGACTTGAATAAAACCAACAAGTAAATTCTATCCCTGGAATTTAAACCTGTTATCTGTCTGATTCCAAAGTATGTTTCCTAGATGTATGCATTTCTTTTGGCAACTTGAATCTTGATCTGTGTGTGTACTGGGCCATTCAAATTAAATCTTACATCCTTGCTATTGAAATGATTTCTATTGGATGTTTGCACAATAAAGCACCACAACTAGATAGCAGACCTTGACTCAAGTCTTCATATGAGGCATGGAAGGCCTTTGATCCCTTTGCTAGTGCCAGAGACTCATGCCAGCATGGCACAGCAAGAGGCCACCGGTTGGGGCCAGGAAGAGGGACAGGGAGAAGGCAACCCTTGCTGGCACTAATGAGTGCCAGGTTCCAGGGTGGGCCTGGCCTGGGCTACAAGGGTGCCCAGGATATGGCATGGATCCCAGATACTGTCACTGAGGCATGGCCCAACTCACCATTTCTTAACAATTTTGCTGTTGATGATCAGAATTTCCTAGTTTTGATAAGTTCTAATTTGTCTTATTTTCTTATTTGATTAGTGGTTTGTAGCCTATTGAAGAAAGCTTTTCAAAAAACAAGGTTATGAAGGCATGTTACAGCTTTATTCTGAAGGTTGATTATTTAAACTTTCAGAATTGTGCAAATTATTGTCCTCAAATTAGATTGTGAAATAGGGAGAAAAGTTCATTTTTCTCTGCATACATAGAACATTTTTAGCAAAATGAATTGAAAAGACTGTTTCCCAGTGAAAATTTGTGTCACTGTAAATCGAATGACTGTGTATGTAGGGATGTATTTTGGCTGATTGCTCTATCTATGCATCATTACACATTGACTTAATTATTTTAGCTTCATATTAAGTCTTGAAACCTATAAATCCTCTAATTTTTTCTTCTTTAATATTGTCTTGGCTATTCTATGTCCATAGCATTTCCGTTAAATGTTTGGATTTATCGATATCTACAACACTAACAAAAATAATGAACTTCTGGGATTTTGGCTGGAATTATATTGATTCTTAAATGAATTTGGGAAGAATTGAAATATTAATATCATTAAGTATCTCAATTCATAAATGTAGATTACCTGTATATTTATTTACATATTCCTTATTTTTCTCATCAATATTTTGTATCGCTGTCTATGATTTTTACACAACTTTCCTTAGATTTATTAACAATTATCTGATAATTTTTAATATTACATATATTTCTATGGATGTATTCCTATGTACTTGAGAATTTTCCTATGCAAATATAAATGGTAGTGCTTTGAAATTTATTTTTATATTCTTCACTGCTAGAATAGATAAGCATAATTATTTTTATACAGAACTTACATTTCCTCGTTTCAACTATCTTTGCTAAATTGACTTATTAGCTCTAATTATAGATTTAGGGAATTTCTACATCCACAATCATGTCAGTTATGAAGAGAAATGGCATTTTAAATTCCACTTTAGATCTTTATAGCTTTTTCGTGTGTGCATGATGGCTAGACAGTGGCTAGTGTCTCCACTACAAAGCTGATTAAAGGTGATGACAGTAGACATCTTTTTGTGTGTTTTCTGTATTTTGTTAATGTGTACGTTAAAGTGATAAGAATTTTAACATTAAGCTGAACTTTCATTCTTGGAATAAATCCCCCTAGGTCAAGCTATATTGCTCTTTTTATACATTGCTGGAACATAAGAGTCATTCAATAGATATTCCCTTTAACATCTCTCACTTTCCTCTTGGTAGAGTCAAGGATATGCACATATATTCCATTATATAATGCAGTAGAGATTGACTATATACACAATATTATACATAATATATAGGATGTATATATTATAATCTCTGATGAGAACCACCAATTCTGTCTAAAAGTTTAGAGAAGTCGTTAAGAAGGATAAAATGTTCAATTAAAAATTTAAAGAGTGAATAGAATTTCAACAGCAGAAGAAAGCACACAAAACATAGTTGTCTATTAACACACTAAATGCAATTGGTGTCTCTTTTGAGCCTTCCTCTGAGGAGGGTACCCCAAGTCTCACCAATTAGCATCAATGGCATGAGATGACCAGTCTAAGTTCCCACCTGACAAGAAGGGGGGCTACTTGAAAGAACAAAATTTACAAAATAAGTGGTAATTTTAAAAATGAACAGTAATTTGTCAAATGATTTGAAAGAACTCCTTAAATGTCTGAAAGAATTAGTGCAGTTCCAGAGGTTTTCTTGATTTTCTTGTCATCACATGTTTAGGATCCTTGTTCATGTCTTGTCCTGGTAAATATACCCTGAAAAGTAACCACTCTTTCAACTTCTATGACTATAAGCTGATTTTTCATGATTTTGAACTCGGTGTCAAGGGATTCATCAGTATGTACTCACTTCTGTTGCTTCTTTAACTTTTTTATGTTTATGATGTTTATTAACTTTTGTGTATAATTGTTCCGGGTACTATGCTATGCATAACAATGCATCCCCACACTTTGTAGCATAACACAACAACTCACTGTACTTATAGATTCAGGACTTTGGACAGAGCACGGCCTGGCAGGCGTGTCTGCCCTCTGCAATATCAGGCTCAGCTAAAAGGCTCAGGTTTTTTTTTGTTTGTTTGTTTTTTGTTTGTTTGTTCATTTTTACCTTCCGGTGCCTGGGGTTGATGTTGGTTACCAGCCAGAATATGATCTCCCACAAGAGGAGTCTCCATGTGAACTCGGATGCCTCATAACATGATGCCTGAGTTTCAAAATTGAGTGGTCTGAGGGAGTAAGAGAGTGAAGCAAAAGTCAAATTTCCTTTTCCTTCCTAGCTTTCAAGTGGGAGTCACACAGTATAACTTCCACTGCATTATACTGGTTTAGGCAATACAAAACTTTGTCCGGATTCAAGGAAAAAGAAAAATAAAACTGTCACCTTTCCTTCATTTATTTGTTTGTTTGTTTGTTTGTTTGAGTGAGTGGGGTGAGGTGCAGAGAGAGAGGGAGAGAGAGAATCCCAAGCAGCCTCCATGCTCAGAACCCCTGACAGGGGCTCGATCTCAATACCCTGAGATCGTGACCTGAGCAAAAATCAAGAGTTGGCTGCTCAACTGACTGAGCCACCCAGGCGCCCCTAAAAACTTCACCTTTCAATGGAGAAATATCAATGTCTTATTGTAAGAAAAGCATATGGGATGGAATATATATTGGTAATTCCTGATGTATTAGGCTTCCAGTTTAGGTACTATAAATCTAGATAAACTATCCTTGTATATATTTTTGATACACATATGTATTTATTTCCATTGAGTATATATTATGTTGAATGGTATGCTCAGTCATGAAGGATGGGTCATACCAGCTTTAATAATGAGTTCTAATTTTTTTCCATTGCATTTGGACAAATCTACTCTTCTATTGGCAGCATATAAATCATGTAGCTGTTCCACATCCTTATTATTCAGAGTGAAATAAGAAGCTGGTAAGTGATTTGGGGATAGATTTTAGGAAGCCCTACCTTTGGGGTTCAGACATTTCCTCCAAAGCCAAGGTTTTTAAGCTGGAGGGCCTATAGCCCAAAGCCTGAAGATACACTTTATACACAAGAACTGTGGTGGTCCTGGTGTTGCTGTTGTTACTTCTAACTGACTTTGAATTCCTTAGGTTGGGCATAAATCACTATACCGTGCTCCCACCTAGTTACTACTCCATAATTTAGCAAGACCCATCTTGGAATTATTCACTTCACTCCTGAAAGCATTTATTTTTAATCTCTCCAAATAAACAAAATTAAATACTGTATTGCTGGGGATATAAGTGTGCATGTATAGTGTAATTTTTTTTAAAAAAGACCAAGAGGATAATAACTTCACAATTCAAAATGAAACTTACCTTTGGTGGGAGGCAGAGGACGGGTTGGGTGTTAGCACGTGTTTTGAGTCATTGGTGTTGTAATGCTGTAGTTATTATTTGGGTAGTACATCCACGGTTAAGTTTTTTCGTTTTGCCTTATTGTTTACGTATATAACATAAATCCTTCATATGTATATTTGTACGTGTATATGCATTTATTAATTTGGTCATTTATGAGATAATAGTCTAGGTATATGAGTATAAATTATTACATGATAAAAAAATTAAGCCTCAGAGGCACCTGGGTGGTTCAGTTGATTAAGCATCTGACTCATGATTTTGGCTTGGGTTATGATTGCAGGGCCATGAGATCGAGCCCCATGTTAGGCTCTGCGAGAGCAGAGAGTCTGCTTGAGATTCCCTCTCCTCCCTCTGCCTGTCCCCCTGCTCACTGTCTGTCTAAATAAATAATTATAAATAAAAATCTTTAAAAAATGAAGCCCCATATTTCTTTCATACAATTTGTGCATGTTGTGTAGTGTGACTTGTGGGAGGAAATCTGTGAATATAAGAAGCTTAATAAGATGAAAAGGAAAAGAGACTCACAAACCTTCTTTTAGTGTAAATGGGCATAATCTGTCTTTTCCTCAACACCGACTGGGCTGTTCATTTAATTATACCTGGATTTTTTCCAAAATGCAATATTTGAGGGCAAAACACTGAAGGGTGTTGTATGCTGGAAATATGCCCAGATTTGGATGAAAGCAGCCCAGAAAGAGGGTGAGAAAAGGCAGGAGGGGTGCCGTGGTGGCTGCGGAGAGCGTTTGTGGTAATTTACGGCTCTGCTATTTTTCAGAAAGGCCCATTCCCAAATGGACAATCCAACTTAGAGCACTGCATGTTGCTGTTTTCCACAGGGAGTTTGAAGTGAATAGTTATTGTGGATGCGTTATGTCTGTGTACCTTAGGCATTTTCCACTCATTACTGCTTTCACGCAGCAGATGCTTAATATGTACTGAACAGAAATCCAGTATCATCTCTAAACCCCACAACCAACATTCCCATGAAGTCTGTGCTATTGCCCATTTTTTACAGATGGAAAGATGGAGTCTCAGAGATGTTCAGTAGCTTATTGATGGGGCGGGTCGTGGTTTCCAAATGCAGCCATCACAATAGTCCACATGCTCTTCTGACAGTGTGACCCACCTGCTACTTCCCCATCCATGGGAGGGGTATGTGTCCCTCCTCTTGAAACTTAGTGGACATTTGTGGCTGCCTTGACCAATGCACTGTAGGGGCAGTGACTCCATGTGACTTAGGGTCATGAACTGAAATGAAGTTTGCTCCTCGCTCTCTCTCTTTCATGAGATTCTTGCTCTTGGAACTTGACTACCATGCTGTGAGAAAACCCGGACTACACAGAGAAGCCATGTGTGGGAGTTCCTGCTGACAATCCCAGCGAAGGCCCCAGCCAACAAGCAGCCCCAACTGATAGACGTGAGAGTGGACAACCTTCAGAGAGTCTATGTCAGCCACGTCTAGTTGCACTTGAACGAGAGACCAGGAGTGGGAGCCTGTGAGTGAGTCCAGTTGGCCCTCAGACCAAGAGGAGTGGTAATAATACTAACAGACAATGATAAAAATGGTGTATTATTGGGGTTTGTTCTTGCTCTAAGTTTGGAGTGGTTTCTTAACTTTGCAGTCATAGATAAGTGAATCTCACAGTAAACCTCTGGGCATAAAGCCCTGGGCTCAGAAGCTCACGCTCATTCATATTATAAAAGATGCCATTGTGCCTCTAGCAAATGGCCATGTTCTCACTTGCAGTTCCTACAGTTCTGTAGATAGCCTTGAGATTTTCTGGTTAATCAGCTTTCATCGTCCTTCTTCTCACTGCTGAAATTCTAGACCTACTGTCCCAGGTACAATGATCGTGAACACTGCTGTATCTCAAGGAGTGCAGAGTCTGGTGAAAAAGGAAAACACAGCGACTAATTGCTGGAAAGGGTGAAGGTCAAGGTCGATGACGGACACCAAGGAAGGGCAACATCTGTGAGGATGACTGGCAGGACAGAGCTTCCTGAAGAAAGGGTGGGCTGATGAACGCTTGAGGAATTCAACTGAATTAAAGAATTAAACTGAAACGAAGTCAAGGGAAAGAATCCCCCAAAGGTGGCATGAATCTGGCAAAGGCAGAGAAGCAAATCGTCGTTTACTGAGTGAAAGAATGAATATCCCAGCATTACTCCTGGGGCACTTGAGGCCAGCTGTGGTGGAGGATGCTGGCATGACGATCTGGTGCTACCTCCCAGAGGGGAAGGTGTGCCATCTTCGGGACTGGAGTGTACAGCACCACGTGTGGAGCATCCTGGAAAGACAGTTTGGCATGTGAATCAGCCACTAAAAACAGCTCCACAAGCAGGCCTGTGTGCTGATATTCTTACCCTGTAATCCTGGGTCAGGATCTAGTAATTATGATTAAAAAGGAAAAAAAGCTTCCCTTGATGATTGTGATGCAGCCATATTAGGCGAGACTGCTGGGCTGATGGGATCCACGAAGGGATTTTAGGCAGGTCGGGGACAGAGTTGGGCTGGGTGCCCGGAGTGGTGGTTCATCGGGCAGTCCAGAGCGGAGGGACAGGGGCTGGGGCTGGACGCAGGGAGTCCAGAGCGGAGGGACAAGGGCTGGGGCTGGACACAGGGAGACCAGTCAGGAGGCCATGGACAGTCCAGGTGAGAGCTGGAGAGGTGCAGCCAGGGCAGCGACAGCGCTGGTGGGGGCTGAGTTCAGGCACAGGCAGGGCTGGTGATTGGCAATCGGGAGAGGGGGGAGACAGCAGTTAGGGACGATGAGTAGTTTGAGCTCTGAAATGGTGCGCGTTGGGGCTGTCATTTGGGATGAAGAGTGACAGAACAGGCTCACAGAAATCCCCAACTGCGGGGGAGTAAGAGCTGTCCTCACTACGCAGGAAATAGTGATCCCTATTCAAAGGAATAGAAATTAAATTAATGACAAGCCAGGAAGAGACTCTTCCAGCTTCTGAAACAGATACATGATTTATATAGATAATAATAAGAAAAATTCCTGACTATAAAAAAAAAATAAAAGGCCTAAATGGAGTAGAAATATGAGCCGAGGCTATTAGTAGCCTCTTGGCAGACGGGGAAGCCTAATTCACTAATGTGTTTATTAAAAATGTCCAAATTCAGTAATTACAGAATGCTGATTTAAACGATTAAAGGGATACCTTTTACCCTGACAAACATGACAAGGAAGTGTAATTCAGGATGTCAGAGGGGATGTGGGCATGGGAATGTGGTGATGCTGGTGGGTGGCCCCACTCGCTGCTTCCTCTGTACCAGGGGAGACGACAGACGGCATCGGTCAAATAACAGGTGCACAGCCAATGACCCAGCAGAGAAGCTGCCACACAGGGATCAAATGCAAGGTGGCTCATTTCTGCTCTGAGTGAGCAGGAGGTACTAGAAAGAAAGCCCAGGTGCCCACCCATGGGGTCACAGGTAAAATGTGTGAGCACACTATGGGGCAGGAAGCAGTCAGAAGGAACAAACCAGAGGGACTTTCTTGTCAAAATGAGATATCAGCATAGTGTCACTAGTATACATTTAAGATATAGGCACAGAAAACAGTATTTCGCATTTCTCAAGGGTGCCCACGTATACAGGGGACAATCTCACATTGTAGCAGTGACCCGTCTGGGAGGCAAGAGACATCTGGGGGAGAGAGGGGAAGGAATGAAAACAGAACGAGGAAGAGAGAGAAAGAGAGACAGAAACAGAGAGAGACAGAGACAGAGATGGAGGGGCAGAGCCAGGCCCAGGGAGAGAGAGAGAATGAGCTGGAATGGATTCACGGTGATGATGCTGGGGTGTCATGAGCTGAGAACACTACTGGCTCAGCTTTCTGGCCCTGAGGGTTCTATACCCCCCAACAGACATGGGAGCTGAGAGAAGGTCTAGCCGAGAAGATACTGAGAGATTTGAGTTTGGCATCACTGGGCCCCGGGCCGTGGAACCTCAGGATGCGCAGGGACAGGTGTACGTGGTTGGAGGTCCAATTCCAAGTGTTTATTTTCAAAATATAGATAGAAACCTATTTCTCAGAATCCCTACAAAATCCTGAGTCAGCAAGGCATTCCCTGTGGCTAGGAGAATATTGGGCATCTGTTGGCCTAGGCTAGTCAACACAGTAAGGAGAATGGAGTTGATCTTTCTGGCTTAAACACCCTTAGGGCTTAGGGAGGAATTGCAAACTCACCCCTTATCTCAATGGCAAGACCTGAGAGTGAGCCTCTTGTAGGTCTTTATAGACCATAGGAGAAATTTTGTTCTGTATTTTAGAATCACTGAAAACCCAAATAAAAGGTGTTAAGCAGGAGTCAGGGTAGGAGATACTACCAGATGTATGTCATGAAATAAGGGAACCACGAAAGGTTGTGGCACAAACCCACCTAGGAGGGTGGAAGCTGTGTAGACCTCCAGGGCCCAGAATACTCAGGACTGGGTTAGAAGGTCAAATACACCATCTTGGAGGGGAATCCACTGCCCCTACACTACTGGTCTCTTTATACCCCCGTGCTGGATTCCTTAAAGAAGGACTCTGTTTCAACTACTCGCCATCATTCTGCGTGCAGTGTTCTTCCACCAGTGAGCGGCCCTGGCCTATGACCAGCCTGAACCCGACTGTCCCCAGGAAGGGCCCTCTCTTGGCCCAGCTGCTGGGACCCATTATAAACATGAACACCCCAGTGCGGGGATGACAGCCTCAGCAGTTCCCCTCAGAATTTACGGGTGTGGCAGCTTCCGGAACAAACAAATCTTCTTTACCATGGTGGGAGGCTGATCTGGAGCTCCAGGCACGGGGCCCCCCTCCATGGGACATCATCAAGCCAAAGCCAGATGACCGCTAGGAGGCAATGTTGAGGATCATCCAATTTTCAAATGGGGATTGGACCAAATTACCTCCTCACTACTTTGAATCTATAACTGGAGTATTACTTAGTTATTCTCCTTATTTCACTGAAGATGCCCTCCCGAGATCAGTATTCTCATTATATTAATTGTTTCAATTTGTCTGCTGGGAAAAAGGCTTGGCAAGATTTCAGAGCTCAGGAGCAGTCAAAGCAGAATTTTGCCCGCCTCCCCACCTCCACCCTCCCAACCCCGTAGTCTGGCTTATGTCAGATTTTTACTTAAAGTTACAGGCTGTGAAAGCCAAAGGGCTCTGAGATGTGGAGACAGAGGAACAGAGAGGGGAAGGGACTTACCTATAATGAGACAGAGTTCATGGAAGAAGCCAGCTGGGAGCCCGGGCATCCTGACTGCCGGGGTGATGTGTCTTGCCTTCTCACCATGACGTCTCCTCTCCAAAGGGGAGATGATTCAAACGTGTGCAATGCTGTCGGAAAGAACTGCATGTGATCTCTAGAAGCTGACAAATGAAGATGTCTGGAATACCTTACCTGAAAGACATGTCAGCGTATACACAGAAAAGTCCCATCCTTCCTGAACAATGAAGGACTCGATCCTCAATAAAAAACGTATATATATATATATATATATATATATATATATATATATATATATATCGTATTTATATATATAAATAAAACGTGTGTGTGTATATATATATATCTCCTGAGTTTATATATATATACTTCACAAATATGTATCCATTTTAGTGTAAGCATGCCTTATACATGTGCGTCTCTATTTATCCGATTTTAAATTATGAATTAGACTCTGAAGACTTTGCTTAAAGACTTCCAGTGACTATGCACTGCCCTCAGCTGTACCCTACGTTCCCCTGCCGAGGCTCTGTGTGGCATGGAAGCCAGCTCTCCACGGCATCTCATTCCATTCTCCCCGTCTCTGCACACCCCAGTCATGCTCCCAGGGGCCCAATGCACTAAGCTCAATCCTCTTTTGTAGGAAGGGCCTTCCAGAGGCCTCTTCTGGGCCTTTGCATTTTGCCCCCAAGCTCACTCCAACCTCATGCAATACAATGTCTGATTCTTTTGCGTTACTTGGATCTCAGTTTGTGAAAGAGACATTTTCTGATCGCCCTCTCCAGGGCAGCCCTTTCCCAGTCACTGCCATCCCTACTTGCGGGCCACTTCCATCCGTCTATTTAGTTCTTGTCTGCCTCCCCCCGCAGAAAGGTAAAGTCTGTGAGAGTAGAGAGACCCTGGCTGCCTTGTTATTGCCGTACCCTGGTATCTGCCAGGATATTCTAGTACACAGTAGGAAATCAATAAGTACCTGTCAGAGGGATAAAAACATAAATCTAATGTGAGCCCTTCAGAATGTGAGGACAGTCTGTTAAACTCCTTGCGGTGGTCATCTTTGGGAATGGACGAACAAGGAAATTGTGGTGTTTTTATTATACCGGACGACGCCTAGTAAATATTTTACATGAGTACATTTGGACTTGGTGAGAATAAATTTAAAAATTGTTTCATTGTGATTATTATTTCTTTTTTTTTAACACTGAGCTATTCTTTCTCCGGGAATTGTGATCCAGACACGGTCTGACAACCCTTTACGCATAAATAGAAAAGGTCCTCCAATGATGTAACGTGGATCATGTCCTTGACATTCTTGAAAGCTCCGGCAGGCAGGATGAAAGGAAAAAATAGAATCATGGTGCTGAGAGGGACCAGCCTTTAATCTCATCCAACCCCCTTATTTTACTGGGGAGGAAACTGAAGCTCCAAGAGGCAGACACTTTAAAAGTGGAAAGATAAAGGTATGGTAAGTCAGAATCCTGACTCTGTAACTAACCTGGGCTGGTCCTCTGTCCGCTCTGGGCTAGTTTTCTATACTTAAAAATATGAGGGGGGGGGTATGTCTTGCTGGCTTCTAAGGACCTATTCATTTCTACTAATCCATATCTCTATTGATAACTCAATGAAAAAAATCCCATATGACAAATCCAGACTATTCATTTTCTAAGTATCTGCAAGTATAACCAAGATAAATTTTCTGAGGCATTGGTTAAATACAGAGACACACTGTTCCTGCATTTAAGGGAAATAAAAAAGGAAGATAAGGATGTGATCATTCCTTTCAGTTAGGATGCAGAGACTGTCCCCACCACTCCAAAAAAACAAGAACAAACTGAATAAAATAAATGATAATACATTTTTTAAAAGTCACACATCTATAGAGGCAGAGACAAATAAAATGCTACAAAAGGATGAACGCTTCCTGGTTTCATCCCTGGGGGCACAGCAGAAGGAAGAGTGAATGTGATGTAGAAAGTGGCAAGGAGGCATCAGCACACATTTTGATAGACATTTAATGGCCACGTGTGAGCTCATATGATGGACTGGAATTCCTCGTTGGCCCGCTACAAACCTAGCTATGGCCATCTGCCACCATGTTTCCACAGGACCCTCCCAAGTGCATATGGTGGAATGCTGAGGCAGATGGGTGAGATAAGAAAGACCTTCCAAGATGGATGGGGCCTTTCCCAAGTGCAAGTGCAAATGCTTGTGTTTGGATAGAGGCAGGGTAGGAGAGTGAGAGAGATTACCCCCAGGCACACGAGGGGCTTCACTGAGCATGGGTAGCAGGTGGCTGAAGCTTGGTGGAAGAAGCAGGATAGAGATGCATCTCCCCCAAAGCACAAAAGGCCTGGAAAAGCTGGTGGCCAAGACATAAATCACATAGTGTCTTCTCTGTAAGTGACAAAGTGAGGTTTATCTGAAGAAGGTAAGGTATGTTCAGCATTTGAGAATCATCCAACACAATTCACCACATTAGGAGTGTCAATTACATCTCAATAAAAAAAAGAAAGAAAACTCATATGACTATCTTAATGGAAGACTAAAAATTATTTGCTATAATTTAATAACTATTCATGATCACAATCTACATTAAACACAAATAGAAGGTTAATACATCCAATCTGTGGCATCTATGAAAATCTACAGCTATTATCATACTTCATTGTAAAATATTGAGTGCTTTCCTCCTAGCCCTGGGTACCAGGCCAAGACGCCCACTCTCACCACTTACATGCAACATTGAACTGAAAGTCTTGGAGCAACAGGCACTGGGTGGGGGGAAGACACACACGTTACAGGGAAAGAATTCAAATTTTCTGCATTCTCGACGACACGATTTTAGGAATAGAAAAAGCTAAGGAATCTAAAAAGGAAAAATAGAATTGAGAAATGAATTTAGCACGGTCAACTTGAAAAACAATTGTGTGCCCATATTTAAAAACTCTCGATCTCTACTTTAATCATGTAGGCACACTAATTTATTTAGTGTAAATCTGAAATGAATCATAAATGAAGTTTTAAAAGCTAGTGCCATAAAAGCATATATATATATATACATATATATATATATGACTGAAAATGGCACACTGTGTTAAGGATTTAACTATGCCTTGACAAGCAAAAAACAATTAATATGCACATATTCCTTTTAACAGGATAAGGATGTATATATGTATATATACATATACGTATATATACGTATATATATATATATATAATCTCCACGTAGGCAAAGAATTCTTAGGACACAAGAGTATCAATCCTAAAACAAAATAAAGAGAAAAGCTTGGCCCCAACGAATTGAAACAATTGTTTTATTTTATTTTTTTTAATTTTTTTTTTATTTATTTATGATAGTCACAGAGAGATAGACAGAGAGGCAGAGACACAGGCAGAGGGAGAAGCAGGCTCCATGCACCGGGAACCCGACGTGGGATTCGATCCCGGGTCTCCAGGATCTCGCCCTGGGCCAAAGGCAGGCGCCAAACCGCTGCGCCACCCAGGGATCCCCGAAACAATTGTTTTAATACGACCATCAAATGACATCTTTAAGTACATGCATAGGTAAGCTACGGACTGGGAGAAAAATCTTGCAACACATACCTGATAAAAGTCTTAAATCCTCAATAGAAAAGGGCACTTAAAAATCAGTAATGAAAAGACAAGCAACAGACACTTCCTGACAGCACTTTTGTGGAGACACGGAGTGAATTCCCAGGGCTTCAGAACGGCCCTATGGCAAACAAAGAAAAGACTCAAAGCAAGTGCTATAGGTGTGAGGCTATTCACAGGTCCCTACAGGTGTGGTTGAAATCCAAGGGTCAGAGGAAATGCCACCTGGAGCACCTAAAGCATCTTGGAAAGGCAAGGTCAACTCCTGTATAGACTCCCCTGGTGCTCAGGGAACTAAGCCAAACAAAAGTGCTGCCAGCATCTTCTCTAAGCTTCTGCATCTTCCTTAAGCATGTGGGGGCCTAACAAGGCAGAGGGAGGGGGAGAGCACAGTAGGAAGGGCAGGAGCTGGGCCAGGCCCCAGATCCCTGCCATCTACACCAGCAAAGGGAAAGGCTGGCCGCTCCTAAGGGGATCTGAAGCTGGAGTTCAAGGGGATGGGGAGGGAGCAAGGGAGGAGAAGTGAGAAGCAGAAGCAGAGAGAAAGTCAGAGAAATTCTCCCACCCAAAATAAGCCAGGAAAACAAACTCAAAAACCAATGAAGGAACAAGAATGTGCGTGACTCAGTTTCCTAGGGATACTTGCATGAAAATCCCCAAGTGCTAAGGGAGGGACAGAAGAGAGGGTCTGCGGAGATGCCTGGACCCTACCTCCTACAGGCCTTGGGACCTTACTTATATGTTACTTCATTGTGTTGAACCCTTGTTCCCGCCTCTGAAAACTGGGAATAAATAAAAGTGTTTTCTTATTTTCCTCCTGGGGTAGTATAAGTATCAAATGAGAGGAAACATCTATACTCTACAAAGTATGGCTATTAATATGGCTAATAATGGCACAGTGTATCAAGGACTTAAATATGCCTTGACAAGCAAAAAACAACTAATATAAACATATTCCTGCTAACAGGAGGATAAATATATTTTGGTTGACTTTTTTAGAAAAGGAAAACACAGGTATTGTAAAGTTTCATAGAATGAACTAGACTGGGTCAAAATGATCTCTGCTTTAGTAAAGCAAACTTCTCATTAAACAAAACAGGGGCACCTGGGTGGCTCAGTCAGTTGAGCGTCTGCCTTCGGCTCAGGTCATGATCCCAGGGTCCTGGGTTTGAGCCCCATGTTGGGCTCCCTGCTCAGCAAGGAGCCTGCTTCTCCCTCTCCCTCTGCCACCTCCCTCCTGCTCCTGCTCTCTCTTTCTTTCAAAGAAACAAAATCTTTAAAATAAGTAAACAAACAATAGACAAATTAAGATGACCACACCTAAGAGGGAGGGCCAGCAAAATTAGGAATATATGTAAAAACTGCGCATTCCATTGAAGTTATTTCTAACGAACGGTATAAAAATATTTTGCATGAGCATATTTACGGTGCTGTACACTATAAATTTAGGTTTAAAAAACAAAAGGGAGAAACAATGACTACAGAGATGGGGGATGGGTGTTCAGTGAGAAGTTAAAAGGTAAGAATGTTTTCAGGAGGATAGAAATTAATATAGAAATATAGAAATAGTGGGATCCCTGGGTGGCGCAGTGGTTTAGCGCCTGCCTTTGGCCCAGGGCACGATCCTGGAGACTCGGGATCGAATCCCACGTTGGGCTCCCGGTGCATGGAGCCTGCTTCTCCCTCTGCCTGTGTCTCTGCCTCTCTCTCTCTCTCTCTCTGTGTGACTATCGTAAATAATAAATAAATAAATAAATAAATAAATTAATTAATTAATTAAAAAAAAAAGAAATATAGAAATAGTAATTGGGGATCCCTGGGTGGATCAGCAGTTTAGCGCCTGCCTTCGGCCCAGGGTGTGATACTGGAGACCCAGGATCCAGTCCCACATCGGGCTCCCTGCGTGGAGCCTGCTTCTCCCTCTGCCTTCTCTCCTTCTCTCTCTGTGTCTCATGAATAAATAAATAAAATCTTTAAAAAAGAGAAATATTTAGTAATAACTGAAGTTTAATTAAAATATATGTAGATATTTAGTTTTAAATAAGGGCATTTACTAAAACAATAGATGCACAGTAGGTTCCAAACAGCAGAGAATAAGGGAGTTACAGCCTGCTTTGTCTCTGAGGAAAAGAGAAAAAGCCGCAATCCCTCCAGTGTCTGAGGGTGGGGAGTCTGGGTGTGGGTTGGTTGGGGGGCTTCAGTTCAGGGTGTCCCAGGAAGGAGTCCCCAAGCCCCTGACTGCCATATCTCAAGGTTTGATGGGCGAGGGGTCCCTTCCAAGTTCATCACGTGGCTGTAGGCAGGACCCTTCACAGTGCCATGAAATCTGTGAGCCTCTCAAGGATTAGAGGAAAAGAGCTCTTCTCTCTAAGGGAGAAGCAAAGGAGTCTGGAAAGCACTAATGTGGGGAAGGGGGAGGGGAAGGCTGAGGGTGGGTCACATTCAGAGTCTGGGGAAAGAGAGAAAGTTAGGTAAAGTTTGATTCAGAAGCATTTTATTCTTATGATCAGTGGGGACACCCATTTCAGGAATCATTTATGGGGTAAGTAATAGGAATCTGGAGGGTCTGTGTCTGGTTTTGTCACAGGTAAACAGGGCACATGAGTCTTATCGAAGTCACATGGGGGAGCGGCTTCTTGCAGTGAGCTGGTTCCTGGGGCACAAACAGCGCAGGTGGGGGTCCAGGGGGCGGAAGGCATCTCTTTTTTCACTGTCTCTGTTCTCTGGGATTGCAGGATCTGGTAAAATTCAACAATGTGATTGACGGAGCCATAGTATGGTCTCACGGAAAGCTAAAGTGTGAAATTGGCGTGGGACTTGCCAGGTGGTTAGAATTCCAATAGATGTAGACAGCCTGAGGTTTATATAGCTTGGAGGTGCTCAGCTGCTAGGAACAGAACATCCCAGGAACAGGGGCTTACGGAAGGGGACATGTCATGCCCTTCCCCAGCGGGAGCGCACGGATGACGCGCAGTGCCAGGCTTGTGGTAGAAGTTGGGCTGTGCCAGGGCTCTGGGTCAGCTTCTGTCATCCACCTGGCCTTTTCCTTGACACTACAAGGAGGCCATTGCCGCTTAGGGCACCTGCCCTTATGCAAAAGTTTCTGAAGAAGGAGCAAGGGGGGGTCAGACCAGAAAAGGGGGTTTTGCATTCATCAAAGAGAAAAAGCTATCACAGAAGAGGCATCACAGGCTGCCTTGTCACCCCTTGACCAGGATCCTGCCAAAGAGCCACCATTATTTTAGCTTCAAAGCAGGTGAGAAAAGTCAGCGTCAGATAAGTGAGATTAGGATTGCCCAAGCCTGGCCTAAACTCACCGCGACCCATCCCCTGAGGTGGGAGAGGTGCCTCCCCCAGGCTGAGGTTCTTACCATCTGAGAGACCCACAGGTTCCTGTTAGCAGGAGTAAAGGGGGTCAGGGGTGGCTACCAATGGCCAGGTGATATCAATGCCTGCCCCAGGGCATTCCAGATAGAGCCCTTCTGTGGAATCACAATCATCTGGAAGGCCCGCTCACAGGGATGCAGACTCAATAGCTATGAGACAGGGTCCCAAGCCCTTGTAATCCTGAAATGTTCCCGGGAGATGCTGCTGATCCCCAGACTAATCTGTGAGAACCACTGCTATAGGCCAGGGTTGGGGCCTGAAATCTTTTTCAAATCTAGAGGATAAGAAATGATTAGAAGTTGAATAGCTGGGGATCCCTGGGTGGCGCAGCGGTTTAGCGCCTGCCGTTGGCCCAGGGCGCGATCCTGGAGACCCGGGATCGAATCCCACGTCGGGCTCCCGGTGCATGGAGCCTGCTTATGTCTCTGCCTCTCTCTCTATCTCTCTCTCTGTGTGACTATCATAAATAAATAAGTAAATAGGGAAATAAAGAAAGAAAGTTGAACAGCTGGAACTGTTCCTGGGTTCCTTCACCCCACAGACTGGTGAGTCCGGGTGGCCAGCTGAGAAGTTTAGAATTTACACTCACTGGGGTCTAGACCATCTTCTCTGATAGAAACACATTATGGTGAGCCACAGACTAATTTTTAATTCTCTTGTAGCCACATAAAAAAAAGGTAAAAAATAATAAAAGTTGAAGTTAATTTTACTGATGTATTTTACGAAAACATTTTAAACATGTACTTAATATAAAATTATTAGTGAGCTATTTTACATGTTTTAAGTCTTTAAAATCTGGTGTGTATGTCACAGCACATTTCACTTCCTACGAGCAATATTCCAAGTGTCGACAGTTACTCGTAGCTATTTGCTACCACACAAAACAAGATGTATTCAATCTGTGACTTTATGTAGGTTTTTCTTCACCACCCCCATCACTACTGTCCCCAGGGTTAGAGGCAGAGAGGTTAATAGTAACCTTTGTGGCGGCTTTGGCTGGAGGGGTTGAGCCCTGGGAGTGACAGTCTGGGGATGCAGGAGATCATTAGCTTCCTCAGGTAAACTCCTGACATTTCCGTTACATTACCTCTCACATTAATGCTGTTAGTTTGGCCCTGTTAAAGTGTTACTCATCTCAAATCTGTAAAAAAAAAAAAAAAAAAAAAGACTACCCAAATAAGAACCAATAGAAGCTATCTATACAGAATCTTCTATAGCAAAAAGTTTGGCCACTATCACTTCTGCTTGGCAGACTCACAGGCAGGCAGAAGGGGTGGGAAAGTTTTATGTGTCATTATTGGCTTTTGGTGGCATGGAAGCTGGCAGGTTAACTAGAAATGGCCCCTTTGTGTGGTTGGGTTAGATGCATGTTTGGCTGGTCTTGAGTTAGTAGTAAGGGTAAAAAAAATAATAATAAGAGAAGCTGGCAATGGTTGCCCAAGTCCTGACTATTCTGGAAGGATTGCCATGGAGGTGGTTTGGCTTCCTACCTGGGTGCTACAGAGGTTGTGGGACACATTTCTCTTGTGATAGGTGATCTGGCCACTGTCTATTAGTATATTTCATTTCTCTGCTGGAAAACAAAACCTTGGTTCCATTGTAGCCAATTATCACTGAAATGTTGAAACTCAGTTGTCAAAATGTTTTCTTCCTGGAAACTTTGAGGTTCTAGGCATTTGTACTTCCTGATTTTTTTTTAAGCCGCTGCCTAAAGGGGAACCATGGTGTAATGAGAGGGGCCTGACTACTAGGCCCAGCTCTGCTGTAATGAAGATGTGGACCTCAGGGAAGTCAGTTCACCCTCAGGTCCTCAATTTCCTCATCTGTAAAATGAAATAAAATTATTGTAGCTCTGCATTCCCCAAAACGAGAGAACTTTTTTGTCTGTCAGGCTGGACATTTTCTGTCATCGCTACAGACATAAAGATGAATGATACATAAGCCTGCTTTCAAGGAGTTCCTAAATCTAAAAACCTAACTAGACCTGGGAGCTCAGATGATAACAGCGATGTTGATCTTGATGATGATGATCATGCTAATGGGGATGGTTATCATCATGGGGATGATGATGGTGTTGATGATGTTAATGGTGGTGATGGTGATGAAGAGGATGGTGATGGAGATGATGGTGGTGATGGTATTAATGGTGGTGATAATGGTGTGGATGATGATGGGGTGGTGAGGATGGGATGATATTGGTGATGATGATGGTATGGTGCTAGTGATGACGATGGGGATGAAGATGGTGTTGATTAAGAAGATGGTGGTGATGATGATGATGGGGATGATGAGGAATGTGATAACAGTATTGTTCATGGTAGTGATGGTGCTGCTGCTACTGCTGCTAATGGGGATGATCTCTTTTTTTTAATAATAAATTTATTTTTTATTGGTGTTCAATTTGCCAACATACAGAATAACACCCAGTGCTCATCCCGTCAAGTGCCCCCCTCAGTGTCCGTCACCCATTCACCCCCATCCCCCGCCCTCCTCCCCTTCCACCACCCCTAGTTCGTTTCTCAGGAGTCTTTCATGTTCTGTCTCCCTTTCTGATATTTCCCACTCATTTTTTCTCCCTTCCCTTCTATTCCCTTTCACTATTATTTATGTTCCCCAAATGAATGAGAACATGCAATGTTTGTCCTTCTCCGATTGAGTCATTTCACTCAGCATAATACTCTCCAGTTCCAGGGATGATGATCTCTTGATAACGATGATGGTGATATTGGTGATGATAGTGGTTAGGTACTGAGCACAGCTTCTGTGCTAGATATTGTGCCTAGATATTTCAATGCTTTGCTGTATTTAGTCCTCACAACTGTTGGAGCAGCTATTAAGATTATCTGCATGTTTAGGAAGAGGTAATTGAGGTTTAAAAAGATTAAGTAAATTGCTCAAAATCACTTTGCTAGCCAGTGTTAACGGGTGGTGATAATAGTGAAATCTGGATTTCAATGTGAGTGAGCACTTTTGCTCCATGGTTCTAATAACAACTTTGCTCACCTACCTCATTCCATGCTGTGTTGTTTTCCAAAATGTGATGTCCTTTGACAAAAGTATGTGGAATGTGGAAACAGAAGGAAGTGTGCATTCTATAGGCCAGATGAGTCTGAAGAAACTTCACAGAGATGTGCATTTAACATAAACGTTAATGATCAAGAGAAATTGGAATTGAAAAGGTCATTCCCAGAAGATCCAATAGGAAATATACTACTGTTGGGGGGTCATGGTGCTAACTGGGACGTTTCAAACATATTATGGCTGAGCTGGGAAATAAAGATGGGAGGATTATTTGGGGCCAGGTAGGTATAAGCACTGAGTTCTGTGAAGAAACTTGGAGTCTATTGCGTCTTTCATTTGTTGGGTTAGGTTTGAGGTTGTGTCTAGTGCATAATAAGAATTAAAAACGCCTTGATTTATGACTTTAGACACCAACTGACCTGCTGCTCTGGTGCTCGGCTGGAAATAGCACCACACAGCTTTGCAGCGTTGCTTTGCCTACTTCTTTCTCCAGCATGAGGTGAATATTAATTGTCCTGATTTTTTTTTGAGGCTCTCAAGCTCTCACCTCACAGTTGCTTTTGTGAGAAGTGATCTGACTGTATAAGAACATGAAGTAAGGACCATGACAGTCCAACCCCATGCAGGGAAAAGTGGCATTTCTCCAACTCAAGCAACAAAGTCTGTAGAAATTCTTCTTCTACATCCAATTACTACATCCAATTAATCCCCATAAGTAAGCTGAACACGTCCTTTCTCATTCTGTCTCAGATGACTCATTTGAGTTGCTTTGATGAATTAAAATTTTTTCCCCAAGACATGAGGATAAGAAATTCTCTACATGTGCACTATCATGTAGTAGAACAAAGTTTAGTCTGCCCTAAAAATGTTTAATTTGGCCTACTCTTTGGGTCTAGAAATGACTTACATCTCTTAAAGGATAGTTTCCAATCTTCAAAATTTTTGAATCTAACCTAAGCCAGGGCATTCTGTTACATTTGTAACCTTCAAAAATGGTTTGAGGGGAAAAAATAAAGTTTTGTATTACATGCATGGGTGCTATATTCTGGACGTTTGGGTCTGATTTGGGGTGTGGGTGTACATACTGCCATCTCAGTAACTGTTTGCTCTTCACTGTGGCTGAGGTCGAGGGCATTCTTCCTACGTGACCCCTGGGGGGGTGACCACATGCTGCCTCCTCTCAGGGTTATTCCCTCTCCGACCTGAGAGTACAGGAAGTCCTGAGAGAAAGGAGGTACTCTCATTCCTGCATCCTATATCTAGATGGTCCTGGGATGCTATACTGGGAAGGAAGACAGAAAAGAAAGGGAAGAAAGGGGACAAAGATGAGAAGAGAAGAACAAGAGAGATGACAAGATAGAAATAAGTAGGAGATGGAAGTGAGAGTGGGGGTGTGGAGGGTGTGACCTGGGACCTCCGGCAGGTTGTCTTAGTGTCTTAGAATCTCCCACTGTTTGAATTCAAAACTTACCAGGCCCCCTTACCAATTTGAATTCTTTTCTATAATTTTAAGAGTCAAAACTCCCACTATATTGTAGGACCCACTTTCCTATGGACCCAAGAGTGCCAGAGAACAATACTAATAACTAACATCCAGTCTATGCACATGAATCCCTGTGTGTGCAACACTATGCTTTTCAAAGAATGGTCACCTCTTTTCCTGTAAAAGCGTGGGCTCTAACTTCTTTCTAAAGTTCTTTCCAAATATCAATGTTCAGAGCAACTTCCAAATAGAAGTATTCCTATTCCCTCTGAGAAAATTTTAGGTGAGCAAACTGAAGATCAGAGAGGTTCTGTGACTTGCTCAGAGTCCCAGAGCTGGCGAGTGGCAGACCTGGGACCTTACCATCATATTCCTTTCATTAAAGATGATGACATTCAACCTGGGGAGGGGCATAGGAGGCCTGCCTTCATACCCCCCACCTCAGGTCTGCTTGTCCATCAAGTGTGCTGGTCCTTTCTCACAGTCAATGTGCCAGGAACTGGAATGTGAACCATGCTGTCAGAAACTGGCATTATTTAACCAAATTGTGGTAACACATCTGTGCATATTGAAAGTGTGCTCAGTGGGACTGCCTTACTGGTGTTTCCTGGACCAGACACCTTGTCTCAGGGAACAAATAGTCAAATAGAGACAGTGGCTCTGCCTCTGGACCATAATCTTGAGCCTTTCTCCACCCTCCCATTCTATAAATGGAGAAATTGAGGCCCAGAGAAATGAAAGAGCCTGACATGGTCATTCAGAGGCTACTGCCAGAGCTGAGACCACAGGTAGGAGCTGGTGGTACAAGGTAACAAGTCTCAAATGCATTTGTAAATCTACTCAGAACATTCACTAAAAATCTAGCCAATAATTGTTAAGTCACCTCCTCTTCCACATCTGGGCCATGGAAGACCAGGAAGATCTCCACAAGCTTCCTATTTGCATATTTCTACCCCTTGGTGTGGAAAGATGGCACCCAAAAGCAGGTACTTCCTGAGACTGTCACAGATCAAAAGTCAGTGGAGTTTTCTTTGTGTGTATGCTTACTGAGTAATGATCCCATGATCACCTGTAAAACGAGGTTAGTGATTCCTACCACGCAGAGTGTTTTGTAGACCACTACGATAAACGCACTTAGAAGCCAGGTGCCATCGTTCATGTATATATACATAGGTAGAAAATGTACTTACTGTGCAAAAGCTTCATCAAGATAAGAAGCGTTTGCACAGCAAAAGATACAGTCAACAAAACTAAAAGACAACCTACAGAATGGGAGGAGGTATTTGCAAATGCCCTATCAGATAAAGGGGTATTCGAGATCTATAAAGAACTTATTAAACTCAACAGCAAAGAAACAAACAATCCAATCATGAAATGGGCAAAAGACATGAAGAGAAATCTCACAGAGGAAGACATGGACATGGCCAACACGCACATGAGGAAATGCTCCGCATCACTTGCCATCAGGGAAATACAAGTCAAAACCACAATGAGATCCCACCTCACGCCAGTGAGAATGGGGAAAATTAACAAGGCAGGAAACCACAAATGCTGGAGAGGATGCGGAGAAAAGGGAACCCTCCTGCACTGTTGGTGGGAATGTGAACTGGTGCAGCCACTCTGGAAAACTGTGTGGAGGTTCCTCAAAGAGTTAAAAATAGACCTGCCCTACGACCCAGCAATTGCACTGTTGGGGATTTACCCCAAAGATTCAGATGCAGTGAAACACCAGGACACCCGCACCCCAATGTTTCTAGCAGCAATGTCCACAATAGCCAAACTGTGGAAGGAGCCTCGGTGTCCACTGACAGATGATGGATAAAGAAGCTGTGGTCTGTGTTTACAATGGAATATTCCTCAGCCATTAGAAACGACAAATACCCATCATTTGCTTCAACGTGGAAGACACTGGAGGGTATTATGCTGAGTAAAATAAGTCAATCGGAGAAAGACAAACATTATATGGTCTCATTCATTTGGGGAATATAAAAATAGTGAAAGGGAATAAAGGGGAAAGAAGGAAAAATGAGTGGGAAATATCAGGGAGGGAGACAGAACGTGAGAGACTCCTAACTCTGGGAAACGAACTAGGGGTGGTGGAAGGGGAGGTGGGCGGGGGGTGGGGGTGACTGGGTGACAGGCACTGAGAGGGGCACTTGATTGGATGAGCACTGGGTGTTATTCTATATGTTGGCAAATTGAACACCAATAAAAAATAAATTTGTAAAAAAAAAGAAAATGTACTTACTAAATCCCGATCTAAAACCTTTTGAGGAAGT
Organism: Vulpes vulpes; assembly: GCF_048418805.1. NCBI lineage: Eukaryota > Metazoa > Chordata > Mammalia > Carnivora > Canidae > Vulpes > Vulpes vulpes. The sequence continues at coordinate 362,925 of NW_027325674.1, forward strand.
CATAGCTGCGTTCATTTTGCAGATAAAAAGCTAAGAAATCCTTTTAGAAAATGATAATAACAAAAACAACAGTAGATTTCACTGATGGCCCTGGATGAGAACCCAGTTGGTGCCAGTGGAATGAATCATAATGAAAACAGACTAGGAACCTGATGCCCACGTACCTCTGTGTGGCGCAGTCTGCTCTGAAGGTAGAACAAGGAGACAGTCCTCGGCACCCACTGGACTCGATGACCTGCAGCAGTGAGGGGCTCTGCTTCTTGGATGTGGGGTCTGTGAGGAGAGGGACAGGGTACCCTGTGGATGACACTTAGTAGGGACAAAGGATAAGAAGTGAAGGAAGGCATGAAGGTCCTTTACCACTGCCCACCCCAGAGCCCCAGGACAGGAGAGAGAGAGGGGCAGGGACAGGGCTTTGGGGCCGGAGCCCATCTCAGAAAAATCCCCATCGTTTCCTGGAAGGTGATGGTTCAGTGACCTGGGCCTGACAAGGCCCCAAAGCAGCCTTTCTAAGGAAAAAATAGTCCACATAAGGATGCATCCTTATCCTGCTGCAGGAGGAATGAGAGGGAAGGGAGGAAGAGAAGGGCAGGGGGGAGGAAGGGAAGGGAGGAGAGAGGAGGGGAGAGGGAGGGAGGTGAGAGGAAAGGAGGGGAGAAAAGGGAAGGAGGGATGTCTGGGGGCTGGCTAGGTGCCTGTGCCCAGGGTGAGTGACCCTGGATGTTGGCATGGGGGGGGGAGCAGGGAAGGAGAGGAAGACTCAGAGATGAAAGGCACAGCTGCTCTCATCCTCTTGTCCATTCCGCTCTAATTTCAAGGTGACAATGGAACGCCTTGGAGGTGAAGGCACTTTTTCAAAGCGATCATTCTCCTTTGTATTCTGGACCATGGCCTTGGCCAGGGTGGTGGGGAGAGAAGGAGGGGTGGAAGAAGGAGCTCTCAGAAGCCACACTTGCTCCCAGGTCAGAGAATCCTTAGAGCCCATCCCAAGGGACAGTGGCCACACAGTCAGTAATAACAGGCTGTGTCCTTGGCGTGTGCCGAGAGAGCAGATCTCAGATGTCCACATGCAAACGCACAGAGGCAGCCCCAGGAGGTGATGGCCATCTTAATTAGCTTGATGGAGGTGACCATTTCACAATACGTAGGTGTATGAAAGCCTCACATTGTGCACCTGAAATAAAGACAATTTTTGTCAATCACACCTCAATAGAGCCAGAAAGAATAAGCGTAGGGTCCTGGTGGAGGGTCCACCCTCCCTCCCTCCCTTCCTAAGCTTCTCTTCTTCCTTCAGGATTCCTGCTCTTTCTCCCCCAGGCAGCCAGTCCCCTTGGATGCCAGCCCTCCACTGCACCAGTCCTAGGAAGATTCCCACAAACCCAGTATGGCTTTTTCCTTAAGAGCTGCAAGCGTGTTTGAGTAACAGTGGAGGCATTTCTGGGGATGTGTGCGTGTTAACAGGGGCGAAGGAAAGCATCTGAAGGCCAAGACAGAAGCCTTCAGGACTCGGCAAAACTCAGAAATTGCCAAGGGGAGGAGGGCGGGGGGTGGGGGTGAGGGGGTGACGGGCACTGAGGGGGGCACTTGATGGGATGAGCACAGGGTGTTATTCTGTATGTTGGTAAATTGAACACCAATAATAAAAAAAATATTAAAAAAATAAAAATAAAAAAAGAAATTGCCAAGAGCTCTTAAAACATTAATAGTCTTCTTTCTTTCTTTCTTTCTTTCTTTCTTTCTTTCTTTCTTTCTTTCTTTCTTTCTTTCTTCTTTCTTTCTTTCTTTCTTTCTTTCTTTTCTTCTTCTTCTTCTTCTTTCTTCTTCTTCTTTCTTCTTTCTTCTTCTCCTTCTTCTTTTCGTTCTTCTTGTTCTTCTTATTGTTGTTCTTCTTCTTCTTTTTCCTCCTCCTTCTCTTCCTCCTCCTCCTCCTCCTTCACTCTTTTTTTGTTACTATTTGGTCCCCCTTTCCCCATCCAACAAAAAGGAAAAGGGAGCACCATTATCTGACCAACATCATCTTAGTCAAACTCCACAAAAATCCCCCCAGAGGAAGTAGTAATGGCCACAGATTTGCAAGGAGGAGACATGCTCAGAAATGGGTGGTTGATGGAAGACAGGTGGACAGATGGACGATGTGGTGGGAAGGCAGCAGGGGAGGGCAGGGCTGAGCCCTGTAGCCCTTCTGGCTGGGTCCTAAACACAGGCTCTCTGCTGTATCAGGATTTCTCCAAATATGCCCGCTAACAAAGATCTACTGAAGCACTAATGAAGGTTCTAGATTCCAGGGTCTCTCCTCTGGGGATTCCGATTCAAGTTCGGGAAGCACTACACTAAACCGCATCAGGAGAGCACTGTGCAAAACAAAATCCCGGAATCAGAGGCTGGCCCCGCAGGAAGGCCAGGGAGGGAGCAGGCCTGGAGGTTCCCTCCACAGGCCCCTCCCGGCTTTTGGTGAGCAGCAGGGGGCAGCAAAGAGCTTCTGCGCTTGGGCTCCACTGAGGCCACAGTAGGATCCTGCAGGAGGGGTCACTGGGTGATTTCTGGGGGCGCAATGGGGCATCAGTGGCAGGGTCTGGGGCCAGTTGGTAGGCAGGGTGCAGATCCGGAAGGATAACCTGCGTCTCGCTGCAACAGAAGGTGGGGAATTCCTGAACAGGTTCAGCTGGGAGAAGTGATAACTCTCCTTTGTTTCGGGAAGTTCATTTTGGCAGCAGCCAGGCAGGTTCTGGTCCTGGCAGGTGGGGGAGACTTAGAGCGTGGGTCTTCGCCTCTTACTGCACATGCGGCGTCGGGCAAGCCACCGAACCCCCAAGCCGGTGTGAAACCCCCAGTTTGATGTGTGAAGTGGGGCAAGATAGCATCCACTTCATGGGTTGTTACTAAGTCAGTTAATCCTCCTGGAGTGCCCTGTAGTGTGTCTGCCAAAAGCTTAAAGACTGGCCCAATGTCAACGATTCGTGGTGTCTTCATTGCACCTGCGGGGACATTTGTGGTCTCATTGACAGCACGTGGTGGGAGGCCAGGAGGGTGGTGGGACCATTTCCGCAGACCAGACAGGAAATGAGGAGGAGCAGATGTGCTGGGAGATGAGCCTGGGCCCTGAGATCATGACCTGAGCCGCAATCAAGAGTCAGACCCTCAACCATCTGAGCCACCCTGGTGTCCCTCGGAATATATTCTTGAAAACAGCTTTACTGAGGTATAATTGATGCACAGCATGCTGTACATAGTTATTGTTACAGTTTGATGAGTTTGGACACCTGCATACACCTGTGAAGCCATCGCCACAATCAAGGTGATAAGCGTAACTGACACCTCCCAAAGTTGCTTCCTGTCCCTTTGTTTTCCCTTTTTTGTTTGTTTTTGGCATAAGTACCCTGCAGTTGAGACCCATGCACTTGACAAGTTTGTTCAAGTGCACAATACACTCTGACAATGGGCATAGGGTTGTACTACGGATCTCTAGAATGGATTCATCTGGCATAAGGGAAACTTCAGCCCATCAAGGTTGTGGGGAGGGGAAAGACCAGAAGAAGGGAGGGGTGGTGATGAAAGCCTGCTGCTGGGAAGGTAAAGGCCTCCGTAGGTCTGGAGACAGGGATGATGTCACCCCGGGGAGGAAACCAGGCGGCCTTGCTAAGCATCGCTTCAGTATTGGGATGCATGAGGTTCGGTGATGAGTGGGGAAAAACTCAAGGTGAAGAAGAGGGCATCCTGTCGGCCTCCAGGGAGGTCAAAGGCTTGCTTATCTGGAGGATCTCAGAGTTGGGGAGTGGTGGGGAGAGAATGAGGTCAGAGGTGGGAGGGTCTCTCGTTGGGCTGTATATGCGTGTGTGCAGTTTAGACAGTTTCTTCAAGGCAGTGTTTGTGTTCCTGAATGTTTATTAGATGTCTCAGATGTATAGAAGATTACAAAAAGCAATACCATGTATTCAGTAACAAATTTTGCTGCTGATATTTGGCCGTTCTTTTTTTGTTAAGATTTTATTATATATCTATTTTATTTTAGAGAGAGGGAACAAGTAGGGGGAGAGACAGAGGGAAAGGGGGAGAGAGAATCTTAAGCAGACTCCACGTGGAGCACAGACCCTGATATGGGGCTCAATCACAACCTTGAGATCATGATCTGAGCCAAAACCAAGAGTCGGATGCTTAACCAATGGGGTTACCCAGGCACCCTGATATTTGACCATTCTGTTTCAGGTTTCTTCTTTTAAAAAAAAAATTTAAAGATTTTATTTATTTGTTAAAGAGAGAGAGAGAGAGCAGGAGTGGGGGGAAGGGCAGAGGGAGAGGGGGAAGCAAGCTCCCTGCTAAGCAGAAGAGCCAGATGTGGGGCTTGATCCCAGGACCCTGAGACCATGACCTGAGCTGAAGGCAGACACTGAACCGACTGAGCCACCCAAGCACCCCCTAGATTTATTCTTCTTAAAACACACACACACAAGTTGGCAGAGATCACAACCCTCCATGGGCCACCTTCAGAGTCCTCAGGACTTCCTACCTTTAAAGAACCATATTATCCCCAGTGGCCTACCATCCACATGGGTGTTCTTATACTGATTTTTAAATAATTGACGTGTTTAAAGTCTGTAAATGTGACCTATTAAAGTTTTGTTCTGTGACTCCTATTTTATCTCTAAGAAAGTTCATTTTATTTGAGGGAGAGCAGAATCCATCACCCCAAAATATGCCTCGTTGGCATAAGGATTATTTTAGGCTGATCATTTTTAAGAAACAGCTTCTCTGTTTTTTAAGTTACAGGAGAAGCTTTGAAAGCCGAGGGCAAGTTACCTTTTCATAAGAGACTTTTGCACGTACTGGGGAGGTATCCATTTGTGAGAGTATCTCCCTCTACATACCAGGAAGAGGATGACCAAATCTCCGGAAACTCTTATCAAAGGAGAAGGCACAGACATACACCTGCAGGATAGCCATACCCTTCCTCACTATTTTGCCTGGAAACCTCCCATAACTGATGACCACCCCACCGCCAACATCTTTCATCTTTAGTGGAAGATGGTATTTAAGGTGGTGGCTTCAGCCATCTGGGGATTTACTGTTTCCCTGAGTCTCCCCTTTGTGGACAGGAGGTGTACATGTTATTAAACTTCTGTTTGCTTTTCTCCTATTATTGTATTTTATTACAGGGGGAGGGAGGGTGTCTTAGCCAAGAACCTAGAAGGGTGGAGGTAAAATTACTTTTCCTCCCCACATGCTCCTATTTTAGAGAGAGCTGTCTTGCATGAATATGTGTTTGTAAATCCTTTTCGTTTCCCATGTGAAGTTGCTCACTCCTTTCCTCTCCTTTAACATGTAAATATGTTGAATCTCATTGCTAGATTTTCTGAAATTGAGCCATCTTTTTCTTCTTTTTGCAGAAATATGTTTCCATTTCAAACAGTTGCTTTTAGAGGCCAATGACCTTAATGCGCTCTGATGGAGCTTTCTGTTGCAGTCGACCAATAGCCATAATTTGTAAGAGCTGCCACGTGTCTTTAGGATAAGACAACATTCCTAAATATCTAATTCTCATTTATAATTCCTCAGTGGCTCTATTTAGCTCACTGAGCTTCAGGCTCCTCTGAGTGCCTCCGTCGTGGCCTTCACATTTCATGATCCCCTTTTCAAATTTATCCCCTTATGTCTGGCTTCTGTCCCAAACCTCTCCTATCCAGCCCATCATCAGAGCTTGACAGTTGTCATCCTTAAGTGTGTCTTGAATCCAGTCCCTACTTCCTATATTGAGAAACCTTTCTTTCGCTCAGGCCTCTGAGCCTTGCACATCGGGAATCAAGAATAACTATTGTCAGGCGTAGACAGGGCTCTGTCACAGAATTGCTCGAAATCCTGGGATGGATCCCCTGCCCCATAAAATGAAGGCCAAACTCTTTAATACCACATGACCATGTTCCTGTCTGCTGGACACAATTCCCTGAAAAGAGCAGAGGACAATCTGCAGCACACACCTGTGTGCATACCTGTGGCTGCATTTTGAAGCCCCTTCTCAAAGGGAGTCCCTCCTCTGTGAAGGGAGTGTGGGTGTGTGAGCTGACTTCTACATGGGGATCAGATTGGGAAAAAGGCCATGTGTCCCCGCCATGGTGACTCAAGTCAAGTGCATGTCTGCTGGGTCTGGAATTCTCCTGAGCATATATTTTCAGGAGTGCTACATGTGTATCTAAATCCAGGTATCCCTGTGATCAAGTTGCCATCACCGCCAGGTTCCACCTGTGAAAATAGGCCCATCTGTGTCTCCTCCCCATGCTTATCATGGTGCTGGCATCTTCTTCACATCTGGGGACCACCGAGGCCCTGCCACCCAGTCTGTCACTCCCCATCCCTCATTCCTTTGAAATTGGGAGCCCGATTTCAAGGCAATGCCTCTCACCATCACTCCCATCACCATAGAGCTGTTCAGAAATGCTGGCACCTCTCACCTGAGGCAATTCTTAGTGTCTCCCTGTGGGCACTGTCCTCCAGGACCTTTGGGAGGAGGCATGGTTACAAAGTATAGAAGCAAGTTGCATATAATAGACTCACTGAAATCTCATCTAACTGGCCCCAGGGCCTCTGGGGCTCCATCAGGGGTGCCCCTGCCCACTGACCTCTAAGGGTGTTTGCTGATGTTGAGCACAGTGCTCATTTATCTAACCAAGCACAGAGCAACTGCCACACCCAATGTATTAAACCCTCATCCTGCATGAGTGCCTCTGTCTGTTCAAGCTGCTATTGCAAAACACCACAGACTGACTGGCTCATCAACTCCAGCTCTGTTGGCTGGAAGGGGGTTGAGGGCAGCATGGGCAGGTGAGTGACTCTTCCAAGTTGCAAACTTCTCACTGTGTCCTCACACACTGGAAGGAGTAAGGGTGGTCTCTGGGCTTTTTTATGAGGGCATTAAGGACTTTCATGAAGCCTCTGAACCTGTGACCTTGGCACCTGCCAAAGGGCTCCAGATCACCTCACCATGGAGGTTAGACTTCATTATATGAATGCTGTGGGACCCAGATGCTCAGAGCACAGCAGCCCCACATCACTGCATTTGGTACAATCCAACGTTCTAGTCACCCCCGTGATCCAATGCCCCAAGAACACTCTCCTGCCTCAGACTGCATCAGCACGGAATAGTCCAGCTCTGGGTCAGACAGCATACAAGGGTGCACCTCCTCCTGCAGCTGGGCCTCCTTTTCCCCACTTTGGCCCCACCACAGTAAAGTTCTTTTTATCAGCCCAGAGGCAAAGGGTGCTGGGGGCTGTCTGGAGGACAGTTGGCATCCCCTGTGAATCCACCACTTTTTGTGAAGCCATCCAGAGTTTGTTTTGTTTTTTTGGTTTTGGGTTTTTGGTTTCTTGGTAAATGCATTTGTAGATGCAGGGAGAGGCAGCTCCTGCACACGTGACAGAGGACTGCTTTCACTGCAAGCAATGTTCAGAGGAATGAGAGCTCAGTGTTCTCAGCCTCACATGAGCCTGTGTGAATGTACCATCCCCTGGGGCGGCCCTCTCTTGTCATCCATTCTGAATCCTCTAACTAATTGAATTATCATGCAATCGTCACTCTGAATCAGTGGCCCTTACGGACTCTGGGCTTGACCTGCTGCTGTTGGGAGGTAAGGGGTTACTTTGCAATTGCCATGGAGACTTTCTGGTTTTCTACCCCACACAGTTGAGAACTCAAGGCTTTAAGTCTGTCATTTTTCTAGAAAGGCTCTCTAGGCCAGCCCAAATCTGCCAGCACTTTCAATCTTTCCAAACACCACTGTCAGCTCAGTCACTGAGTGTTCTGGTCACTTACTGCATCCGTATCTTGCCCTCCACCTGCGTGCATCATGGCAGGGGCAGAGGAAGTCCGCTGCGCACATCCCATCACCGTCCCACGGCTGCAAAGATTATACGTTCCTGTGTTAAATAAGTCATCAATGCAATCTCGCGGTGCAATTCCAGAATGGTCTGTTTCCTGGGGCCACTTCTGGTTGCAATAACTGGATTGTTCAGGGTACTGCATACCCACGAGGTGCATGAAGGTATTATGAACTATTCTCAGAGTTTTTCCAACAGAGGACAACCTCGTGCTTAGCGAAGCTCTCACATTACAGTCAAAGGTCAGCTCCTTGAGAAAAGGACTTTCTGCAGGTGTTTTAAAATCTCATCTTCCTGGGGTATAAGCAGTGCCCTTGCACGCAGCAAGAGCTCAGGTGATGTTTGATAAGGAGTGAGGAGATGACATAGGAGCCCAAGCAACAGATACAACTCCAAATCAGAATGCCACAAAACATTTTATGATCACAGATCTAGTAACTAAAGAACATTATAAAAATAAGCTTTCTTTTATTTGAGCATAAAATTGACCCCAAAGTACCCAAATGAAAAAAAAAAAACTTGTATGAATTTTCACAAAGTAAAAATGGCCTGTGTAATCACCATCTAGGTCAAGGAGAAAAATAAAGTAATAGCAACCCCTCAAAGCCCTCAGGGGGTCCCCTCAGTCACAATACCCATCCCCAGTGGTAACCACAGTCCCGACTTCTACTACCAAAGGTGAATTTTCCTGTACTTGAAATACACATGCACACTCACACACATGCATAATGGCACAAGCACACTTTCACACACACGCACATAATGCACACGTGCACATATAATACACATGCACCTAAGCTGACATGATCCCCACACACAATACATGTGCATACAAACTAACCTAACACATATACACACATACACACATGCACACACATACACAGTGCCACATGCACACAGGCTGACACGATACACAAACACACCCACACAGACACGCAATATAGCGTGTGCCCCAGTGCGTCTGGGTTGCTTCACTCAACACGATCTTTGTGAGATTTATCTATGCCGTTGTGCATGAGAGTATTTGGTTCTTTCTCATTGTTTCATGTTCCACCGTGTGAATATTCTCCATTTATTTATTCATTTCTCTACAATAAGAACACTGTTTTGTTGTGATGGTGCCACCATGGTAAATCCCACACATGGCTTCGGTGGATGAATGCTCTCATTACCTAAGAATAGAATTTCTGGGAAATGAAGTATTCATTTGTTTCATTTTTATAGATGTTGCCAACCAGTTTTATACAGTGCTTGTGGCAATTTCTGCTCCTGCCGGTTTAACGTGAGCCTTTGAAGATGACACATTCTCACCAGCACTGAATATTGCCAGTCATTTTTACTCTAGCTTTCTGGACATCGGAGGGCCTTTAGTGGGATCTCATTGTAGTTTGGCTTCACAGGAGTAAAAAGGCTGAACACATATTCATGTATATATGTTGGCCTTTGGGATAAAATTTTTTGCTGACTGATTTTTCAGTCTCTTGCCCATTTTTCTGTTGAAGTTTTTCTTTTTCTTACTGATTTAAAAGATTTATTTATTGAAGTTTTTCTGTTGAAGTTTTTCTTTTTCTTACTGATTTAAAAGATTTATTTATTCTGGATAGGAGTCCTTCATCAGATATAATCATCTTCTCTTACTTATGGCCCACATACTTGTCTCACTGGTATGTTTTGATGAATAGAAATTCTTAATTATATCCCAGACAAATTATCTTTTCAAAAATACTTAACGATGAGTGTATGTTTTCCCTACTTAAAATATCTTTGCCTACACCTGGCATTAAGCCACTCTTCAGTGTTACCTTTTAGAATTTATAACAATATTCCTTTTACATTTAGATCTGTAATCTATCTGAAATGAATTTTATGTATACGAGGAAAAAAAGGAATCAATATTCATATCTGAAAAAATATGGATATCCAATTGATCCAGAATAATTGTTTCTTTATTGCATTTATGTGCATGTTTGTGTTAGTGGAAATTTTATTCTATTCCATCCCCGTATTTGCCTGTTTTTGACAGTACTCATTATTGTACTGTCTTAATTATTTAACTTCATATAAATTTTAATATCTGATAATGGAAAATCTCTATGTTTGCTCTACTTCTTTCACATTGTCTTGGTTGTTTTGGGGCATTTGTATTTGCATAAAAATGACTCAGATAAATGAAGCAATACCCAACCCTGTTTTGAACGTTTTTATTTATTTATTTGAGATATATACATAGAGAGAACATGAGCAGGGTGAGGAGCAGAGGGAGAAGCAGACTCCCCACTGAGCAGGGAGCCCAGTGCAGGGCTCAATCCTGGGACTCCAGGATCATGACCTGAGCCAAAGCCACACAGGTGCACCATCCAATCCAGTTTTGAATTTACCTCATTTTAATTTTGTTTTTTTCTATGATTTTTGTCTCCCAAGTCTAATATTCTGGGTAGATTATCTATGCCAACCACCCCCTCAACATACACACACACACACACACATCCAGTGCATTGTACTTTCTGATACATGTGCCCTTTTGTGGTCTCTTTTCACATTGACCTTTGTCCTGGCTTGGTCATGTGACTAACTTTTGGCTCATGAAACACTAGCAAACATCATGGGAACTGAGGCTTGGTCTTAAAGAACACTCACTTTTGAATGCTTCCTTTCAGATCCTAGACTTCATGCTGTGAGAAACTCAACCTAGCTCCCTGGAGAGGCTACATAGAGAATCAAAGACCTGACTGAGGTCCCAGCCAACAACCAGCACTAACTGGCCACCTAGCCTTCCAGAAAATGGATCCTCCAGCCCTCTCTGAGCTTCTCTAGCTGGAGCCATGTGCCCAATTGCAGGATCTTGAGATAATAAACTATTTGGGTTAGATTAAACCTCTAAATTTGGGGGGAGTTTTCTATACATTCATGGAATGTATGTCTATATATAACATATGTGTGTACACATGTATATATTTGAGATGGCTTATTACACATCCACAGAATTGTGAAATGAAGTCTATATATAGATATATAGATATGTACGTCTACAATTCTAGTGATTCTTGGAGGGAATGTTGGTCTAATGCTTTTGCAGTTCAGTAAGAGAGGTGAAAATGTAATTGAAGAACAATTTTCCATAGCGGATGGCATAGAAGAATGATATGGTGGAAGCATCCTGAATAATTGGACACCAAGCCTCATTGATCCAAACCATTCAATAAAGACAGGGCAGGCTAGATCATATAAAATGCATTACGGTAATTGTAGTTTTGCTGATAATACAAGGATTGTGATTGTTCTCAGGTGCTTATATGGCTGGTGGGTAACAAGCCCTTGGAGAAATTGAACTGAAAATTGTGTTAATATATGTTATATATCATGTTTCTTATTTCCTATAATGGAAAGAGAACCTAGGGGAATGTATGCAGATGATATTATAAATAAATTACGTTTTTAAGATGATTATACCCTGAATCGACGTATTTACATTTTAGAAATATTTTTCAGGAACATAACAGGTCATTGTGTTCCAGCTAAGTAGTCTTTTTTCTACACCTTCTCTGATATTCCTAGTACAATATGGTGAGGATCCTTGAATGGATCTCAGATGGTTCAGATGTGCCATCAGCCATTTGAGACTAATAGCCATTAAAATGCTGATGTTTGCAAATTATAGACTTTACAAATAACTTAGAGCAATTCAAGTTTATCTTTGTAAAATTCTACTTGATTGTGTTTTGATGTCCCCTTAAAATCCTGTGCTGTACATTTTCTGCCTACCACTTCTCCCGCCCTGCACACTCCCCCTTTCCCACCTGGCTCTAGCTCACAGATGCTGACCTAAACAGAATGCACCAACAGGCTCCCCTGCCCTCTATTCCTGGAACAGATTTGGCTGGGGGAGCATTGTCAAGAGATCTGAGGGGGGAAAGTGATAAAAATCAGTTTTTATTCTTTTAACTCTCTTCCTGTGAGATTTCTGCAGGTTGACCATGTAGCCTGGCTCATGTCGCACCTCCTCCTAGATGATGCTCTCCATACAGCTTACCTTCTCTGTCCAGTAACTGTCCCCACAACAACCCTGCATGCCTAGGGATGGCTCACCACTCTTAACTAGCTTCACAGTGTGGACTTTCCCTCCTGCCCACCCACCCCCCATCCTGTCCACAGAATGAAATAGTTCCCTTTGCAAATTGTTCTCATGTAAATTTCCCTTGTATATATGGATGTCATCTCTTTCCTGCCAGGATGTTAAGGAAATTGAGATGATTTACCGTTTAGAATAGTTTATTGTAAAATCTGTTTTTTTTTTTTTGAAAGGGCAAGTTTTTTTTTTTAGTACAATTTTTATTTATTTATTTATTTTTTATTAATTTTTATTGGTGTTCAATTTACCAACATACAGAAAAACACCCAGTGCTCATCCCGTCAAGTGTCCACCTCAGTGAAAGGGCAAGTTTTTGAGTGAATAAATAAATGCACAAGTTGAGGAGGAATGCTAACAGCGCCCTGCACCACCAGGCCTCATCCAGGCTGGACAGCCGTGAATGCGTTTGCACCTCCCACTACAGTTGCACAAGTGGTAGTGACCTGTTGGCTGAGGACACCAGCTGGTTCTGGCGGATGGAGAAAAGGGTGTCACCGTAGGGACACAAGCGTGGCCTTCAGTTCAGGTTATGATCTCAGGGTCTTGGGATGGAGCCCCACATCGGGCTTCCTGCTCATTGGGGAGTCAGCTTCTCTCTCCCTCTCCCTCTGCCTCTCCCCACTACTCATTCTCTTTCTCAAATAAATAAATAAAATCTTTTAAAAAATTAAAACATGAAAAATAAAATTAAAGTTCAGCCACTGAATCGAGTCCAACACAGCTTTTTAGAAGTAATAAATGATAATAATGGCATCTGTCCGTTATAAGAAATAGTGACTCCTAGAACTTCTGGGTGTCCACACTGGGAAGAGCTTGTGTGACCGCACATGTCCTTTCTTTGTATGGGAAAACTAAGGTCCAGGAAGTGGGCATCACTTTCCCAGATGATGGTGTGAGAAGGTCTAAGTGCTACCGCAGCAGGCTGAAGGCTTCGTGTTGAAGAGAATCATGCCCTGAGAATCTGGCATTTGCATTTTGACCTGCTTACCCACCAAGTAAACACCACACACCAAATGCACGGAAGCTCTGTAGAAATGAATGAGACAGATGTTGCTCCTGACCTCATGTGGCCTCCATCCTTAGGGGAAATCAGAAAATTAAAAGTAAGCCAAATAATTGTGATTCGTCTTTACTGCTATGCATGAGACTAGTAAGGACTAGCAGGGAAACCTACTTTGGGAAGCAGTCAGGGAACACCTTTCTGCAGAGGTGACGTTTATGTCCATACCCAAATGGTCCATTGATGTCACTACTCAAATGTTCTTACTGAGTGCCTACTGTGTACCAAGCACTGTGCTGTGTGTCCTTAATGAGTAAAACCTGCTATGGTATCTCAGTGGAAGAAATGATCAGTTTCAAAAAGAAGTTACTGGGGTGCCTGGGTGGCTCAGTCAGTGAAGTGTCTGCCTTCGGCTCAGGTCATGATCTCAGGATGGAGCCCCAAGTCAGGCTCTCTGCTCAGCGGGGAGTCTGCTTTTCTCTCTCCTTATGTCACTTCCCCCACTTGCTCTGCTTTCTCTCTCTTTCTCAAATAAATAAATAAAATCTTAAGAAAATAAATAAAAACTGAAGTTAGGGAATGACCTGGGTTATGAAGACAGCCAACATGATGCACTCAGAATCCACAATGGGGTGGCTGTGCAGTGGGAGAGGGCAGGGTCCCCTGACAAAGTGGTGCTCACAGTGGGACAGCAATCAATGGACAGAATAGGAAAGAAAGAGCATTCTGGGGCCCAAAACAAAAACAGAGCAAAAGCACACAGGTGTGCCAAGGTCATGCAGGAGACACATAGAAGTGTTTAAGGATGGAAAAGTCAAGGTGCTACAAGCCCAGAGCAAGAGAGGGAAGCAGGGAAGCAGTGACACAGGGATTTCTAGGTTCTGGTGAGAATTTTTGCTGTTACCCTTAAAGCACTGGAAAGTACTAAACAGCATTAGGCATGTGTATGTCATGTGAGCATCTGTATATATGTTTCTGTGTGTGTGCGTGTGTGTGTGTGCACCCAGATACAGAGTTTACTCTGCCCAGAGCATGTGTGAAAGAGGACACACATTACAGACTGTGGTGGGGGGGGAATGTGGCTAGGCAGTCAGAACAATGTGTGCAAAGGCCCTGAGATCAGAAGAGCTTTGTGTATTTCTTCGAGGAATTGCTAGAAGACCAATGTGTCAGAGCATGATGAATGGGGTAAAGGGGGTTTCTAGATGAGGCTAGGGATTGGACAGTGACCAGGCCATACTGAGCCTAGGGCCATGGGAAGAAGCCCTTCTGATAAGCACCAGGGGGCACTGATCAAGTCTCACGGTCATTACTCTCTAGCCATGTGACAGTGGACCAATGCCCGGTCTTCTCAGGGCCTCGGTATCCTCCTCTATGAAACTGGGCAGGCGTGGCCACCATGGCAGAGCCACCCAGAGGGATGAAACAAGGTGCTGTCTGCCAAGTGTCACCATTGAGCTAAGTCTGTGACTGCCATATGTACAGGCATCAGAATTGTCCAGGAGCTTGTTGACAATACAGACCCCATCCTGGTTCAAACTCAGGTCTATCGACCTTGATTTTGCAGGATTAGGCCTGGGAGCCTGTATTTTCAAACAAGCACACTGAGTGACTGGCGTTTGGAAGCCATTTGACAAGACACTCTTCAAGGGCCCTTAAACACCAAAAGGTCCATAAACCAGTGCCCGTAACTCTGGCTCTGGAACCTGCATAGATGTGACCTCTGGAAGTCCCCTCTGCTGCCAGTTTTCTACCTCAGCTTTGTGAGAGCCTCTGCAGATTACATGGGACGGCTTCTCTCCCTCCCCTTGCTTCCTAATCTAATTATCACAGCAACCAGATGTGACAGGCTCCTGCTCAGGCCCATTTAAACATCTCCAAGGACACTATTCAGGACCCAGGCCTTTTTATCATTTGCCAGGCCCTGACCCTAGAAGCCTGGAAGGTCTCCTTATGCTAATTAGCAATGAAATGTCTTTCTGCCAGAATAATCTGATTACTGGGCCCCAGAGCAGCTGTAGACTGTCACAATCAAACCCACATTGAGAGGGCACCTTACGGGGGCGGGGAGGGGGTTCAGCCCACTGGAATGGTATGCCCTCTTCTTCCATGGCTCTGTTTCCAAACACTTCTGTGTGTCTACTCTCATTGTATTTTTGAAAATGTAATGAATATAAAGGTGTCTTTGTTCAGAAAATTAAATGCACACATGCAAATTGATTTACCCATTTCCAATGCTCGTGGGCCAACTCAATCCACGGATGGCTCTTGCCCCACTTTACCTCGTCTGGTGGCTGACATGAGCCTGTCCACCCCTGGTAACTCACCGTGCACAGGTTATTATGTTGCTTCTGGACCTTTCCTTGTAGTGTGCTTTTCTTTCTAAGCATGTGGGATTATACTATAGATGTTGTTCCTCATCCATTTAATAAACAGACACTTATAGGAAAAACACCCAGAACTTGAGATGGAAGACCTGAGCTCACCAACCTTCTAAAGTTGGAAAAATTCCTCTTTGAGATCCAGCATCCTGCCGATTGCCTGGTGAGATTGGGTGATATACCAGAGCGCTCCCCCCAGCAATGAAAGTAGTTTATAGAAACGACCTGTGCCGTCGTGCAGGGCTGACCACTCCCATGATGTTGATGGGATGACGGTGGTTGATATTTGTTGGGTACATACTTACTATATTCCATACATTGTCCTACTGGCTTAAAATGCATTAATTAATATGATCTCAAAATAACCCTGGAAGGTAGGTAAAAACCCAAGGATTATTTTGTAAATCATCTGGTAGAAAACCCTAGATAGAAATGGCATGACATTTTTATGGTTTTCATTTACTTCCTTGTTATGAATATTCATGTCTCCCTGCAAAAAATAGTAATGAGTTTTATTAGGGTCCTGTCCTTGACCTTTTTTGGGCATTTCACAATATTAGAAACATGCATTGTATTATATTAGACTTCTAAAACTTGAAAACATTCTGAATTGTGAAACATATCTGGGCCCAAAGATTTGCACTTTCTGATGCAGATTTGTTGACCTCAGGCGAGAGCCCCTCTTGCTTATCATGTCTTCTTCCAGCGCAGCTGTGCTTCATCCCAGTGTTTTCTTAACAAACATATTGCTCTATTCAGACTCCAGGAACAAGTAATCATTAAGATTTTTTAATACGCTTTTGGGTAAGGTGTCTGTCAGGGCTGGCACTGCCTTTAGGAAGCTGAATTACATTCGGAGAGCTGAACTGAAATCCCTACAAAGGAGGGAATATTTACAGAAGTACGGGAAGCATTAAGACAACTGGTACAGGATGCTGAGTCACCGCCAGACAAGCAAACCTGGGGTGCAGCTCTCCCCGCCAACACCATGCAAGGATGAGGATGGGACAGAGACTGATGAGACCCCAGAAGGGGCTGGAGTGGGGGAGGTTCTATGGCCAAAGTCAAATGACAGTCAGAGGGCAAGAAAGTTAGCAGGTACTCTTCTTAGGATCTGGCCTCACAAAGTGCAGTGAATGGCAGAGAAGAGTGGACAGTGGATCTTTGCGTGGAGAATAATCAGTGCATTCGAGGTCAAGGTCCCTCATGAGCTACCAACTGGTGTTGGGTGGTGGTTAGGTTTGTGAGATCTGAACAGAAGGGCTTGTGTATCGGTCAGCTCAGGCTGCTGTAACAAAATGCAGCAGGCTGGGTGGGAGCTCTCCTCTTGGCTTGCAGATGGCTGCTTTCTCTTGATGCCCTCAGATGGCAGATAGAGCTTTCATGTCTCCTCTTTTTATACAGACACTAATCTCATCAGGGGAGCTCCACCCTCATGACTCCATAATACCTAATTACCTCCTGGAGGCCCCACACTGGGGGATGGAACTTCAACATATGAATGAGAGAGGGTAGGGACACAGTTCAGTCCCCAGCACCTCCGCTGAACTTGAAATTCCCTTATGGCATTCATCAATTCAGCCATTTATTTAGAAATGTTTTGTTTTGGGGAATTTGTAATTGTTTCCATCTTATTTTTCTTTATTTCCTTCTCTGAAGCAGCATTCACAATGGGGCCCACGTGTGTTAATCCCTGAATCATAGCAATGAATCATCTTATGAATGAGGCAGCTGAACCATTGCACTAAATCATTGAATCAAGACTGAGAAAATTGTTCCTATGAAGATAGTGTTATATGATAGTATTATTCTTTTTATGAACTTTCTGAGATAGAAGTGAAACCATAAAACTGTCCTGGCATAAGACCCCCTCAAGGAGTTGTCCTCTGTAAATCTGTGAGCCCCTTCTTTGAAGAACATCTGCTGGTTGGAAATACTAACTGGGGAGTTGTATCTTTTGGCATCATGGGGGTTTGGAAAATGGTTCGGGGTAGAATCTGGAAAGGAAGGGATGCCCAAAAGGGCAGTGTCCATGGGGTAGGAGAAGGCAGGAAAGAGAAGGAAAGAAGCATAAAGACAATAAACCAGCTTTGGCAGAGACATGAGCAGGAAGGGAGTTTGGGGAAGTTAGTCCATTTTGTGAGTTGTGTATTATGTGTGTGGGATGCAATATAAACCCTGCTCAACTTGGAAGCTTTAGGAAAGTCTACTGTGCTCAGAGGCTTCAGTGTAAATGGATTATTTCAAGGAATCCAAGTTCTGCTCTAGTTTCGCAGGGAATAAAAACTGGTCCAGCACATGTCAGCAAGAGAACAAAAGGACACCTATATAGCCTCTGTTTTATGGAAGAGCACCCTGGATTTGGTAAGTCATTGTCTAAAGTTACATTATTTGTAAGTGATAGAGTTTAAGGTTGAATTTTGATCTGTCTGACCTCAATGATTGAATTCTTTACACTCCTTTACAGAAGAAGTTAAAGTAGTCAAAAAGAGATAATTGCTATAAGGGGATAAAATAGGTGAATCATACAAAAATGCTTTCCTTGAAGAGTTATATGATAACCATCCCATTCCTGCTCAAACACCGAAGGTGACACAAAGCTCATTTCCCCTCCCATGGAGCCTGTTTAATTTTTGAAATTCCTTGGGGTAGAATTAATCCTGTAAAATAAAAAGAAATATCACTTTCAATGTTTGAAACTGAATCTCTCATTCGTAATTCAAAATCTTGTGGTAGCATCAAAGAAGTATTTTTTTCCCAAACTATCAGAAAGTCTTTCCAACTCTGAGACAGGAAGTCACAGCCACAATGACCCTTTTGTCCTCAGAGCTAAGCAACCACAATGTCGTGAAGAAATACCTGTATGATACCATTTCCAAGTTCCTTCTCCAAAGGTTGACTAATCCAGTCAGTGATCAGCATTTAGAGAATGGAAGCATTATTTGAAACAAGCACATTTTTAAAAACCGATGTGTTTGCGCAGGATATGAATTGCCAACAACGTGCCGTCTGCCGAGGCAGAGACATGCTGGGAGGGACCTGAGGAAGAACCTGAGATGCCAGCTTTTGGAACAATGAGGTGAAAACTGCCATCTGGTAAGTGAGAGAGAGAGCACCTGGGAGGTGCCTGGAGAAAGTGCTCATCTGCACAGAAGAACATGGGTCTGGTTCCCACACAATTAAGAGAGAAGACAAATCAAGTAGGAAGTCTGTCCCTAGGAAGGAAGTCGGCGGCCAGTGGGAGGGAGATGGCAATGCCCAGTGTGGTGTGGGGATTCCAGGGCTGGGGACATTGGTTGGCATGTCTTGCCAGGGAGGAATGACTAGAGGCATCATCACCATCTTTTTTATTTCCTGGCTCTGGTCCCTTCCTTGCTAAGGTCCCAAGTCATACTGAATCATTGTCAAAGTGCCCTCAGGTCCCCTGACGAGCATAAGGAAAGGCTATGGCCAAGGACCAAGGGGCAGACAGAAAAAGAACCAGTGACAAATTTCAAGAGGATTCAGCCAAAGAACCAGATGGCACAACATAGACTATAGGACAGGCTGTGAGTGGTTCAAGGTTCCAAAGAGGAATGAGAGCAATGGGCCACTGAAATGATAGCATTAAGGGCAATGGGGCTAGTGTGGCAATTTGATTACGGAGTCGAGTGAAAGTTGTAGATTTTCAAATATTCTCGGGAACATTGACGTATATTTCAGATATTTGCAGAGGACACAAACTACACTCTGGAAAGTGCCTCCAATTTTTCTCTTTGGTATCGTTAAAACATTATCTGTCACATAGGCAATGGCAAACATGCAATACCTAGTGATAAACTGAGACACACTATTTGAAAACAAAAGTTTAAAAATGAATAGAGAGCTATACTGTGTTCCTGGAGAGGCTCACTTAATTTTGTGAAAATTATGACTTGTCTAAAGATAATTTATAGCTTGAATGTGGTGCTACCTAAATTTTACTATGATGTTATGCTAGTTGGCAAAGTGATTCTGAAGAAAATCTGAAAAAATAGACACAGGGTAATATCCAAGGCCACTGGAGGGGGTTCTAACCTGCCAGATAGCACATTTACTATAAACCTAAGATAATTGAAGTCCTGTGGTGCTGGTATAGGAGAGGGAAAATGTAATTGAAAGAGACATCGTGTATTATTTAAACTTTAATCTGTGGAAGGGCAGTGGTTCAAATTTGAAGTTAGAATGATTGTTTGATTATTTCTTAAATAGTATTTTAAAATTTGGCCTCGGGAAAAATTCTATACTCATGTAACATATAAAATTAATTGCAGAGAGAGTAAAGCTTTGAGTATGAATGATGTAGTAATAACAGGAAAGTAGAGATCTAAATGAAAACTGGTTTAAGTAAAATTTATAAGAATAAAATAGATGTTAGGGGCAAATGGGTGGCTCAGTTGATTAAGCATCAGACTCTTGATTTCGGCTCAGGTCATGTTCTCAGGGTCATAACATGGAGCCCCATGTCAGGCTCTATGCTCTCTGCAGTCTGCTTCTCCCTCCCCCACTGCTCCTCCCCCTGCTCCTGCTCATTCTCTCTCTCTCTCTCTCAAGTAAATTAATTAAATCTTTTTTTAAAAGGATAAAATAGATGTTTAAAAATCACAAAGAGAAAGTGGACAGAGGGGCACCTGGGTGGCTCAGTCAGTTAAGCGTCTGCCTTTGGCTCAGGTCATGATCCCGGGGTCCTGGGATGGAGCCTCCCTGAGCAGGGAATCTGCCTCTTCTTCTCCCTCTGCCCCTCCGCCTGCCCATGTGAACACTCTTCCTCTCTCTCTCTCTCTCTCTCTGCCTCTCTCTCTCTCCCTCCCTCCCTCCCTCCTTCCCTCCCTCTCATAAACGAATATAATTTTTTAAAAATCTGGACAGATTTACTAAATTAAATATTATTCATATATCTATATACATGATACCCAAGCATACTTATAGGATATGAAAAAAAAATCCCTTAAGTGGTCATGAACAATCACAGAGGTAAAACATTTAATTGAAAAAAATCATGAACAAGAGAATGTCTTTATTTCATGTCCAATAAGCACAGTTAATGATATATCAAGATATGAG
Organism: Vulpes vulpes; assembly: GCF_048418805.1. NCBI lineage: Eukaryota > Metazoa > Chordata > Mammalia > Carnivora > Canidae > Vulpes > Vulpes vulpes. Next base: position 383,380 of record NW_027325674.1, read on the forward strand.
TATTGGATATTGAAGATCTTGAATTCACAAGTTTGAATTCAACATTTAAACTGCATGTTTGAATTTCCTACTTTGTCTCATTATGAGAAGCTTTTCTTAAAAATCCATTTAGTCAAACCAGAGATCAAAAGACAATCACCTAGTTAACACAAAGGAACATCTACTTCATAAATGCAGAGCTAAAAACAAAGGCACTTTTTTTTAAGATTTTGTTTATTTATTCATGAGGGATACACAGATAGAGGCAGAGACATAGGCAGAAGAAGCAGCAGGCTTCCTGCAGGGATCCTGATGTGGGACTCAATTGCAGGATCCTGGGATCACAACCTGAGCCAAAGGTGAACATTCAACTACTGAGTTACCCCGGTGCCCCACATTTGATTTTTTAATTGTTTTTTATTTCCTGGAAAATCTAAGTCATGAAGTATGTTTATTTTATGTCTCAGAATTGATGTTTCTGTAAGTATGGTCTGCTCAACTTGTCCAAGAGCTTGGCATTCTATATGTGAAGGTGTGTGCATGTGTGTGCAGGTGCAAATATATTGCAAAAAATTTTAAAGACGATTTAAGCATCCTGGATCACTTTACATTCATGAACAGTTGCACATTGTTAGCCCCAGATACAGGGTTGTGTTTATGATGCTACCATTATGAAATGTCCAGTTATGTTAATTTAATTCTTTCAGGTTAATGAGAAAATAAAATGAGATAGTTCAATATATAAGTGATGTGTTTGTGTTTCTGGTTAAGTAAGGGGGAACCTGTATCATGGTAAATGACATCATCAGTGTGTGTGTGTGTGTGTGTGTGTGTGTGTTTTCTATATTAGGAATGAGAAAAGTGGTGAGGAAAGCACCTAGCACAAAGAAGTAAGCCATGTCAAAATCTAAATAACCCTCCTGGTTAGAGATCATTGCTATGTTCATGTCATTTCAAGCAGGCTTTTCTTTTATTTTAGCAAAAACAATTTTTACTATCTAATCAATGTGGATTATTTAAATTTTATTTGCTTTATGGCTTTATTAATGTTCCTGTTACAAATTGTATTTGACTTTCTAGTTGACTCAGAAAGTTTCTGCTTAATCTTCTGCACAAAGTAAAATAGAGCTTTCAGATTTCCTGTCTCTTTGGAATATAATGCATTGGAATAACTGCTGGATTATATCTCAGGATACCTGGGGGGAGACCCCATGCCCTGGCTGCTCTCTCAGGTCAGTTCTTCCACTTTAGAGATCTTAGTTTCTACATATAAAAAAGTGAGAGGTTCGTGTATGAAGTGTGGTTCTCAGATCTGATGGAGTATAAGTATCATGGAGGGAGCTTGAAGAACATGCACCTCTGTGGTCTCCAGCTTCAGAGAATATAGAGGAGCAGTTTGGTGCTCCCAGAGGCACTGCTTTTGAACCAGCACTCCAGGCCTATCAGCTGTAGGTGTATCTGGTCCTCAGGCCACAGTTATTATGCTGGACGCACGTCAGAATCACCTTGGGAGCTTTGAAAGTGATGTCTAAGCCCTCATCTAGAGCAGTGTAGACTTGCCAGGGCACAGATTTTGTTTGAAAAGCTCCCTCAGTGAGTCGGGGCAGTCAGGATGGACAACCACTGCTGTTCATAGATGTGTTAGATTCTTTACAGTTTGAACCTATCACTTAAACAGGTAGGCCTTGGTCAACTAATATGGCAGAAAAGACAGATCCCTGTGCTGGTGGTGCCAGACCCCATGTGACAGAATGATGAGCGGTAGGAAGGAGATGCAAGGGTGGATAGGAAGTTGAGTCCTTTACCATCATTCAGGTCACCTCAGTGAATCCTGAGTTGGAATAATTTTCTTATCATGTGTAACAGGTGAGGGAAACATTTCCACGGAAGTAACATGATTTATTCCAGGTCTTACAGGTTGCAAGAAGCAGAACAAGGATTTGAACCTACATTGGTTGGACCCAAAGCCCACCAACTGCATTCTACTGCCAATCAGAAGGCAGGTGAGAGGTTCCCTCACTATTTCTGGTTCACCTGGTGCATAATCCTAGAGGATAAATTATGTTTCCTCTAATGTCTCTGGGATGGGAAAACAAAACACACAATGAAACAAAGTAAAAACAAGATCATCTAATTGACTAAAGATATTTTGCATTTATATAAAATCATGATCATTTTAATGGCCATATAATCCTGCTTTATTGTTCGATCTCCACAGATTTGGGGTAGCTCCATGGAAGAACCTACATTCCATTTACTTGTGAGGCATACCCCTGTGCCAGAACCATGAGGATTGCCATGTTTCATGCAGTTGTATGGACCTGCCACACGTCTACAAAGACCCAAAGATGTGTTACTTAGAAAACCATTCCCTAGCATGTAGATCTTGGAAAATCTGAGAAAGTACATAGGTGAGTCAGACCACAGGATTCTGGGAATTTCTCAGTTAGGCACTGTTGGGAAATGTCTCGCCTACATACACTGCAAGTGAGCAGTGGCTTCCCTGGATCTGCCCTGGACTGCCTGTGTGTCTATGTGCGGGTGTGGGAGAGCTTGTGCATGTATATGTGGAGTATGTGTGTGTGTGTGTGTGTGTTCATTTCGACCATACTAGATATATTACCTGATCAATTTTCACACTAAATTCTAACCGGTGTGCCTTAGTCTTGTAGCCGAAACTCTGCTCATGGACCTGTCAGGTGCCAGACAGGATCACCTAAGCTCCTCAAAGCTTCCAGGGAGCCACAGACACTTCTGCTTGGGCTTCGGGGTGTACAATATAACACAGTATACATAGCTGTTTGGGCAACAATTGATACATCTGGGTCTACACAATAGCACCATATGCATTAGTCCCAAATTTGCATAAAATGGTTGGGGAGACTGTAATAAAGATGTTCAGTGGTCATCTCTGTGTGCTTGGATTTCAATCGTTGATTGTCTTCTTCCCTCTCTTTCTCTTCCTCTTGTTCCTCCTCCTCCTTTACTTTCTTTGCTGACCTAGATTTTAACTATTAGCTGCTGTGACCGTGTACACCTGTCTCACTCCTACTTATTTTCCAGAACTCCACATTTCTTCCAGGAGGCTTTCCCAGAGATCCCAAAGTAAGGTTTTCTTTCTGCTCTGTCCTCCCATTGTCCCACAGACCCCAGACCTCCTTACCTGATTTACAGTACTTCACTGCTAATTGTCTGTTTATCCCAATAGAGTATAAGTTCCTTGAGGACAGAGACTCTGCGATCATCCCATTGCCTGTTCAGTGTGTAACCTTGTCTGATACCTATTTGTTGAACTAGTGTCTATCCAACAAGGAAGCTACAACACAGAACATCTCCGGCCAAGGCTGTATTATGCTGTTGTGTGATAGAAGGAACATTAATAGTCATGACTCTGGTCCAAATCATAGATCTACAATTACCATTTTTGTGAACAAGGGCTATTTAATCACTTTGTGTGGCAGTTTCTTTACCTGTGAAGCTGAGGATGCTGATATATACTAGACAGGATGTGTGTAAGTAGTAAATGAGATGTGTACCCTCCTTCTCAAGCTAAGAAGTGAGGCATGGTTCAGTGGAAAATGTGAGGAGACAAATTATATGTGCCCAATATAAAAACTATATTATTTGTAAGCTGGATATCTGTCCTCTCAGCTGGCCACAAAATGCTTACTGAAACAATTGTGGTGCCACGGAAGAACACAGACACTTAGATGGTAGTTCTTCTTCTAAGTAGAAAGATTTTTGAAAGGAGCATTTCCTTCCAGATGAATCTAATCTTCTCTGATAGGGGGACGGTGCTCAGAGATGAAGATCATGATAGGTGTTATACATCTTGACTTGAGTAAAGTTATCAGTTCTTCCTTGCATGACACATCTATTCACATTAAACACATATTCTAAATGACAACTTCCAGGTACATACCAAGTCATGTTTTCTGGGATTATATTTTATAGATGAAAGCTGTCTACTCTGAGTACAAGGAAGGATTTTCTAAAAGGAGGGACTGAAAAGTTAGAATTCAGAACATCAGAGGTCTAACTTGACCCCTCTCACTGGCTTGGCCCTTGTAGCATGCCAATGCTCCCTGCAGGACTCCAGCTAAACTTCCTATGCTAGAGACACAATGTCTCCATAGCAGCAGCATCAGGGAAATAGGCTTCTGACTTGAATGACCTCTGAGTATATCTCTAAGCACAGTAGCCGTAGGAAAATACTTAAAAGATCATAATGGTTTCCATTTGCAGAGTCACAGAAAGAGGGTAATGCCAAGCATTGTATTAAACCCCCTACTTTTCTACAACCAACTGCTGCTGCTTTTGTTGGGACTGGTTTAGTGGACAAGTGTCTGTTTCTAGGAACAATGCAATAGTGTCTCAACCACCTCATGCATAACCAAGGTTCAAATTCCTAATGTCAGCCGCGACTTCTCCTTATATATTGTATGTAATTTCTGGTTGCTTCATCTTCATTCCCAATGGACATTACCACTCACCCACATTACTGGGGGATTATCCTCATTAGTATCTCCCTGCTATTTTGGCCAATATTCTGCTTTCAGGCTAGTTTTTACAGTTGTGATCACATTATTGTTCTATGGAATAGAGTTTCTGTAGTTCTCTACTGCCCCTGAAGGAGTCCACAGTGCTCTATATGCCCTTTTATGATCTGGCTCAAATCTACCCTCTTGTTCTCTGGGTAAATCACTCATCAGCCTACAGTCATTTCTTTAAAAATTCATGAACACTGGTTCTTTGGTGCCTCTGTAAGCACTATTTCCTCTACCCTGAATGCTTACACTTTCCATATTTACGCTTTCCCCAAAAAATATGACTAGGAGACAAGCCAAGTGCTCCTTTTTTATAAAAGCCTTCTCTGCCTCTCCAAGTTGGAAAAAATCTCCTCATTGGAACTTTAAAAATTCAGGTTCTCAGATTGGGTGAGTCCTCTCAGCTTTATAGGCTTCAAGCTCTCATGTTTGAAAATGATGGGAAAAAACTGTGATTTCTTTGCAGGATTGTTGGATAAATCACACTTATGAAAATAAATGAAGTGTTATTTATAACATTTATGAAAGCATAAAGAGCAATATTGTCCCTGAGTAGCTCCCACCCTGCAGAGCACAGCAGAAGTCTATGTAATAAACATTTTTGCTTTCATATCTCCAGTTGGCTCCCCTTTAAGGATGTGACACTTTGTCCAGGCCTCATAGAGGACAATTTATAACTGCAGAAGGAAGATATGGAGGCATTTTAGAGCAGAAAAATGTATCAACTGTTAAGCAAGAGAACTTCATTATTTTAGGCAAATTCAGTGTCCCAAATCTTCCTTTAATATGAGCGCAGACCCAAATTTGAAACGCAATGTAAGGAGTTAAAGGTCAAAACTGCTTTATCATTCCTTTTTTCTTTAAAGCAAATCCTGATTAAGTAAATCCTTGAATAATTCAAAGCTATAATTCATCAATGGGTCTTTAGTGTGATGGAAAAGGTTGATTTTAAGATTGTTGAATTTGTAAGACATAACATAATGAACAGGCAAGCAGAGGTGAAAAATGTGTCCCTCTTTACCCTAAATGAGCCTAGATATTTTTTCTTAGCTCAGATTTACAAGCATTTATGTTTCCATTACAATTTTTACTACCCTATTAGGAGACAATCATTCATGATGGAGAATTTGAGTGACAATTATGGAATCTCTGCAGGCCCACCAATATCTCATAGTCCCAAGTGTCTTTGATGAGCTCATGAGCTCCCTTCCTGAAGTCACTGATAAATATTTTAAATGCAACCTTGACGATAGCCTTGGAATTTCCTGGAAACGTTCTCTGATGAGTTCCCACGAATGAGGCAAGTGAGTAATGTACTCCTAATCTTTGTCCTGGGTAGCAATAGCAAGAGTGTAAGGCAAGAAATGATAGGCATTGTAAGGTAGAGGAACTTGTATAGCGAAGGGTCTGGAGGAAGAAATGCACATGGTATGTTTAGAAGAAAATCCCTTGGGATCCCTGGGTGGCGCAGCGGTTTGGCGCCTGCCTTTGGCCCAGGGCGCGATCCTGGAGACCCGGGATCGAATCCCACGTCGGGCTCCCGGTGCATGGAGCCTGCTTCTCCCTCTGCCTGTGTCTCTGCCTCTCTCTCTCTCTGTATGACTATCATAAATAAATAATAAAAAAAAAAATTTTTAAAAAAAAAATAAAAAAAAAGAAAATCCCTTGACAATTTTCTTTCCATAGTATATTGATTTTTTTCATTAATTAATACAATATGAAGTAGAGCTCAGAGAATCCCTCAGTCTTATTTCCCCTTGTCTGTAATTGACACCAAGGCCTAAAGGTCTCCACTAAAGTTAATCATATTAAACCCTCAAAAGCCAAACCATTGAGAGGTCAGTTTTAGGGGGATACCATATCATAGGATAAGTACTCAAGTGAACACCATCCAAGAGAGATGTGTTATTCCCTAAGCTTATAAATCAGAAGTGGGTCTCACTGGGCTAAGATCAAGATGTTAGCAGGTTGTGCTCCCTCTGGGGACCCTGGGGAGGGGGGTCCATGCCCCTCCCTTTCCTTGCTTCTGGAGACTGCCCACACTCCTGGGTGCCTGGTCCCCACTCCATCCTCAGAACCAGCAGTGTGGTGTCACTGAGTCCTACCCTGACATTCCTGCCTCCCAGCCTCACCTATAAGGACCCAACCATAATAACTCAGAATGACCTCTCCATCTAAGATCCTTAATCTAAGGTCCTTTTGCATGTAAGGTAACATATTCATAGCTTCTGTGGATTAGGACATGCATCTCTGGAAGGCAGTTATTCTGTTTACCAGTAATATGTATCCTCTAACTTCATCAGAAGGGCAGAGATGAGAGAAATTATTTCTGTACTTGGAATCAGCAAGGACATTATTAATTCACTCAATGAGTCTATGTTGGGACAAGCATGGTGCTGGACTTCAAAAATAAGGTGAGGGAAATAGGTGTGCCATCTGCCCACACTGAGAATGCAATGTAGATGGAGGTGGAAATATCAGAAGATCACAAAATCAGCGTAGAACCCCACCATGTTGATGTCCAGGGAGCAGAGATACAGGTTGTTATGAGAATGAATGATATAATATGGGAAAAATCTGCCCCAGGCCACAGGGAAGTGTGTGCTGAGGGTCTGGTAAGGAGAGCCTGGAAAGGGTACAGAATGGAAGTCCAATGAGCCTGGTCCTTGGGGTGAGGTATGGGGCATTGTAGGGGGCTGGAGAGATAGGCCACAACCCCACCATATAGAATCTTGCAGGCTAAGGCAAGGATTTTAGTCTTCAAAGAAAAATGGGAAAGTAACGAAAGGGTTTACATCTTGGTTTGTGCGTGTGTGTGTGTGTGTGTGTGTGTGTGTGTGTAGATAGAACAAAAAAAAATAACATAAGGAGAATGGTGGATTTGGAAAAGTGGATCATATATACTGATTGTGTTGCCCTAAAGTTTTAAGTTAAAGCCCTACTCCCCAGTGCAATTATATTTGGAGAGGGCCTTTAAGGAGGCAATGAAAGTCAAGTGAGGTCATATCGTATTGGTGGGGCGCTGATCCAATAGGAGCGGAGTCCTTGTAAGAGAGGGAGACACAGGGCTGTGCATATGCAGAGCAAGGGAATGTGAGGACACAGTGAGAAGGCGGCTGTCTGCAAGCCAGAGAGGCCTCCGGAGGAAACAAGCCCATTGGCACTTGGATCCTGAGCTTGTAGCCTCCAGAACTGGGAGAAGATAAGGTTCCATTGTTGATGTCACCCAGGCTGTGGTATTTTGTTATAGCAGCCGGAGCAGACTAACATGGAGGGTCCCTGTTCTCTCCAACAATGTGGAGGCTCCTCTGAAGAGCTCAGGGTAGGAGAGGGATCAGGTCACAGATCTTGATAATAAGGCATCAGAAAAAGGGGACAACAGATATGGTAAGTAGTGATCAGAAGGATTTGCAGAGAAGGACACAGAGATTGCCCTACAAGTGTTTGAGTGTATGTGCTATGCATGGTGAGCTTGCACACATTTTAAAATCAACCAAAAAATAAATATGGCATAGAGAAATATACACAAGTCAGATAAAGAAAAAGAGTTTCAAATTCCAGGTTATCTGTACTGTATTAATCAGGGCTCTCCAGAGAAACAGAACCAAGGAATGTATAGATATTCCTTATAATAAGAAAATATAATAGGGTGTATAAATATATATATATATATTTATATATGTTTATATATATGAATATAAATATATAAAAATATATATATTCCTTATAATCTTCCAGAGAAATAGAACCAAGGAATGTATAGATATTCCTTATAATAAGAAAATATAATAGGGTGTATAAATATATATATATTCCTATTATATAGGAATTCCTATTATATATATTCCTCATAATCTCTCTCTCTCACTGGATTTTGAGGGTAACCATATACCACATTTGGGAATACTTTTCAAATCCATTTAATGGGTAACCCACAGGCTGCAAGTTTTCAAGTGGGCCCTGTACAGAAGAAGGCTCTGCCTTAGATCTACTCTGTACTTTATTTCATTTTATTAAAGATTTATCTATTTATTATTTGAGAGAAAGAGAGTAAGCAGGAGGAGGGGGAAGAAAGAGAGAATCCTGAAGGAGACTCCCTGTTGAGCGTGGAGCCTGACGCAAGGCTCTATCCCAGGGCCCTGAGATCATGACCTGAGTCTAAATACAGAGCTCGCTTTAACTGACTGAGCCACCCAGGCACCCCCCTACTCTGTACTTTAGACTTTGAACCAGCTATTGGTAGGTCTGTGGCAATGCAGCAAGAAGCCTCTGGTAGGCCTAGAGAGAAACATATCAGTGCATGTTTCGAGGAATTTGAAGAAAGACCATGTTTTCTTTTGACTCCTGCCGTTCATCTAGGTTTTTGGTTGTACATATTTTTTCTCTTTTTTATCTTGTTTTCAACTAGGATTTTGTTTTATAAGGACACCAAGATGAGAGTTTTTAAGAGCCTTTCTGTTAACTACCTTGAGCATGGTATAACAATTTTGTAGAGTCAATAAAAAGTAAGACAATTTGATGCTATTTTAATGTTTTCCAGTTCCTTCCTAGACATTACATCATATGCCTTGTGATAACCCCAGGCAGCAGGTCAACATCTTTCTTTACTTCACAGATGGACAAACCAAGGTTCAGAGAAGCTGATTTGTCCTGGGAACAAAGGTAGTAAGTGGCTGGGTCTCTATCCTTGGGGCAGCTGGTATGGCAATAAATTAGACATAACCTGGAGAACCTTCCCAAAATAGCAGGAAATGCATCATGAGAAACCTGAACCAGCATATTACATGCATGTAGTTTCTTTTTTAAAAAAATATTTTATTTATTCATGAGAGACACAGAGAGAGAGGCAGAGACATAGGCAGATGGAGAAGCAGGCTTTATGCAAGGACCCCGGTTGGGACTCGATCCCAGGACTCCGGGATCACTCCCTGAGCCAAAGACAGATGCTCAACCGCCGAGCCACCCAGGCGTCCCCATGCATGTACTTTCAATCTCTGCTGAGTCTAGAAATTGCTACAAGGTTTTCTGAAGGTGAGGGATCCAAAGAATGTCAATACATATAAATTCTCCTTGAAACTTATACACTGGCACCACCAGTAATGCTGAAGTACTGGGAAGAAAAAGGGGGGGTATATTAATCAATACAACGTGCGATGGTTATGGTTTCTACAGTTAAAGGAATAATTTAATGAATCAGAGCCTTCTGCCCCACCACCTAACTCATGCCCCCCATGTCAGAAGGACAGTCTCAGTTAATTGGAATTTTCTTCCTGATGGTGTCACTGATGCTTTTATTCACACAGGATCTTTCTTTATGGATTGCCAAAAGTTCCTATTGGTTGTTATTTTGGGGTATGAGGTATCTAAGAAATAGTCAAGTGCATTTCTCAGATTTTACATACTGTCTTTCTTGACCCTATGTTACCTGACAAAGGTTTTTAGAAATAGAACTTCCCATTGGTGATCAGAATTGGTCACACCACCACGTGCGGAGACCCTCTTCACTTCTTGGGTTGCATGACATCATAAGGAGACCATAATGCTTACGAGTGAGTTTCACATCCTAACTTAATATACATTTTACTGTAAATCCTGGTCCACATTGTCATCCTTCGGGCACTAGACATCTAAACCCCCCAAGCCCAGGGCTGCATGTATGGGAAGCAAAAAGGATACAGAGGTCTGGGTCCGTCCTGGCCAGGCGGTTGGCCCCTTGCAGATTTGTACTCTCATGGGTGGCCTGCCTCAGCTTTAGTGACAATACCTGCTCTACAGATCTGTCACCGTTGTAATCTTTAGATGTCCCTTTGTCCCTCGATGGTCATCTCCTATTCTAGCTAGTGATCTTTTATATTAAACTATCCACTTTCAAAACACTGTGTGGTTTCTGTCTCTTGTTTGGACACAGACTCTTGACTAATACAAATAGCTGTTGGTTTAAGGGACACACCTCATTTTGTGCTACAGCATCCCAGCCTTGCAGGGTGTTACCTCAAATCTATGTGCTGAGTCTCAGAAGCTTTGTCCATCCGTTTATCAAGTCAGTGATTTTATTTTATAAGGCACATGGTACAAAAATTAATTTCTAAGTTTTAGCTTATTATAAATTCTCCTTCACAGTAAAATGATTTCCTTGGTTACTGTCAGTGCAAAGTGGGACAGGATGGTAATGACTTCTACACGTTGCTGAAGGATGGTTCTGTTAGACTATTTCCTGCAGGGTAGACAAATGTGTATCCAGAATATGTCTGTGTTTCCATTAGAATAAATTGCTGCCCACTCCGCTGTGGAAGAGAAAAGTGCTACACCCACCAGCTGGTAGCAGGGGAATTGCATTTGGTGGTGACCGTGCAGTTTATTTTCCAAAGTAGGACACTTTTGAGAATGAAGAGGAGCTAATGGTATGTCAGGACAAGAGGGATGAACCAAAGCTCTGGGACAAATTTGAATGCAGGATCACCTATGAACTGGGTACCTAGCCCCAGTCTCTGCAGAAGACAGTCTCAGTGCTTAGCAGTAGCAATGCTCAGTGACAAATGCCCAGCTTGTCCAGTAGCAATCTCAGTGACAAATGCCCAGCTTGTCCAGGCTACACATAGTCTTCAACCCTGATGTCATAGATGTGTTTTGCATAGGCCTGTGGAAAAGATGCCAGGGTCCCTAGGGAAAGAGGCTGGCTGCCGTCCGTAGGATGTTTACCTCATCCCCCTGACTACTGAGGGCTTTCCCATAGGCTGTGTCTCTGGGTGCTCATTTAGTTTTGTCATAATATCTTCATTTACTGTGCCCTTTCTAAGTAATCCATCCATATTGTGCTCCTCTATCTGACACCTAATTCCTAATAGTTATTATTTTTTTAATCCCTGAGGAGCCAACCAATCCATTTGCAATCACTGTAGGCTATGCCTGTTTCAGTGCACAGTGAACATACAGAAATACTATGCATATTCTTCTCACTGAGATCACCTCACTACACACTGCCCTGTTAAGGGGCACTCCCATGGGGGGCTGCCTTGCAGCAGCCATGTGCTTCCTGTAATGGTGCCCCACTGTACACACTTCTTTCCCACTGTGTTAAGTGCCATTGCGGCACACAGGTCTGTAGGTGCAAGCTAGTGGAGAAGTAGTAGAGCAGCATGTACTAGCTCGGGCTGGCATGACAATGTATCATAGATGGTATTTGTTTTCGCACAGTTCCGGAGGTTGGAAGTCTGAGATCGAGTGAAGGCACGGCTGGGTTTTAGTGGCTTCCTTGAAGATGGTCACCTTCCTACTGTGTCCTTACATGGAGTGGAGGGTTGGGGGCAGGGAGAGACAGAGGGAGAGGGAGATATATATTTTTACATCTTTTTCCAATCATTCTACTCCATCCAAACATTGCACTAGAACTACGTATTAGTTGAGCCCCTGTAGGCGAGACAAAACAATGCAGTTGTATAAAAAAGTGAAGTACCTTTATTTCAAGGTTAGTCAAACGCTAAGAGCGAGCCTGCCATAGAAGATGGAACCCTACTGCTAATTTCATTACATCCTGATCTGTGTAATCATGGGGTTCCACTGTATTAACAAAAGCTTTCATTTATTACGCACTTGCTAAGGGACAGACCAGTGTCAGTACTTTTCATGAATTATCTTTCTTAATTCTCTTATCAGATTTATCAGCCCCCTTTTACACCAGAGGAACCAGATTCAAAGAGAGATTAATGAACATGCCCAAGGTCATACAGCTTATAAATAGAGATATAGATTTTATCCTAGGAAATCTTATGCAGAGACCATGATGGAAATGTCTCATCTGTCGCATAAAGAGATAAGGATAACATTATGCACTTAGGGAAAAAAATAAATACATAAAGTGCCCATAACAGGTAGGCTTGTTGATGGATACATTATCTGAAAAGCACTAAGAGCTTGGCACAAGGGTTATTAACATTCAAAGCCAGCTCTTGCTGCCAGCAGCAAAGTCGGGTGCCAGTGCTAGCATCTCCTTAGCAGGACCCCAGCCAATTGTAACCCTCCTGGTGCATCTGTGGTTGGCTAATTTGCTGGATAAATTCTGCCCTGGAAGCCAGGAAATCATCTTTGAAAATGAGCTAGAAGACCTTTTCCAAAGTTTTGCAGAACTGACCAAATGGCAGAGTTTTTCAGGTGCCCATTTGTTCATTTGTGTTACGGGAAAGAGTCAGGCTACAAACAAACAAACAATTGCCTATTATTTAACAGATGCCCTCCCACCATGTGATTCATGTATCAGCACAAGATACATATGTGTACAGGGCTGGGGGAAGAGTCTAAAATTTAGAAATGTATCTGAAACACATAAAGTGTGATTGTTATGAAATGAAATTAAGTAAATGGTGGGAGGCATGAGATCCTTTCCAACAGCTTGAGGTATAAAGTCATTACTTTTCTATCCTTCGCATACCCAGACCCCAGAAAATCCCATATCCATTCTTATCCAAAAACCTCAAGGGCATGACCAGTCTCAAGGTATTAACCTACTTCCCAATACTAGATAAAGAGAAATAGGAGTAACCTGGTCAAACCACAAGGAAAATTTCTGTTCTGGCTCTATAGCTTTCATGGCAGACTGAGGGGGTGCCCTGCACAATCTGCTCTTGTCCACTGCTTTTTGAATGCTGTAACGGACTGCACACTGTCCCTCCAGAAGATATATTGAAGTCCTAACCACTGGTACCTGTGAATGGGAACTTATTTGGGAAGGAGGCCTTTACTGATATAACCAGTAAGAGGAGGTTGTGATGAGGTGGGGTGAGTTGATGGGTGTTCTTGTCAGAAGAAAAGACTCAGAGATACAGAGGAGAGCACTATATGATGACCTAATCATGCCTGAAGTGGGGCATCTATACACAGGGGACACTCAAGACTGCTGGCAACACCAGAGGCCAAGAGAAAAGCATGGAATAGATTCTCCCCGAAAGCCTCAGAGTAAGCATGGCTCTTCAGTGTCGATCTCAGAGTTCCAGCCTCTAGAACTATGAGAACAAATTTCTGTTGGTCAAAGCCACCGGGTTGTGACACTTCATACAGGAGCCCTAGAATACTAACTGATGCCCTGCTAATGTGTTGCCCTACCAATCTAGCTCAAACTGACTTGGACCTGCTTTCTAGCTTTGTTTTGTTTGTTTTTGTTTTTGTTTTTGTTTTTGTTTTTGTTTTGTTTTGTTTTTCTGGTGAAGACAACCCCACTCTCTCCAGTGTGACATGAGACATAGTCATGGTTCCTTAAGCTGTTGAACTATTTAGGATATACTCGCATTCTCAATACAACCCCCATCCAAAAAAATAGGAAGGAAACAAAGCCCTTCCTATGCTGGGCCAAGGATGGAGAAGGGTTCCCAGCATGATAAAGGACAGCCTGCTACGCCCCAGGTCAGAATGGCCTCCCTCTGGTCCTTTTGTGCCAGAGCGGCTTCAGAGTCCCAATTCCATATGCACACAATAGTTGAAAGTGCTGGTGAGCACCCTTGGTTCCCAGGCCTCACCGTGGAACTACTGAGCCAGCCTTAGACTCCTTCCTACTCTCACTCCTCTGGAACTGCAGAATTCTGCTGGCAATTTCACCAAGTTTGAAGATTGCCCATGGGATACACCTGAGATAACAACCTTATTGGCTTTGTCAATGAATTCAGTCCGACTTTCTCTGTTTCCTGACATCTATCTGGCTTCCACCATACTACCCTCTGAATGATGGGGTGCGTGCCTGACTCATCCAGTAAGGCTGAGAACAGAAAGCACAGGGCAGCATGTGCACAGGAATTTGACTATCTTTAGGGAGGGACACACACTTCTCCAATCCAGGGAGATGGAAATACATGAAGGAGCTGAGTCTTCTGTTTCAGAAACTGGGTAATTTGTACTTCTAGTACAATGGTACGTGTCCACTATTTATTAGCTGGCCTGTAGTTTGTGCTATTGAAAATTGAGAATCTTGGTTTCTAACTAGCACCACATGGCTGATGTGCATCAAAATATGTCACTCTAGAAGGGACTGAGACCATGGCTCCAGGAACTTACAACTTAGATAACTGTAGTTTGCAGGACATCCACTTAAATATCAATTGCCATCACATTTCTTTATAAGTGGGTTTGGATTAATCATTATAACCAGCTGGTTTTCCATGGCTAAAATGAGTATTTAAACATTTCCATGCTCACTGTTCCATCTTTGACTCGTTATTGGTGATAGTTCTGGGCTTCAGCACTTGATGAGAAAAGCTAAAAAGTATTGTGGCTGTTCTGTAATGATACACCTTCCAAAATGTTAGAGGAAATAGTCCGAGACACTCATGAATGTAAATGCCTCTACCACCTTGTGTAAACACACTGCATCTTTAAAAAGTGCAAGAAGGGGGATCCCTGGGTGGCGCAGCGGTTTGGCGCCTGCCTTTGGCCCAGGGCGCGATCCTGGAGACCCGGGATCGAGTCCCACGTCGGGCTCCCGGCACATGGAGCCTGCTTCTCCCTCTGCCTGTGTCTCTGCCTCTCTCTCTGTGTGTGACTATCATAAATAAATAAAAAATTTAAAAAAAATTAAAAAAAAAAGTGCAAGAAGTTATTAGAGTTGGGTACATTTCAATAACCAAGGGAACAAATACAGAAAGTCTTGGTGAATGTGGTCATATTTGAACTTTGTCTTGAGGGATGATTGTATTGAGGATAAAGATATTTGATATTCCAACTGAAGGAAGAAGGTGAAAGGGGGCAGGTGGGTGTTTTGGGAACGATGAATCATGGGCCGTGGTGCAATCAGGGCATGGAGAAGAGGGGAGGGTGGCGGGGAGGAAGTGGAGGTAGGGACAAATGACCAAGAACCTTCAAAGGCCCCAGGGAGTTCAGTTTGTATTTGGAAGGTAATGCTGAGCCTAGGAGAAGTAGGGCAATCAGCACAACATTTAGAAGGCAACCAGGAAGTTCTCTTTCATGGGGGGCGGAAGGGGGATATGAATTAGAAACAGAGCAAGCAATGAGGAAGTTTTGGAACTGGTCCATGTAAGTGAGAAAGAGAAACTGAACCAGCACTGCAGAAGTGAGAACAAGAGAAGGGAAGATAGACATTTGGGGAAAGAATCAGAAAACTTTATTTTCAACAATTATGTAATATGACCCTTTTGGTATTTTTCTCTTCCAGACCAGGCAGTTGAATCAAAGGGCATGCATAATAGTTGAAGGTATGTTGATGATTGACATTAATAAGATATTGTAACAATGCTTAAAATAGCATCCCAGGGTAGGAAACTAATTAGGAGTGTGTGTGATTAGAGACTCGGCACGGAAACATCATTGTTCTGGGGTTGGTTTTTGGTGATGGTTCCAGTGATGGCGAAGGGGATGGTACTGGAATAGGTGATTACAGAGTATCAGTGATATATCAGGCATTTGGAGTATATATTGTGGCCCTGATACTGCCAAACACTATTCTAGATGCTTAGGAAATAAACAGAAAATAAACAGGAAATAAACAGAAAAACCCTGCCTTCTTCAAGTAGATATCTGAGAACTTCTACCAAGTACCCAAAGTGCTGGATAGAAAAATAAATAATGGGGAGCCCGGGTGGCTCAGCGGTTTAGTGCCGCCTACAGCCCGGGACTTCAGCCCGGGATCAGGTCCCATGTCGGGCTCCCTACATGGAGCCTGCTTCTCCCTCTTCCTGTGTCTCTGCCTCTTTCTCTCTCTCTCTCTCTCTCTCTCTCTCTCTCTGTGTGTGTGTGTGTGTGTGCATGTGTCTCATGAATAAATAAATAAAATATTTTTTTAAAAAGAAAAAGAAGTAACCCGTAATATCAGGAAGAGGAACTTTGGACATGGTCCTATAAAATTATGACCCTTGCTTTCTGTAACTCTTGAGCTCCTACCGTGTACCATGCCTGGAGTAAAAGCTCCCCATGCACTGTTCCCTTTGGTAGACACAGGAATTCCATCCTCATGGCATGGGAAGTGGGAGTCTCATTGAGGCTGGCCCCAGTAGGCACCACATCAATGCCTGGGGACAAGATCACCACCTCAACAGGGTGTGTACTTCTGAGCTTGCCAACTGAGAGAGCTTGTTTTTATTCTCTCAGACAACTATTATTTTTCATTTTGTTTTTTTTAAGATTTTATTTATTCATTTGACAGATAAAGAAAAAGCACAAGAAAGAGGAGCAGCAGGGAGAGGGAGAAGCCGTCTTCCCACTGAGTGGGGAGCCCTGGGATCATGACCTGCGCTGAAGGCAGACACTTAACCAACAGAGCCATCCAGGCACCCCTCAGACAATTATTATTGATATGCCATTTAGAGAAGCAGTTGAGGATACTAATAACCATATGATCATACTGTCATCAATGGAAGCCATAAAACCCAAGTCATCAAAGGGAAATTGGCATGTTTGCCTTGACATCAGAGACGGGAGGCTGACTGCTGGTCCAGACAGGACCTTGGTGAGATTAATGAACTCAAGCTCTGGTGCACAGCCTCATATACCTAGAGAACAGAACTTAGAGGGTTTCCAGGGCTCATCTCACTCTGCAAGATGACTTATTACCAAGCTAATGACATGATACTGGATATCAACATCTTCATTTTCATGGGAAGACATAACTGCCAAAATAATCAGTTCATTTCCTCACGCTGGGGAAATCTATTCAGGAGACCAAATCACGAGACATGAAATGATGAGAGCTTATTTAACATGGGCAGAGATTCTGTGATGCATCTGGTGTTCGACATTTTATTTATGCCATCGCATTTCACTTGAACAAGGACCCTGCGAGCTGAAGTACCTGAGTTTGTGGAGTTTCTCTGCCTTTTCCAGAGTGGCTGTGTAGCAGAACTAGAACTTGAACACACCTCCGTCTGTCCACAAAGCAGTTCTCATAATGCTCCATTCTGAACATTTAAAATCTTCTTGGAGCTCCTTGATTAAGACGCTGAATTTTTTGAAGGGTATTTTTCACTCTTTCAGAGTGGGGGACAGAAATGCAGGGTGATTGAGAACATGGAGTCCAAAGTCAGAGTGTGGTTCTGAGCCTGGTCCTGCTTCCTGCATGGCTGATATTGGCAAATTAGGTCAACACTTAACAGAAGTGCTTTTACTACTATAAAAATGGGAGAAATTATAGCAAAGTGTCTGTCATATGGAAAGCAATCAATAAATATTAATTATTGTTTGCTTTTATACCCAGACTAGTTGTCCATTGTTTTTGAGGGGATATTTATGAGAACCAATGTTGGCCATGTTGAATAAAATAATTCTTCCTTCAGATAATCACTACACATGCTGGCTTCTTCTCCACTTATGTGTGTGTGTGTGTGTGTGTGTGTGTGTGTGTGTGTGTGTTTTTCTCAAGGATTTACACACACTCTGTCATTTTCCTCCTATATCTTTACTTCAGAAAGTTGTATTATGACACAATTCCATGCTGTGAATTTCACTTTCTGGAATCTGGGTCAGTCCATGACACTTCATCAGATGTGGGTGTTTCTTGGATGTCCCTGGCAGCCAGAGGGCCCAGTCACCTCCCATGGCAGTGCCCTCTGATTGTTGCTGGTTACACTATAGGAGCCTCTAAATTGTGTGGACATTCTCATACACAGAAAATACATGGGAAGTTAGAAAGAGCAGGGACTTTATGATCCTCCCCTGAAAGACTGAGATACTAAGACTTATGTAGAAGCAGGCCACTTGTCAGCAACTTGCTCTGGGTCATCATTCATTAGATTTGGAAGCACTCCTCCATACATGATCTGGGTGGCTTACAGAACAGCCTTGTGAGACAAGACATATAGGCATAGTCAACCCCATCTCAGAAGATGTATTGTCTGTCTCTGTTCTCATTCATTTGAGGAATATAAATAATAGTGAAAGGGAATATAAGGGAAGGGAGAAGAAACGTGTGGGAAATATCAGGAAGGGAGACAGAACACAAAGACTCCTAACTCTGGGAAACGAACTAGGGGTGGTGGAAGGGGAGGAGGGCGGAGGGTGGGGGGGAATGGGTGACGGGCACTGAGGGGGACACTTGACGGGATGAGCACTGGGTGTTTTTCTGTATGTTGGTAAATTGAACACCAATAAAAATTAATTTATTAAAAAATAAAATAAAATAAAATCAATTCCCAATGGGATCCCTGGGTGGCGCAGCAGTTTAGCACCTGCCTTTGGCCCAGGGCGCGATCCTGGAGATCCGGGATCCAATCCCATGTCGGGCTCCCTGTTTGGAGCCTGCTTCTCGCTCTGCCTGTGTCTCTCCCCCTCTCTCTCTCTCTCTCGCTCTCTCTCTCTCTCTGTGTGACTATCATAAATAAATAAAAATTTAAAAAAATAAAAAAATAAAATCAATTCCCAAAGGGATAAAATTCATTCTCCAAACAGTGTATGTTCTCATTCATTTGGGGAATATGAATAATAGTGAAAGGGAATATAAAGGAAGGGAAAAGAAATGTTGGCAAATATCAGGAAGGGAGACAGAACATAAAGACTCCTAACTCGGGGAAACGAACTAGGGGTGGTGGAAGGGGAGGAGGGCGGGTGTTGGAGGGGAATGGGTGACGGGCACTGAGGTGGACACTTGACGGGATGAGCACTGGGTGTTTTTCTGTATGTTGGTAAATTGAACACCAATAAAAATTAATTAAAAAAATTAAAAAAAATTCATTCTCCAAACTGGCACCATGGATTGGTCTCTGCCTGCCTGCCCAATTCATCACTCATGACACGCTGCCCCATTTCTATGGGCCACTCACACAGAATTGCTGGTAGTGCCCCACTGCCTATCTACCTGACCCTACTCACCCCCGTAGACCACCTTCAGGAACTCCCCTCAATGCACATACATGCACAGACAGCTAGTTCTCAGCTGCTCTGCTCTCATGGCCCCTCTTTGTGATGTTCTTTTGTGTACCTTTTCACCAAGTAAGTCTGCCCCCCTTTTTAGGTAAGATATAGATAGATAGATAGATAGATAGATAGATAGATAGATATAACAGACCTTATTTTAAAAAAGGAAAGTTTTAGATTTATAGAAAAATTGAGCAGATACTATGGAATTTCCCTTTCCATCTCCCTTGAGTTGTTGTCCTTATCATTACCATCTTATGCTGGTGTGACGCACTTGTGACACTTAACGAGCCTGTATTACTACAGTATTATTAACCAAAGACCATACTTCTCTTTATCCCATGAGGTTCTATGGTGTTATTTGTTTTGTTTTGTTTTGCTTTGTTTCATTTTTTTAGAGAGAGAGATTGAGTGCAAGTGGGCGAGGATCGAGGAGGAGCAGGGGGAGAGATAGAATCTTAATCAGGCTCCACAAAGTGGGGCTTGATCTTATGACCCTGAGATCATGATCTGAGCCTAAATCAAGAATCAGATGCTTAACCAACTGATCCACCCAGGCACCCCAGTTCTATAGGTTTTGAAAAATGCATGTTATGAATCTACCTGGACAATATTATACCCCCAAAATCTCTGCTTTGTTTGTTCATCCTTTGTCTTTTCCCTAGAACTCCTGGAGACCCTTGATCTTTTTACTCTCTATAGTTTTGCCTTTTCATGGATGGATATAGCCCAGTTGGCTTAGATACTCAACTATTGAAGGACATCTGAGCTGTCTCCAGTTTGTAGTGATTTATAAATAAAGTGCATGTAAACATCTGTGTGTAGGTTTTTGCATGGACATAAGTATTCAAATCATTTGAAAAAATACCTAGGAGCACAATTGCTGAATCATATGTTGACTATGTTTAGTTTTATAAAAAAAAGTCACTGTATTCCAAAATGGCTGTGCCAGTTTGCATTTCTACCACAATGAATGAGAGCTCCTTTTGCTCTGTATCCTTGTCAGCATTTGGTGTTGTCATTTTTTAAATTTTAGTCATTTAAATATGTATGTCTGTCTTGGTTTACTTTGCATTTCCCTAATTATATATGATATTTAGCATCTTTTTCAGATGCTTACTTGCCATCTGTATATCATCTTTGATGAGGTGTCTGCTCAGATCTTTTGCCAATGTTTTGACTTGGATGTTTGTTTTCTCATTTTTGAGTTTTAAGAGTTCTTTGGATATTTTGGATACAAATCCACTATCAAAAATGTGCTTTGTAAATATTTTCCCCTAATAAGAAGTATTTTTAATGCTATCTTACTGTTTCCTATTTAACTTTAACAATTGTCATTTATGAAATTATACTGTTCTACTAAAAGAAGTAAATAAAAAAAGTAGTTCAGAAGTGCTGTCCTTATCCCTGAGACCTCATTCCTTTCTCTCATTCCCCAAAAGCTGTTACTAGGAAGCTCTTCCTACTTCTGCTTAAAATTCAAATCAGTGCTCTCTGCTCCCAGAAACTATAACAATTTTGACCATTACCATCTGACATGGGGTGAGCACACAGTAAAGAGGTTTGACCAATATTGTTGAATATATGAATTTGTTCAAAATATTTAATATATTAAACTAGTCTTGGATATATAGATATGTATATATATTCCTTGATAGATATGTATAGGAGACTTGATATTCTGCTACTGCAGACTACTTTTAAGACTCATTCAGGGATTTAAATTCTATCTCAAACTGTCACAAATTAATAAAATATACAAAAAAGAGAGAACATTAATATACCTAATCTAAAAATTGCCTTACATATACACATGAAACATTAAGAATTTTGACCAGGTACTCGATCACAAATAAATCTCAATAAGTTTGAAATAACTGAGATACAGTTCATATTCTCTGAGCACAATAAAATCATAAATGAATCCTAAAAATATAAAGAAACAAAATAACCTATAACCATTACAAATTAGAAAAAAAAAAAAAAAGCAAAACTACTCACAACTAAATGACTTAGAAGTTCTCCAAAATTTGCACATATGTTAATCATGGGATAGAGAAACTGACAGTTAATATTTCTTTTTTTTTTTTTAATACCTACCCTTTGCTTCAACATGGATAGAACTGGAGGGTATTATGCTGAGTGAAGTAAGTCATTCGGAGAAGGACAAACATTATATGGTCTCATTCATTTGGGGAATATAAAAAGTAGTGAAGGGGAATAAAGGGGAAAGGAGAGAAAATGAGTGGGAAATATCAGTGAGGGTGACACAACATGACTCTTAACTCTGGGAAACGAACAAGGGGTGGTGGAAGGGGAGGTGGGCAGGGGGATGGGGTGACTGGGATGAGCACTGGGTGTTATGCTATATGTTGCCAAATCGAAATCCAATAAAAATATGCAAAAATAAATAAATAAATAAATAGTCTTTTTTAAGTAACTTTTTAAAGATTTTTAAAGATTTATTTATTTATTTATTTATGATAGAGAGAGAGAGAGAGAGGCAGAGACACAGGAAGAGGGAGAAGCAGGCTCAACGCAGGAGCCCAACGTGGGACTCCATCCCAGGTCTCCAGGATGACACCCCGGGCTGTAGGCAGTGCTAAACTGCTGTGCCACTGGGGCTGCCCACAAATAAATAAATAATCATCTTACTGAAGATGGTGTTTGGTCAGTTTGCCTAAGTTATAGATTATTACAAATCACAGTTTTTCATCATGTTACACTTAAAAGAAGAGGTTTAGGATATCTCAGGAGTTTTCCAACATATTTCTTGAAAATATTTATTCTCAGGTTCTTCAAAGGTGCCCCAGAGGCTGATATGATGAGCAGCCACACTGGCTGGTCACCAGGAGGACCCTTCTCAATATAAGAATGATTGGACTCCATACAAATAGGCTCCTAACTCAAAATGATTGAAACATAAAGGAAGGTGCTATTGCTATAATTTAAGTCCAAGGGCAATGTGGCACTTCATGGTTGATTGACTCAGTGATTCAATGACATCATCAGGCACCAATGCATTATTTTTTTTCTCCCTTCATATTGCCATGAACTACATGGCTTCATTCTTAGTCTTAAAGTTTGCTGAAACAATACCATGAGTCACATACAAACACTAGGTTCAAGGTAAGAAAGAAGAGTGCTTCATGTTTGGTTTCTCTACTAGACATAAAGAAACTTTCCCCAGAAGCCTCCATCAACCTTCACTGCGTGAACTGGGCGTACTCCAAGTACACCTGCAGACAGCATAGGGTTAGCTTCCATTGAGGCACATTGCTGTTGATACTGAGTAATTGCTTCATGGTTCACCTACAAATGAAACGCTAGTGAGGCTGTGTGTAAATGTGTCCACTTAAGGTTTCATTGAATAAAAAAAAAAGCAGCCTTAAAAAAATAGTAGGGAGACTACTGGCTTTATCTCAGAAATTATCCTCAATTAGTCTGCAGTGCATGACTATGCATACCTCAGGATTGTGTGAGACAATATATTTTAAGCTCCATGTAAGGGCTGGCACTAGACAGTGGTGGATTCTAAATTTGTTTCTAGGTCCTTGTTGGCTCAATTGGAACCTTACCTACTCCTTGTGCCATTGCTTCTGGGGCTCTTGGCAAAAAGAACATTTCCCTTTCCACATGAAGGAGTTGGAAGCCAACAGAACAAAGGGTACAACTGTGAGGGTGGAGAATCCAGAGAACGGAGTGCACAGTGACCCAGATGGCGAGAAGAAAGACAAGGTGGCTGTCCCAGTGAGAGCTGGGGCAAGGGTGGGCTAGAATGGGCCACACATCCAAGGTCATGTCACTGAGTCACACTTGGGATTCTTGCATTAACATGGCTATAAATAACATCCATGCCTCCAGCAAGTTCCCCATCCATAAGTGTTTCTAACCTTCTCCATCCAAAAATAAATATATAGCTTTATAAAGCATATGGTCTAGAACCCCAGAATCCAAGCTTATTGTTCATCTGGACAATCTTTCTACCCTAATTCTTCATTTTCCAAACAATGAGCAAGGAAGATTCCTCATTATTCTATTTTTCATTGATGTTTACGAAGGAAAGTGAAATTGACCTTTATCACTCATGATTATGAAATTTCAAATACTCATAGAATATAACAGCTGGAATTAAGGGCCCTTAGAAATCACGCAGCCTGGTTCTCATTTTACACACGAGGAATATAAAGGCAGTGAGTTTAAATAAACTATCAAAAATACAATGCTACAATACTAACTTGATGAGCCAAAGCTAGAGTCAGAGATTCCTGTTCTCCATCTGGAACTCTGTCCACCTCAACTACATGGGATTCACATTGTCAGTCAGAGGGACCTATAACATTTTAGCTTCTAGCTTGACTTCCCTGATCACTCCTTCATACAACACCATTGTGGGCTGATCCTGAGATCTCAGCCTGGATTTGGTAAGTGTGGCAAAGTTCTTAAAGAAATCAAGATAAACTAAGTTCTGGAATAGGTTTATTAATATGGGGTTAGAAAGAAAGGATATCCCGGATATCCCAGCCAGAGTCAACAGCTTGAGTCAAGTCCCCAAAAGGAAAAGTTTGTGAAAAATCAGCTGCTTTAGTGTGATTGGAGTGGGGGCCAGAGGGAAGGGGTGATGAGATGGATATATCCTAAATGAGCCATTTTGGTCAAAATGCAGTACATCACATTTGGCCTAAATCATCCCTAAGCACTGGGTGTTATTCTATATGTTGGCAAATTGAACAGCAATAAAAAATAAGTTTATTAAAAAAGCAGAAAAATAAAAAATAAAATAAATAAATCATCCCTAAGGTTTGTTTACATGATCACTTTTGTCAAGCATAGGGTCAAAACAGTTTTCAATGTAAACTGTCACATAATAATATGAGATGGCAGAAGACAGAAAAGTAGATTAATATCAACACCTTAATCAAAGCAAATTAAAAATAAAATTCATGTTAAGCCATACAAACTGCCAGAAACTGTTTCATTTCCTGAGGAAAATTCCTTTTTTGCGAAATTCTATTTTTTAAACTCTAGTATATTTAACATACAGTGTTAGTTTCACGCATACAGTATAATGATTCAACAATTCCATACATGACTCAGTGCTCATCCTGATACCCGTGTTCTTCATCCCCGTCACCTATTCCACCCATCACCCCCACACACACACCTGCCCCCTGGTAAGGACCAATTTGTTCTCTGTAGTTAAAGAGTCTGCTCTTTGTCTTCTTAAAGGAAATTCTTAAATTTAAATTACCTTGTTTACTAACAAGGTAAACATGATAGGAATTGAAAGGTATCAGACTTTGTTAATATTTTTGAAGAGTTGTAGCATATTTTTTATCATTTCTTAAAGATTTTATTTATTTCTTCATGAGAGACAGAGAAAGAAGCAGAGACAGAGGAATCAGGCTCCTTGTGGGGAACCTGATGGGGGACTTGATCCCAAGACCCTGAGATCTTGATCTGGGCCAAAGGCAGACACTCAATCACTGAGCCACCCAGGTGCCCCTATAGCATATATATTTTTTTAAGATTTTATTTATTTATTCATGAGAGACACACAGAGAGACAGAGAGAGGCAGTGACACAGGCAGAGATAGAAGCAGGCTCCCTGCAGGGAGCCGGACATGGGACTCAATCCCGGGACTCCAGGATCACGCCCTGGGCCAAAGGCAGGCGATCAACCACTGAGCCACCCAAGCGTCCCCCTATAGCATATTTTAAAGGTAATTCTCTAACGACAATAGGCATTTTAGGAAACTTCATGAGAATTTAATGTAGATTGTGACCATGTAACACTGTCAAATGTTGATAACTTCATGAGGCCAAGTTCATATACAACTTCACAAATTAAGTTTTTTCCCTTGGAACTGGGGTGATACTCTTTGACTCTTTAACCCCTATCAACACTCTTGATGGGCCCTATGAAAGAGCCACAGATTTCCCAAATAGATAATAAACTGCTCAATTACTAAGCCCTGTTTCTTGACCTCCTCTCCACATGAACCCAGGTGCTTGCAGCAGCATGCCTCTGAGCATCTGAAAGGCCCCAGGTAAGCCCTATCAAAGGGAGGTCAGGGAAAGTGCCCCGGGACCAGGTGGACACTGTTGGTTTTAGTCATGGGGGAGGAGCCAGGGGTACATAAGGAGAAGACTGAGCCCTTCCTCATCTTGGTGGGTGGGGGCTGTAAGGCCATTTGCCTCAGTAGCTCTGTTCAGCAAGAATGGGTGCTGCGGGGTGCTTGGCGCTGCTGCGGGTACTGGGTTGGCTTGGAGAGGGCCTGTATGATTTTTCAACAGGGCAAAGTTCCTGCTTTTTCTTTATGTTCTTTCTCTGGCTGGCTCCACCCTGAGCCTGCTCTAACTAGAAGTTTCTATTTTCTACCTCCCTCTAACCAATGCAGGGGAAGACACAGAGGCCTCCTGGCTCTTTCTCTGAGGGGCTCTGGCTCTCTAAGGTCTGCTGCTGACCTCTCCCCAGAGGAAGTCTCCTTTCTCCTGAAGCCCCCACTTTATCTTCAGCAAAGGGACTCTGAGAATGACGTGTCTTTAGCTCAGTGAGCCCAGGTGACATCCAAGTTTCCCTTACTGGAAAAGAGGCAGAAAGGACATAATCTCCTAATGCTCGAGAACATAGCAGACCTGAGTCTGGGGGATTTGTCGTGGAAGCCAAGGCATGGGGTGGGGACATAAGGCTGCCATGGAGCCTGGGAAACCGGGTGTGGGAGTTCCGTGCAGGGAAGCCTTAGCCGGGGGAGGTGGGGGGCTTCTCATCTGTCTTCAATGAGGAAGCAAGCATGGCTGGGCTCTCTACAGACTGTAGAATTAAGAGGAAAACATTATCTTACCTGTTAATGGGAAGACTGGGCTACACTTCCTGCTCTCTCCTCTTCTGCATGGTGGGTGGTAGCTGTCCCTTCAGTGCCTAGAAAATAGCACCTGGAATTTATTAAGTCTCTAAGTGATCCCTTTTGTAGTCGAGGATTAAATAGCCGCCACTGCAATCTTCTCTAACCTTTATGAAGCCTTAATAAGGTCCGAGAGTTCAGCTTCAGCCATCAATGGTGGCTGATCAGCTGTGGGAGCTACGTGGCCTCTAAAGTGGCAGTGATAGGGGATCCCTGGGTGGCGCAGCGGTTTGGCGCCTGCCTTTGGCCCAGGGCGCGATCCTGGAGACCCGGGATCGAATCCCACATCGGGCTCCCGGTGCATGGAGCCTGCTTCTCCCTCTGCCTGTGTCTCTGCCTCTCTCTCTCTCTCTCTGTGACTATCATAAATAAATAAAAATTAAAAAAAAAAAGTGGCAGTGATAGGCTTGAAAACTTGGGTTCTTAATTCAACTGGTTAAGTAGCTCCTTACAAATAAAGGAACCTGGACCAAAGTAGAACAAGATACACCTGTGGCACATGGGCAGCCGCTAGTACTGTTATTCTCTCAAACTTGCACAACTAAGTTCCTCTACCAATCCCTAAATAGATTGGTAGTTGCATTCTGCTACCTTGGGCCTGGGGTCCAAAGTGCGACAGCCCCATTGCCTAATTCTACTTCAATCTTGGATCTGGTCAGCCCTTCCTCCTGTGATCTCAGCAATGCTCCTTAGCCCTGTAAGGCTGTAGGGATGAGCTACACCTGGGTGCCCCCATCTTGGCTGAGGACTGCAGCCTCTCTGTGCGGGGTGTTGCTGCTCCTCCCAGACCTGTCAATTCCCCTTAGTGGGGGGTGGTGGCAGTCTGAAACCAGACTGCTGAGCAGAGGGAAGGTTTGAGACTAGGAGCATGCAGGCTAGGATTGCAGGAGACCGAACTGCTCTCGGGTTGACCCGATGTTGTCCTCGGGCAACAACTTGAGAATGGGGTGGAATATATCTCCTCTCTAGACTGACTCTGAACTGCAGGGACCATGGTGCCTTCTGGAGCTGACCTGGGTCAGTATAAAGTGTCCCTTAAGTGTGTAGAACCCAAATCTGACCTCACAGCATGACAGGCCAGCAAGTTGAGACCAGGTGTCAGGGTGAAGAAAGTGCTGTTGTTCAGACTCTGGTCCTGAAGACCCTCTCGCCATCTCTGCAGGCACAGGTATCTTGATGGAGATAGAACTAAAGGAAAAGCGGGCCACAGCCGTCCCTGGGCTTGAGTAGTTAGAGGCCCTCAGCTGGAGCTAAGGATGGTGCTGGTTCGCTTTCCAAATGCAGCATGTTCTGTCTTCATTCAGTGCCTCCATTAAGACCTAAAAGGCCCCTAGTTCCCCTGCCTGCTTGCTGTGTGTTCACAGATCTAACCTGGAATAGCAAGGGAGGGAGCCCAGACCCCTTGAACAACTGGGGCGCTGTCAAGTCCATCTGCTTCTCCTCTGCTGGAGGGTGCAGACCTGAAGGTTTGTGGAAGAACGCATGGACTCCTGTCCCCTCTACATCTTGTGTTGCTAATGCTTCATGACCCACCAGACCCCTTACAATTGTCGATCTACTGGAAGTGTGTGCTCAAAGACTCTTTGCTGAGGGTAGATGTGCTTAAGTCTGGGAGCCACAGAGCCAGAGTAGTAGAGACCTTTAGCCCCATCACTGGCTCGGAGCTGAATTTTTCAGAGTTCTGACATAGCCTGTTCTCCTAATCAGGACGATCCCACTTTGTTCTCTCCCCCACTCCCCACCCTCATCCTGATCATGTCGGGTTTTGTCCATGAGAACTACTATACTAAACATGCCACTTTTTGTGGTTCTAACAAGGTGAGTGTAGGACCTATCTAAACCATAGGGGGAACGGATCACGGACAATAGCTCAGCCTCAGCTTTTCTCATACAGCAATGAGGCTGAGCCACAGAAGGACCAGAGAACACCAAGGCTTTCACTCGGGCAATTCTTAAGTCTAGACAGGATCTGATAACAATGGAGACGAATTTACTTGGACCAAAGGACTCTTAATGCTCACAGTTCCAGTTAGTGACTATTGTGATTTCCTGAGACCCTACGTCCCCCTGGATTTGCCTTAACTTCCTAAATAGGTATGCGTTTTCTGTTCATGCAGGAAGCTCTTTGCAATAGTGAGCCTTGTCTCCTCACCTTGACTTTTGTTAATCTAACAGATGCTTGGTCCTGTCTTGGAATATTGCAAAGCATCTCCAACTCCATAGCAGCTCAGTCATCAAGGGGTAAAGACATGTTCAAGACAGAACGAAGTCCAGATAGACTTAGTCCCTCCCCACTACCATGCTAGTTGAGTATCCTGGGGAACCATGGCCTTGGGACACAGGTGACCTGGGATGGTCTGGGCAAGCTCCCAGAATCTCAAGAACCCTATAGTGGAACAGCTGAGGGAGGAGGTGGATGAGATGCCAAAAGTGCAGTTCCTGCCTCCACCCCCAACCCAGGCCCTAAGAGGCAGGGTGCCCCTTGTGGAGAATACCTCAAGCATGACCTCCTGATGTTTTTCCATCCATGAACAGGCCCCTCATCCAGTGACTGTTCCTGTGTCCCTGCCTTACTTTGTCAGTTTGGTTCCCAGCTAGAGTGACTCCATACTTTTTTTATTCCATCTGGCCTGAGGACAGGAAGGACCAGAGGTGTCCAGGGGTACTAGAAGTATGGCCTGGAAGAGAAGGAGACAATGTGCAACTCAGAAAACCCTGGAACAAAATGCCGATCAATTTCCCTAAAACTTAAATTCAGTTAACATAGCGTACTACTAATTTCATGGGGAATATAAAAAATAGTGAAAGGGATCACAGGGGTAAGGGGAGAAAATGGGGGGGGCGGGAATCAGAGGTTTGACAGAACATGAGACTCCTAACTCTGGGGTTAGTGGAAGAGGTGGGTAGGGGGTGGGGTAACTGGGTGACGGGCACTGAGAGGGGAATGGACGGATGAGCACTGGGTGTTATGTTGGCAAATTGAACAATATACAAAAGTGTACTCGTTTCAGAGGTAGTTCAGGGACTCCTCAGTTGCCTAGAACACCTAGTGCTCCTCACATTACGTGCCCTCCTTCACGCCAATCCCCTTCCCCACCAGCAACTGTTTCATAGAGTTGAGTCTTCTGAATTCATCTTATTTTTTCCCCTCTTCCCTTTTGCTCCTGTTTTTCTTAAGTTGCACATGAATGAAATCTTACTGTCTTTTCACTTAGCATAATATCCTCTAGTTCCATCCACATTGCAAACCGTAAGATTTAATCTGGAATAATCCATTGTGTATATAGACCACATCTTTATCCATTCACCAGTTGATGGACTTCTGGACTCTTCCTGTTGTTTGGTTATTGTGGATATTGTTGCTATAAACAATAGGGTGCAGGGGCCCCTTCAGATGATCCTTGCACTGTTCTGGATACTTAAATCATCTCTTTGAAATCCTGGGAGCATCTCCTGTCTCAGGCTTATTCTATGGAGCTCATCTTTGAGGACCAGGGGCTCCTTTTCCTATACGTGTATGGTCTTGCAGTGGCTCTTAAGAGCGAGCTGGCCTTGGTATTCACATATGGTTCAGCATGTCACAGGGACATAATGACTGGGGGGCGGGGCTGGAGCTTGCTCCCCACAGGTGGCTGATTCTACTCTGGCCAGCACCGAATAAGATGCCTTGCTAAAGCTGACCTTTTAGGAAATTGGGAAGGTGATCTTATTTGAAACTAAAACTTGGTGGACCTGTGTATCTTCAGTCGAATATTCCTTTCCCATAACCTGGGCTTTTCTGATAAGCCTGTCTCTCAAGAGGGGTTCCACTAGCTGGGGGGGGGGGGATTGTGTGTAAACCATTCTTGCTGAAACAAGCCTGAGGTGGGAATGTGAAGCTCCTCCACAGGTAGCATCCAGGACCGTCCTCTCCTTATCCACTTCTAGGCATTGCGCTGCAGAACCTTCTCCAGGCTACTCCCAACTGACACAGGCCCTATTATAGATCTTTAGGATGGAGCCATAAAAAGTGGAAGACTCCCCCTGTCTTAGATCCTCCAATAAGCAGACGTTTGTTCAGGTTTCAAGGTTTGTGTTAAAAGCTCGGGGCTTCTGTGGGGCCAACTCTACCCTCCACTCTGCTTCTTTCTGATGGGAAGAGTGAAGTCAGGGCAAAGAGACCTTTTCCTGACTACACAGGAGCCAGGAAGTAAGAACTGCAGACCAGTTGGGGAAGACCTAACCTTTAGGAAGGGGAGGGGATGAATAAGTCACATTTGGCTGAAGCCTTAAGGATGTACCAACTGCTCTGCCACTGGCCATGGGTGGGACGGGGCAACACTTAGCAACCTCTACTGAGATGAACAGTACTAGACTAAGTCTTAATGTATGAAAGCTACAAAGGAAAGCTGTGTCCTATCATCCAGGACTGGTCTATGTGGGTTTGAATCTTTAGAGTAGGGACTTCCTCCATATGATTTTAGTAAAGTACACTAAGTCTGGGCTGCCCAAGATCCGCCTGGAGAAATAACTTGGAGTCTGCTTACTCAAAGGGCTCCTTTGCTAACCAGCAGACTGGAGATAAAGATGGATTATGGTCTGCCTCCTCTCATGTATTTCTTCAGTTTGGTTATTAATTGGTTTAAATATTTGGCAGCTCCCACATTCGGGGCGTATATATTGAGGATTGTTAAGTCTTCTTGTTGGATAGATCCTTTGAGTATCCTTTGAGTAGATCCTTTTTTTTTTTTTTTGATTTTTTTCCTCTTTATTGCTAGACACAATGTGTAAACACATAAAACACCAGGGAAGGAAGAGATCCCAAAGACTTTTTTTTAAAATTACAAGACATAGTGCATGAACCAAGGGCATGGAAGGCAGGCCAGAGCCAGCAGACAGCTGGACTAAAGGCTCCTTTCCCTCTTCCCAGAGCCAGGGCAAGAGCGGGGGGTGGGGGGGGTGGCGGCCTCCACCAGTTGCCAGTCCACATAGGCAGAAGGCCATCCAAGGGAAAACTTTCTACCAGAGTCTTCTCCTCCTGGAGAGAGGGCAACACCCAGGATAAGTAAAAAGGTCTTTCCTTTTTCTCGGTTGTAGCCATCCAAGGAGCAAAGATGAGAAGTAGTGTCCTACATCACTTTGACCCCCTCCCCAGCTGCCCCCATACTTGGCATTTACCAAAGCCTGTCCCAGACCCTGACTAGATCCACCAGGTGCCCAAAGTTTTCTGGGGAGGGAAGAGGAGGGGAAGAGACTAGGTGTGAAAACAAACAGATCTTTTATTTGCAGTCGTCACTGGGGCTGTTTCTGGTTGCTTATTTGTTTGCTGGCCTGCTCTTCCAGCTGCATGGCCAGACGCAAGGCCTTGATGACATCTTGCAGGGCTGAGAAGTGCTTGGCTTGCTGGATCATGACAGACTCTGCCTTGTTCACGAAGGTCTCCAGGTCATAGTCTGGCTGTTCAGTCATCTCAGAGAGCTCAAGCCAACCTGGCCCTTGTTGTATAATCTCCTTGAGCTCCTCCATAGCCCTTTCCTCCAGTGTCCCTCTTCATCTCTCACTATAGTCTTCGGGGTAAATTTTAATTTATCTGATATAAGGATGGCTACCCCTGCTTTCTTTTGAGGACCATTTGAATGGTAAATGGTTCTCCAACCTTTTATTCTCAGGTTGTAGGTGTCCTTCTGTCTAAAATGAGTCTCTTGTAGACAGCAAATAGATGGGTCCTGCTTTTTTATCCAGTCTGAAACCCTGCACCTTTTGATGGGGTCATTAAGCCCGTTCACGTTCAGAGTTACTATTGACAGATATGATGACACTAAACTCATATCTATTCAGTCCTTGTTCTTGTGGATTGTTCCACTGAACTTCTTCTTAAAGGGGAATTTTAAGAGTCCCCCTTAAAATTTCTTGCAGAGCTGGTTTGGAGGTCACACATTCTTTCAGTTCCTGCCTGTCTTGGAAGTTCTTTATCTCTCCTTCTATTCTGAATGTGAGAGCCTTGCTGGATAAAGTATTCTTGGTTGCATGTTCTTCTCATTGAGGACCCTGAATATATCCTGCCAGCCCTTTCTGGCCTGCCAGGTCTCTGGAGAGGTCTGCTGTTACCCTAATATTCCTCCCCATAAAAGTCAGGGACTTTTGTTCTCTTGCTGCTTTAAGAATCTTCTCCTTATCTTTGGAATTTGCAAGCTTCACTATTAAATGTCGAGGTGTTGAATGGTTTTTGTTGATTTTAGGGGGGATCTCTCTATTTCCTGGATCTGAATGCCTGTTTCCCTTCCCAGATTCAGAAAGTTTTCAGCTAGGATTTGTTCAAATACATATTCTGGCCCTCTGGCCCTTTCGGCGCCCTCGGGAACCCCAATTAAACGTAGGTTTTCCTTCCTCAGGCTGTCATTTATCTCCCTTAATCTATCCTCGTGGTCTTTTAATTGCCTGTCTCTTTTTTCCTCAGTTTCCCTCTTTGCCATCAACTTGTCTTCTATGTCAGTCACTCGTTCTTCCACCTCGTTAAGCCTCGTCGTTAGGACTTCTAGCTTGGATTGCATCTCATTTAATTGATTTTTAATTTCTGCCTGATTGGATCTAAATTCTGCAGTCATGAAGTCTCTTGAGTCCTTTATGGTTTTTTCTAGAGCCACCAGTAGCTGTATAATAGTGCTTCTGAATTGGCTTTCTGACATTGAATTGTAATCCAGATTTTGTAACTCTGTGGGAGAGAGGGCTGTTTCTGATTCTTTTGAGGTGAGGTTTTCCTTCTAGTCATTTTGCTCAGTGCAGAGTGGCCAAAAACAAGTTGTATTGGGAAAGGAGAAAAAGAGAGAAGGAAAGAAAAGAGAAAAAGAAAAATGAGAAAGAAGAAATGAAGAAACACCACACCCCCGCCCCCGTGAGTGGGACCAGGCCTATCCCAGAGGCAGCCCATCCAGGCGCCTCCAATGAATTCAAGCAACAAAAACATTCTGTTTTTCCGAGATAAGAAAACTATCCCCCCCCCGCCCTCGCCCTGACTGGAAAGTCCCTGAACATGGTCGTGTTGACCTTCAAAGAAATCAATCATGTCATAGCCCAAATGCTATGCTACTCCCGCGGTTTTTTGCCTTTAAAAGATGCCTGTAATTGCTAATCGGGGCTCTGCCACCTCTGAGGCGGAGAGCCCGTTTGCGCAAACGTCCAATAAACCCTCTTGCTTGTTGCATCTGCCTGTCTGGGGTCTGAGTCTCTGGGGCGTCCACCAGGACATGTTGGCACCCGTGAGCCAGGGTCCAACAGAAAAAAGGGAAAAAGAGAAGAAAAAGAGAAAGAAAAAGAAAGAAAAAAGAGGGAAAAAAAAGGGGTGGGGGAAGCAATTAGAAATCAAGAAGAAAGAAAGAAAGAAAAGCACAAAACAAAACAAAAACAAAAGAACAAAAAAAACACGGGGGAGTATCTTCCAATTCTGTATACTTTAAGTCCTTTGACTTCCCCTGGACCTGGTCCGTCTCCCTGGTCTTCTGGGGGAGGGGCCTGCTGTGATTCTCAGGTGTGAGGACTTGGGGGAGCTGCTCTACCCCTGCCTGGTGCAGGGCTCAGTGGGGGTTGTTCACCCCGTGAGGCCCCGGGAGGAAGCCACAGTGGCGGGGGCAGCTCTGGGACCCTGGAGTCAGCTCCCGCAGTAGCTCTGGGGCTCTCCGTCTGCAGGGCCTGGGGGCTCCGGGGCGGGGCCGCTGATCTGCTCAGCTCGGGGCAGGAGCGTCCTTGCTGTCCTGGGCCCTCCCGGCCTCTGCCTGTCCCGGGGGAGGCCGGATCCTGGGCTGTGTCCCGGTGCCCTGTGCTCCGGCGCCTGCGCTGTTGGATTCGCGCTCCAGCCCCGCAGCCCCCTCCGCGGAGCCGCCGCCCGAGCCCCGCCGAGCTGCTCCCGGAGCCGCGCAGCCCCCTCCGCGGAGCCGCCGCCCGAGCCCCTCCGAGCTGCTCCGGGTCCCGCCGAGCGCTGCAGCCCTTAGGGACCTCGGCGCATCTCCCGGGGCGCAGGTGCCTGTTAGTGTCCCCGGGAGCCCGAGGGCATCCCCGCCTTTCTGGGGATCCTGCTCCAATTCCCCGGGAGGCCTTTCCGCGGGGAAGGTTGGTGCAGCTCCTGCTCCTCCTGGACGGGGCTCTCCTGTCCTGGGGACACTCGCCCCGGCCTCAGCCCGGCTCCTCGCGGGCCCCTCTCCCTTGGAGGCCTTTTGTTCCTTTATTTCTTTTTTCCCCCGTCTTCCTCCTTGATAGAAGCGCGAACTCTTCTCACTGCAGCGTGCCAGGTGGTCTCTCTTTTTTTTTTTTTTAATTAATTTTTATTGGTGTTCAATTTACCAACATACAGAAAAACACCTTCAAATCATCCTGAAAATCTACGAAATCGGCCTGATATTTAAAGAGTGACCACCTGTCGTTTCTAATCCCTGAGTAGTATACAATGGAATTTTACTCAGCGATTAGAAACGACAGGTGGTCTCTCTTTAAATCTCAGGCCGATTTCGTAGATTTTCAGGATGATTTGAAGGTTTTCTAGGTAACTTGTTGAGGACAGGTGACTTGGGGACCCTGCTCTTCCGCCGTCTTGCCCCTCCCCCTCTGTCTTGGTTTTGAGCAGTCCAGATGTGAGACTCCTACATGTTTTAGAGATGCTGTTCTGCTTCTACAAAATCAGGTTTTTTTTCCTGATGAAACTTGCCTTCAATTCAAGATTATGTCCTTAATCATGTAAGAAGACAACCTTCAGGTCTGGGTTCCAGTCCTGCTTCTGTATCCTTGGATCCAGATGTATCCTTGCCCCTGACCCATGGGTCTCCAAATCACTGAACAAGAGACTCTACCCCATACAAGCATCTCTCTCCTATGTCTCTCCTAACATTGCTGGGCTAGTTCTCAAAATTATCAGAAACCCACCTTGGGGTTCGAAACGTCTGCTGCAGGCGGTGTGGCCAGGCATCAGAAGAGTCCGTCCCTAACACTCTAGTCCACTTTAAGCCTCTGTGAATGCCAGACTAGACCTGACTAGAACACCAGTTGCCCTTCGAACAAAGACCCGTGACTAAGCAGAACTAATAACAATACCAATTTGAACACTGTTTGGGGGGGGGGGGGACTCGAGTAAGTGTGTATGGCACTCCTTGTATCCTGGGGACAGGACAGCACCTCTGGCAGGACAATGGGACTCTGAAAAAGGATCCCCCCCTACTACTTAGGACTTGGGAATCTGAAGCTGTACTAACAGGGGAAAACCAGTCCCTCCCTTGGTGTGATCAGGGCTATGTCACTGACATTAGCTCCACAACTACCCTGCCTGTGACGTACTTATGGGCTGAGGGAACTTCAGATTTTCCCATAAATCTCCAGGGGATGGGTCCAAACTTGTGTTGTCACATGAAGGGAAGTCGGGGACTGCCATCACAGAGCTTATGGTTGAGACCAAACACCCTCTCCCTTTTGTGATTCTATGGTGGTAAGAATCTAATAGTGTATTTGAGGATTAATTACACTGAGCTGAGTTGTAGATAGTTTCTATGAAGGTTTGCAAGGGGCCAATTCCTCTTCTGGGAGACCAGACTGCAGGGAATCAATCTTTGACAAGTCCAACCTCTGCCTTGCCTCTTCTACAGAATTATTTTTAAAAACTGTTGATCACTCATGATTTAATTCTTCCAAAAGTGCAGAGTCCTTTTCCTAGGCTTTCTTCCAGGAATTGTGTTTACAAAAAAAGCCCTGTATCCCAATCTAAAAGATGGAGCTCTACTATGTACCAAAGATGTTCACTAGTTTCAGTCTGGTTTTGGAGTTCTAGTGTCTTCATCCTTGACCTCATGGTGATATGTAAGACTTAATCCAGAAGTTCAGTTGTTCTCTGTACTGCTCAGCCCTGGCTGAGCCTAACTTCCTAGGACCTCAAGGTTATGGCAACATGGCCAGTTGCTTTCCTGAAACAACCCTGAGGAAAAAGCAGCTTAGCAAATGCACGGCCCTCCTCCCTCGTTGAAAGCTGTTATAAAGTTGCTGTGCTAGAGTGGGATCTTGATTAATCCTAAGAATGGTTGGAGGACACATCACGTCACCATTTGAAGGTGACCATTGAATGAAAAACACTTCAACATGGTCAGGATTGAGAGAAAAAGGTTTCTAGGGCTCAGGATACCTCTTGAGCAGGAAACTCCTCAGCTAGGACTAAAGCCTGCCTCTCTAAGCAGGAAGGTTACCTGGTATTTCACGGACTTTTATATTTGGTTAGGCATGGAGGGCACAGACTCTCAGGATTCTCCAATGCCAGGAGCCTACAAGAATTGAGTGTCTACAGGCATCACACTGGGCAGTAGGGCATAGGAATTTGCTCAGCTTTATAACTAAGGAAGACTCTCAACGGGTGTTGAATGTCCTCTGTCACTAGGCCATGCTATCTAAGGTCAGGGAAAGCTGGAAGAGCCTATGATAAGAGAAACCTAAATTTAGAGGTTTGGGTTCTTCAGGGACCTGGTGATCTAGTGATCAAAAGGTTTATGTTGTGACTAAAAGATAGGTGTGAGGGGATAAACTACAGCCTGAACCTCCATCCTAATCCACAGCTTCCGTCTCTGAAACAACAAGGGTTAGGTGAGTGGCAGTAATGCAGTAAGCTGGATCTTCTGGGGAGGGTGGGCTCACTGGAGTAGATGTTCATAAGTCAATCATGTTATTCTAAAAGCCTTTTAGAGAGTAGGGGAGAGGGAGGAGGGGTCTTAAGCAGATTCCCAATGGAATGTGGAGCCTGACATGGGGCTCCATCTCCTGACTGAGATCATAACCCCAGCCATAATCAAGAGTCAGATGGTTAACCAACGTGAGCCACTCAGACACCCTTAAATCAGAATTTTTTTAAACCACTCATGGGACAATGTAAAGGTCCTAGAGCACAAACTCCACTTACTATACCTCTCCTGACTTCTATATTGGTTTGCTGAGGTTCCCATGACAAAAGAACAGCCTGAGTGGCTTATAAAACAGAAGTCTCTGTATGGTCTAGAAGTCCCAACTTCAGTTCTGACCAATCTGGCTTCTGGTAAGACTCCAATCTGGCTGGCTTGTAGATGGCCACTGTATCCTTCTGCCTTCAGAGAGTAACCCCTCTGGTGTCTTATAGGGGCACTAGTCCCATTTAATCAGGGCTCTACCAGTATGACCTCCTAGAACTCTACTACTTAGAGGTCCCATGTCCAAATACCACCACACTAAAAATCAGGGTCTCCACTCTCAAGTTTTGCGGATACAAACTTCCAGTCCAGAGCACTTGCTATTACAATTGTGAATTTGAACTGAGGATTTAGATCATTGACAACTTTGCATATCTCCTTAAATCAGTACCAATCCTAGTGCAGAACAGCAAGTGCAAATCTTCAGAACATTAAGATCACATCTGTAGGGAACTATATACCCTATATGCTGCACTATATATGATACATACAACATACCATTAGGAGTCCCTGGAAATAAGACCGGAAACTCTGGATGACAGCGAATTGGTACAAAGAGCCTTGGGTGTGTCTGACCTGGGAATCACTGAGCCAGTAAAAGATATTTGGTGGTCAACAAACATGTTCTGACTTATCTTTAAAAAGCTATATTCTTACCCTCACTCCCCAGAGCATTCTTCCACTATCAAGCCACTCCGACATTTCCTTGCTTCCTATTCTGGTCTAAGTCCCCATGTTATGCCTGGATTCTAGTGATTGTTTTGTCTCCTTGCCTCATCCTGTCCACAGTAGAACTCTTCTCCCACAGACCCGCAGTGACTTTTGAAGATAAATCCCAACCCTACACCACAGTTGTATCCCCATTGGAGTAATTCTAACCTAAGACCATAAGGTCCTTTTTGTAATCCTCACCCCAATACCCACTACATCTTTGAGAGAGGGGAGATGTTAATAAGCTTCAACCATACCAGTTTTCTTCCTTTTCTAAGGTGTTTTGGCATCCTTTGTTCCTGTCTGGAATCTTCTCTTCCTATACCCATACTGCTAATTCTGCAGTCCAGTCTTTGCTCACCTATTAGGAGGTCTACACTAGAGATTAAACATAAAGCTTACCCTGCCCCATCATGCTGACTGAAAATACCTAAAGGAATTCCAGTGGAGAGATCCATAAGTCCCATGAAAGGAATTTTTCAATCTTTCCCTTTTTGTATACAACTTTCTGCCAAGAACAGTCCTTGCACACAGAAGTCATGCCCTTGCAGTGGGAGTGGTGACCAGGGACCAACTAAGAATCAAGATGGGAGGAGAGAGGCAGACTTGGAAACAAATCAAATTGGACAGGAGGGTGATTATTTTTAGAATCTGATGGACCCTTGAACACCCTGAAGTTTAATAGTATTGTCTTTGTTCTCTGAGGTACAGATCTATCACCAGGTAGAAGGCTTATCAAATGAAAGTCTAGACCTCTTTTCAGATGGAGTGTAGGATGTGCTTCCAGCAGAGGCATTAAGACTTTGCAAGAAAGATTCATGTAGTCTCCACCTTCTGGCTGATTGAAAACTCAAGGTTCCCAGAAAGGAGGTGAGATTCATGTGTTCCAGAGCCCAGAAAAATGGAAAGCCCAGGTCTCCTCTTATGCCTATTTTTCTGGGATATCCATAGAAGACCCCCAATACCTAAAACGAATGAACTGAACTGATTTCCCTTGAGGTCTTGAGGTATTTAGGAAGTCCTGGCAGATTATCAGAACTTGGAAGCCAGTCTATAACTTTTGTGAACTAAGACCCACTGGGATTTAGAACTCCCATAAATCCATTGAGAAACAAATGGAGACTCGAATTTGTGAAAGTAGAAGTAACTACCAGTGTGGTTGTGGGAACAGTACTTCATTTTCTCATCTCCTAGGTGGTCTGACAGCTTTCTGGAAGATGCTGTGGAGATACTCTCGGCTTCCAAGCCTAGTGTAGCACTTTGTCTTAACCTTTTTATCAAGGCTCTTGGTAAGAGAAATATCTAAGACAAGTGCAAAAGGCATGGAGTTGGAATGGCTACCAAATCAATGCAAAAGAAATGTGGAAAGACAAGAAAAATACTTGGGACAAGTACAAAAGATCCAGGGAAACCCAGCTTACAAAACCTGGGTTTTCATCCAGGCTCAAAATAAGAAACCAAACAAAAATGGCAGCAAGACAGAAGTCTGGGATGACTTGCAGCACAAATGGGATGGAACAGATTTTATCTACTCAAGGAAGCCTCCTAGAGGAGGATGTGCTCTGTCTGGACAATAGGGAGGGCCTGCCTGTATATCCTCCCTCCCCATGTGTATCCTCAGCCTGTGAATACAGCTTCTCAGGGTCCTCATGTTGCAGGTGGGAGGCCACAGGAGCCCAAATGCCCTCATGCTTGACTCCCCTCCAGAAACAGGAGGGCTGGCCTGTATTATTAAATTGTAGAAGTGAGGCGGGTCGGGGGATGGGGTGATTCGGTGATGGGCACCGGGGGGGCACTTGATACGATGAGCACTGGGTGTTATGCTAGGTGTTGGCAAATCGAACTTCAATAAAAACATACTTAAAAATGTAGAAGCAAGCTCAACTCCAGTCTCACTCCCCATCTCTAACTTATTCAATTGTTCCCTATTGTCGATATCCCAGTGTCTAAGTTCCCTACTGGGAAATCCTCAGGTATCTCCATTCCTACCCCACTTCTCATTATTCCATCCTCTATTTGCCAGCAAAAATGGGTTGCTTTCACTGTTCAGCTTTTCCTCAGTGACCTTGAGGTTTCCAGTCTCTAGGCATTCCATCCTGGGTGATGCCCACTCAAATGGAGTGCCCTTCTCCCATGATACTTCAGTAATCAAGCTTTAACTGCTGATTCCCAGATGCCACTAAGTCAGAGCCACTAGGGACGAATCCTGTAAAACTATATAAATTGATAGGTTTCAAGTCTCCCCAGGTGACTAATAATCAGACCAGTCATCATTTTCTGTAATCATACTACCTGAGGTTTAGGTCAAACCTGGCCCATGGTGAGCATTGGATAAGTTGTGGTTATGGTAACATTATCCCACTGGGAATGAGGTATCCCTTTGTAGAAGAGGCAGGAAAGTAAAAACGGATCAAGTGACACACCTAAGGCTACACCTCAGTTAAGGCTGCAACTTGAATCTAGAGCTGCCTAACTGCAAGATCTGTTCCTCCTAAAACCTCACTGCTGATCCAGAGGGAGATAGCCCGCTCTCCTCAGAAGGCTCACAGCATCGCCCCGTTCTGCTTTGTCTGATGGGTTTGTGTACCTGTTCTTGTATCCCTCCCCTGGCTCCTGACAAGTGACAACTTCCCTTGCCCCACCTCTGTCCTGTCCCCCCAACCCCCAAGCATTTTGTCCACAGCTAGATACATCAGATATTCAATAAATGTTGAATCAAATCACTTAATCATATGGTTCTACTTTCGAGATTCTTCTGGAAAAGGGTGAAAGAAAACTCTCAATTTGGTACAGTAACTTTTCTCAAAGTTTTGAGTAAATATTCAAATGGCCATAATTCCATTGCAAGCAAGGCAATTACCAATATGCCACTTTTTCCTGTATAAACAAGCAACATAACAAAAGGATTCCAAGTTCAAGATAGGTATTCTAGAAAGGTGGAAAAAGGCAAGTAGCTTAATCTTGCTGAAGTCTTATGATTTTCTAGATGGAGGAATTTAAACTATCTCAGAGCATAAGTGAAAAGGAAAAAACCCTTAGAAAGCATCTTGTGAGGGGAGAATGGATGATTCTATATGTAGGCAACGATAAAGAAAAAGAAGATCCTAAGGATGGACAAGAAGTTGGCAATGCCAGCATTACAGGCTCTTTAGGTTCCTAATAGTGTCTAACAGCACGGATCAGATGTCATTATCTGGATCCTAAACTCTGGTCAGCCTTATTGCTGTGAACCTAGATAAATTTTCATACTTCTCTAAACGGGAGTTTCTTCATCAGTAAAGTAACCATGATAAGAATTCTAGCAGTTATGGTGAAGACCCAACAAGAAGCTCAGGAGTGTGATATGAACCTAATGTCAATTAAGCTCATGGTGAAGCCCTAACCCCCTAAAATAGTGGTATTGGAGGTGGGGCCTTGGATAGGTGCCCTTACAGAGGCGATCAGCACTCCCTTGCTTTCCATCTGGTCAGGACACAGCGGGGAGGTGGCCATCTGCAAGCCAGGAAAAGGGCACTCCCCAGAATCCAGCCATGCTGGTGTCTTTCCCTGGGGCTCCCAGCCCCTAGAACCATGAAAAATAAACTCTTTAGGTCCCCTGGGCTGTGATATCTTATGGCAGCCAAAACTGAAAGCGAACAAAGTACTTAGCTCTGTGTCCTGGGGACACCTAGTAAACAATCGTAGTCCTAGTAAGACTACTTGTAGAAGTCCTAATGGTGGACTGCTTGCTATTTTCCTCTCCATGGAGTCCTATAGTTGGCTATAGTATCTGGCAAGTGTTCATGCAAGCTTTGTAGAAAAAAAAAATTTGAGGATGAGAAATGTATTCTTTGACACTTTTTTTTTCTCCTTTCACAAAACAGTTCTGTAAGGTAACTGTTTAAGCTCTACCTTCATAAGTCAAGACTTTTAATTTAATCTGGCATATAAAAAAATCATTAAAATGGTCTTGGGTGCTGTACTTTCAGTGCCCATCTGCTCTGTGCCCAGCATGTGGGGCTGGGAAGGATGTGTCCCCACAGCTCTGGGAAAAGGCTTTAATCTCCCAGATTATCCTTTTAAAAAAAAAGGTTCTTAAAAAAAAAAAAAGAACTTCAATGGAAATGACCCATTCTTCCTTGGGAGCAGCTCCTAAGGTCTGTCTGTGAATCGATGCAGCAGGGCCTATGGCCCTGCCCCTCCATCCAGGTCCCTGTGCATGGGGGACACCTACTGCCACCACCCAGTAAAAGTCGTGTGTGTGTGTGTGTGTGTGTGTGTGTGTGTGTGTGTAGGGGCCAAGTGAATGGATGAGCTGCTTTAGATGAAGTTAAGGGGGAAGAAGGGACAAGCTGGAAAAGAGGCATTTTGCTTTTTAAGTCCCCACCCGGTCTCCCTGGCTCAGCCTGGAGGCCACAGCCTGAGTCCACATGGACGCTTCAGTTTACACCTACTCTGGGTTCCCATGGGAGCAGTCCCTGAATTGGCTGAGTGACGCTCGTCTTCCAACAGTCCATGATGAACCCAAGCAAAAACAAGCATTCCCCTCCCTTAGGTCCCTGGAGAAGGACACAGAACCAAAGAGGAGCAGCTGCCTATAAGCACCCTCCCGACCTGTCTCTCTACTCTGGACTTTCTGTCCTGCTAGCTTTGCTCTATTCCAGGCCCTTCAGATATTGGAACCTTCTGCCTCTGGGCCTCCCCTAGTGCCTGGCCTGGGTTCATAGTTCTTAACTTGCCATGGCTGCTGGGTGGGAGTCACCCCTGGATTGCCACTCTAGTCCCCTAACTGGCCTTCCTGCCACCGGCTGGCTTGTTTAACAGACTTCTGTGGCTGCTGGGTCTTTGTTCAGATAATTCACTGGCTCCCAGTTGCCCTCCAAGTAGAAGCAGGTGTTACCAGTGACCCCTGGGGCCCTGCACGATATAGGACATCTCCTGCT
This sequence comes from Vulpes vulpes, assembly GCF_048418805.1. Lineage (NCBI taxonomy): Eukaryota > Metazoa > Chordata > Mammalia > Carnivora > Canidae > Vulpes > Vulpes vulpes. Next base: position 426,225 of record NW_027325674.1, read on the forward strand.
TTGCTTCTCTGTACAGCTGCTCTGGCTTCTCACTACTTTGTCTGACCATACGTGCTCCTGGATGTTGCCTTTGCACTAGTCTCTCCACCTGAACTCTTCCCTGGCTATCTGCATGACCAGCTCTCTCCAGGACTTTCCAATGGCTCCTTGAGAAGCAATATCAAAGCAAGAAAACTACTTGGGCTCCTTACCCTGCTGTACTTAATTTTACTTTTTCTCTTTCCCACCTCCTTTCCTTCTTAAGCTTAACTTGCCAACCTATAACACCTGGTGCTCATCACATTATGTACCCTCAATGTCTGTCACCCAGTGATCCCATCCCCCCACCCACCTTCCCTTCAGAAATCCTCCATTTCCTAGAGTCCAGAGTTTCTATTTGTCCCCTCTAACTTTTCCTCAGTTTCCTTTCCTTTCCTTATGGTCCTTTTCACTGTTACTTATATTCCACATGAGTGAGACCACATAAAGGTCTTTCTCCAATTGACTTATTTCACTTAGTATAAATATCCTCCAGTGTCATCCATGTCCCTGTAAATGGGAGATATTCGTCCTCTTGGATGATGCAGTAATATTCCATTTTGTGTGTATACATATAGATATATACACATATATACCACATCTTTATCCATTCATCTGGACCCTCCATACCTTTCTCCAGAGTGGCTGTACCAGCTTGCATTCCCACCAACAGTGCAAGAGGGTTCCCCTTTCCTGCATCTTTGCCAACATCTGTTTCCTGCTTTATTAATCTGCATCCACATCTGTCATTTCCTTAGTGGTTAATTTTAACCATTCTGGCTGGTGTGAGGTGGTATCTCATTGTGGTTTTGACTTGCATTACCCTGGTGACCAGTGCTCTAGAGCATTTTTTTCATGTCTGTTGGCCATGTATAGGTCGTCTTTGGAGAAATGTCTGTTTGTCTTCCAATTTCTTGAGTAGATTCTTTGGGGTATGGAGTTTGAGAAGTTCCTTTTATTTATGAGCATTTTATAGGCTGAGTGTCCAAAGGCTAGATTAGCATGAGTGAAGTATGTGGGGAGCCTCCAGGTGGAGGAGCTCTCCATCTCGGTAGCTCCTCTGCTTCTCACTAGGTCTTGCTGGGGTCTTCCCCCCGCTCTGGCCTGGCCAGTCTCTATCCTCTCTCACTAGGCCTTTCCCACTCCCAGCCCTCTCATCTGCCTGGGCGAGGTCGTCCTTTGAGCACTCAAAGCACTTTTCAAGCCCCTAAGAGCTATGAGCAGACTCTGCTGTATCAGTTATTCCCATATCTCCTACTTTAACAGGAAGTAGGACTTGTAGAAAGTTTCTCAACAAACCTCAAAGCAGCTAAAAGGACAACCACATTGTAAGTGCTCAGCAGGTGTCTTCAGATGGACAAGGGAAGAGTTCAGACCTTCAGGCCAGCCTGGATTTGAATCCGAGAGAAGCACTTAACTGTATTAACCTAGAAAAGCTTGAGCCTCAGTTTCCCTGTCTTATAATGGGGATAATGTGATCCCTTACATGAATTGTTAGGATTGACCAAACCTATGAATGCAGGGAGGTGTGGGGGACAGAGTGCCTGGTGCATTAAAATCCTAGTGGTCAGAGGGAAAGAAGAGGGGGTTTGAAGAAATGAGGCTTATGTTACTCAATGTGGACTATTAGAAGCAGGAAGGGAATGGTTTTAGTGATCCATTGTTAGCTTTGACCTAAGAGTGGCAGGAAGGACATTTCATTCCCCCTTTCCCTCTACTTCTAAACACTTAAGACGCTGGGCAGATAATAGGTATTTCAAATCTAACCACTCTCCCAAACCCAAGACCTAGGTGCCATTATTTGCATCTCCCATAAGGGGGTACAAAGAATCTGGCTACACGGAGCCATAGCTTGCATGAAGCTTGCATCGAAGCTCCCATATAGGCGTCTGGAATCAAGCTGATACTTCTAACACTCAGCCGGATACCTTCTTCTGCTGTGTACTGGCTCGGAAAGAAAGTTCAAATGTATTTGCCTGACTTGATCTTCAAAAATTACCTTGCATTTGACCGATTTAAATGAAAGCCATGTTTGCATTGTTGGGGGAGCACAGCTGCAAGTATAGATGGAGAATCCCACCTGGTTGAACCCATTCCAGTAACATGACAGCTGTGGGACCTGTATAGGTTACTTTTCTCTGAGGCTTCAGATCTCAGATATAAAGTGAGACAATAACACACCCTGAATGGTTTCAAGGATCCTACTAAAAATCTTAATATAAATGGGTTAATATCATAAGTCATAATGCCTAAAGCAAGACACTAAATTTTAAGTCAAACTCCTGATTCTTGGCCATTAAATTCAAGAGATTTTAATATTTGCGGTAGGTCAGTTCTAGTTTACTCTTTTAAGGTGTGCCAAGCCACTGGCTGCTCACACAGCCCTGAACTGCCTCCTGAGAAACATGATTGACAGCAGGGCTTTAAAGGTTAAATACAGTTTCAGATCTTGCATAGTGATCCAGTAGTAGGACTGGAATTAGAACCAGATGGCATTTTTCTCCATAACCCAGAATAACTGAATTAATGTTGTACAGTAATAAATGAAGCTTTGTTTCCTCCTCTCCATGAGGAATGAGTTCTGTTGCTCAAGACAGTGTAGGAAGAATTTGCAGGAGCAAACTTCCTGTAAGCATCAAGAGACACCTGGTGCCAGATGACACAGCCAGCCCCACTTATGCTCAACCACCTGATGAAGCCACCAGGGCCTTTTGCCCATGATGGAGTGTTTCAGGATGGGTATAGGACAAGAGCGGCAGGCTGCCTCTACTCCTCCAGAATCTTAATGCAGACTACTGCACAGAGCTTCCATTAAGAGGATGGTTCATTTTTCTGAGTTTGCCAAACGCAAGATCGGAGGTCTTATATATATATATTTTTTCTTCCTGCCTAGAAGTTGCTGATGCCAGCTTCACAATTCAATCCAATATAGATTCTTAGGGCGACTATCTTGTCAAAGGTCAAGTATTCTGCTCAGTGACCTGTTGCTAATGGGTATACCTAGACCTTGAACACGGAGCCTCTCATTTTCAACCCTAAGTACATTCTACTGCTCATGATCTTCATAAGCTCACTGCAGTTGTGCTTTCCTGAGTGGCTGTGTGGGAGTCGGTTTTCTCATGGTGGGACCACTAATCCTATATAACCATAGTCCTATGTCAAATTCTCGTGTGACAGGTGCCATGGTTTTGAACAGAACTAGGACTCTTGAGGATAAGAACAATATATACTTAAATGGCTTCTAATGCATGATCCACCTGTGTATCCGGCTTTTTGGAGGGGATTTTGGCAAGTGACATTTTGCAATAAACTTCCCTTGGAAAAACAATTCTTTTAACTATGAAGTTAAAATACAGTACATATGTTCTGCAGTGAAGTGGTAGCCTCCAGGGCTTTTATAACTGTAGGCAGCTTTCATGGAAAGCAACATTCCAGCATTCTGTGGGTAATAGGTTCAGGATCCCTCCTCATATTCATGTCATCTGTATGAATTATGTCTTAGCCCCCTACTGATCATTCAGAATGGCTTATAATTGAAAGATGGAGATCCTACCATACTCACATGTACATAATCACCTCTAATCCAGCCTTTAGCCATGCTTGACCTTTCTAATACTTGTATGAATGAGTCAATATCTAAGAATCCCATCAATGTCAGATTCCAGAAAGAGGTTCTAAACAACATAGCCATAGTTCAGGTCTCAGGCTGGGTACCAGGCAGGTTCAGGCTTAAGAATTAGAACCTAAAAGTTCCTCCCCACTCTTTTAATATAGGATAACTGTTATCTTCATAGGCATTTAGAAAGGTACCTCCTCTGAGGATTTAGCCAAAAATGCTGACCATCTGGGTGGATGAATTAGGGAAAAAATCCAATGTTGGTGTGGAGAGGGATCAGAGAATCACAATTCTAAGAGATAGGACAGTCACACAAACATGCCCTGGCTCTCCTCTAGTAGGCACTGTGAAAACGACTGTTCCACGACTCCCAGGAGTTGGGGAATGCCATTTTTATCCATGGGGTCTATGGTGAACATGACTAGAGTTAATATCCCAGATGTGCCCTAATGTTTAGACAAAGTCACTAAGATATCTGGAATTATAGCCCATCTGTTCAGCATGGACAGTAACATTGTTTCTTGCATACCCAGCATATGAAATGCGGTCACCTATGTGAAGATGCTCTTGGTGCCCTATACTATTCAGTTCAGGTCTAACTTCTCCAGACATACCTCGAGAGGTCCAATTCATGCTGACAGTGACCAGTGCCAAGTGCTGGCCCTAAGGTACCTTCATGTCTGCTTCAGGGCCTTTCCCAGGCTATAGGGAAGCAGGCCAGCAAGCAGACACATCCTGGGGTGTTTAAAGATTTAGGGTTCCCAAGGCAGTACTAGACAATGCTATACAGGAGACTCTAGGTAAATTCCCAGCCTGTTGGCTTTCTGAAATAAGATTCTGGAAGGCCTTCTGTAGCTCTCCAAATGGTCACAGCAGAATTTTGCCCCTACTGCCTATGGCAATGGTATTGGTGCTACGAACTGGCAAATATGTCTCCCTTCCTCACTGTTCCTGCTTCCTAAGACCACTTCCTAAGTCAACCACTGTACCAGAGCATTTTCCCCAGGTTCTGCTTTGGTGAGGACCTAAACTAAACATACCTGACTTTGGGAGTCCGCTCCCACTTGTAAAGATATTGGAACTCATCACCCCATTCTTCACAAAAAAAACCTGGATAGACTAAAAGCCCATTCTCTGTAAACCTAGTGACTTGTTTTAGGCGCATCAGATTTCAGGTGGCAGCTGTCCTGCAGAGATAGGCAAATCCAGACCATGCCAACCAAGATATGCTTAAAGCAGAAGCTGCTGGGGACCTGAGGTGGTACAGAGATGTAAGTGGTAATCTAGATGAATTTCTAGGAGCCAACTGCAGACTAGCATGAGAAGGAGAAATTTCTAGGGGCTCTACTTTGGGGGGGATTTTTCCCTGTGGGTTCTCTGTGAAAATCCAAGAAAGATTCCCCTTCCACCCTTCCAGTTCTGGCAGGGGCTGGGGAAGAGTTGTCATTATGAAATAAGCCCAGGGCATTCTAATAGCAAAGGACCCGTCTCCAGAGGGAAAAACTTTATGAGCATGTTCCAAACTTTCCTCTATTCTTGCCCCCTCTAGCTATCCTGTCCCTCAGGATAAGAAACATGTGGAGGTCACAGCTCATCAAGGGACTGAATGGTCCCTTGACCTCCCACATCTCAGGTTTACACTTGTGACAAAGGGATTGGAAATGCTTTCAGACTTGCTTGTATAAATATTTTCTGGATACTGATGCTGTAAATGACATCAGACAACCTGGTAAGGGGAAGATTCTGAACCCCTGTTTTCTCCACTGTAAAAACAAAACAATTTCTAACATGCTTTACTCATGAGTTCAGTAAGACGATGAAACCAGATATGAAAGTAGAACTCTAAAAGCTAAACAGATCTATGCAAATATTAGAGGGAAATACTCTCCTTAATCCCAGAGAGAAGGGGGCTCATGGAGTCTCTTCACCAGGATCACCTGGCCAGCTAGGATGCATGTTTTAGAACTTCTTTCCTCTGTCCATACCCCTGATCTTTCCAGGCACCCTCCCTCTACCTCTAGGTAGAGGGTCTACCTAGATCTCCCCATCTTCCCCACAGAAGCCTGATATCAAATTCATCACCCTCACTTTTCAGCACCTTGGGATCCAGGGACTGTCTACCTCAGGGGTCGGACCCTAGGGGTGGGGGGAAAGCCATGTGGAGATGCTCTAGTTTCCTTCAGTTCACTGTAAATATTCATCGTTAAAAGCTCAGAGAAATCACTTCGTTAGTAGTATGCAATGACCCTGTGCTAGAATATTTTATCTGCTTGGAAGAAGATACAAAGTAGGTTGTCTGAGTAGTGACTTGGGCAGATGTGAAGGTCTTCCATGTGATGCTGCTGATCAAAGGAGCACTAAAACGTATTGGGAAGACAGATCTGGGGTCTGATCCAGCCCAGTCATTGGAAAAGCTAGCACTAGCCGTTCAGCTTCAAGTGCAGGTCCCAGAGTCACGAACTCCCACCTGCTCCCCTGTAGAATGCAGTACTTATTTCTTATGGTTGAATTCAAACCACAGAAAAATAACCTGACAGTAGGCGCTAGGAAATAATTTATTTCACATCTCACAATACTATCTTGGGGAGAGGACCACATTCACAATGAGCCAAGGAATAGCATGCCTCTAAAACCCTGACCGGAGCATGTTTCCTAGCTGTCCTCTCTAAGCCAGGGCTTCTCAGGGTTTTACATGCATACAAATCACCTGTGGAGCTAGGTAGAGACGGATTCTGCTTCAACAGGTCGAGCTGGATCCTGAGATTCTACATTTCTAACAAATTCACATGTGATGCCAGTGCTCCTGGTCCATGGACCATACTCTGAATAGTGAGGGCATTTTAACAAGATATCCGCATGATTTGCATGTACAGCAAAGTCTGAGAAGCTGTATAGTACAGCTGAAGCTGTAGGCATTAAAAAACTTTTAGGAATATCCTGAGAGCTATGGCATGATAAGCTGTGGGCTAGCTTCTGGGAATAAGTCATTTTCTCAGGGGAGAGCTGATGCCATTATGTGCATAGAAACATTGGTAGTTCCCCAGGGTAGCAGACAAAGGATTATAATATAGCTGATCTCGAATATTTCCACATATGTGTTACTTAATCCTCACATTAACTCTGAGGCAGGGACTATTATAATTGCCAACTTCTAGATGAGGCTAATGGTTATGTTCTCAGATTCTACAGCTAAGTTTAAATAAACTTATTGTGTTCAAAGTTCACAGGTTTAGGCTGTCCTGAATCCCCTGGTTCAGCACTCTGACAATGATGAGAAGCAGAGGGGGGTCTCCATCGTGCAGGATGGCCAATGACCTTGTGCTAGCATCCATGCTGGGCATTTCTGGGTCCTCTCTCCCCTGCACTTGAAGCTGAATGGCTAAGCCTCGCTGCTCCTGCTGTCACAGGCCCAATCCCCTTTCTCCTTCCTTTCCTGTTCTGCTAGACTTGGCTGACACCTGAGCATCAGAGGCTGGAAGGAAAATGCAGGCTACCCTATTCTATCCCTGCCTGGGGCTGTGAGGTGTCTGAACTGAAAACTATGACATGCCCCTCAGCACCATGGACAGGATCTCCAGCACGATTATTCCCTTCGCATTTTGCCCCCCACCCCACAAGGCTATTTGAGGGCATATAAGCAACCAAACTTATTTTCTCCTAAACCCTTTAATTATTGTAAAAATAGAAGGCCTTCAACCACAGTTATCCAACTTGATAACCATGAATAATGCACATTAATGCACAGGCTAAGAATAGGAGATGGGGCTGCTGACTAAGTCAGCCATGAGTAACCAGAATCCAGGGGTTAAACTATGTGTGTGGGGACTTCTAAGAGCTATTTATCCAAATACACACCTCACCTACTCTTTCGATGTAGATACCATATAAAACATCAAATAGGTTGTTTAAAAATCCCTGGACCTGCAGCATCCCTTTGAACGCTGGGCTCCACCCTTCAGAAATTTCAATCTGTTTGAACAAATCCTCCAGGTGATTCTGATCTAAGAATCAGTTTTATTTCAACAAAAGGCTTTAAATATCAGTAATTTTACCAGACCTTGAAATGTCTCAGGATAATGGAAGGAAATAGTATTGGCCAATAGTACTCAACTGGGGTTGAGTGGGGCAGGGGATGGGGTGGTGGTTGGGGGGGTGTGGTTCTAGAGTCAGTCCCACTCAAGTCACCTGTTAGTTGTGGTCTTGGGCAAGTTGCGTCTTTAAAGAGTTGAGGGTTTGGCAGAGGGTCTGCTAATGCTCAGACAAGGATGTCACATAGTAATAGCTCAATGAACAATTATAATTCTCTCCATCTGATGTCCCCTTTTAAGCAAGAAAATCACTATCCTGTGCTACATGAAATCAAAGCATTAGCTAACCAGTTCCTCGTGGCCCACAAATCTTTGTCCTGCTATTGTTAATGCCCCCACTGTACGCACTCAGAATAAGTGAAATGGAATGTATGCCAGGTGTCCATTCCACACCACTTATTTTACTTGTATTGTTACTCCAGGGAAATGGAAATCCTCTTCCAGAGAATCGAACCCACTCACACCTATGCACTGCTGGGGGACAGTCTTTGAGGATAATAGCTACCTGAGTCCCTCTCTTCTCACAGCCCACTCACATACAATGGGTCAGTTGATAGCTTCTACTTCTAGATCCAAAACTTCCTTGAATCTCAGATCTCCAATGGAAACTCACTTGAACCAACATCTGGATCTTTCTGTTTTTCAAAATCCCTTCAATCATGTGCTGCTCCCACTGTACGAGGAATCCCACGACTCTTTGGGATCTGACACACATCATGATATGCACCTAGCAAAGTAAGACCCAGGGCCTCCCTGTGGACGCTTTGTGGGTGTGCTGTTTGGAGGAGGAACAGCCTAGGGGTTGGCCCATGATTTCTGGTCTAATCAGAAGTTGAGTTGGCTGGAGACATCACCATCAGCTGCTGCCTCTGCCCTATGAGCCACAGACCAGCAGGGTGGCCTTTCTGAAATCCAATTCTTTTGTTTAAAGACTCCTCCACAAGAGGGCAGCCCCAGTGGCTCCGCGGGGGATGTGAGGCAATGTCTGGAGCTACTTTTGGTTTCTGTTACTGGGTAGAGGCCAGGGGTTTTGGTAAACATCCTACAATGCACAGGACAGTTTCCCTACAACAAAGATGTATCCAGCCAAAACTATCAGTGCCCAAATTGAGAAATCCTGAGCTAAATCCTGAACTCAAATGTCCTCTCTTCCAAGAAGCATTCTGGGCTTGTACCTTCTTCCCCAAGGGGCTTGCGTGCTCTTGCTCTGGGCTTCCATAGAGTAACCCAGAAGGCCATCAGAGCACTTACAACCTTTAAATTCATTAAATTACAGTAGCTGGTCACTATCTTCTAGATCAAGAAGTCCTCCCAGGAAAGAACCAACATTGGGTCTTTTTTTTTTTTTTCCTTTTCAACCTCAGATGCAGAGTGTTCATCATATCAACTAATAGATGCTGTGTAGACCAAAGAAGTTAATTTCTAACAGAGGTTTGACACAGTAGGTAATATTTGCCCACTCAATGATACATCTGGAAATTATAACATACTTCAGTCCTGTTATAATCTCTTATGGTTAAAAAAAAAAATTTTAAGGGCACTGGGTGCCGTAGAAAATACAGGGCTCTCACCCACTGTGAGGAGTGGACTTCTGTCAAGGCTAAGCCGGGGGGTTGCCAGTACTCCTTGGTCACTATGCCAATGGCTGAATGGGGCCACTTGACCTTTGCTATGGACTTTGAGGCAGACAATCTTTGGGAACGATCCTTCTTTGCCTCTGATCTGAAGGCACTGAAGCAACACTTCAGTATTGGACAAGAAGTTTTTGGGACTTCAGGGAACCTGGATTTGGAACAAGTAGACCTAGACCCAGACTTGTCGGAGTAGTGGCACCACGAATCCTCAAGGGACAATATGAACCTACATCTTGCACAACCACCCTAATATGAGCTTTGGGTTTTCTTTCCTCGTTACATAAGTAGTCCCCCCTTAAATATGTGCTGAGCCTTGGCACCTGCTGTACAATACTCAAGCACCACCCCTAATACCATGGACATCCAGCATTTTGTTGGAACACTTGGAAAAGAAGCACCCTCTGGGACACAGAACAGCCCTGACTGTTGTTTTACCATACCCATCCCCTGTCAGGTTTATGGCCCCAGTGAAAACTGGAAAAAAACATAAAAGACAAACTTAAGGGTGTGCAATCCAAAATTCAGGCTGCGGCTGAGTCAGCTAACTCAATAAAATTCAGCTGAATTTCTTTTATTTGCTTACTGAACTTTTTCCAGTGTCACAAGCATGAAATTGGAGCATAAAATCCATATGAGGTTTTATTCATTGCCATATGCATTTTAGTGAAGATGCTGAAGAGGTGGCTTCTAGGTAATGCTGTTCCCAACCAAATCTGAGTTCTTGATCATTGACAGAAACATAGCTTTGTGGGACAGGTTATCTGCTTGTCCCCCCACATCTTCCCTATAAGTCTCTGGATGAACTCCAGAGTCTATTCAGGCACTCTTACACCCCTCCATAGATGTCCCTAGACCTGAGACTCAGCTGTGCAAACCTCAGGCCTGTTACTCCCCATTCTCAAATGTCAGTCTTGTCAAGGAAAAAATAGGATTTCATAAGCTTTCCAGCTGCTTATTTCAATGATTGTCCACTACATGTTACGGCCCACTGACTAGCTATGTGACAGCCGGCCATCCCTGTACCTAATTCTTAACATCTGCACTTGCCAAACATTAATGTTTTCCTCCTCTCAAGGATAGGGATCTCATAATTTAGAAGTTTAAAGTATTCACATTCCTTATAGTTGATTAGCACAGAGTAAGGATCTAATACATACTAGTCATAGATGAAATTAGCAAGAGAAGTGTTGGTAACAGAAAACTAAAATCGGAAATACAATTCCGTGGGGGCATGAGATTCCACAGTGATGAATTTGCTTGGCACACCGCAACTCTGAGAGAGGCGATTCAACAGAGAAGCCAACTCTGAGATGTCCACACAAAGCTCCCCACCTGGAAGAGAGTTTGCCATTCTGAAGTCACATCACATTTTGTCCTCACTCTTGCACAACTGGGAATAAACTGTATCTTTGTTGTTCATCATGTATTAGGATTAAGATCTTCACATAAAAATACGTGTACACCTTCGTGTAGAAGTACGATCATTTTCTTGTTAGCATAAGATACTAACCTCCCAAATCATTGTCCTGATGCATTAGTTTTTTCAATGTGTATATCCTTAGATGCAAGCAGGTACAGCTTTACAGTCTGCTCTTCTATTTGTACCTAATTGTGTATATTCCTCCACTTCTAGTATCCTCCTAACTCTACTTTTATGCGGCTGCATAATCTGCCTGACAAATAGAATTCTACTTACCGTTAGATTACTTCTAGCCTTTCATCTTCTTTATAAAGTCCTGTTAGATGACTTTTTTTCTGGATATGAACTTAAGAACTGTTATTTGCCTAGAATGACTTCTTAGGAGTGTGATAGTGGGTCAGAGAGGGTATGGCATACTTCTTTCTACTTCCTAACCATTCTTCTCGAGGTGCAGTAGACTTACAAGCATTCTGGTTAACCCCTAGGCTACTTTGCTCGCAGGACTTTACTGCCCCCTCCCTCCCTGGTGTGCCCTATGGCTTGGGTCTGGTTATTAGAACCATCACTCCTTTCCTATCTGTGAAGCAAGTATGGGATTATAACTTCCATGCAACTATCTTGAAATAAGTTATTTTCTTGCCTTGCTCCTTCTCTTCTTGGGTTTATGAGCTCCTGGAGGGTAGGACAAAGTTTTAGAGACCTGTGAACCTACCACTCTTCAGCACTCAAGTGGCATCTCTCAAGAGAATAGACCCTTCACTTTGGGCAGGGGTGGGGGTGGGGGGCTTTAGCCAATTTCATCTAGTAAAGAAAGGAAAATATTGAAGTTAATGTAACTAATTTTTTAATGTGAAGCTAGGTGCCAAAATCTATTGGATTTCCTCAGGCTACTTCTAACATGCATTATCTGCCCTCTTGAATCTCCAGATCTAATTCTGAAGAAACAGACTCCAATTGCTCAGGCAAATAAGTGCAAGTTATCCTGCAAGTTAGCCCAGATCTATTACATGAGCACATGTTTACATGACAGGAGTCCCCCCTTGTGCTGCTTAGCTCCTAGAGCTACAGATTCCCAAGGGAAGTAGGATAGCTTAGATGATGGTAGTCTCCAGAACATCCCTTCATCAGGAATACCTGCATGAAGGACCCTGGAGTGAATACTTGGGCCCCATGCCCCTAGAGGGTGCTGCATGCCCAGGAAGAGGCAGCCATGCTGTCCTCTCCAGGTTCCTCTACCAAGTCTGGCTGTGGTCCTGAGAGCAGAGGGTCTCTCAGGATTCACTGGAATAGAACTCAATGGAAATAGCACAATTTAGAAAATGCAACCAAACCAGCCCACGCCTTTTTTTCTACTCCTAGATTCCCTATCCCAGTGGAATCCAGCCTCCACATCTAAACCAGAATGACTCTGCTGCCCCCACAAGGCAGCCTTGCATCAACATCCACCTGTGCTTGTTTGCTTATATTTCTGAGGATCCAGAGACTAAACATCTGGAAAGGGCCTACAGAAGGTCCTTGCATCCCATGTCCCCTTTCCCTGCCTCTCCAATGGAGCAGTCAACTCAAGGCAGAGCTGTTGACTAGATCTTAACTCATCATTTATCCTAAGAGAATAATATGAACAAGAGATAACATTTATCCTCCCAACAACCATGCAAGTAAGAACTATTATTACCCTTTTATTTTTAAGATCTATTTATTTTTAAAGGGCATGCATATGTATATGCCCAAGTGGGGCAGAGGGAGAGAATCTTCAAGAAGACTCCTCACTTAGCATGGAGCCCCACATGGGGGTTGGGGGGTGGCACTGATCCCACAACCCTGAGATCATGACCTAAGCGACCATCTCCTGATTTCAGCTCAACAGACTGAGCCACCCAAGAGCCCCTTATTACCCTCCTTTAAGAAGAAACAGACTTAAAACAGTTAATCTCAGTCAAAGTCAGAATGTGAAGACCAGTCTGTTTGGTGCCAGAGTCTGCCCCTTCCTACTGAGTCACTGAGCTGCCTTTTGGCCCTCTGACTACCCTGAGTTCAGTCTGATGTATGGAAGTCAAGATGTTCATTCGTTGGCTCGTTTATTTAGCAAATTATTTGCTTTATTGTGGTAACATGCTCTACAGAAACCTGCATAACTCTAGTGTATATACATTTTGAGCTTGGACTCATGCGAACACCTGTGATACTGTCATCACAACAAAGGTACAAAACCTACCCATCACCTCCAAAAATTTCCTTGTGCCCTTTTGTGGGTTTTTGTGTGTTTTGGCAAGAACACTTAATGTGAGATGGATCTTCTTAATGCATTTTTAAGTACACCATATACTGTATTGTGAAGAACAAGTACCATGTTGTACAACAGAGCTCTAAAGTTATTTTGCGTAACAAACTTCTTACCTGTCAACCATCCTCTTCCCCTCCCCCACCATTCCATTCTCCGGGTCCTCTGAGAATCCTTATCTCTGTGGCATCAGCTGTAATGTTTTTCACTTTTGATTACATTTATTTGAATCTCTTGGCTGAGCTTCAAGTTTGTCAATTTTATCTTAAACAGCTCTTATTTCCATCCTTTTTCTAGTATTTCATTTATTTATGCTCTAGTCTTATTCCTTCTGCTAACTTTGGGCTCACTTTGTTCTTGCTCTAGCTCCTTGAGGTACCATGTTGGGCCGTTTGAGATCTATCTTCTTAATCTAGGCCTTTATTGTTTTAGAACTTTCCCCATGTACTACTTTTATTAACAGCTACTGTATGCACTTCACTCTGAATAGACCTACAACATAATCTGGCATGAAGACGGACCCAAATGGTGGCAAATCTCACACCAGGGTTGTTCCAAGCACTCTACTCAAGACCCCAGAGGACAGAGGAACTCCCAAACATGGGTAGTGAGGCCCTCATCGGCAGACACCACTGAACTCGGGAGATGAGATTAGTTTCCAAAATGAGGGACTAGACTGAGGCATTGAACAGTAGCCTTGGAGCAAAGGAGGGAGAGCACCAAGGAGGTCCAATACCCTGGATCTGGGGGAGACAGAGGTTCTGAACCCTAGACCTGAGACGCAGCTGTGCGAACCTCAGGCCTGATACTCCCCATTCTCAAAAGTCTGTCTTCTCACTTGTAAAGAGAAAAATGAGATTTTATAAGCTTTCCAGCTGCTTATTTCAATAATAATCATCCATTGCATTTTATGGCTCACTGACTAGCTAGCTATGTGACAGCCGGCCCTCCCTGTACCTAATGCTTAACATTTACACTTTCCAAACTTAATGTTTTCCTCCTCCTGAGGATGAGGATCTCCTAATTTAGAGGTTTAAAGTATTTGCATACCTTGTAGTTGATTAGCACAGAGTGAGGATCTAATACATACTAGTCATAGATGAAATCAGCAAGAGAAATATTAGTAACAGAAAACTAAAATTGGAAATACAATTCCTTAGGGGCATGAGATTCCACAGTGATGAATTTGCTCGGCACATAGCAACTCTGATAGAGGCGATTCGGCGGAGAAGCTCCCTCCATGCACATGAGTCACCAGCCGCCTCTGCTGGCCTGTGATGCCCCAGCCTCCACTTCTCCAGAGGGGGAGAGGGTAGGCTGAGACTGATCCTCGGGACCACAGGGTGATTGGGCTGGGGGCGGAGTGATTGTTCATCTGACAAAATGAGGAGTTTGGACAAGATGATGCATAAAGGCCCTCCCAGGTGGGGAGATCTGAGATTTGGCAGAGGCCCAGCCAGAGGAAGTGACTCACCCCAAATCATACAGCTAAGCCTAGGCAAAGTTTGAATTTAAACATTGCTTAAAACAATGCCCAACTACAAGTGTCCGTGGGGACCAGGCTGGAAATCGGGGATTTCTGGACTGCAGTGTCTCCTGCAGTACTTGGAGCAGAATGTGCTCACATGCAGGGGGTGCAGGGTAGGGCCATGTCTGAGTGCCTGTGTTTTGAATGTGGTGACAAAGCAATGTCTGAAGCCCTCAGGAAGTTCCAGAAATGAAAGCGAAGAATGAGGGGGAGCAGGGACCTCTCTGTTCATCTAAAGGAGGCAAGATGGTTGTCTGTGCCCTGGCTAGTCAGACATGCACAGAAAAGATCTTGCAGAGCAGAAGCGCTGGTCCTCGTAGAACATAGAAGAGAGTCAGAGACCAATGCTTGTGCCAGAAGGTGCTGCTCTGAGCCTGGGAGTTCTCACCCCAAAGACTGCAGAATCACCCTCTGAGGCTGGGCCGTCCTCTCAGCATCCTTTGCCTGGGCCATACCTGTACATGTCCCGGCATTAAGAAAACTGGAATGGTATTATAATTCCTTAATAATAAAGCTCCCGATTCTGAGCACTGGTGATGTGCTTGGTGCTTTATGCTTCTGAGTTCTGTTGATTGGAAATGAGGATGAAAACTACCTTACACAATTTTTGTGAAATAAAAACACAAACTGCTTTTTTAAATCTAGGACCCAAGAGTTAGAAATCGACAGTCTTAAGAAAGGTCTGCCTGACTTTAAAAGTGTATTTTCTAGAGTCGCCTGGGTGACTCGGGTGGCTCAGGTCATGAGCTCCCCATCATGAGATCAAGCCCCAAGACAGGCTCCATGCTCAGTCCGTTTTAGATTCTCTCTCCCTCTGCCTTCCCCCTGCCCCCACTCTCTCAAAATAATCTTTTAAAAGTTTTTCTAAGATACCAGTTTCTCTCAAGCTTCTTATCCTTAAGTCCTGGTTTAATACATAATGTGCAAATATACATATTATCAAGTATAGTCGTGTGGACATATATTTTCTATAAGCACAAATGCGTGTTCACTGTGAAGTAAGGAGAAAATTCAAATATTGGCACCATCACCCTTGGATAAATAATGTTAAAATTTTTGTCTGTGTGTGTGTGTGTGTGTGCACGTGCACGCACACAGTCAATGCATATTTTCTCAATTTGCGTTGTAAAATGAATATATGGTCTGTATGTCGCATATGATCACCTATTTTACCAAATACAAATTTGAATACTTGTCATGCTAGTCTAGTATGTGGTCATACAGCAGCTTAGTTCACCCACTTCCCCCTCCTTTCTCCCCAGTGCGGGGCATTTTAAGTGTTTCCAGTTTGATTCACAAATTAAACTGTTAAAAAAAAAAAAACACTTGGGCAAATAACCTGAGATCAGCACACTAATATTTATCTTCCTGGACTTGTAATTCCACTTCTGTGGATACATTTAAAGGTTTTGGGAGTTCTTACAGCTATTGGTAAGTCTGCCTACAGGAAGGGAATGGGCTCGGCCCATCAACCTGCATCTCCCCACTGTGACAAGACAGCTTCTTGCCATAACTTAACAAAGCAGCACTTGGTGATGTGCTCCTATGTGATTAGCTAACGCGAGTGCCCCTATGGGCAGAGACACATGGCCCTGCAAGCTGTTGAAATCCTCTTGTGAACCTACAAGTCTCTGGATGCCAGGGAATTATTCAAGGTGGAGGCTCCCTGGTATGACTTCCTGCAGCCTAGCCCAGCAGGGAACTGGCTTTCCTAAAGAAGATGCTCCTTCTCCAGGCATTTGCTGTCCGGTTGGAGCCATTGCCCCAAAAGAAAGCAAACACTGTCGGATCAGTGCAATGGCGAGAAAGAAATAGCATTCATCATGTGCCTCTGCCCTTTGTAAACTCTCATGGATGATTGGGGCAGCTCTTTCCCTCCAGGAGGAGCTTCCTATGCCCTGAGATCAACAGTCATGAATGGTGTACTGAGTAGAAAAGGGGTGGCATTCAGCTCAGGAAAAACTGACAGGCACCTCGGTCAGGCCTCTTGGGGGTGGATGGTCACGGCAGAACCAGAAGAAAGAGGCGGAAAACACGTCCTCACGTACATCTATAAACTGTCATGTTAACCTCCTGTTTCCCAAACCCACCCCTACCACCAGGTGCTTCACTGTTTGCACTGTCCGTTGATAGGACCAGTCTCAGAATTTACGGTAACAGTGAAACTCCTTCAGTATTTTCCATTTTATGTGTGGGGAGGAGAACCCAAACTTTGTTACCCAAGATCCTTGAATCTTGGTGACCAACCATTTCCCCAGCTATATTTCTCATCCCTCTTGGGTATCCCCTTGAAGTGCTGCTTCCAGTCATTTGGACGATTCTGTTCCTGAGTTCATTCTATCCATGTTCCTCCACTTGTTTTATAATTTGACTCTGCCTACAACCTGACAGCTGTGGTTCTTTTGCTGGAGCTGCCAAACGACCTGCCTGTATCGGCCCCATTTCTGGAGTGTTTATCAGAAATGCCACCCCCTGTATCGATTTTTTGCATGAGGACTATGGAGTGGCTGGAAGCACAGAGCAGTGCAAACACCAGGAGCTAAGAGCTAAGGGAGGCTGAATGAGATGCTAAGATCTGTTTGAAGGTGCCAGGTACCTATGGTGGCACCCGGGATTTGGAAGGTGAAGGTGAAGTTCTTGAGTGAAGGGAAATGGAGGAGAAATAAGCCCACATTCTGTACCTGCTTTTCCTGCAGTCTATTGGCTGATTCATACCTCAGGGTAAGCATATGAGAATCCCACATAAAGGAACCGGCAGAGGACCGTTGCTAACAGGCTGAGAAACCAGCTGAATGAGAAATCTCACTTGTGGGGCAAAAGAGAGAAAAACAGTTTCAGGCTGTGGAGGCAGCCAGGAGCTGAGCCCACTTCTCTCTGCCCAGCTTCTCATGAGATCTTGGATATCAAGGCTCAGCTTTCTCTCAGAGCATAGGTGTTCTTCAAGGGAGAAGGGCAAGGATCTAACAGATTCATAAAAATACTGAAAAATGGGCTAACACTGGGCATAATCTCAAGGTGCAGAGAAGATAATGCTTGGGGTTCACCATCCATGAAGGAGAATGGGTCCTGGGAAAGCCACCAGGTTATCAGCTGAGACCCATGAGTCAGAATGACTCTCAAGCTTAAAAGAGTCTTACAAGCCTACAGAGCCCCTGGTTGTCCTCAGCCCCTGGTTGGCTTGGGCAACTTGACCCCACTCTGTCTACCTATTGGGAGGGTGATCTTCTGAGTCTCTTTGTTCCCCAGGCAATGTCGGACAGCTCTTTGAAACCTCACCAGATATGTCCAGAAACAGCATTAAAGGGGAACAGAAAGAGACCACAAGAGCAAGCTCCAAGGACTTAGTTATTGGAATCCTTAGACAAGGTCTCAAAAGGAGCTATAACAAGGATGATTCAGAAAATACACTGCACGGTGGAGAA
Source organism: Vulpes vulpes (assembly GCF_048418805.1). Taxonomy (NCBI): domain Eukaryota; kingdom Metazoa; phylum Chordata; class Mammalia; order Carnivora; family Canidae; genus Vulpes; species Vulpes vulpes. Next base: position 444,232 of record NW_027325674.1, read on the forward strand.
TTTCACCAGATAATGAATAGAAAAGAATAAACCTGAAATTTGGCAATTAAAGGAATTCCTTTAAGAATCAAAAGGGCATCCTGCCATTCGTAACAAGGTGGTTGAACAAGAAGCATATCCTGCTCTGTGAAATAAGCCAGTCACAGGATAGCACAGCATGACCCCACTTAGGGGCTGGAGGCTTGGCCCTGGGGGTTATTGCTCAGTTGAGTACAAAGTTTCATCTGTGCTAAATGAACAAGCTCCAGAAGCTCCTGGTACAGCACGGCATCTGCACCTCACAGTACTGTTCCACGTACTTCAAATTAAGAGGGTGGATTTCCGTTAAGTGTGCTTCCCACCAAAACCAAACCAAAGCATCCAACACCCTCCAAAATTTCCCTCGTGTCCCTTTTTTGTTTTTGTTTTTGTTTTTTTTAAGTATGTTACCTTGGTCGTCCTAATATCACTGGTGTTTGCATCTATCCAAACTTCTCAAATTGCACCCATTAAATGTGCAGTCCTGTGTACATCATACCTCTATGATGCTGTCGAAGAAAACCGAAAATAGAGGTGTTCAAAGGCACATTCAATGGAAAAATAAATGATCTGTAACACTCACTTCTCTCCAGGAAGCCATGAGGGAGAAGGGCAGAAGCTGAGATTTCCAACCAATTTTGGGCAGCAGCAGTAGTAGTAGTGGGTCAGGGTCAAGACCACGCTTCTGGTTACTGTGGCAAGGGGTCCCGTGTTAATATTTGTGCCTGAGTTGGCCACCCAAGCAAAACGACGGTCTGCAGTTTTCTTTCCTAACTCTGCTTTCCTTTTCTTTTTATATATATACATTTTAATTCCCTTGAATTTTTCTTATTGTTTGGCAGAGTTTAAATGTCATTATTTTATAGGAAACAGAGGAATGGGAGAAAGAACTGTACTCACAGTTCTGCATAAAATGAAAAATAATCTTAAAAATTTTTCATACAGGACATACTGTGCATTGGGAGAGTGGAGTGATTGGAGCATCACGGCTTTAGAGAGGCTGGCAGGGAGTCAGACTGCAAGCACCATCTCCGCCTCGCTGGGAGGCGCAGCCTAGTTCTGTAACCCTCCGGAGCTCACTGGCCCATCCTGATGTGGAGCTGAGGATGCATCCCCACCCCTCCAGCGCCACCTGAGAATGAACTGACATGAGCTGCATACAGCACCTAATGTACAAGTCAAAAGTGCAATGCCATCCCCATCATCATACTGTTGTACTTGTAATGGACTATCCTAATCCTTGTCGCCCCTCCGACGGGCAGGTGCTACAGAACTAGCCAAGCCAGGCCCGACCTCCCCAGGGCACATGAGGGGGCTGCCTGTCTTGAAAGAGTCCCTTGGCTTTATCTTCTGAGCGCTTCCTCTGCACCAAACGCCCTCCTTATGTTGCCTGTGTTTGACGTTTTCTTGTACCAAGAGGGTCTTTGATAGAGACCTTTGAGACACATTATTTCATAGTGAAGTATGCCCTGTGTAGGGGACGGGTCCATGAGCCATGACCTTGGGCTTGATGGGGCTGCTCTCATCACAGAGCTTGGGGGACACTCTGTGTTGAGAAATGGTGGGCAGTCAGCAGCTGGGGAAGGGTTGCAGCCCTGAGTCAGGTGCGTGGCACATCCCAGGTCTGTCACCCTCAGCGTGTGGTAACTTGATGAGTTTCTAGACTTCAGTCAGATGACACAAATTCCTGACTATATTGTGTCTGAACCTTAGTTAACAGCCAATAAATCGGTTTTAATACATGACGATGATCTTACACTTATCAATATCACTGTCCCTTTCACAGAAGGAAGTAGCTTCTAATACTAAAACTCGGCCCAAGGCCTTGTTCTTTCATGTTCTTATTTCACCAGATATTTCTGAGTGCCTTACCATGGAGTGGGAGTGGGCAGCAAGACAAATTCCCTGCTTACATGGAATTTATAGAACTTATTTTGAGAGGAAACCAGAAATAAGCACAGTAACGAACACATGGATAATTTCACGCGGGGATAAGAGCTGGCATCGTTCAGCAGGAACAGGGTTTTGAGATTGATCGGGTGAGGATGGTCAGGGAGGACTTGCCTGGGAGGGGTTGGGGGGGTAACTATGTGTAGAGTCCTGAACACCTTAGGAGCAGGTCAAGCCATGATGATCCATGGAAGGGAGTTCTCAGCAGGGAGAGATCTGAAGCTGCGGGTAGAGGGAGGCCTGGAGGCTGCAGGGCCCCTTCCCATCACTGATTCTCTGAAAAGGACTACAAGCATCCTTTCAAATGGTCTTTTTCTAGATTGTACCATTTTCCAATGGAACTCATTATATCATGGTAGGTAGTTCTGGGACCACAGAGACACAGAACAAGGTGGGCTGTGTTCTTCTCCATCCGGCTCTGGGTGTGGGCAGCAGGAGACCATCGCAGAGCAGGGCTCCCTTCTGGCGGCCTCAGCCCAGGCACAGGACAGCTCCCCCTGGCTCTAAGTTCCCCTTCCCACAGGAAGGGGGAGAAAAGACAGGAAAGGCTGCATCTCTAGTGCATCTGACCACAATTTAAACGGGGGGGAAAGCTGCATTCCCTGCGTACTGAGCGGGAAAAGAAGTGTAGACGTGAAAACCTTTGAATAAGCAATTAACTGGGTGGTAGCACAGGGCAGCGAAAAGAAAGATGAATTGCCCGGAATAAAGGCCGGGAAGGAAGATGAAAAGTGTTCCTGTGGTAAAGGAACTCTGATGCAAGCCACCACGAGATAAAGAAGCAATTGTTTGATATGAGAACAATGAGGTGGCAACTCTCCAGGCCACAAAGGCAGACACCTCTCGTGGCTTCCAGAGGGACAACAGGTGCTTTCACTGCTTGTTGATGAGTTTTAGCTACGCTGTGCCCAGTGCCTACTACGTGCTCCTCTACTCCTCCCTGGACAGCCTGTGCTGAAACCTCTTTCCTGACTTCCTGGCAGGATCGGTTGCTCTAGATGTTCAGTGGCTCGGGATAAGGTGCCCAGGGGCGTAACTTTATTTCTCTCCCTCTTGCTGGTTGGTGAGCTCTGGAGGAGGCGGGAGTGGGTTCAGGGCTTTTACTCATTTCTAAAAGTGTGTTTTCGTTCTTGTTGGATGGAGACATTCTTTTTAAAAGGAAATTGGGAAGATAAGCAGATAGAGATACAAGAAAGGAATCCAACTGACAGTCATCTACTAAGACCTATTAGCTCAGATTCCAGTAATCCGTAGGACAGAAGTCTCTTCTCTCCAGGAGCTCAATATCTAGAGAGAGCAACAGATACGTAAAGCTGCCATTTCAGTATAATGGGTTAAAGGCTTAGCTGGGGGTGTCCTGAATGTTATTGGGGGTGCATGGGTTATTTTTCTTGGCCAGTTGAAAAATCGGGGAGGAGAGGCTTCCTGGAGGAGGCAAGGTCTGATCTGATTTGAATCTAGAAGAATAGATAAAAGCTGATCAGGCAAAGGAGTGGGGTGGGGGGGCACCATGTAGCGGCAGGCATGTGTGCAAAGACCTGAGGGCCTGACTGAATCTGGTTCTTTCTGCCAATTTCAGGGAGGCAGGGGCTCCTGGTAAGTGAGGTATGAAAAGGGGTTGGCCAAATCACCTGGGATGGAAGCAGAGGGAAGAGGTGTCCGGGCCAGATCAGCTCAGGCTGTTGGCCATGATGGGTTCCCACTCCCCACAGGCCCTGGGGAGGAGCAGGAGACCTGATCAGAGTGACATTTTAAGATGTCATTCCACAAGCCAGGTTTGGAGTGAACAGGGCAGGATGAAGCAGAGAGACCATTAGGACACTGTTGAAATATCTCCTGGTGGAATTATGGTGGCTTCATCCTAGGCAAGGGCTAGAAATGAGAAGAGCCAGTAAAGGTAGAGCAATTCAAAGCAGGGATCCATGGTGCAGGGTTGACAGTAGAGAATCCGTGATGTGTGGGGCTAAATTTCAGACTTTCATCATGTCTACATTTGTATTTAAACTTCAAATGAAAAATTTAAAATGACTCGCATTGTGCAAGTTGTATGAAATATGTTAACAACTACAAGTCAAAGAATTAAGAACAATTCAAGTGGAATCTTCTGATCTATGTAACTTTTAGGGCCTGATCCAAGAATATATGGGGCTCTTTGTTTTAAAAAATATATATATATTGGGATGCCTGGGTGGCTCAGCAGTTGAGTGTCTGCCTTCGGCTCAGGGCATGATCCTGGAGTCTCAGGATCGAGTCCCACATCGGGCTCCCAGTGAGGAGCCTGCCTCCTATGTCTCTTCTATGTCCCTGCTTCTGTGTGTCTCTCTCATGAATGAATAAATAAAATCTTAAAAAATATATATTGGGGAAACAGTACTAGTAAATATTGAGGAGTCTCATGCTCTGAGTAGGTACTACCAGGAAATATTCTAAAACATGAAACTTTTCTCCTGAGGTCTCTGCACAGGCTATGGTGTTTTTCCTGGCTTTTTCATTTTTTTTTTTAACCTAGAACGACATTATTTGAGTGAATTTTACTGTTCATCTTTGTCGTCTTTGCAACGTGCGATGCTAGTTTTTCTTTTTTTTTCTTTTTTTTTCTTTTTTTTCTTTTTTAATTTTTTTTAATTAATTTTTATTGGTGTTCAATTTACCAACATACAGAAAAACACCCAGTGCTCATCCCGTCAAGTGTCCACCTCAGTGCCCGTCACCCATTCCGCTCCAACACCCGCCCTCCTCCCCCCTTCCACCACCCCTAGTTCGTTTCCCCGAGTTAGGAGTCTTTATGTTCTGTCTCCCTTCCTGATATTTCCCAACATTTCTTCTCCCTTCCTTTATATTCCCTTTCACTATTATTTATATTCCCCAAATGAATGAGAACATACACTGCTTGTCCTTCTCCGATTGACTTATTTCACTCAGCGTAATACCCTCCAGTTCCATCCACGTTGAAGCAAATGGTGGGTATTTGTCATTTCTAATGGCTGAGTAATATTCCATTGTATACATAGACCACATCTTCTTTATCCATCATCTTTCGATGGACACCGAGGCTCCTTCCACAGTTTGGCTATTGTGGCCATTGCTGATAGAAACATCGGGGTGCAGGTGTCCTGGCGTTTCATTGCATCTGAATCTTTGGGGTAAATCCCCAACAGTGCAATTGCTGGGTCGTAGGGCAGGTCTATTTTTAACTCTTTGAGGAACCTCCACACAGTTTTCCAGAGTGGCTGCACCAGTTCACATTCCCACCAACAGTGTAAGAGGGTTCCCTTTTCTCCGCATCCTCTCCAACATTTGTTGTTTCCTGCCTTGTTAATTTTCCCCATTCTCACTGGTGTGAGGTGGTATCTCATTGTGGTTTTGATTTGTATTTCCCTGATGGCAAGTGATGCAGAGCATTTTCTCATGTGCTTGTTGGCCATGTCCATGTCTTCCTCTGTGAGATTTCTCTTCATGTCTTTTGCCCATTTCATGATTGGGTTGTTTGTTTCTTTGGTGTTGAGTTTAATAAGTTCTTTATAGATTTTGGAAACTAGCCCTTTATCTGATACGTCATTTGCAAATATCTTCTCCCATTCTGTAGGTTGTCTTTTAGTTTTGTTGACTGTATCTTTTGCTGTGCAAAAGCTTCTTATCTTGATGAAGTCCCAATAGTTCATTTTTGCTTTTTTTGCATTTTTTTATTGTTACATATATATATTTTAATTTTAATACAGAGTCAGATTTTAGAAACTGTACCAAGGAGAGCCAAAAACACTTTACACATTCATGATTAGCTTTAGTATTTTTTACGGTACCTACTGAAAATGTTATTTACTAGTAAGGAATGCCAAGTGTGTCCATCACCATTTGAATAGCTTGTAGGGGATTTGTGATTTCTTCCATGTTATCTCTTCTCAAAACCCAATCTGGTTTAAGTCTTGAAACTATTCTGGTTCTTACAGGTGTTTCTGGAATAAAGGGAGTACTTATAGAAGAATTCATCTTTTGTTTATAAAGTGTTCTTTCAGTATTCATTTTATGTTTATGAGCTGTAAGCTTGTAGAGACTATAAATACAGTCAACAACTTTGGACTTACTTGGAACACTAGAGGCCCTATTCGTTGTCTTCAATAAAACAGCTAACAAACAGTAGGTTTTTGTAAAAATGCTTCCACACTTGTCTGCAACTTTGTCACCAGGTTTTTCTTGGTACATTTGCAAAAGGTCCAGCAGTGTATCTATGCAGTTTTCTGCATCAGAAACTGCTGCAGTAGTTTTCTCATACTTAGCGACATTAAGCACGACTTGTACAGCATATCTGATGACTTCCATACAAGGAATGCTACGATTACAACTTCGGATCAAAACAAATATTTTAGAAACTGCTCCACTCTGGGCCATGTTCTCGCAACAAAGAACATCTAGTTCTTTGTTGAATGTGAGAGCATCAACAATTATCATTCAGAGAAAATGGAGAGCTATACTTTCTGGAAGAATAGCTCGTGAACACTTCTTAATGATGAAAAGACATCAAGCTGCTTGTTTGATCCAAGCGAATTTGAATAGCTTGTAGGGGATTTGTGATTTCTTCACAAATCTAGTAACTACCTCTAGGTGCTTTAAGGCCTCAAGAATAGCAGAAAGGTGCTTCTAGGTCAAAAGATAATGAAGTGCAAGCGCAGTTCTTTTGTAAAGTTTGTTTTCTTCTCGAATCTCCCTGTTAACAAGTTGAAGACTTAGTCGTATAGCTTTAATTTTTGTACAATCATTTTTCTTCCTCCAAGAGTATCCTCTCCATAATGCCTGAATTCTACTGATTGCATTATTAAATTTTTCCTGTTTTTTACGGAGGAGGAAACGGCGTACTGCTTTCTGTATTACTGATGCAGCTCTATTCTGCTGGCTCATACATTCTGGAACTTCATGCTGACTTGTGAGGATGCTAGGGTATTTCTGAGCAAACCTCTTTTGCTGTAATCTTGTTCGAAACCACCTCTGGATACAGATGACTGCATTAACCTGCTTGTTAGTATTCTTCATAGACATGTGATGTTTATATGCTCTTTGAATTTTAAGAGCAGACAGGTGATAATATGCAGGTGCTGTGAAGTGAAGAAGTCTGATTTTGGTTCTTTGTTCTAAAATTCTTTTTCTTACTAACCAACCATGCACTAGTGCTTGTAGAACAACTGTAGATTTTTTAAATTCTACTTATTTTATCCTTTGACATTTTCCAGCCTTCCTGGCTCGTATATATCTCTGTATGGTCAAAGCAGCAGACTTCTGCCGGAGAAAGACCTGCCTTGCTTTGTATCTTCTAAAATTCGCTTGGATCAAACAAGCAGTTTGATATCTTTTCATCATTAAGAAGTGTTCACGAGCTATTCTTCCAGAAAGTATAGCTCTCCATTTTCTCTGAATGATAATTGTTGATGCTCTCACATTCAGAAACCGTGTTCTCTCCAGTTTGGTGTAGAAGCAACCTTGAATGATTTTAACAGCTTTTAATACAGCTAGATAGTCTTTACGTGCTTTCCAATACCTATACCAGGCTTGAATCTTGCAGGCAGCTTTCACTTGATGTAAATATTTCCTGGCTTTATAGCTCCTCCACACAGCCTGGATTTTTATGGTGCTATCTTTAATTTTCTGAAACCTCCGTTTCTGTATAAATCCTCTCGTTCTAGCTTGAATCATGATAATGCTGCTCCTAATTTGTAAATATACTTGTCTTTGATGTTTTGTAGACAAAAAGGCTCGGTGGTGATTTTGTAAGACGACTGCTGCCTTCCTGTACAATAAAAACTGCCTTCTTGTTTGCCACGTCCTGAAGTACTGCTGGAGGGTCACCGCAGCTCTTTTCTGCTGGACAAACCTTCTCCGACACACGGCCATCTGAAGGAAGTACTGAATGCGCAGGGCAGCACACTTCTGTGTTTCCAATTTCCCTGTGACCATCTCGCAGAAAGCTCTTTGAGTCCCTACCAGAGCCTCTCTCTGGGGGTACTCGGCCTCTTGTGAACAAGTGACCAGGGAAGCTCCACGCCACTTCTGAGTCCTAAGTGCTGAGCCGTGAACAGCTGCACACTGAGCTTCAGTTCTGCAAGAGCAGAAGGCAGACTGCTTAGCACTGGCTACCAGGTTTACCTCCGAGAGGGTTTTCAGTCTCTCTCTAACCTTCATGCCCCTAAAAGCAGCCTGAATAATTCGCACAGACTTCTGAACTGCCAAAAAATTTTCCCTTTCCACTTTTACTCGGATATAGGACCTAAAATAATTCTGTATTATAGCAACGGCGGTTTTCTTTGCTTGATAATCGAGTTTGGCTCTGTGCATTCGGTAGAATGACTGAATTCGTGTGGCAGCCGGGTGCCTATGCTGCATGTCCTCTTGCACCTTACAACTTCTATATGAAGACTGTGTACACACGACTGCCTGGGTGCGCACTGAAGTTAGTGCCTGTATCGTCTTTGGACAAAAATTACATTTGCTCTCAAGTGGAGATAATGCTTCCTTACTTTGGAGGCTTTAAAATGCTTCTGAATAATAGTGGCAGCCTGATGCTGTTCCTGAATCGGTTTCCTTAGGATCATGTCCCGGAAATCTGCTTCAGTACAGGCTGCTGCTGCATTCCTCAGTGCACTGTGTAGAAGAGCTTTCTTTTTATTTGCTCTATATTTTTCTTGTATTACTTTTGTAGCCCACTGGATCTCTTGGTAAAAAAGATACTGCCTATACATTCTGTATGTGCTTTGTATTATGATAGCAGCTCTGTGTTTTTCCCTTAAAAGCTGTCTTGCTTTCATTCCCTTATATGCAGCCTGAATGATCAAAGCAGAACGTCTCTGTCGAACAGAATTTTCTCTTTGCAATTTTGCAGCCCTGTATGTTCTGTAATGTTGCTGAATTAAAATGGAGGCATGTTTCCAGGTCTGAAATGTAACATATGTTCTGTGCATTCTGTAAGTGGCCTGGATGAGAACCGCAGCCCTGTGCATCTATTGCAGCTTCTTCTTTGCCACCAGCCTTGGGTAAGATGACTGGATTGTAATGACCGCTTTTTTTAATTTCAAGAATTGGTGCAAGTGATGCCTGGCACAAATGGTGGCCCGGGATTTTCTCTGAAAAAAAACAGTAGCTCTTTTGAGGGAAATGAACCTTTTCTTCACCACTAAAGATCTAAACGTGCTTTGAATAAGGGTCGCAGAGGAATGCATGTTTTTCAAATGTTCTCTTTGCCTTTGTGGATGTATCTTGCAAGAAGTTACTGTGGCCAAGTTCAAAAAGTGTGCTGCCTGTGTTCTCTTCTATGATTTTGATGGACTCTAGTCTCACATTTAGATCTCTCATCCATTTTGAGTTTATCTTTGTGTATGGTGAAAGAGAGTGGTCCAGTTTCATTCTTCTGCATGTGGATGTCCAATTTTCCCACCACCATTTATTGAAGAGACTGTCTTTCTTCCAGGGGATAGTCTTTCCTCCTTTATCGAATATTAGATGACCATATATTTCAGGGTCCACTTCTGGGTTCTCTATTCTGTTCCATTGATCTATGTGTCTGTTTTTGTGCCAGTACCACACTGTCTTGATGACCACAGCTTTGTAGTACAACCTGAAATCTGGCATTGTGATGCCCCCAGCTATGGTTTTCTTTTTTAAAATTCCCCTGGCTATTCGGGGTCTTTTCTGATTCCACACAAATCTTAAAATAATTTGTTCTAACTCGCTGAAGAAAGTCCATGGTATTTTGATAGGGATTGCATTAAACGTGTAAATTGCCCTGGGTAACATTGACATTTTTACAATATTAATTCTGCCAATCCATGAGCATGGAATATTTTTCCATCTCTTTGTGTCTTCCTCAATTTCTTTCAGAAGTGTTCTATAGTTTTTAGTGTACAGATCCTTTACCTCTTTGGTTAGGTTTATTCCTAGGTATCTTATGCTTTTGGGTGCAATTGTAAATGGGATTGACTCCTTAATTTCTCTTTCTTCAGTCTCATTGTTAGTGTATAGAAATGCCATTGATTTCTTTTTTTTTTAATTTTTTTTAATTTTATTTATTTATGATAGGCACACAGTGAGAGAGAGAAGCAGAGACACAGGCAGAGGGAGAAGCAGGCTCCATGCACCGGGAGCCCGACGTGGGATTCGATCCCGGGTCTCCAGGATCATGCCCCGGGCCAAAGGCAGGCGCCAAACCGCTGCGCCACCCAGGGATCCCTGATTTCTGGGCATTGATTTTGTATCCTGCCACGGTACCAAATTACTGTATGAGTTCTAGCAATCTTGGGGTGGAGGCTTTTGGGTTTTCTATATAGAGTATCATGTCATCAGTGAAGAGGGAGAATTTGACTTCTTCTTTGCCAATTTGAATGCCTTTAATGTCTTTTTGTTGTCTGATTGCTGAGGCGAGGACTTCCAGTACTCTGTTGAATAGCAGTGGTGAGAGTGGACATCCCTGTCCTGTTTCTGATCTTAGGGGAAAGGCTCCAAGTGCTTCCCCATTGAGAATGATATTTGCTGTGGGCTTTTCGTAGATGGCTTTTAAGGTGTCGAGGAAAGTTCCCTCTGTCCCGACATTCTGAAGGGTTTTGTTCAGGAATGGATGCTGTATTTTGTCAAATGCTTTCTCTGCATCTAATGAGAGTATCATATGGTTCTTGGTTTTTCTCTTGCTGATATGATGAATCACATTGATGGTTTTATGAGTGTTGAACCAGCCTTGTGTCCCGGGGATAAATCCTACTTGGTCATGGTGAATAATTTTCTTAATGTGTTGTTGGATCCTATTGGCTAGTATCTTGTTGAGAATTTTTGCATCCATGTTCATCAGGGATATTGGTCTGTAATTCTCTTTTTTGGTGGGGTCTTTGTCTGGTTTCGGAATTAAGGTGATGCTGGCCTCATAGAATGAATTTGGAAGTACTCCATCTCTTTCTATCTTTCCAAACAGCTTTAGTAGAATAGGTATGATTTCTTCTTTAAACGTTTGATAGAATTGCCCTGGGAAGCCATCTGGCCCTGGACTCTTGTGTCTTGGGAGGTTTTTGATGACTGCTTCAATTTCCTCTCTGGTTATTGGCCTTTTCAGGTTTCCTATTTCTTCCTGCTCCAGTTTTGGTAGTTTGTGGCTTTCCAGGAATGAGTCCATTTCTTCTAGATTTCCTAATTTATTGGCGTAGAGCTGTTCATAATATGTTTTTAAAATCGTTTGTATTTCCTTGGTGTTGGTAGTGATCTCTCTGTTCTCATTCATGATTTTAGTAATTTGAGTCTTCTCTCTCTTCTTTTTAATAAGGTTGGCTAATGGTTTATCTATCTTATTAATTCTTTAAAGGAACCAACTCCCGGTTCTGTTGATCTGTTCCACAGTTCTTTTCGTCTCGATTTCATTTAGTTCTGCTCGAATTTTAATTAACTGTCTTCTTCTGCTGGGGGTGGGGTCTATTTGTTGCTTTTTCTCTAGTTCCTTTATGTGTAAGGTGAGCTTTTGAATTTGAGTTCTTTCCAGTTTTTGAATGGATGCTTCTATTGCGATGTGTTTCCCCCTCAGTACTGCTTTTGCTGCATCCCAAAGATTTTGAATGGTTGTATCTTCATTCTCATTAGTTTCCATGAATCTTTTTAATTCTTCCTTAATTTCCTGGCTGACCTTTTCATCTTTTAGCAGGATGGTCCTTAACCTCCACGTGTTTGTGGTCCTTCCAAACTTCTTGTTGTGATTAAGTTCTAATTTCAAGGCATTATGGTCTGAGAATATACAGGGGACTATCCCGATCTTTTGGTATCGGTTCAGACCCGATTTGTGACCCAGGATGTGGTCTATTCTGGAGAAAGTTCCACATGCACTTGAGAAGAATATGTATTCAGTTGAGTTTGGATGTAAAGTTCTATAGATATCTGTGAAATCCATCTGGTCCAGTGTATCATTTAAAGCTCTTGTTTCTTTGGAGATGTTGTGCTTAGAAGACCTATCGAGGGTAGAAAGAGCTAGATTGAAGTCACCAAGTATAAGCGTATTATTATCAAGGTATTTCTTGAGTTTGGTTATTAATTGGTTTAAATATTTGGCAGCTCCCACATTCGGGGCGTATATATTGAGGATTGTTAAGTCCTCTTGTTGGATAGATCCTTTGAGTATGAGATAGTGTCCCTCTTCATCTCTCACTATAGTCTTCGGGGTAAATTTTAATTTATCTGATATAAGGATGGCTACCCCTGCTTTCTTTTGAGGACCATTTGAATGGTAAATGGTTCTCCAACCTTTTATTTTCAGGTTGTAGGTGTCCTTCTGTCTAAAATGAGTCTCTTGTAGACAGCAAATAGATGGGTCCTGCTTTTTTATCCAGTCTGAATATATATATATCCTATTTCTCCACAACTAGCTTTATTTTCGCAAGCTGGAGCCATCAGTTGGTGGAAAATTAAATTTTATGGTAATGAGGTAACTCTAGCCAGATTAAATAATTTAAACAGCTGAATGCAGTCTTTACCTGTATGCCTATGAATCAATGCTCAGAATTTTCAGGGTCTGGCCTTCCCCTCCTCCTCCTCAAGGTGCTGCCCGATTGGTATGTGAGCCGAGTGCAATGACAGGGACATGGACTCTTGGAATGCTCTGGCAGTCCCTGTTCTGGACTGTTCCGCAGCTGGAGGGCTGCAGGACTGCTGGGGCTCTCCCTCGGCATCCTGTCAGGGCTTGCTCCAGAAGCTGGAGCCTGGGGACACCTCACAGTGTCTTCTCAGTCTTCATAGGAAGGGTCAAATCAGCTTCCCTGCAGACTCAAGTGAGTCAACAGGTGTCTTTAATCCTCTTGAGGTCCGGATCCAGAACAAAACAATCTCTGCTGCCTCCTGGATTGTCCAGCCCTTTTTGCCTGGCCTTGGCATCGTCTTCAGCAAACTGTCTAGGAAGAGTGTCAACAGACTCCTGGGCTCTGTGGTGGCAGTTTTGGACTTGCGCCCTGCTCTGGGGATCTCACAGTGGCATGGGAGAGCTAGAAATAAGGCTGCACTCTGAAAAAAGCCTCACAATTTACTTTGACAAGACTGTTCTGGGTAGCATGCAGTGCTTCTCTTATTGCTAAATCAAGAAGCCTCAGTAGGCCTCAGCCTCTGGCTTTCTCCTTCATTTTTCTAATATGTGTCCTCCTTCAGAACTTACGGTAGGAAGAGGAGATAAAGGGCCACATGTCTGGCTGCTCACTCCCCCTATTTTTGCCTCACCTCTTTCCTACACCCACTGAGGCAGGATTGTGAGCTCCCACCTTCTCATCTGATCTAGACACAGATATGAGACTCTATAGTCTAATCTGTCTGTCCTGGTTATTAATATGTCACAGGGGATTAAAAACATGGAAAATCCTTTTATATCTATGCATGCCATGGCATTCATGGCTCTGTCATGCTAGAAGGTCAAGAAAGCCAACTCGAGAATCAAAACTGACTCTCCATGCCGGGTGATATCTAGTATCTCCTTCCCTGGAACTATAAATCTTATGGCCCAACCAGAGGGAAAATAGTGGAATGGAACAAGTCTACAGGTAGAAATTAAAATGCATTGGGGAGCCTGGTGGGCTCAGTCAGTTAAGCGTCTGACTTCTTATTTCAACTGAGGTTGTAATCTCACAGGTCGGAAGATTGAGCACTGTGTGCTTAATTAAGATCCTCTCTCTCCCTCTCCCTAGGCCCTTCCTCCCCCCCCAAATAAAAACAATTAAAGAAATTAAATAACTTTTGTATTTGCAAAATATTATCTATATGACATTCACTTCTCTCTCAAAATTGACAGCACAGCCTGTACTTACAAACACTGTGGTAAATTAATATAAGGACACCAATCCCAAATAAGATGTGCTCATAAAGGGTTTCAGATATTCAAATAAAATTCTCTTGGCCTTCTACTCTACATATGGAATTTACTTTCTCAATTTACAGAACTGCTCCTATTTGTATTTTTTTCTATATGGCCTGTAAATCAATGTACTCTTCTGATTTAAAGTGTTCTGTGAATGGGGCATTCACTAAGACAGTTGTATTTCTATCAAACAAGTCAAGTTAATGCTCAAAACTTCAGGCATTGTATGAAGTGGGTTTTAAAAGATGTTCACTCTCTGAACTTGCACTAAATGCCAGGTTCAGTTCATTCACAAGCTATTTGGCAATAACTGACAGCCTCAGGACTATCACAGTAACAGAAATTATCCTCCATGGTAAATTAAGCTTTCAGAAGGATTTACGGTTAACCACCATTTATTGAGCAAAATACTAATGTCTGTGATAGTCTCTAACAATGTTTATTCCCCCACATATTACAAAAATAAAAATTTCTACTTGTACCTTTAATTCCTATGAATTTTTTTCTGGGTAATATAATTTTGGCTAGTTGTCAAAATACTGCCTCTAATTATTTTCTATTGATTTCTTAAAAAACATGTAACATATAAACTAAAGGCCTAAAATTCATTCGTTAATGGTTTCCTTTGTTGGGCAGAAACCTTTTAGATAGTGACACTGTCCCACATGTTTATTTTTACTTTTGTTGCATGTGTTTTTGGTGTCACATGCAAAAAGTTATTGCCAAATCAACATCAAAAAGCTTCTTTCCTGGGACACCTGGGTGGCTCAGCGGCTGAGCGCCTGCCTTTGGCTCAGGGCATGATTCCAGAGTCCCAGGATCGAGTCCCACATCGGGCTCCCTGCATGGAGCCTGCTTCTCCCTATGCCTATGTCTCTGTTTCTCTCTGTGTGTCTCTCATGAATAAATAAATAAAATCTTAAAAAAAAAAAAAAACTTCTTCCCTATGTTTTCTCCTAGGAGTTTTACAGGTTTTTTTTTTAAAAAAAGGTTTGATTTATTTATTCATGAGAGACACAGAGAGAGACAGAGAGAGAGAGAGAGAGGCAGAGACACAGGCAGAGGAGGAGCAGACTCCATGCAGGGAGCCCGACACTGGACTCGATCCCAGGACTCCAGGATCATGCCATGGGCCGAAGGCAAGCACCAAACCATTGAGCCACCCAGGGATCCCCATTTTCAGGTTTTAAATTCAAGTCTTTAATCCATTTGAATTGATCTTTTTATAGGGTATAAGACAAGGTTAAATTTCATTCTTTTTCATACAGAGATTCAGTTTTCCCATCACCTGTTATTGAAGAGACTATCCTTTGCCCATTGTGTATTCCTGACACTTTTCGTCAGAGACAGTTGTCTTTCTAAGTGTCAGTTTATTTCTGGGCTATTTTGTTCCATTGCTCTATTTGTTTCCATGACAGTCCCATACTGTTCTGATTACTATAGTTTTGTAATAAAGATTGAAATCAGGCAATGTGATACCTCCTTCTTTTGTCTTCTTTCTCAAGATTGCTTTGGCTGTTCAGAATCTTTTGTGGTCCTACGCAAATTTCAAGATTTTTTCCTTGTGTTTGCAAAAATGCTACTGGGATTTTTATAGAGACTGCACTGAAACTGTACATCACTTTGGATAATGTGGACATTTAACAATCTTAATTTAATCACAGTGATTGATCTATGGAAGCTTTTCTATAAATCATGGCTCCTTTATAGATCCCAATTCAGTAGCAAAGAGTCAGTTAAATTCTATTTTCACTTAAATACAACTTTAAACAAGCCAAGTAACCCCCAATAAGAAAACAACAACTCAAGTTTACTAAGAGTGAAGTAATAGTTTTTCCTCAGTAGGAAGGATTTCTCATTCTTTAAGTAATGATATACATATTACTGATAAAGCCCACTCATGTAGTACCTAATGCATACCAGTACTATATTAAATGCTTTAAATTTATCATTTTATGTAAACCTCCAAAACTAGCAAATAGGATGGCACTGCAGTCTCCATTTGAAAGAGAAGGAATGAGTCTCAGAGATGTGTAGCAATTGGTAGAAAGAGATTATGAATAAAATCATACCTTGACCTCTATGTGATACCTCTTCCATTAAGTTCTTAATAACAGTCTAGGTCTGTATTTCTAACACCATGTTTGGGGAGGAGGTCATAAATTATGATACAATTTGAAATAAAAAGAAATTTGGCTGAGAATAAATTCTGGTGATGTGATAAAAAAAAAGATAAATAGTGTATGATTTTCAAATTCTTCAAAGCAACTTATTTTAGGATAAAAAAGTATAGTCTAACAAAAGATTCATACAATACCTGGTTTGTGTAACAAATGATTAATTTCAACCAGCATGTGGCCTCTATGATGGGCTCCACACCCTAGTATTATTCATTCTTTCCCTATGAATAACTTCCCTCTTAAGTAACAACCAGCAACATGAGGTGCCTGAGTGGCTCAGCAGTTAAGCATCTGCCTTCAGCTTGGGTCATGATCCAAGGTCCTGGGATTAAGCCCTGCTCAACAGGGAATCTGCTTCTCCCTCTCCCTCTGCCCTTTCCCCTGCTCATGCTCTCCCTCTCATTAATTAATTTTTTAAAAACCTGGTGACACGGATAGGATGTCATTTCCATGAGTAGGCTAAAGATTGTGAACTTGTATTGCTGGTAGACTATCTATTGTTTCTTTGCTTGCACACAGTGATGAAGCAAGCTGCCATACTGAAGAGGCCAACATGGCAAGAAACTAAGGGAAGTCACTGGCCAAAAGCCAATGAGGATATGAAAACCTCAGTCTGATACTGGCAAGGAACTCCGTGCTGTGAAGACCTACTGAGTGAGAATGGATGTGCTGTATTCTTCCCCACTCAACCCTTCACATGAGACCACAGATCATGATTCAGGCCTTGTGAAAGACTATGAAACAGAGGGCCCAACTGAGCCATGCCCAATTTCTTACCCATAGAAACTAGAAGATGATGTGTGTATACTGCTATAAGCTTCTAAGTTTTACATTTTTGTTATAAAACAACAAATAATGATACATACAATATTACTGTTAAAATAATTCAATTATTCTAACTACTGATAATTATATTTAATTTTAATTTCCTTGAATCCATATCCTTAGCATAATTTTAATACTTATATCAACAATTCAAATATATATTTAACTAAATTAATGGGAATTATGTTCAGAAGTAAAACACTGACTAATAAGTGAAGGATCAAAGAGCCACACATGGTGAAGATTTCAAACTCTGGTGCTTAGTGTCCTCCAAAAGGAAGATGAAAAGATCAAATTAAGGAAAACCACTAATGAAGCATGCAATTTTCCCCAACTACTGAATTTCTTAGTTCAGGCTGAGTTACATTAGGAAGATTACTATAGCCAGTCAGGAATTCTATTGACTTAACTTTGTTCTCAAATATTTTCAAAGAAAGTATCTCATTATTTATTTTTTAGCTTATTTCTAAAGCATTTCAGCCATGGTTATGGAAACACAAGTAGCCTACCCAAATTATTAATCACGAGGATACTTCCATATCTGAGGAGAATAAGAATGAAAGTGTAAATATCAGCCATTGTAAAACCACTGAACTTTTTTTTTTTTTTTTTTTGCTGTCATACGATTCATCTTCATTAACCAAATTAAGGTTATATATTGACATGATAAATATTTTGTAAGGTAGAAGAGCATTTTCGTACCAGTGATAAATCTGGATGAAGGCATAATTCATGATAAAGTATAAAAAGGTTTCTAAGGCTACTTGGTACCACTTCAGTGCCGTACTATATGACGGTACGTCAAAAATCAAATCTTTGGTAGAAATTAGGAATGACATCCAGGGAAATGCTTATATGAAAAGTGTAGGGGAGGGGCAAGATGGCGGCAGAGCAGGGTCTCCAAGTCACCTGTCCTCAACAAATTACCTAGAAAACCATCCAATCATCCTGAAAATCTACGAATTCGGCCTGAGATTTAAAGAGAGACCAGCTGGAACACTGCAGTGAGAAGAGTTCGCGCTTCTATCAAGGAGGAAGACGGGAAAAAGAAATAAAGACACAAAAGGCCTCCAAGGGGGAGGAGCCACAGGAGCCGGGCTGAGGCCGGGGCGAGTGTCCCCAGGACAGGAGAGCCCCGTCCCGGAGGAGCAGGAGCTGCACCAACCTTCCCGGGGGAAAGGCCTCCCGGGGAATTGGAGCAGGATCCCCAGAAAGGCGGGGATGCCCTCGGGCTCCCGGGGACAGTAACAGAGGAACCGCGCCCCGGAGAGTGCGCCGAGCTCCCTAAGGGCTGCAGCGCTCGGCGGGACCCGGAGCAGCTCGGAGGGGCTCGGGCGGCGGCTCCGCGGAGGGGGCTGCGGGGCGGGAGCGAATCCAACAGCGCAGGCCCCGGAGCACAGGGCGCCGGGACACAGCCCAGGATCGGCCTCCCCCGGGACAGGCAGAGGCCGGGAGGGCCCAGGACAGCAAGGACGCTCCTGCCCGGAGCTGAGCAGATCAGCGGCCCCGCCCGGGAGCCCGCAGGCCCTGCAGACGGAGAGCCCCGGAGCTACTGCGGGAGCTGACTCCAGGGTCCCAGAGCTGCCCCCGCCACTGTGGCTTCCTCCTGGGGCCTGACGGGGCGAACAACCCCCACCGAGCCCTGCAGCAGGCAGGGGCGGAGCAGCTCCCCCAAGTGCTAACACCTGAGAATCGGCACAGCAGGCCCCTCCCCCAGAAGACCAAGGAGACCGACCAGTTCCAGGGGAAGTCAAGGGACTTAAAGTATACAGAATCGGAAGATACTCCCCCGTGTTTTTTTTGGTTTTTTGTTTTTGTTTTTGTTTTGTTTTTTTTTAATTAATTTTTATTGGTGTTCAATTTACCAACATACAGAAAAACACCCAGTGCTCATCCCGTCAAGTGTCCACCTCAGTGCTTTTGTTTTTGTTTTGTTTTGTGCTTTTTTTTTCTCTCTTTCTTCTTGATTTCTGATTGCTTCCCCCACCCCCTTTTTTTTTCTTTTTTCTCCTTTTTTCTTTCTTTTTCTTCTCTTTTTCCCCTTTTTTTTCTTCTTTCTCTTTTTTCTTTTTCTCTTTTCTTTCCTTCTCTCTCTTTTTCTCCTTTCCCCAATACAACTTGTTTTTGGCCACTCTGCGCTCAGCAAAATGACTAGAATGAAAACCTCACCTCAAAAAAAAGAATCAGAAACAGCCCACTCTCCCACAGAGTTACAAAATATGGATTACAATTCAATGTCAGAAAGCCAATTCAGAAGCACTATTTTACAGCTACTGGTGGCTCTAGAAAAAACCATAAAGGACTCAAGAGACTTCATGACTGCAGAATTTAGATCCAATCAGGCAGAAATTAAAAATCAATTAAATGAGATGCAATCCAAGCTAGAAGTCCTAACGACGAGGGTTAACGAGGTGGAAGAACGAGTGAGTGACATAGAAGACAAGTTGATGGCAAAGAGGGAAACTGAGGAAAAAAGAGACAAGCAATTAAAAGATCATGAGGATAGATTAAGGGAAATGAATGACAGCCTGAGGAAGAAAAACCTACGTTTAATTGGGGTTCCTGAGGGCGCCGAAAGGGCCAGAGGGCCAGAATATGTATTTGAACAAATCCTAGCTGAAAACTTTCCTAATCTGGGAAGGGAAACAGGCATTCAGATCCAGGAAATAGAGAGGTCCCCCGCTAAAATCAACAAAAACTGTTCAAAACATCGACATTTAATAGTGAAGCTTGCAAATTCCAAAGATAAGGAGAAGATCCTTAAAGCAGCAAGAGAAAAAAAGTCCCTGACTTTTATGGGGAGGAATATTAGGGTAACAGCAGACCTCTCCACAGAGACCTGGCAGGCCAGAAAGGGCTGGCAGGATATATTCAGGGTCCTAAATGAAAAGAACATGCAACCAAGAATACTTTACCCAGCAAGGCTTTCATTCAAAATGGAAGGAGAAATAAGGAGCTTCCAAGACAGGCAGGAACTGAAAGAATATGTAACCTCCAAACCAGCTCTGCAAGAAATTTTAAGGGGGACTCTTAAAATCCCCCTTTAAGAAGAAGTTGAGTGGAACAATCCACAAAAACAAGGACTGAATAGATATGATGACACTAAACTCATATCTATCAATAGTAACTCTCAACGTGAACGGGCTTAATGACCCCATCAAAAGGCGCAGGGTTTCAGACTGGATAAAAAAGCAGGACCCATCTATTTGCTGTCTACAAGAGACTCATTTTAGACAGAAGGACACCTACAACCTGAAAATAAAAGGTTGGAGAACCATTTACCATTCAAATGTTCCTCAAAAGAAAGCAGGGGTTGCCATCCTTATATCAGATAAATTAAAATTTACCCCAAAGACTATAGTGAGAGATGAAGAGGGACACTATCTCATACTCAAAAGATCTATCCAACAAGAGGACTTAACAATCCTCAATATATATGCCCCAAATGTGGGAGCTGCCAAATATTTAAACCAATTAATAACCAAACTCAAGAAATACCTTGATAATAATACACTTATACTTGGTGACTTCAATCTAGCTCTTTCTACCCTGGATAGGTCTTCTAAGCACAACATCTCCAAAGAAACGAGAGCTTTAAATGATACACTGGACGAGATGGATTTCACAGATATCTACAGAACTTTACATCCAAACTCAACTGAATACACATTCTTCTCAAGTGCATGTGGAACTTTCTCCAGAATAGACCACATCCTGGGTCACAAATCGGGTCTGAACCAATACCAAAAGATCGGGATAGTCCCCTGTATATTCTCAGACCATAATGCCTTGAAATTAGAACTTAATCACAACAAGAAGTATGGAAGGACCACAAACACGTGGAGGTTAAGGACCATCCTGCTAAAAGATGAAAAGGTCAACCAGGAAATTAAGGAAGAATTAAAAAGATTCATGGAAACTAATGAGAATGAAGATACAACCGTTCAAAATCTTTGGGATGCAGCAAAAGCAGTCCTGAGGGGGAAATACATCGCAATACAAGCATCCATTCAAAAACTGGAAAGATCTCAAATTCAAAAGCTCACCTTACACATAAAGGAACTAGAGAAAAAGCAACAAATAGACCCCACCCCCAGCAGAAGAAGACAGTTAATTAAAATTCGAGCACAACTCAATGATATCGAGACCAAAAGAACTGTGGAACAGATCAACAGAACCAGGAGTTGGTTCTTTGAAAGAATTAATAAGATAGATAAACCATTAGCCAACCTTATTAAAAAGAAGAGAGAGAAGACTCAAATTAATAAAATCATGAATGAGAAAGGGGACATCACTACCAACACCAAGGAAATACAAACGATTTTAAAAACATATTATGAACAGCTGTACGCCAATAAATTAGGAAATCTAGAAGCAATGGACGCATTCCTGGAAAGCCACAAACTACCAAAACTGGAGCAGGAAGAAATAGAAAACCTGAACAGGCCAATAATCAGGGAGGAAATTGAAGCAGTCATCAAAAACCTCCCAAGACACAAGATTCCAGGGCCAGATGGCTTCCCCGGGGAATTGTATCAAACGTTTAAAGAAGAAATCATACCTATTCTACTAAAGCTGTTTGGAAAGATAGAAAGAGATGGAGTACTTCCAAATTCGTTCTATGAGGCCAGCATCACCTTAATTCTGAAACCAGACAAAGACCCCACCAAAAAAGAGAATTACAGACCAATATCCCTGATGAACATGGATGCAAAAATTCTCAACAAGATACTAGCCAATAGGATCCAACAACACATTAAGAAAATTATTCACCATGACCAAGTAGGATTTATCCCTGGGACACAAGGCTGGTTCAACACTCGTTAAACCATCAATGTGATTCATCATATCAGCAAGAGAAAAACCAAGAACCATATGATCCTCTCATTAGATGCAGAGAAAGCATTTGACAAAATACAGCATCCATTCCTGATCAAAACCCTTCAGAGTGTTGGGATAGAGGGAACTTTCCTCGACACCTTAAAAGCCATTTACGAAAAGCCCACAGCAAATATTCTCAATGGGGAAGCACTGGGAGCCTTTACCCTAAGATCAGGAACAAGACAGGGATGTCCACTCTCACCACTGCTGTTCAACATAGTTCTGGAAGTCCTCGCCTCAGCAATCAGACAACAAAAAAACATTAAAGGCATTCAAATTGGCAAAGAAGAAGTCAAAGTCTCCCTCTTCGCTGATGACATGATACTCTACATAGAAAACCCAAAAGCCTCTACCCCAAGATTGCTAGAACTCATACAGCAATTTGGTAGTGTGGCAGGATACAAAATCAATGCCCAGAAATCAATGGCATTTCTATACACTAACAATGAGACTGAAGAAAGAGAAATTAAGGAGTCAATCCCATTTACAATTGCACCCAAAAGCATAAGATACCTAGGAATAAACCTAACCAAAGAGGTGAAGGATATATACCCTAAAAACTATAGAACACTTCTGAAAGAAATTGAGGAAGACACAAAGAGATGGAAAAATATTCCATGCTCATGGATTGGCAGAATTAATATTGTAAAAATGTCAATGTTACCCAGGGCAATATACACGTTTAATGCAATCCCTATCAAAATACCATGGACTTTCTTCAGAGAGTTAGAACAAATTATTTTAAGATTTGTGTGGAATCAGAAAAGACCCCGAATAGCCAGGGGAATTTTAAAAAAGAAAACCATAGCTGGGGGCATCACAATGCCAGATTTCAGGTTGTACTACAAAGCTGTGGTCATCAAGACAGTGTGGTACTGGCACAAAAACAGACACATAGATCAATGGAACAGAATAGAGAACCCAGAAGTGGACCCTGAAATGTACGGTTATCTAATATTCGATAAAGGAGGAAAGACTATCCATTGGAAGAAAGACAGTCTCTTCAATAAATGGTGCTGGGAAAATTGGACATCCACATGCAGAAGAATGAAACTGGACCACTCTCTTGCACCATACACAAAGATCAACTCAAAATGGATGAGAGATCTAAATGTGAGACAAGATTCCATCAAAATCCTAGAGGAGAATACAGGCAACACCCTTTTTGAACTTGGCCACAGTAACTTCTTGCAAGATACATCCACAAAGGCAAAAGAAACAAAAGCAAAAATGAACTATTGGGACTTCATCAAGATAAGAAGCTTTTGCACAGCAAAGGATACAGTCAACAAAACTAAAAGACGACCTACAGAATGGGAGAAGATATTTGCAAATGACATATCAGATAAAGGGCTAGTTTCCAAAATCTATAAAGAACTTATTAAACTCAACACCAAAGAAACAAACAATCCAATCATGAAATGGGCAAAAGACATGAAGAGAAATCTCACAGAGGAAGACATGGACATGGCCAACAAGCACATGAGAAAATGCTCTGCATCACTTGCCATCAGGGAAATTCAAATCAAAACCACAATGAGATACCACCTCACACCAGTGAGAATGGGGAAAATTAACAAGACGGGAAACCACAAATGTTGGAGAGGATGCGGAGAAAAGGGAACCCTCTTACACTGTTGGTGGGAATGTGAACTGGTGCAGCCACTCTGGAAAACTGTGTGGAGGTTCCTCAAAGAGTTAAAAATAGACCTGCCCTACGACCCAGCAATTGCACTGTTGGGGATTTACCCCAAAGATTCAGATGCAATGAAACGTCGGGACACCTGCACCCCGATGTTTCTTTTTTTTTTTATTTTATTTATTTATTTATTTATTTATTTATTTATTTATTTATTTTTTAATTTTTTTTCAATTTATTTATTTATGATAGTCATACAGAGAGCGAGAGAGAGAGAGAGAGAGAGAGAGGCAGAGACACAGGCAGAGGGAGAAGCAGGCTCCATGCAGGGAGCCCGACGTGGGATTCGATCCCGGGTCTCTGGGATCGCACCCTGGGCCAAAGGCAGGCGCTAAACCGCTGCGCCACCCAGGGATCCCCACCCCGATGTTTCTATCAGCAATGGCCACAATAGCCAAACTGTGGAAGGAACCTCGGTGTCCATCGAAAGATGAATGCATAAAGAAGATGTGGTTTATGTATACAATGGAATATTACTCAGCAATTAGAAACGACAAATACCCACCATTTGCTTCAACGTGGATGGAACTGGAGGGTATTATGCTGAGTGAAATAAGTCAATCGGAGAAGGACAAACAGTGTATGTTCTCATTCATTTGGGGAATATGAATTATAGTGAAAGGGAATATAAAGGAAGGGAAAAGAAATGTTGGGAAATATCAGGAAGGGAGACAGAACATAAAGACTCCTAACTCGGGGAAACGAACTAGGGGTGGTGGAAGGGGAGGAGGGCGGGTGTTGGAGGGGAATAGGTGACGGGCACTGAGGTGGACACTTGACGGGATGAGCCCTGGGTGTTTTTCTGTATGTTGGTAAATTGAACACCAATAAAAGTTAATTAAAAAAAAAAGTGTAATACACCATGTGAGGCACTTCTAAACACTAAATTCCAAAGATTATGTAGCTACACTCTCTCACCAGCATCCTCATCACAGTTATCTTTATGAGTATGGATACACATGAGCGTAAAGTTAAACAAAATGGAATAAAGCCAGTTTTGTACTCTTAGGCATTTTTCACAATAACATCAATAGCAAAATAATAAAAATAGTACTAGCAATTTAAATAAATTTTGGTATCATCAAAAAGAAAATTACTGAGCCATCAAGCATTCTTGTTCCAACCTGGATACTCAGCAGAACAAGCTAAATGCAGAGTCCTTCTATTTGACACATTGACAGAAAGGCATTAGTGAGTTTTTTTGTTTGTATTGTTTGACTGTCTGCCTGCTTTAGATAATTAATTGGAAGTTATAATTATTATCTCTAAGTACAGCACGTAGGACTAAATGGTTTAAATAATTCTTCAAATGATGAATTTTTAAAACACTGATTTTGTTGATAGAGAAGTGCAGGAAAGGTATTTATACCTGCTGCATCAGAGAAGTATAAAATGTGTCAGGTTAGCTTGGTGGAGGGTTCAGAACAGATAAAGAAGGGAAAGCAGCTATGTTACTTCAAGGAAGAAGTTATGATGCCCCCCTACACAGGGGAAAGGGGGGTGCTCAGATGGTAAATACGTTTCACTGTCAGTTTTAATAGTCTTACAAGGTATGTATAATGTCACAATTATATAGAGACAGAGAATTCTAGAAAACCTATCTTTGGAATTTCGTAAAACCTATTTATAAATATTGATAAAATTTTTTAAATTAAAAATATTTTTAGACAGATGCTCTTGTCACCAGGTCCCTCGGGATCCATCCAGACTCAAATGGAAATGAGTTATACATAAATACTGCTCCTGTCAATGGGAAGTCACTCCATAAATGTCCTTAGCACCACAGTTGAAAGTTCAGTCAATAGGCATACAACGCAGCCCTCAGCGTCACTCCTGTGAAAAACACAGGAAGCAAAAGCACTGCAGGAAGGTGAGCAAATGCTTTCACTCCAGGTTGGATGGGAGGGTGACAGGTGGCAGTAGTAGAAACAAAAAGTGTCTCTCTTGAGGAGGAGGAGAAGAGATAACCCTCTATCCTACCATCTGCAGGAAGCAGATGATGAAAAAGCATTCGAGCAAATTCAACACCATAATAAAAGCCTTCTGCAGACTAGTAATAGAGGGGAACAATCTCAATCTGACAAAGATGATGTAGAAATAGCTTACAGCTAAAATCAGTCTTAATAATTAACCCCTTGATGATTTCTCCTAAGAGTGAATGTACAGTAAGAATGTACAGTCTTGCCACTTTTATTTAGCATAGTGCTGGACAGTCTAGCTAGTAAAATGAAGAAGGAAAATAAATAAAGGATACATTGTTCCAGAAGACAGAAATGAAACAGTAATAATTCACAGACAGCACAACTGGTTATGTACCGATTCCCAAAGAAACTCCATAAAACTTACTAGAACTAGTAAGTTGCCTTATAAAAAGAGCAGGACTCTGCTTAATACAGAAAAAAAATATATATATATATATGTATATTTGCCATTAACAATTGCAAATTGAAATTTAAAATTCCATTTATAATAGCAAAACATATGAAATATGTGGGGATAAATGTCATAAAAATAATTTTAACATTTATGCAGTGAAAATTATAAAGTAATAATGTGGGAAATTTTTTAAAAGGTATAGTTTTTTTCACAGATTGGAAGACACAAATTACACATCTCCAAATTAATCTTTAGATTTAAAAAATAAAAATAAATCAATAAATAAATTTAGTGCAATTTCAGCATCAAACATTCTACAGCATGGCTGTAGGAATTGACAGGTTAACACTAAATTTTGCATGGTAAAGGGTAGGACTAAGATTGTTTAACAAAATTTTTGCATGGTAAAGGGTAGGACTAAGATTATCAAAAAAATTAAAAGAAAGAAGAGTAAAGTTGGAGGACTTACGCTATCTCATTCAACACCTGGGGTGAAGGTAGAATAATCAGACCCTTATAAAATGTCTTTGTGACCTAGGAATAGAAACAGGGGATGAGTGAGGAGAAGCGAATTCAGAAATATGTGCTCTCATGTGTGTGGGCCCATTGCTTTGTGACAACTGTGCAGACATAATTCACTGGCCACAGGAAAATCTTCTCCACAACTGATAATACTGAAACCAGACATATTAAACAAAAGCATAAGAAGCATCTCACGTCGTGTACGAAACGTGGACTTAAAAGGCTCAGACATCTGCTGTGAAACTCACTGTGTAAACGTCCTAGAAGAAAACGTAAGAGAAAGTCTTCATAGCCCCGAGTCGGGCGAAGCTTTCAAACAAATGACACAAAAGGCATGAATGAGTCAGTGAGGAGAGAAATCGAAAAGAGCAGAACATCATCAGAATATAAACGTTTCCCTCTGAGACACACCGTCAGGAGAATGAAGAGACGAGCCCCAGGTGGGGAGAAGCTGTTTCCCGAATGCGTAACTGAGGAGAGGCTGGTACCAGGAGGCAGAAGCGCCTGCTGCTGGGGCGCCGACCGGCGTGGCCGAGAAGACCCGAAGGGACACCTGCGCAGCAGCGGTCACCGCCACAGGTGACTCTGGACCTACCACAGCCCTAAGGCAGGGACGTTCCGGAGCCGCAGGGCGCCGGGCGGGGCGGGGCGGGGCGGGGCGGGGAGGCCTCGGGGTACAGCGACGCCGGACCGCCCCGGCCCAGACGGCGCCCTCGGCAATCCCACCCCAGAACCACCACCTTCCAGAGCCCCCCGCAGACCCGTCAGGCCCTCGTCAGCCCCCCCCCCCCGTCAGGTCCCCGTCAGGTCCCCGTCAGCCCCCCCCGTCAGGTCCCCGTCAGGCCCTCGTCAGCCCCCTCCTCCATCAGGTCCCCGTCAGGTCCCCGTCAGGCCCTCGTCAGCCCCCCCGTCAGGTCCCCGTCAGGCCCTCGTCAGCCCCCCCACCAGGTTCCCGTCAGGTCCCCGTCAGCCCCCCCACCAGATCCCCGTCAGGTCCCCGTCAGGCCCTCGTCAGCCCCCTCCCCCATCAGGTCCCCATCAGCCCCCTCCTCCATCAGGTCCCCGTCAGCACCCCCGTCAGCCCCCCCCCGTCAGGTCCCCGTCAGCCCCCTCCCCCATCAGGTCCCCGTCAGGTCCCCGTCAGCCCCCCCATCAGGTCCCCGTCAGGTCCCCGTCAGGCCCTAGTCAGCCCCCTCCCCCATCAGGTCCCCGTCAGGCCCTCCTCAGCCTCCCCCCATCAGGTCCCCATCAAGTCCCCGTCAGCCCCCCCGTCAGGTCCCCGTCAGGTCCCAGTCAGCCCCCTCCCCCATCAGGTCCCAGTCAGCCCCCTCCTCCATCAGGTCCCCGTCAGCCCCCGCCCCCGTCAGGTCCCCGTCAGGCCCCCGTCAGCCCCCTCCCCCGTCAGGTCCCCGTCAGCCCCCCCCCCCCGTCAGGTCCCCGTCAGCCCCCCTGTCAGGTCCCCGTCAGGCCTCCGTCATGCCTCCTCGCTCGGCGACCGCCCGCCACGGCGCAGCTGAGCACAGCGAAGGGCGCTCAGGGGGGAACGCAGGGTGAACACACCACAGCGCCACGGGAGGATACGTCAGTTCACCCGCTTCAGACGGTTCATTTCCAGCCAGTCGCTCTGACAGAACATCTAACCGGGGCTCATTTAAATTGCATCAAGTCCATCCAACGCGCAGGACAAGCCGGCGAAGGGCGCCTGAAGTGCTCCCGTGGAAGCAAACGCCAGAGCGGCTGCCCAAGTGCTGCAGCGCCGCCTCCTGGCAGGGTCCCTCGGAATCGGCCGAGCGTCTCCTTAGACCGTGGGGCGCAGGACGCAGCGCCTCTCCTGCCACATGGTCACCCTGACAAAACCCTCTCGGAACCGCTCCTGTTGATGGAGCGCGGACCAGTCAGAAGGGCTGGTGGATGCTTCTCGAGAGGACGCTGCGCAGTTTCCTTCCCTGAGTCACGTGCCATCTCTATCTGCTGGGGCTCAGCCCGGAGCACATGGGCACGTGTGTGTAGTCACGTCCCTGCTCTACACGCGTGGACACAGAGCGCGCTGGTTTGCTCAGGCCAGAGAGGTCTGCAGACTCACTGCTGTGGGTTTCCCCCAAGGCTCCCACGCCCTCTGGAGAGGAAGGTTTCGCATGTCGTTTGCCATTGGTCCTACTTCTCCCTTTTAGGTTTCACATTTTTTAAGAATCCACAGGCAGTAAGATTAACTTTTTGCATACAGCTCTGTAAATCCTGACACACGGATAAGTGTGTGGCCACCACCACACACGATAAAGACAAACAGCGTACCCGACACCCAGCAACTCCCCTTCTCCCTCATCCTCACCCGCTGGAACCCACGGATCTGTTCTCTGTCACAGCTCTATCCTCCCCTAAACACCACATAAATGGAGCCAAACAACAGGTTGACCTTCTAAGTCTGGCTGCCTTCTAAAACGCTCTTTAAATTGTAAATATGCAGTAAGGACATTTTTTTCCAGTGACCAATATTTGAGGAACAAAACTGATACCACCTCAGGACCTTACTGCTTTTATGGAATTTTTAGCAAATTGGGTTATTTAGTTTTTGTTTTAACCGGCAGATGGGAAGGCAGGGAAGACCCGTGACTCCAGAAGGTGGCAATCTGGAATCTCAGCGCATAGCTAAATAGTTATGCCACTGACCTAGATGTTGGGTTTTACATAACTGGATCTGCCCGTGTTTCCTCAGCTTTTTTTTTTTAGTACAGGGATCTCTGGGAACCAATCAGTCCCTTTGGAGAAGTAGTAGGAAGCTTTTGTTTGTTTTTCTCAAAGAATTCTTCATCTTTTCTTGAATCTTTTTTTTCAGCTAAAAGACTCAATCAAGAATATGTTCTAGTGTGAAAAGTAAGGTGCACAATTTCTTGTCATGATTATTCTCAAACTCCAGTTGGTTACTGGCATTTCCGGTCATATTCTGAGAAGAGATCAATTCTGAAAACAGTCAAATGTATATACTTTTGCTCTTATTCCTATTTCCAGGCCCTTTCTTCTTTTGCATTACAATGGCCATCATCTGTGACCCCACGGCCTTCAGCCCGGGCCACCACCACCAGGCCCTCTACAGGAACGTCTTAATGATTCATTAGCTCCTCCAGCAAAGACTCTGATACATGTGGACATTTGAAAGAGAGAGCTACGGATGTCGGGCACTATGATTCAGCTGCCTCAGAAAGTTGAGAGTAAATGACTACTTAAGTCCGATGTTGTAGAATAAAAGTCAGGTCCTGGAACAGACTGACCCAAATCATGCCCCATTTCCTGAGCTTATCTTGAAATTTTATCTTTCATATTCTTTGTTAGAATGAGAGTATCAATATTAAATATTATATTGCATCCACTTATGAGATATACTTTCTCACATTTTATTGACTTTGACATGGGATTATGTCTTCAAATCTTCATTTTAAAAATGTTTGTCAGCATCTTTTCTTTCACATTACCACCTAATAGTACATCTTAAAATTAAAATTTAAACATAAGAAAATCTTACTCTAATGCAAAGTTAAACATTACAATTCAATTAATGTCATAGAAATAAGGTAGGAGGATGAGGGGCACCTGGGTGGCTCAGTCAGTTAAGCGTCTGCCTTCAGCTCACGTCATGATCCCAGGGTCCTGGGATTGAGCCCCAACTTGGGCTCCCTGCTCAGCAGCAAGTCTGCTTCTCCCTCTCCCTTTGTCCCTCCTCCGTGCTTGTGTACACACACACTCTCTCTCTCTCTCTCTCATGCTTTCTCTCAAATACATAAAATATATTTTTTTAAAGAAAGTAGTAGAATGATGCAATATTAAAATTATTGATTTTGGGCACCTGAGTGGCTCAGCAGTTGAGCATCACCAGCCTTTGGCTCAGGGAATGATCCTGGGGTCCTGGGATCAAGTCCTGCATTGAGCTCTCTGAGAGGAGCCTGCTTCTCCCTCTGCCTTTGTCTCTGCCTCTCTCTGTGTCTCTAATGAATAAATACATAAAATATTTTTAAAGATTGTTTTAAAAATAAAATAAAATGATTGATTTAATTCAGTCCAGAATATTTACATTAAAAAGTATAAAAGAAGAACTGATACCATGGTGATATAGTATCTAATCACCTGGAGAAGTGAAGTCTTTCCAAGAGTCAATGTGGTTTGTTAGGAGCCATGGAAGTGTGAAAGTTGGACCACATTCTACTTTTGGATTTCTTGCCTTGTGGTCACCAAACTAAGGTTCATCATGAGAACCTTTCAGAAAATAGTATTCCAGAGTCATCTATTTCTGTGTAACAAACTATTCCAGACTAGGTGATATAAATCAGTGATTTTTTTTTAAATTATTACTATCTATCATGGCTCCAAGGGTTATTTGGGCTCAACGAGGTAGGATTTATTCAGCTTCTTTCCAGGGTTGCAGTCAGATTTTGAGTGACTGTGCCTAGAGGCCTCTGACAAATCTGATGCCTGGGATGGGAAGACAGGGACAGCTGGGAGCTGGGACATTTGTATTTCTTGGGCACCTCTGTATGTGGCCTGTTCATGAGGTCTCTCCAAGATGCTGTCTTCAGGGTAGTCAGATTTCTAACAATGCAGGCTCGGGGCCTCAGAGGTGGGTGTCTCCAGGGAGAAAGAGAGACACACAAAGAGCCTATGCAAGGTACTAAGCTCTTTATGACCTAAACTAGGTAGTGACGAGTCTGCGGCAATGTATTTGTTAGACTTGAGGCACTAATGACAGTCTTTATTCAAGGGAAAGATAATTAAATTGATGGATAAGTTTTAAAACTGCCACAAAGGGACGCCTGGGTGCTCAGCGGTTGAGCATCTGCCTTCGGCCCAGGGTATGATCCCAGAATCTGGGATCGAGTCCCACGTCGGGCTCCTCCCCACAGGGAACCTGCTTCTCCCTCTGCCTGTGTCTCTGCCTCTCTCTCCAACTCTTATGAGTAAATAAACAAATCTTTAAAAAATAATAAAATAAAAATAAAACGGCCACAAAGAGAAGGATTTTACTTATTTATGTTTGTTTCAAGTTTTTATTTAAATTCTGATTAATGTACAGTGTAATACTGGTTTCAGGAGTAGAATTTAGTGATTCGTCACTTACATATAACACCCAGTGCTCATCACAAGTGTTCTCCTTAATCCCCATCACCCATCTAGCCCATCCTCTGCCTACCTCCCCTCCAGCCACCCTATTTATTATCTATAGGTGAGTCTCTTATGGTGTTCCTTCCTCTCTTTTTTTTTCTCCCTTCCCCTATGTTTACCTGTTGATTTGTTTCTTAAATTCTACATATGAGTGAAATCATATGGTATTCATCTCTAACTTGTTTTGCTTCACATAATACATTCTAGCTCCATCTGTGTCATTGCAAATGGCAAGATTTCATTCTTTTTGATGGCTGAGTAATATTTCATTGTGTATATATATACCACATCTTCGGTTGATAGACATTTGGGAAAGAGAGGAATTTTAAGTGTAAGTTATCATTCTCTGAATAGTATAGTCAAGTACTCCAGTTTAAATAATCTCTACCAGGAAAGTTAATCACTGAAAAATCTGGTATTTTTTTAATAAATTTATTTTTTATTGGTGTTCAATTTGCCAACATATAGAATAACACCCAGTGCTCATACCATCAAGTGCCCCCCTGATATTTTTATTCTTAAAAAATATATAACAGTTACTCCAATATTTTCAATTAGTAGGAAAAAATCATAACTACATGTTAGTATTCTGCTGAGACAAAAAACTCTAAACAACCTAAGGAAAAAAACCAACAACTCACAGATATACAATGCATGTCTTTCCTAAACACCAACTGAATCAATACAAAAATCTCTCAACAAAGTTGCTTAAAAATCATAATGTTTCTTTATGAAATATTCATGTTTACTACCATGTGTTGAAGATCATTTTTATAATGCATTATGAAAGGAGATGTGTCCCTTGACAGTAATGGTCTCAGGTTACTGGATGATTTTATTTCTGCATCCAGAGAAATGTGAGGCCTACTTACTTGAATAATCAAAACAGGAAATATGTTCTACATGCTTGATATTTTTTCAATGAAACAAACATTAAGTGGTCAGATGATTCTCTAACTTGGACTCAGTTTTAAAGACCTGTGAACATGTGGATTCAAATGCGCAAACCGGACCCACTGAAGTAATTCTGTGTCACTCCACCTTATTTAAGAATCATGGGTGTCTGTGCATTGGAAGCCATGTTGTTTTGGGTAAGGAGTCTTCAGAAGTAGTATTTATTTTGAGGTTAATTTTCAGTAAGAAGTGGGCAC
Source organism: Vulpes vulpes (assembly GCF_048418805.1). Lineage (NCBI taxonomy): Eukaryota > Metazoa > Chordata > Mammalia > Carnivora > Canidae > Vulpes > Vulpes vulpes. The sequence continues at coordinate 476,827 of NW_027325674.1, forward strand.
AATGGGAAATAACGTCAGTAAAAAATATATTCAACTTTAAAACAAAAACACCCAAAATCTGTTTGTCCATGTGCTATGGATAAAAGTGATTCAGAAACTTCACTTTTTAAATGTATGTACATATCCCAATAGGCAGCCACTGATAAACTTTAAAAATGTTTTCACCATCATAGAGAAACATTTAAATATTAAATACTTAAATTAAGATATTAATATTTAAATTAAGATACTAGGACATGTTATTGGCATTAATAAAATCAACCTTATTTTAAGCATCAACCTGAATGCATGAAATGCATGATTTCGTTGAATTCTCACTACAAACCTTCAAGGCCAATGTCACCCACTCAATTTTAGAGCTGAGAAACCTACTCCAGAAATCACCCAAGTTTTTACAAATGCTCATGGAATCATTTCAGAGCCTCACAACAAACAATAATGAAAGAAAATGCAAAATACCCTTCTGACACATGACTTTTACCCTCTCCTTTCTTGCTGGTTTGTTTTAGAAAACCCTCTATTCTCTGGTCAGGTCCTTATCAGATTCAACATGACCATCAGCCTTACAAGACATCTGACTCCCAGACTGGCATTCATTAATCCCAGACAAAATAACAACAAGAAATTACGGATACACCGCCACCCACCAGCCCTACAAGCTACTTCAGTGAAAGAACAAATTAAACTTGGAATATGGATCACTAACTTTAAGCACTGAATTGATTAGATCAGTAAAATATTTACTGATCACATACTGTGGCTCACTCCAGGACAGAAGAGCTAATACCAACAAATGCCTGTTCTCTTGGAGCTTCCATTCTAGAGGTTCAGATAGGCAGAACAAATAGCAAAGTCAAATCCCAGTGGTTAAAAAAGGAAATGAAGCAGGGCAAGTTGAGTCGAGACTCTGGCAGGAGAGGCCTCGTTGGGGTGGTGACGTTTCAGCAGAGGTGACATTATACATTATGGCTTGACTTAAAACTGGCCTGCTTTCCCTGGACAAATTACATACCTTCTGTAGGTCTAGTTTCCTCATGTATAAAGTTAGGGATTGGACTAGAAGGGCATTTAATGGACCTTCAAACTTTGACATTCTATGACTTGGAGATGTTTTATTCAGAAGTGAGCCTTACAGTGAAGAGTTTACACCACTGGCTAATCTAAAGACCCTCTGATTCCATCGGGACCAAGGTGTCAATCTATCACGGTGTCGCATTCCCTTATGAATCTTCCCCTCTAGAGGCAAGGTCTGCTCTCTTAATCTATGAAGACTGTTTAAAAAGTAAATACTCCTCTGCAATAGACATAATATTTCTCCTTCTTCTTCTTCCTCTTCCTCTTCCTTCTCCTCCTCCTTCTTCTTTTTTTACATCCCATGACCTACTTATCTTATAACTTGAAGCTTATACTTTGTGACCCCCTTCACTCATTTTGCCCACCTCCAATACACCCCACTTCTGGCAACCATCAATCTGTTATCAGTACCTACAAGCTTGGCTTTGGGGGTGGGTTTTTTTTTTTTTTTTTAGATTCCATATATAAGTGAGATTATACAGTATTTGTCTTTCTCTATTTCACTTAGCATGATGAAGGTTCACTCATACTGTCACAAATATCAAATTTTCAATTTTATGGCTCAATAATATTCCATGATCTATAGATACCACATTTTCTTTATCTATGCATCCATCAACAGACACTTAGGTTGTTCCTATCTTGGTTATTACAGATAATGCTGCAATAAATATAGGGGTGCATGTATCTTTTCAAATCAGTGTTTTTATTTCCTTTGGGTAAATACCCAGTAGTGAATTACTAGATCATATGGTAGTTATCTTTTTAATTTTTTAAAAAACTCCCATAACATTCTCCACAGTGGCTATACCAATTTATACTCCCACCATCAGTGCATAGGGTTCCATCTTCTGCACATCCTTGAGGGGACTCATTATTTTGTATCTTTTTGATACTAGCTGTTTGAATGTGTGAGATGAGATCTCACTGTACTTTTGATTTGCCTTTCCCCAAAGACTAGTGATGCTGAGCATCTTCTCATGTACCTGCCAGCCATTTGTATTCTTCTTTGGAAAAATGCCGATTCAGATCTTCTGTCCATTGTTAAATTGTACTTCTTGGGGCTTTTTTGCTGTTGATTTATAGGAGTTCTTTACATATTTTGGATATTAAACCCTCATCAGATATGTAATTTGCAAATATTTTCTCCCATTCAGTAGGTTGTCTTTTCATTTTATTCACCAATTTCTTTGCTGCCAGAAGCTTTTTTAGTGTTTCCCATGTGTTTATTTTTGTTTCTGTTGCCTTTGCTTTTGGAGTGAAATTAAAAAAAATCATTGCCATGACTGGTATCAGGGAACTTATTACCACCTGTGTTTTCTTCTAAGAGTTTTATTGTTTACAGCTTACATTCAAGTCTTCAATACACCTTGAGTCAATTTTTGTGTATACTGTAAGACAGTGGTCCAGTTTCATTGTTTTGCATATGACTAGCCAGTTTTCTCAGCATCATTTATTGAAGAAACACCATAGACACAATATTTCTGAATACCATCAAGGAATTTTCAGAATTCCACATTGGTTTATCTTGTTAAGCAGATAGAGATATCTAATTTGGTAAACTATTTACTGCCCCAAATTCTTATAATTTTTGAAAAACATCATGAAATCTATTTCAATGCAGACCCTGACTTTATTGTTGTTGTTGTTGTTTTTAAACACATGAAGGGGGGATCTCTCGGTGGCTCAGTGGTTTCGCACCTGCCTTTGGCCCAGGGCGCGATCCTGGAGTCCCGGGATCGAGTCCCGCATCGGGCTCCCGGCATAGAGCCTGCTTCTCCCTCTGCCTGTGTCTCTGCCTCTCTCTTTCTCTAGGTCTATCATAAATAAATAAAAATAAATAAATATATATATACATATATATTTTAAAAAATAAAAAAATAAACACATGAAGGCTGATACTGAGTAAGTGGTATCAGGAGCTGGGATTATATAAAAGGAGGAGGTGATTCTGAATGTATCGGTTGAAGAACCAGGATCCACAGAGACCTCCTAAACCCAGTTTAATGGACTGAATCTAGAAAAATGTACTGGTACAAAGGCAAAATTCTATACTAATTACTAGCAAACCACGTGAAAAAGAATGGCATTAAGAAGATTGGTAGCAATATACACAAAGAAGATCTCCTTACAAATTTTAGCAGTAATAAGTGTGTAAGTTGGATTAACCTATAATAACAGGTTCCTCCAAACAATCACTCAGAGCTCTTGCTACTTAAAGGGTAGTCTCTGAACCTGCTACATCAGGACACCTGGTAGCTGGTTAGAAATGCAGACTCTTGGGATCCACTCCAGATGCTCACAACCAGACTCTGGAGATTAAAAAGATTCCCATGTGATTCTGCATGTACCACCCTAGGCTCTGAACCAGGCCAGACCAAGTGAGTCTCTAGCCTAGCCTAGAGAAACCATACCTACAATATAGGAATACCATTAATAATATGAATAATAATAATAATTAATAATAATAATAAGTAGATCAGTTAGATCATGACAGAGGACAAACTCAAACCTCTAAAACTATCAAAATTATTCAAAGGCCCTAGGAATGTACAGTTCAAAATGTACTATCCATTACACAGCAGCCACTAGCTAGTGACATATAAGTATTCAGCACTTAAATGAAGCTAGTCCAGGGGCACCTGGGTGGCTCAGTCAGTCTGCTTTCGGTTCAGGTTGTGATCCCAAGGTCCTGGGATGGAGCCCCACATAAGGCTCCCTGCTCAGCTGGGAGCCTGCTTCTTTCTCTCCCACTGCCTGTCTCTCCGCTTGTTTGTTCTCTATCTCTAATAAATAAATAAGATCTTTAAGAAAAAAATGAAGCTAGTCTGAATTCATATGTTCTGTAAGTATATATATATAAAAAAAAAACCCTCACTGCAAAAACTTAGTAAAAAAAATATTTTGAAGTATCTCTTTAATAGTTGTTTATATTTAATACGTTGAAGTACTATGTTAGCTGTGTTGGTTTAACTCAAATCTAGAATTAATTTTACCTGTTTCTATTTGCAATTTTAAACACAGCTCCTGGAAAATTTTAAATAGCCCATGTGGCTCCCATTTTATTTCTACTGGACAGTACTACTTTAGAGACACGGAGGGTAGGCAGGTAGCTTTTCTCAAAATGTGGAGCACCACTGTATGGGAGAAAAATTAACTTGGCTCAGTCTGAAACCAAGGATTACAATCAGATCTTAATGTTGTTTTATGATCAAGAGCAAGCAAAGACTCTTCTCGTTTTCTCAAATGCCCAGTAGGGAATGTCATCACTCCTGCAGATTCATCACTGAATCTGAGAGTCACAAAAAGGTTGCATTTCTTGTCTCACAAAATAATCTGAAAAAATGGCGATGAAAAAGAAACAAGAAAACTTAACTACCTATCACAGGGCATTATTTCATGAGCAGTTCCCGATACATTCTCTCTTTTTCTCCAGAGAAAAATTATAGCAATTCATTTTATTTTCTCTTTAGAGAATGACTGGTGGGGTGGAAGTCCAGGCAGGCAATAGCATGAGCAGAAGCACTGACATCCCTGATTGCAGATGAACAACTTCCTGAAGATGCCACTTACCCTTGCTAAATGTCCTCATGGACAAATTACACTTCATCTATTAGAACAAATATTGCCACGTTGAGACTGTCAAGCTATCCAGCCAGTCTGCTTCAGTATTGCAGAAGGAAAAAATAAGTAAGTGAAGCTTCTCTGTGTCCATAATACTGAACCCAACAACATATAATCAAGACTGACAACAGAGCTTAGCAAAAAATATCTATCTCACCATTATGCTATTGAGGATAATAGCCCAGAAAATAACTACCTGATCTTGATTCCAATGTAAGCTACAAAATTTGGGCTCTCATTTTACTAGTTCTAAGTAGTCCATCTTCTAAATGCCCCTTAAAAATGCTAAATTATCATTTATGGTCCTAAGGGATGAACTGTGACGATATGTGGACCAATGAAATCTCCAAAGTAAATTTTTTCAAGGGTTGTTTAGTTGGTTTTAATAGAACCAGGTTTTTGAAGGGAAAATAAAGGAATATATTATTTGAGCTAACACAGAGAATCTGAAGAGTAGTCTGACCTATCTTCGAGTTATGAAAGATCTATATCCCAAAGTGGTTCATATAGTGCTCCCTCATCTAGATATAGGATCTAGAGAATTCTGTTTGAGTTCTAGTTCTCATCAAGGTCAAATTATTGAGATCTTCATTTGCTTAGAGCTTAATGAGGACATTGCTGTTATACTGCCATTCTCCTCTTGGCTCTAACTTTCCATATTTCTACATAAATGGAGAGGGGAAAAAATAAGACTTCCTATTTAACCAAAGTAAGCCCACATTTATCCAAATAAAACCTAGGTGATATTTTTAATACATATTTTAATACATATTTCTATGAAGGATGTGTAACACTTCCCCAAAGACTTTTTAAAATTTATAAAGCCATCTATCTTGAATGCATTATGAATCCTCCCAAGGAATGGATAGATTGGAACACACACATACACACACAACATTCTTTGCCAGATTCTGAAGTCTAATAATGCAACTCCTGAAGCAAATTAGGATTTGCATTTGCAGATTCCCATTAAAATGACAGCAATCTCCCAGCTATAATTATTTCACTCATTCTGAAAATTGGTAATCTGTTTTAGCATAAAGTAGCATAATCCAGAATGTCTATATCACTTTGTTTTTAAATGCAGAACTGATGGATTCATGGAGCACCTGTTGTTTACTTTAATCTCAGCTATTTTAAAGATCTCATGTTTATCCTGTTGCCAGCTTTTTGATACATTGATGGTTTTTTAAAAAATCAAGAACTAAGTCCATCTTCGTATTGATCATTATATTCACCTGGGAAATTACTTTTTCACCACCAAACCTCACATATGGTAAGTCTTACTAGTGTCTTACTCAAGCTGCACAGGAAGTATCTAAGTCCAATATGCATGTTACAGCCTTACTGTAAGTAAGAGCAGGCAGGTGAAATAAGGAAGCTATCCCATATCTGACTTGAGTGCCCAGGGAGCTATCATCTTTGGCAAACTGGAGTTTGGATATGCCCAGAACTGGGTAAGACCTGACTCTGATGGCTTGATGGCTAAGAATTGACAAGGGAATCACTGCTGTGTTAGGAGAACAGCTCCAAGATCGAAACCAGTTTTCTGTTCCAACTTCCACGACATGAAATAACCAGGGATGTTGACACTGGTCTTACCACTACTCTAAGTATGACCGGCCAGTCAGCTTTATAAAATCAGGGCCTTAACATGTCTTTTAAAAAAATAATAACTTCTGCATCACTTATCCACAGAACAATGCTTCAATTTAGTAGGTACATAATAAATATTTGTTTGATAAATAAAAAGCTATTGGGCAGCCCGGGTGGCTCAGTGGTTTAGTGCCACTTTCAGCCCAGGGCCTGATCCTAGAGACCCGGGATCAAGTCCCACATCGGGTTCCCTGCATGGAGCCTACTTTTCCCTCTGCCTGGGTCTCTGCCTCTCTCTCTCTCTCTCTCTCTCTCTCTCTCTCTTCTCTCTCTCTCTTTCTGTGTGTGTGTCTCATGAATAAATAAATAAAATCTTTAAAAAATTATATTTTAAAAAAAGCTCTCATCCACCCCATGGTGATTGTTAAAGATGAAATCATGTGTCGCCTTCCAAATTCCTACATTGATATCCTAACCTTCAGGACCTCAGAATGTGATCTTACGTGGAAGTAGGGTCATTGCAGATGTAATTAGTTAGGATGAGATCATACTGGAATAAGGTGAGGCTCTAATGCAATGTGACTGGTGTCCTCCAAAAAGGCAGGCCAGTAGAAAAGGCATATGTGCAACTGATGAATTACTGAACTCTACATCTAAAACTAATGATATACTGTAAGTTGGCTAATTGAATTTAATTTTTTTAAAAAAGACATGCATATACAGAGAACATCACATGACAGAAAAGGCAAATAAGGGGTGATACAGTATAAGCAAATGAAAGCCAAAGATTGCCAGCAACCACAGCAGTTAGAGGTAAGGAACAGATTTTCCCTCCTAGCCATCAGTAGAACACCTGGATCTCAGACTTCTAGCCTCCAGAAGTGTGAGATAATACATTTCTTATTTAAACCACCCTACCTACATAATTGTTACAGCAGCCCTATGAGAGGAATACAAACTAATATAGTAGCCAAGACAACCTATGACTTGAAACTTATAAATAAATATGGAAAATTTTTTTTTTAATTTTTATTTATTTAAGATAGTCACAGAGAGATAGAGAGAGGCAGAGACACAGGCAGAGGGAGAAGCAGGCTCCATGCACCGGGAGCCCGATGCGGGATTCGATCCCGGATCTCCAGGATCGCACCCTGGGCCAAAGGCAGGCGCCAAACCGCTGCGCCACCCAGGGATCCCTAAATATGGAAAATTTAAATATGAATAAGTTTAATAGAATATGAAAGCTAAGAAAAAATTTAAGGGGTGTTTATATTCAACATTTAGATCCCTAAAAATTGCATTTAGTCTATATTTAGGTAAGCATAAACAGATGATCAACTAAATTAAATGAGGACATCTAAAACATAAAGCCTTCTGAAAAAATAAACTTCATTTTGTGCACTGACACATTCCCCAGTACCTAAAATACAGCATAGCAACATTATAGCCATAAGCCATAAGATTTGTTTAATGAATGAATGAATGGCCAACAGAAGTATAATTTATTTTTTTAATTTTTAGTTATTTATGATAGTCACACAGAGAGAGAGAAGTATAATTTAAAATACAGTGGCAAGTATGTGAACATGCTCAATAAAATGCTAAAAACTAAGCTGGAAATAGGTTTATGTAAAAAGCAACTATTTCTTTTACAATTTCTACTTGGAGAATGTTGTGTGATTTTTTTTTTTAATAAAGTATATGTCAGTCATTACAAAAGAAATCCTAGTAGAAAAATCTGTGAAAATTATGTGTAGAAGTATGGAAAGGTCCTCATTACTGGAAGAATTTTAAATTCTCCTTGCTGTCTTAAAATATACTACAGATAAGCATTTAATAATGGAACCCTTCACAGTGGTTCACTTTTAATGTAATTAATATTATTATTGGAAGTTGTTTTATATCACCTGACAGTGTAATGCACAAGTAATTCTTTGGGGAAGAAGGTATCTTTGAATATGTTGGCATAGTTATGCTTTTCATTTAAAATCTTCAGTAACTTTTTCCCCATTGTTTATTTCTGACTGTCCCTTAAAGACAGCAACTTTCTTTCTGCACAGCAGGAGGCAAAAAATTGATAAATAGTTCTTTGAAATGTTAAAAATGTCATTGTGCTTGTGTTTTCTTTTTCCTCAAGCTGACAATTTACGACATATTTCTAATTTTTCTACTAGGATTTCTTTTGGTCAAAAATGAATGGTAAGGGCAGCCCGGGTGGCTCAGCGGTTTAGCGCCACCTTCAGCCCAGGGCCTCATCCAGGAGACTCAGGATCGAGTCCCACGTCGGGCTCCCTGCATGGAGCCTGCTTCTCCCTCTGCCTGTGTCTCTGCGTCTCTCTCTCTCTCTCTCTCTGTGTATCTCTCTCATGAATAATAAATAAAATCTTAAAAAAATAAATAAAATTCAAATTAATAGCATCAGTACAGTGTGTTTGATAATGCTGTTTAGGAAAATAAAGTACCATCCCCATCATCACACTATAGGAATCTCTGACTGCAAGGGGGTCAGTGCCTCTAACCCCCATGTTGTTCAAGGGTCAATTCTGTGTGCCTGTATGTGTGTGTGTATATTTTATTTCTCAGAAGAACCCTCACTAATACAATGTCCATCTTTAAGGATAAAATATAACAAATATCTGTACACATGGTTTATCATGGAGCAGATTTATTACAATATTTAAATGCTATCAAGAAGATCTTGGCTTTGCGCACCTGGGTGGCTCAGTGGTTGAGCATCTGCCTTTGGCTCAGGTCATGATCCTGGGGTCCTGGGATCAAGTCCCGCATCGGGCTCCCCTCAGGGAGCCTGCTTCTCCATTTGCCTGTGTCTCTGCCTCTCTCTCTCTCTCTCTCTCTGTTTCTCATGAATAAATAAAATCTTTAAAAAAAATCAAAAACAAAAAGAAGATCGTGGCTTAAACTCTACCTTTCAGGAGAATAAAAGTATTTACATGATTGAAAGAAATGGTGCTCTGTTTCCCCAGCTTTAGTTATTTCTTAAAGGGATTTCCTAACTGTACTCTGGGGCCTGATGGTAATTGGTTTCATCCATCCACAGTCAACAGGAGCAGTTGGCTTTCTGCTGCTTCATTAATCAACACAGAGCCTTGTGTGCTGATCCCACTTTCAAAGTCATTCAACAGAGTCGAACCAGGACCTTCTCGCAGAAGTGCTGTATTCTGCTTGTAGTAGTGAATCAGCAGCAATCGTGTTTATATTTCTTGGAGTTTGCTTGGCCTACATGTTGCTGCCAAGTCTTCCTTTTGGCAGTGGACAACTCCATTTGTGATTTTGGTAAACACAGTATGTTTCATAGGGTGCTGATCATAAAGTAATCTCAAAAATCGAAGTCCTGATACCCAAAAGCCTAACCAGAACAAGCTATTTACATTTTAATCAGTGGTACATAACTGGTTAGGCCAGAGGGCCCGTGAATGCATTCCACGATTTCCAGAGAGGACAAGTAAATATAATTTTTTTTGACAAGTAAATATTTTGAGTGAGTATGATTTCTAGTCACAGCCATACCATGTTTTCTCCCACCTCCAGTCAGCCAAAAGCTTCCTTCCCCCCCACCCCCCACCCCCGTCTGTTCTCCCTCTCCACAGTAAGAATTAGCTTGTATACCTTGACCTTGCTCTCTCCCTTAACTATAGCCAACGTTTATTCATTGTCTGTTCCCCCTTTCCTTTACCATTTTGATTCATTAGCTTTCAGTTACTAACTACATATTTCACGGTGCTGACCAAGGGCAATGGCCCTGGGCTCAGCCCAATTCAGCCCAAGAATGTCACCCAGCAACTAACCTCAATATGCTCCCAGTAAAGCCATTCATTATAATCAAAGGTGATTATGATTCTAAAGGTCCAAAAGGCATTAGAAAGAAAAGTGCATTCTTCGACTTAGAAAAAAATAATAGAATTGTCATTGAACAGTAATAGACAACACTTAATCTGTACAATTCTGAACCACTATTTTTCTTCCTTGACACTAAGTGATGGTCTAATGGCAATAAAGAAAAATAAAAAGAATCAACAGGTTACTGAGAAGACCATGTGAGACCCTTGAGTAAACATGGGGCATTTCCACATACACAGCATCATGCAAAGAAAAGGACAAGAGCCCCCTATCCTGAAAAAGCCTGCAATGATATCACAGCTCAGAGAGGCTACAGGAGAAGCTCTATAGCCCTGGGGTGACACAAACATCATTAAAGGAAAAAATGTACACTTAGGGAAAAGATATTGTACATTTAGATTTTAAAGCCTTCAAAACTTTTGCTGGAATAGAGTTTGAAAACCATCTTTCCTAGATCTTGGAATTGCACTGACCCTCTTTGGAAATAGCTGGGGGGTTCCTCTGAACCACAGGTAGGTAGGAAATGTGATGGGGGGCTACGCAACATGTACTGTGATTACTTGTTCTCAGAAGACCCAATTAATTACTCATCAGAAAGAAAAAAAGGCAGCTGGAAATGAACAAAAAACTGATTTGGTACCGTGCCTGCCCTTAACTTGTACACTCTCACCGATGAAAGTCCTCATGACCTGAGAGTCATCACCATGTCTCTCCTTTCTTTTTTTTCTTTCTTTTTTTTTTCTTTCTTTTCTTTCTGAGTGTCTTTGTCTCATCTGTTCCTCTGTCTTACTTGCAATGTCTTTTTTTTTTTCTTCTTGAACCTTCTCCTTTTTGAACTTGTTTCCCTATTGAACATAAATCACTTTCCAACCTAGGAAACTTAATCAAAACATCTCAAAAGTGAGAAACTAAGTCAACTTCTTAAAGGATCTCCTTGCTCTCCAACCTTTCCCAGAGTCCTCCATTTTATAAGAGATACCCCATGCAGTTCTTGCTCCTGTCACTCCACTAAAACTGCTTTGGTAGGATTTCCCAAAGACCATCCCCTTGCTAAACTCATGGCAATTCTCAGGACTGCCTTCTTTAGCTACCTACAGCATTTTCCGGTTTCTTTACCACCCAAGTCTTGACTAATCTTGTCTGACTTCATGGACATCACACTCTGCTGGTTTTCCTCCTACTTCACTGACATTCATTACCTCCTCTCCCTGACCCCCTAATAACACCTGCACCAGAGCTCAGTGGTCTTACACCCTCTTCTCTATTACACCCACCTCCTTGGGAATCTCATCCTGGTGGCTTTAAATAGCAACAGATGCTTCCAGATGCTGATGAATCTCAAGTCACCATATCCAGCCAAGACCCTGCGCCTATTTCCTCCTGTCTTCTTAACACTGACATCTGGATGCCAAAAGGCACCCACAGGGAACTCAAAATTGATCTCTTAAGCTTATCTGCCCCTCAAACCTACTCCACCCACATTCTTCTGCTTCTCATTTGATGTCAACTCCATCCTTCACTGCTGTGCAGGTCAAGTCTTGGGAATCACTCTTGACTCAGCTTTTTCTCTCCCACCTCACACCCAGTCCATCAGGTAATTCAGTTGCCTCAACCTCCCAGCTATATCTAGCACTTGGTCCCCTCTCACACCTCCACTGTTCTCTCTCCCTAGTGTGAGCCCCTAACTTCACTCACTCAGATTGATGAAACAGTCTGAATCGTAGCTTCCCTACAGTCTATTTTCAATTGATGAGTAGATGAAGTCTAAGTCAGATCAGGCCAGTCCTTAGCTCAACACCTTCAACGGCATAAGTCAAGGAAAACTGGGTGAGCATCAGTTCTCTAAAGTATTCCCTTGTTATCGTCCCCACGGCTACGTCGTCCTTCCTGTCATTCCAAAAACCCACTGCTATTTGTGGCCCTTTGTTCCCCAACAGCTCTCTGCACCTGGACCAGTCTTCTCCCAGCCAGGTCCATGGGTAACTCCCTCACCGCCTCTACTTCTCCTTTAACTGCCCCTCTGCTTAACTACTCAACTACTAAAATTTCTATGACATCCTCTTCCTGCTCTCCTTTCTTCCTTGCTTTGCTCTACTTTTCTTCTGTTTTCCATAGCACTTGTCAGCTTCTAACATACAATATAATTTACTGATTTATGTTCACTGCTTATCGTTGTCTCCCACCAGCCTGGTGTAAACACCAGAGTAACAAAACTGTCTCTGTGTTTTGTTTGCTAATAAATTCCTTGCACCTAGAAGAATGCCTGGCTCAAAGAGGAGGCTCAGTAAACACTCAATGAATAAATGAACACTCAAAAATCTAACCTAAATGCTGTACTCAATACTTGCAAAATCTCACCTAAAGTTTACAAAATTTCACATAGATTTAATTTAATATAAATTCCTAATATGTAGTAAAATCGACACTGAACTAAGAATTAAAAACCCAAAGCTAAGCCTGGATCCCAGTCTTGCAATTTGGTCTGGAAGAATTTCTTCGACCTCCCTGAGGCTCAGTTCCTTCTCCGTGAAATCAGGATGTTTCATGGTTTTTTGTTGTTGCTTTTATGCTTAAAACCAAATATGATGATGAATGTAAAACTATAAAATCAGAAGTGCAAGATCATATGATAAGAGGATAGGACCCACTATTTCCTTCTGAACTGGACCATTGCTGTGTGCTGTCATTTTTTATAAAGTTAAGTGATAAAAATATACCATAATTGTAATGTGCAGCTGCACTCACAGACCAAAATAAATCTGATTAAGACACAAGCCCTTAAAGAGTGATGGTTACTAAGGTTTTCCCATTCAAGTGTAAAAATCCTCTGATGCCCAGAAGGCAGTCTTAAACCAGGGACTAACTGGAGATGCCAAAAGGATTTGTGCAGAAGGCATCAAACCACAGGTTGAAACGAAGACAACAAGCAGAAGTTTTTTTGTTGTTGTTGTTTTGTTTTGTTTGTTTGTTTGTTTTTTGTTTTTCACTTAGAGAAAGACCAGAGAGTTCAAGCCCTGGTTCACCCACCTTTACTAAGTATGAGTTCACACCAATTGCCTAACCTCCCCATATGGGTAATATAAGACAATCTCTAGGCTTACTGGGAGGATTAGAAGAGCTACTACCTGGGAGGCACTTAGACAAACTGTGCTCACCAGAAATTTTTTTGGGCAACCTCGCACACACAAACAAAACACAGTTCAATATATGCATCCAGCAGAGTAAAGCATTTTCCCTGCCAAGGAAGTGAAGGCCAGTGGAGAGGCAGAAGGGGAGCACCTTCTCTCATTAGGTGAGAAGGCAAAATCTAAAGGCAAATGTGTCTATGGAATCTACACTACTCAATGTTAGTGCTAAACTCCAATGCTGAGGTTTTCCATAGAGAGCGTTCTCTGACTCAATAGCTTCAGCACAGAGATAACTCATCACCTGGTAACATGTTAGACATGTACATCCTTGGGCCTCAGCCCAGACCAACTGAGTCAGAAAACTGTGGGTCTGGGACCCAGCAATCTGAATTCTAGCAAGCCCCCAGATGATGGGGGCATGAGCCAAAGTCAGAAAACCACCACCTTCAGCCATCAACTCCTGAGAGAGAAAAGATAGTGAAGGAGAATCAAAATTGACTCTTCAACGCTTTAGCTAAGTGATGAACTGATAGAGTTTGGTTGCAAGAAAATATCTTTAGAAAACATTGAGTGAATACAGCATTCACTGGTTTGGCAGCACACAAAATCTTCAACTCACAGAGATCTACCCCATAATAACTATGTGTCGGCCACCATGCTATGAACCAGGAGAGACAGAAAGGATAAAACACGGATCTCGACCCCTGGGAGTTTGTAATATTATGAGGTATTCAGACCCAGAAAGCCTAAGAAGAATATAAAGCCACATGTAGCTCCTGCTGTGACAAATAAGTAAAAAGTGAGCCCCACTCTGGAAAATAAGCACACAAGGAATGATAACAGCAGCAGCTGGTCATGTATGGTGGTGGAAAGGAGGTAACAAGGGATGCTGTTGGGGAGGAAGCTGGACAGGTAATTGGGATTTGAGTGTCACCCTGAGGAACTAGCCTTTATTACCTTCTCTGTACAGTTATTGAGGTTTTGAGAAAGGCCATGTTTCTCTATATCCCCCACACCGGGCTCTGGATGAGAGCTAGCAGCAATCTCAATCTCAGGAAGGAGGCCAAAGAGAAACTGGAAGAGCAGGTGACTACACGGAAAAGAGAGGGGAGGACCATGCAATGGGAGAAAAAACTGCAAAGCAGAGTAAGGATAGAACATAGAAGACCTGCAGATTGAATTACTGGGTGAGTCAAATACAGTCTCAGATTGAAAGAGGTCCCCCCAAAATACATCTCCCTTTACCACGTCTGTGGCATGGGATATGATGCATTTACTGATAATGTTGCTGAAGCTGAGCTACGTGTAAACACAGAAGGAATGCCTGGACTGCAGTATGGTTAAGTTACTGGCACAAGGCACAAAACCAAAATCACAGCATTTAAAGGGACAAATCAAAAGAAAACATGATTATGGAAATCCCTTTCATATCAGGTAAGACTATTTATTCTCAAATTTATCAAATTCCCAATCTGCTTATAGAGTTGAAGTTAGTCATTGAGTCAAGATACACTGATGTCCAATTAGTTGATTTGAGAATATGGATTTTTAAAATTTCACATCCTCCATTTGGGAGTTATACTTATAATCCCCCCCCCAATACTATTGACATTGGGGCTAAATTTCTAAATACAAAGCTTGTGCTAAATATCAAAAGCATCAGTTTTCCTGTCAATGTTCTCTACTCTCATATGATGAAATTTTGTACAGATAATAGATACAGAAATGAGCATTGTGATGGCACAGAGCCCAAGATGATAAGACAAGCCAGCCATATCCAGGTATTTGACTCTGCCAAAGTTGTTTGTGGGCAAACATGTGGCACATTCCAAAGGCAGTGAGGCACACCTGGTCTGCGTGAGAAACAAGGAAATGCCAAGTGTGGCTGGGAAACAGTTGTCACAGGAGCTGTGTAGACCTTGTAGACCATGGTGAAGATGCTCTTCCTAGTACACACATTACCAGGGAGGGTGGTAAGCAGAATAATCTGACGACCCTCTGCCAACGAGTTTACACTTATATTGTAATGAATAATGCAAATCTTGTCATCTGGACCCAGAGTAATGTGAAAAGCTCTTGACTCATAAGGGTATCTTTGATCTTTAGGGTCGATCGGCAGAAGAGCTAATATACATTAAGTATGGGTTAACCTACTTAGTGTCATATTTAATAAATTTGAGCTAGCTACCAATGTGCATATTTAATCACTACCTATGCTGTTATAGAAAAAAAATACTATCTAAGAGAAATTATGCCCGTCTGAGCAGACTTCTGTGTTTTGAGATAGAACATGAGCACACAGGAAAAGGAGAAACATGCAGTATTATGATTTCAACACAAATCTACCAACCATGAGCCACAGAGGCTGACAGGGCCTTGCTCACAGTCAGCACAGTGCTGAAAGGGAGAGATAGCTTTCCTGCTGGAAATGTACACTGTGGGTTCTTTGGGAGCACTGGTGTTAGGGGCCCACAGCAAGCCAGGACCCCTTACAGCATATGGCTGGTGGCTGGACTTATTCCCTCCAAAGAACTGTGATTGAGTGAAATCACAGACAATGTGGCTCTAACTCAGCTTAATACTAGATCTGCTCATGCTTGTTTCTCACGCTTGTTTCCATGTATGTGTGTGTGTGTGTGTGTGTGTGTTTTAAGATTTTATGTATTTATTCATGAGAGACACAGAGAGAGACAGAGATATAGGCAGAGGGAGAAACAGGCTCCCTGCCCAGAGCCCGATGAGGGACTCGATCCCAGGACCCCGGGAACACGACCTGAGCTGAAGGCAAACGCTCAACCGCTGAGCCACCTGGGTGCCCCTCCATGTGTACTTTAATCATCTTAGCTACCAATGCATCCCTCAAACACCTTCGTAGACATTTTTGAGAACGACTCTCAACTCTAATAACAATATAAGTAGGTGGCATGATTGGTTCTACTGAATCCCTCCTTATGAGGATGTCATTAAAGATACACACAAAGGATTCCCCACAATTTTGCAGACAGTTAAATGCCCAGCTGATGGAAGTGGGGACAGAGGGCAGAGGGTTGGGTGGCATTGAGAACTTGAAGTGTTTGTTGAGTGAGTAAACCCAGAATTGCTGTTTGCACATGCCAGGTTGTGATATAAGCAATAAAATATCAATATTTAGGTTCTCTTAATTGACCCCCTAACAGTTGCGCTATGAGAAGCAACAACCTCTCTTCCTCCTCTCCACCATCTGCTCAGCAGCAGCAAAGCAGCAACTATGTGTGAATGTACCTCTATCCACATTGGCCAGGCTGATGTCTAGATCAGCAATGCCTACTGGGAGCTCTGTTGCCTGGAACACGGCATTCAGCCCGATGGCCAGATACCAATTGACAAGACCACTGGGGGAGGAGATGACTCCTTCAACACCTCCTTCAGTGAGACAGGTGCTGGCAAGCATGTACCCAGGGCAGTGTCTGACCTGGAACCCACAGTCATCAATGAACTTCGCACTGGCACCTACCGCCAGCTCTTCCACCCTGAGCAGCTCATCACAGGCAAGGAAGATGCTGCCAATAACTATGCCCGAGGGCACTACATCACTGGCAAGGAGATCACTGACCTTGTCTTGGACTGAATTCGGAAACACTGACCACTGCACAGGTCTTCAGGGCTTCTTGGTTTTCCACAGCTTTGGAGGGGGAACTGGTTCTGGGTTCACCTCCCTGCTGATGGAACATCTCTCGAGTATGGCAAGAAGTCCAAGCTGGAGTTCTTCATTTACCTGAACCTAACCCCCTCTGGGTTTCCACAGCTGCAGCTGAGCCCAACAACTCCATCCTCACTCCCTATACCACCCTGGAGCACTGACTGCGCCTTCATGATAGAAAATGAGGCCATCTATGACATCTGTCATAGCAACCTCAATACTGAATGCCCAACCTACACGAATCTAAATAGGTTGATAGGTCCAATTGTGTCCTCCATCACTGCTTCCCTCAGATTTGATGTTGATCTCACAGAATTCCAGACCAAGCTTGTACCCTATCCTCACATCCATTTCCCTCTGGCCACACATGCTGCTGTCATCTCTGCTGAGAAAGTCTACCATGAACAGCTTTCTGTAGCTGAGATCACCAACACATGCTTTGAGCCAGCTGGAGAAATGTGACCCTCACCATGGTAAATACATGGCTTGCTGCCTGCCGTACTGTGGTGACACGGTTCCCAAAGATGTCAATGCGTCCATTGCCACCATCAAGATCAAGTGTACCATCCAAGTGTATTGGCTTCAAAGTGGGCATTAATTACCAGTCCCCCACTGCGGTACCTTTTGGAGACCTGGCCAAAGTACAGCGAACTATGTGCACGCAGACAAGCATCGCTAAGGCCTGGGCTCACCTGGACCACAAGTTTGACCTGATGTATGCCAAACATGCCTTTGTTCACTGGTATGTGGGTGAGGGCATGGAGGAAGGAGAGTTTTCTGATGCCCATGAGGACCTGGCTGCCTTGGAGAAGGATTATGAGGAGGCTGGTGTGGGTTCTGTTGAAGGAGAAGGTGAAGAAGAAGGAGAGGAATGCTAAAGTTAAAAATGTCACAAAGGTGCTGCTTTTACAGGGCAACTTATTCTGTTTTGAACATTGAAAATTTGTGCTCTGATCAGTTAATTTGTATGTAGCAGAGTATACTCTCATATACAATTACTGATCTGTGCTTTAAAACACAACGCTTTGTTACAGACCCAAGCTGTCCATTTCTCTGATGGGTTTGAATAAAATACTCTCTGTCTTAAATGGAAAAAAAAAAAACCTCTATTCATCCTATTTTTCTAGTCTTATCTACTAATATTGCTCTACATGAATCCTGTATCCCGCTTACTGATCTATTTATCATGAATGCATATTCTTATCTCCAAGACATTAATTATTCTGTGCCTGTCCACCCTTCTTGTTACCAACTTAATCAAATAATAAAAGTAATAGGAGCAACAATGAGAGCTAATAATTTCAGTAAGCTTAGGTATGCCACCCTGGGGTTAAGTGCTTTACATGTATTATCTCATTTATTAGAAAAACCTAATAAAATAGGCTCTGTGATGTTTCACAGTGAAGGATGCCTCCAAGGTTGCAAAGCTAGCAGGCTGGGAATCCAACGTGACCCTAGGCTCAGACTCGGAACCACTGCAGTAGCACCTCTTCCAAGACCGTCTGCGAAGATACAGCCTGAGCTCCTTCCCTATATGGAATCTTCCTCTTCCTTCACTGTTGACTTCTCATTCCTGCAAATGACTGACACACTTCATTTCTGTGCCACAGGTGCCACACTTAACACATCGTGCCTGGTACTGCCATTCACACTAACCCCACACCAGCCAAGTTCTACACACAGACCTCCAGACAGCAAGAGGTCTGGAAAAACAGAAAACAAGATATACTAACAATGCCAATAATAATTAAAACATTGTTGCTTCCACCACCAGACCCAGATTATGAAGATACTGTAGGAAGAGTAAATTCCTGGCTCTTGGGGGGGTGTGGCATGACCTGGCCCTCCTGGCTCTCTACACTACCTTGGAGGGCTCTGCTGGTCACCTTCTTGCTTCTCACTGGCCTTCTTCCAATTCAGGAGAGAGTCCAAGCTTCCTCTTAAAGTCTTAGCACATGCTCTTTCTAGAACTCTCCAACCCTGCCTTACCCTTGATGATTATGTTCATCCTGCTTCTTTCCCCCACTCAGCCTTTTTCTCAGCAGCACATCTGCCTCCTCCTACTAAGTACAGGCAGTGTATGAGGGCAGGCAGTGTATGTACTTTGTATTAAGCACCCTGTCCTCAATACCTATTCTTACCACACTATAAGCACAGTGTAGAGATTAACAGAAATAGATCTTCCCCAAGTCCTTTATTTGCCATATATACAAGGAACCACCACAGTAAGGGGGGAAAAATCTAGTTTAAATTGTTTACACAAATATCAATCATACATTAGTTCATCGTATAAATCACAATCAACCAAGTTAAGTCTCTAAAAATATTTATGGTACAATCATATTATGCTACAATAAAAGATGTAGAAACCCAACAATTTCATCAGACAGTAAATCTGAAGTTCAAAACTACAGCTCTGCTTTGTACGTCCTGGGTTTCTAATCTGCCTGGAAATGCCCAAGCAACAATGATTCTATCAGCATCTTACCATTTCCACTTCAATGTCTCATGAAAATAGAAATTGCAGACGTACCGAGAATGAAAAAAAAAAAAATGCTACTTCCCACTACCAATTCTGGCTCCATAACCTTTTTTTTTTTTTTTTTTTTTTTTTTTTTAAGCAGCGTTCTTACTCTATTGTACTTGCTCACTCACAGTGGAATTAACTAGCAAAGGATTTCATTAAGTATTATAGAGTGTGGTGATGCTTTTGAATCATTAGCGAACATAAATGTATAGATGGTGTATTTGTAACAATACACAAAGACTTTTTAAAATACAATTGGTTTGTAACCAAGACTTACTGGCTATACAACTATTTTAAACTCATGTTCAATTCTTCTGGTACGAAGTAGTACAGATTCTAAGCAAAAGAACACTCGTACTTCCTGCTGTGAAAATATTTTTTGCAGGTTTACTAATATTTCAACAGCTAGTCAATTCTGTAATCACATTTGTTGGATAACTCCCTTGTTAGTAACTTTTAGAGCTCAATTGTGAATTCTATGGTTTTATTTTTATTTTTATTTTTAATTTTTTTTATTTATTTATGATAGTCACAGAGAGAGAGAGAGGCAGAGTCACAGGCAGAGGGAGAAGCAGGCTCCATGCACCGGGAGCCCGACGTGGGACTCGATCCCGGGTCTCCAGGATCGCGCCCTGGGCCAAAGGCAGGCGCCAAACCGCTGTGCCACCCAGGGATCTGTCTATGGTTTTAATACCATACTTGGTAACATTTCAAAAGACACATGATCAGTAATGATTAACAGAGAGGTTTATAACTAATTCCCTATTAGAGCTAAGTACTTTTAAGCTCATCTGTAAATTTTACTGTTCTAGCATCTTAATTGGATTTCTGGTAATTGCATCTAAAATTCCATAGGCACTTAAGATGTGTTCTAGTTACAAAACAGGAAAAAAGCAAAAAAGCATATACATAACTTCACTGCTTGTAACAATAGCATCCTATGGAAGTCAAAGATTGCTTGGTTATTTATTTACTTTTAACAAGTGCTATAATTTATTTTATAATACATTTATAAAGAGATTAAACCAAGTAATTTAGAAACCAATTAGAAGCTTTAATTTATTTTAGTTCAAGTAGTGACCTCAGTTACTATGATGTGGCATTTAAACACATGGTTCTTGAGGAAGAGTGGCAAATCCCCACTAATCCAAGATCTCACAGAAAACATGACATCTCTATAAGTATTTAAGTATAGGGCATGGCAATGATTCTGCCTAAATTTTCATTTATATTTTACTACTACAGTAGAATTTTTCTCTCAAAAATGCATGAGGATTCTTTTTGTTGCTAAAGAATAAAGATTCTTCAGAAATCTCTCTATTGCAAATCACAATCTAGCACTGTTAAAAAACAGTATTCTAAAAGGTACTGGAACTTTCTTACTGTTACCACCCTGTAAGATCTAAACCACAGAAACATCTGTGTCTAAAAATATGATTACCAACTATATGCTTTCATGCTTTATGTTAGG
Source organism: Vulpes vulpes (assembly GCF_048418805.1). NCBI lineage: Eukaryota > Metazoa > Chordata > Mammalia > Carnivora > Canidae > Vulpes > Vulpes vulpes. Next base: position 497,784 of record NW_027325674.1, read on the forward strand.
TTCCTCCTCAGACTTTCATGCTCCACAAGAGACACCTATTATCTACTCCCTTCTGGATACCTCCACCTAGGTGTCTGATAAATTGCTGCCACACAACATGTCATAACACAACACAATAACATAACAATAGTGATCTACTGACCTTACCCCCTGCCAATTTCACCTTCTCCCCTCTCACGGGATGGCAACTCTACCTATCCTTCCAGTTACTGTGGCATCTTCTATCCTTCTGTTTTTTATATCCTTGTCCAATTGATCCCCAAATCCTCTGACCTTCAGGAGATATCCCAAATATGATCACTTCTCTCACCATTTCTACATCATTGTCCAAATCAACATCTCTTGTCTGGATCCCACAGACAAGATTGCAGGGCAATCGGAGAATTCTTTTTATATTGAACTCCAATAAAAAAAAATATATACAAAAATACTTAAAAAAAAAGAAAAGAAAAAGAAAATTATTTTAAAATGTGAATTGAATCATGTTACTTCTCTTCTCAAACCTCAGCAGTGTGGAAGCCAAAGCATACTCATGGTGGTTTATAAAATTGTTGGATTTGTCCTCCTTTTGCCAATTTGATATCATAACTACACTTCCTATGATTTATCCTTTCTGTCTGTAGCCACAGTTGGCCTCCTTCTTATTCTTTGAGTATATTAGGCATTCTTACACCTCGGGACCTCATTAACTGTCTCCCTGATTTCCATGCCCCCTGATATCCACAAGGCCAATCTCCCCACATTTCTGCAACTTAAAATCAAATGATACCTTCTTAATGCAGCCTGCCTTGACTACCCCATTTAGAATTTCAGGCAATGCACCCTATCTTTTAATACCCAATCCCTTTTTTCATGCTTTACTTTTTCATAGCATTTATCACTTTCTATAATTAGGTGAAATGGGATTAAACAGAAAATAAAAATTAAGATTTTTTTCTAACTGCTGATATAACCCAATACCCACATTTATATCACAAAACTATGGACCAATTGTCATAAAACTTTTCTCGAAGACTGTTCTATTTTAGTCAATATAAACTAGTAAAGATGAAGGTATTTAATATTTGCTATGGTAACTCATACCTGCTATGGTATTTTAAGGACAGTTGGTTACATTCCGAAGAAGTTTCCTGTCAAATAATGGAATCTGAGTAAGTGTTCACTAATGTGACCTTTTCCTACTTTGAAGGCACTATAGTTTTGAAATACACTTCTATTCCATCTCTTCAAAGAGCTCACCCTGAAAGCACATTGGTAAAGTAGAGCATTAGAAAACTGAAGAAATTTCTGAACATTAGGACAGAAGAGGGGTGCCTGGGTGGCTCAGTCACTTAAGCATCTAACTTCAGCTCAGGTCATGATCTCAGATCCTGGGATCCGGCCACACTGGCCCCCCTGCTCAGTGGGGAGTTTGGTTGACCTGGGTCCTGGGATCAAGCCCCACATGAGGCTCCCTGCTCTATGGATAGCCTGCTTCTCCATCTTCCTCTGCTCCTTCCCCTACCTGCCACTCTTTCTCAATAAATAAATCTTTAAAAAACTGGCACAAAAGAGAAGTTCTGGCATGCTACCTTTTAATCCTAAAAAGCTGACATTTTGAAGAGTCACTAAAAATATAAGAATCATGTTACTGCTACCTCCTCTCCTTTCTCACTCCCCATCCTTCCCTCAAAAAGGATTCTTCATTTTTATCATGATCATTAGAACTCTGTATCTTGTTTATACTTCAACCTATTTCCTTTGACAGGTAACCAACTCTTTCACTTTTTACTTTGTGATGATTCTCAAACTCCTTTCTACTTACTGGCAATTCATTTTTGAATAAATATAAGGTGATACAAGCAAGGGCAGTATAGAATAACAAAATGAAATACAAATGACATAGAGTTAATATGCGTAAGATAAAAGTAAAAGGTCTTCTGTATCCATTCAATAGAAGATTAGGGCTAAAATAAAGCATAAAAACTAGTAGGACTTTGAGACTCTGTGGGACAGCTCAGATGTGCCTAGGAGACTCCGAGTGCCCAGCAATGAGACCTGATCACAACTATTTTCTCATATTTAATTTAACCCTTAAACTTATATGAAAATGTTCATGTTTAAATGTCTTCCTAGAGTTGAAAACATTCTCTTAAACAGAACAAATCATATACTGATGCTCACACATGTTCTCCAAAGTACTCAGCACATTGTTATGCAAAGAGACATTCAATAAAACTCCTGATTGCCAAACAACTGCTGTTTCCTAGCATTAATAATATATCTTGGAAAACATTCTCTTTCACAACTTGTGTATTATAGATCTCAAAGGATTTTACTCAATGGGAATAAGTCAAATTATGGGGCCAGATATATCACACAACAGGATCCCCCACACAATAGCTTCCCTAGCTTCCAAACCAATTATTTTTGATTGGTAAGAACATGACATGGAAGGATGCTACTAAGACAATGAAATCATTAATAACTTCCAGCAGTAAATTCAATTATTGGCACAATAGGTGCTTGTGTATGTGTTACATGGGCAAAGCAGGAGGAAAGAAAGGCTTTTTCTTTTTAGTGATGATTTTTAGAAAAATAACAAAATCTAAGCACTCACCAATTGCTAGGTAAATACTAATGTGCTGTAAATACATAATCAGCATAAAATCATAATCTCCATCCACACTTTGCTTCTATCAAAGCACCACTTCTGTCTGAACTAAGTATGAGAATATCATAATCGCATTTTTGAAGTGTACTATATTATATAAAAGATAATACACAATTAAGGATAGTGAGATTTATGCTTGTCTGAGACAAAGGGATGGTCTTGCACCTCTAAATTCTAGACTTCCCTTCAACATTCTCTTCAAAATGGGTATGAAAGGTATTTGAAATCAGCAGAAGTATACCTACAGCTAATATCTACTTACCTAAGGTTTACTCTATGACCCACCTAAAACAATTCTCAGTTCTTTCCATGCTTTGGGCCTTCCCTCTGGTTCACTATAAATGGATCATGAATATTGGCTATTTTTTATTGCACTGTTCAGGTCAGCATTTCCGCTTCCTAATTATTTTTTGACTTCATTTGTCTTCACCATTTCCAGAAAGACACTCCTCCCAAATGAGAGGTACGGCTCCAAGAGCTGACCCAGGGACACCACCAATGAGGGCCTTCATTGACCTCCAATTCAAGGAAAAAAGGTTTAATTCAGAGAGGAAAATAGACATTTAATCTTAAAGGCATACAAATTATGCTGCTCTTCTAAGAAACATGTATTGCAGCTATTTCATAGAAATAATCATTGTACTACCAAGAAATCTGGAAGTCACACCAAACATGGGCAAAACATTGCATTCTGGATATTTACAAATCTCCTGAACACAATTCATTTCAAATAAATACAATAATCTTACAACTAAGAAAAGTTAAAAGTTTACACAGTGTCCTCTTTCTTCTCTGGAACCACAGCTACCTGTCAGACCCGGGACTGACTGGCACCGGGGGGGCCTTACCCAGATCCACCATGTAGCCATATAGTCTCCAGCAGAGTTTCTCGACCACAGGACTGCTAACATTATGGATCAGATGACTCTCTGTTGAGTGGCTCTCCTGTGGGTTGAAAGATCTAGTAGCATCCCTTGACTCTACAAATCAGACCACCCCACTTCCCCTAGTTGTGACAAGCAAAATGTCTCCAGTCAATACCAAGCATTCCCTGGGTGCAAAATCATCCCCAGATGAGAACCAATGGTCTACGGTGCATCACTGATCTCTCCAGTCCCAGTTGTTGTTGTTAATCTGAAAAATGGGTGAATATGAGATGGCAAAAAAACATATTCATAATGTTTCTGTCAAGACAGATTCTCTATTGTTCTGAACTTCCTTTATTTTTTATTGATTGATTTTTTTGAGGTAGCTCATTGGCTACTAGGAGAAAGAGATTTCCAGGAGCTGAGATGGGAAGAACTATCAGGTTTGAAAAAGGAGGGAAATTTATCAATAAAACCAGAAAGGGAAAAGAGAGAAAGAGTTAAAGAAGGAGTATAATCATCAACTTCTTTAGCCTTCAACAAACTGAATAAACTCCTGATATACTTAAGATAGATGGCTTATTAATAGAGATCAGCAAAGGAGTTCAATTTTCACTAACAGGTTAAATCACTGTGAGAGATAGAACAATATCCCTCAGAAACGTATACATCCTGGAACCTGCGAGTATTCTATGTCGCATGCAAAGAAGAGTTACGGTTAAAGACAGAATTAAGGTTGCTAATCAGCTGACCTTGAAATAAAGCAATTATCCAGGATGAAAGTGATCCTCAAAGTGATCACAAGGGTGCTGAAAAAGGAACAACATAGCAGCAAAGGAAGAGGAAGGTTTGTGTCGTGAGGACTCAGCCTGCTGTCACTGGCTCTGAGGCTGGAGCAAAGGCCGTGAGCCAAGGAATGTGGGCGGCCTTGAAAAGCCAGGAGAAGCAAGAAACGGATTCTCCCCTAGAGCCTCCAGAGAGAAACAAAGCCCTGCTGACACCTTCGTTTTAGCCCGGTGAGACCCACGTTGGACTTCTAACCTCTGGAACTATAGGAGAATGGATTTGAAGAAAAAAAAAAAAAGAGAGAGAGAGAGAATGGATTTGTGTTGCATTAAGCCACTAAAGTTATGGTAATTTGCTACAAGAGCAACAGAAAACTAACAGCTGTAAGGGATACAGCACAGGAGGACACCAGGCTTGGCTTACAGGGATGCCTGAGCCAGTGACCTATTAGGAATCTACAGAAACTGTACAGTGGAAGATGCCTATGTCTCAATGGCTGTATAAATGGGGCTATGGACCAAAGGAAATCAGAGATGAGAATCAGGAGGCCCTAGCTGACCTCTAGGACACATGAAATTAAAAGACAAAACCATCTCAGAGACCCATTGGGAAAATTTAAGGAGGTGTTGTATATAAGTGTCCAGCACAGTACTTGGCACATCCCAAGTGCTAAATACATGTTTACTGTGGACATTCTTTTTTTTTTTTTTAATTAACTTTTATTGGTGTTCAATTTACCAACATACAGAAAAACACCCAGTGCTCATCCCGTCAAGTGTCCACCTCAGTGCCCGTCACCCATTCCCCTCCAACACCCGCCCTCCTCCCCTTCCACCACCCCTAGTTCGTTTACTGTGGACATTCTACTGTGTTTTCCCTGTGGACAAATAGAAAAGCTTTTGCCAAAATGGAATAATATTTCCTGTGTTGGCCTAATTGCAAGTTATACTACCACTCATGAAAAATGCACAGGGAGAGAGAGAAATCACGTGCCGTTAGGCCTCTCTTAAAATCTTTAGGATAGGGATCCCTGGGTGGCGCAGCGGTTTGGCGCCTGTCTTTGGCCCAGGGCGCGATCCTGGAGACCCGGGATTGAATCCCACATCGGGCTCCCAGTGCATGGAGCCTGCTTCTCCCTCTGCCTGTGTCTCTGCCTCTCTCTCTCTCTGTGTGACTATCATAAATTAAAAAAAAAATTAAAAAAAAATCTTTAGGATGATCAATAACTGCGTGCTATTCTGTATGGTCCCAATCAATACATGATTCCAGTCATCATGAACTCACTCGGAGTCTCTGCCTCCTTGACACCTTATCAGGAGCAGTAGATAAGCTGTAACAATTTTTCTGGATATCTGCAAGCGCCATCTATCATTGTGACAAATGGATGATATGGCATTATATTTTCTCTACTCAGCTTCGTTTTAATATCACAAGTTAGTATGTAATATCACATGATTCAGATTCAAGCTCTCATTTTAATGCCTTCTGGACTGCCAAGGCATAATGACTTTGCCTAGAATACCCAGCTGGTTGGCTCATGTAAAATATATGGCAAGGCCAGGGATAGTTTGAACAAATTGAGTTATTCTGGAGAAGAATGAACTTGCTAGAGACTGTAGTGCTAATTTTATATCATGTTGATTCTAGCCAGGAAAATTGCCCTTTGCTCAGACTTAGTACTGATTTCAGGAAAAAGTCCAATAATTATTTGAGGCAAGAAATGATTGCTGTTTTTGTTTTTATTTGGGGAAAGAAAATACAAAATCAGAGAAAACATTAAAGGTGAAGAAGAACATCTCAGATTATTATAATCAACCAATGAGAACTTTAATGAGTTGTTTAAGATTTTCAATCTCTCCAGGGTGCCTGGGTGGCTCAGTTGTTTGAGCATCCAACTCTTAGTTTGGCTCTAGTCATAATCTCAGGGTCAGGGGATCAAGCCCTGTGTTAAGCTCTGCACTCACTGAGGAATCTGCATTCTCTCTCTCTGTCTCCTTCCATCCCTCCCCTTGCTCGTGCTCTTGCTCTCTCAAATAAATCTTTAAAAAATAAAAGAAGATCTTCTCTCTCTCCTTCATGGAGATGCCAATTCCGTTCCATTAACAGGATGCTCTGTCACACCGGCAGAAACATGAAGGTCACTGTCTAGATAGATGAACAATCATTACTTTTAGAATTACTATGTATTAGAGCTGAGGGTAACTTGAAAGACCAACCACCTTCCCACTTAGTGACAAACAGAAAGACTCCTCATATATTCATTCACTCAACAATAGTACCTGCACAGGTCTCAAAGAGTCAGGCACAGACCCCCAAATGCCCCAGCAAGTCAGCAGCAGAGCTATGATCTTAAGACATGAACTTTCACAGATCAATCAATATACCCATTAAAATGCCCACTTATATTGTGGCTACAGAGGATAACCTATTCTCTATAAAGTTAAGAAAATATTAAAAACATAGGTTGAATCTACACAGTGCTAGACATCTAAAATTTCTCATTTCATGATCTACCCTAATCAGATTCTTTGCCTAACTACCATGGACTGGCTGCCATACACAGGGCCTCAGTACCATCTATAATCAACCCAGAAAAACCAACCAGGTAGAAGAAGGAGCAGCACACACACAGTCCCAAGGTGGGGACTGGTTCTGAGACTCACAATCACATGTGACCTCTCATGAGTCTCTTTGCCATCATTATCCTTTTCTTCTCATCAATAGCGTAAGGGCTGCCTCCATTCTCACAGGATTCTCAGTTTTATGGGTTCCTACATTTGAAAACCCTGCCACCCTCACATTTATGAGAAATGATGAGGGTGACTCCTGTTTTAGTTCAGTTTTCACTATAAAATGGAAAGTATGATTCATACCAAGATTTACCATGCTGTTGTGTACACCATCACAGACAACTGGGTTCAAGGGGTGTGGGAATGTAGGCATACACTCCTCACTCTTAAACGAAGGCCATGCCAACTGCAGCCATAGTAAGAAGTGAAGTATGAGCAGCAGGTGTCCCTGACCTGTAGCCACTCTCTCTTCAGTGCTGCTTTATGATCACGTTGGCCGCCACTAAGACCTCAAGCTGGGCTGCTTGTCAGGCCCTCGCATGTCCCACCATGATCTGGTTTTGGTGGGGATTCCCACCTCAGAGCAGCCTCAGGTGGGAAACACTAACAATGGGACAGAGCTACCAGTCTGAGTGTTATGATACCTTCCAATACAAGATGAAATCCACATAAACTAAATGAAGCAAACTAATGGCCTCTGATGGTAAATGACTATATACTCAGAAAAAGATCATGGAATTTATCTGTTCTTAAAAGTATTGAATCTAATAAAAATGACAACAAAATCCAAAGATGGGAAAAGACTTGAACAAACATTTCTCTTAAAGAAGATATACAAATGGCCAATAAGCACATGAAAAGATGGTCAACATCATTAGTTATTAGGGAAATGCAAATCAAAACCACAATGAGATACCACTTCATATCCATTAAGATGGCTATAATTTTAAAACACGGGAAATAAGTGCTGGTGAGAGTTGTAATTCTCATACAATACTGACGTGACTGTAAAGTGGTACAGCTATGACGTTAAGCAGTACAGCAGTTCCTCAAAAAGTTAAAATTGTTATGTGATCCAGCAATTCCACCCCTGGTATATATCCAAAGTAATTAAAAGCAAGGACTCAAGAAGAGATATCCATGTTCATTAGCATTATTCCTAACAGCCAAAAGCTGAGAACAACCCAAGTGTCCATCCACACATGAAGGCATAAACAAAATGTGATCTATATGCACAACGGGATATTATTCACCTACACCAAGGCCTGGATTTCTGATGCATGCCACAACATGGATGAACCTGTAAAGCATCATGTGAAATGAAATAAGTCAGACGCAATAGGACAGTGTATGATTCCACTTACATGAGGTATCCAGAACAGCCAAACTGGAGACCGAAGGTTGAATGATGACTGCCTGTGGTTGGCAGGGAGAGGGAAGTAGGAGGAGGGCAGAGAGAGTTATGTTAGATTAATGGGTACACGGCTTCCACTTGGAAGGATGAAAAGTTCCAGAAATGGATAGTTACGATAATCCTACCACATTGTGAATAGACATGATGCCACTGAACTACATATACACTTAAAAAGAGTTGAAAAGGTAGATTTTAGGGGCGCCTGGGTAGCTCAGTCGATTGGGCGACTGCCTTCGGTGCAGATCATGATCCCGGAGTCCTGGGACCGAACCCCACGTGAGGCTCCCTGTTCAGTGAGGAGCCTGCCTCTCCCTCTGCTACTTCCCTGGCTTGCGCACACTCTCTGACAATTAAATACACAGAATCTTTTCTTAAAAAGAACGATTTTATATTACATATATTTTGCCACAATAAAAAAGTATTTTAATAAAGTATCTTGCCCCAGAGGTATACCGGCAGCTGAAGTGACAAAGCAATTTGTGCCAAATACAAGCATATTCCCTCTTCTAGGGCCTTAACACGGGTGTGGGGGTATGAGGAACAAAATGAGAAAAAACAATAGTAATAAGGAAGCAGGAAACTGGTTTGATTCTCTGGCAGAACAGGTAACCATTTTCGGGATGTGAACCTCAAGATGGCAGCGGTATGAGGACACTGGGGAGGCCCTGATGGCCCACAAACACCACCTGGCCAATGGGGTGGGGGGCTGTGACGGGAAAAGCCAACAGAACTCTGGAATCGGCTGCAGCCACTCTGCAAGCCTGCTGGCGAGGGCCAGGGGGAGAGCATGGGCTCCTGCGGAGATGGGTCCACGGGAGCCCCGTTAATCTGCACCTTGGCTCTCCTCTTGGGTGGAGCGTCCACCCCTGAAGACATTCAGCAATCCCCAGAGGTAGTACCGTTGGTCACAGATGCAGGGTGGGGTGCCACTGGCATCTAGCAGGTAGAGGCCAGGCTGCTGCTAAGGTTCTGTGTGGGCCCAGGACAGCCCACACAACGAAGAGCTAGCTACCCAGCTCACAGCAACAACGGCACTGAGGCAGGGACACCCCCTCACAAGAAAGCTGCCCCTCCTTGGTGCCCATTTCTCTCCACGAAGATGGAAAGAGAGCGCTGCTCATGGCCCACGTATGCACACAACAATGCTGGAGCCCCAGAGCTGCTAACCGGGAACGGGCTTTTGCAAAGGTCCCTGACTTAAATAAATTTGATGATAAACAAAAAGTTCCCAGAGCTCAATTCCCTGTAAAAAAGGAAGTGCTAAAAATGTGTGAAGTGCTTGCTTCACAAGGCAAAGCAAGAAAAATCTGTCACCTCCACGTCTGTGGAGGAGCAGAGGATGCTGTTCCCTGCCTGTTGCTGCGCACCGCCCTGCTGACTCAATGCAGTCATGCAGAGCTGGCCCCAGGCCACACTCCAGAGCTGCCCAGAAACAGCACTTGGTGCTAAGAGGCAAGCCCACAAATTCCAAGTCAGGTACACAGGTAGGATTTACTATTGGCTGATCAAGACAGAACTTCTAACATCAATTAGTGGGAAATTAATCCTCGGAGGAGACTCAAGAAAGAGGTTTCTATCTAAATCACCAAAAATGCCCTGAAAGTCTGTGTCCCCCCAAAATGCATATATTGAAACTACCAGCCTCAATGTAATGTTATTTGGAGGTGGGGACTTTGGGAGGTGACTAGGTCATAAAGGTGGAGCCCTCCTAGAGGAGGCTTATAAAGAAACCCCAGAGAGCTCCCTCACCTTCTGCCAGGTGAGGACACAGCAAAAGTCAGCCATCTGTGAGCCAGGGAACTGGCTCTTCTCACGCACCAGATCGGCTGGCGCCCGGACCTTCAACCTCCCAGCCTCCAGGACTGTGAGAGTCCATGGTGGTTTGTCATAGCAGCTCAAACTGAAACAAAACCTCTTGTGTTTCTATGGCCCGTGCCTCACATTCTTCATCTGCACAATGGATAAAAATAGTGCCTATTGGGAGGATTCAAGAAGTTATTTATGTAAATGACTACAAATAATGCCTGGCATATCAAAAGTCCTACAATTGTAATAACACAATAAAGATTGAATATCACTTAAGGTTGGAGGCAGCCAACAGCACTATTTTAAAGAAAAGGCATGTGAGGCTCAAAAAACTTGAATGGGATGTGCAAGTACCCACAGATTCTTTGTAGCCAATATGAAAATGAAAATGTTGGGTAGCCAGAAACTGAACATTCAACACCACATTCAAAGTGTTCTTGCCAAGAAGAAAAAGAATATTTGAAAACCTGGGGGAAAGAAATATTTTAACATTAAAAATGTTCTTCACTCTGCATCAAAAATATTAACAGTGTGTGTAATATGCAAAGAGAGTTAAGCCCACAGTAATTTGAAATAATTAACTAAACTTGTCACTGTCCAATAAATATCTCTAAAGTTTTATGGCCAAATAACAGCCTTTATTCTCAATCCCACAAGTAAAGTGGATGTGACACTGTAAAGTAATTAGGACTAGACTAAGTCATTTGACTGTAGTGTTGGTTTCATGACTGTGACATTTACATTCAAAATCTCCAAGTAGGGATCCCTGGGTGGCTCAGCGGTTTGGCGCCTGACTTTGGCCCAGGGCGCGATCCTGGAGACCCGGGATCGAATCCCATGTCGGGCTCCCGGTGCATGGAGCCTGCTTCTCCCTCTGCCTGTGTCTCTGTCTCTCTCTCTCTCTTTCTCTCTCTCTCTATCTCTCTGTGTCTATCATGAATAAATAAATAATTTAAAAAAATCTCCAAGTAGCTCATTCTCTTTATCACTTTGAAGAAAACCTACACAAAACGCATGCACTATGGTCTCATTTCATGGATTCCCTTCTTTCTGTTTACTGTTTCATTTCTTTCAGAACTATCAGATTTACAACTAGCTGTAGTTTTTTAACAAAAAAAGGGAATGATGGTGCAATCTTTAGATATTTAACTGGCAGTTTATCCTATAAACTCTACCAAAGACAGACTTTCTGGCACCCTCTAGAGGCTTTACTTGTGTGTCTACATGATCTTCACAGACAATGTGGTTCTTTCTTGTTAACATCTTAATAATTTAAAATGAAGCAAGTCTTCACAATTCATTCTGAGCACTAAGATTAGCTAAAAATAGGAGACAATTATGCTAAGTAAGAGTTTTCACTGGAAAATTACCATTCTATTATTGGGAAGGAGAAATTATCAAACATTTTGGGGGAGGGTGGGAAGCAGTACAGTCTGATTTGATAATTTCTGGATATTTCCTGCAGAAACCTATTCATTCCCAAATAGTTATTCGAATCAACAGTCTTCCATATCTGTCCAAAACCACTAGGCAGTAACAACAACAACAAAAAAGCAAAAGGTAGTTTTAAGATGTTAACAGTGTCTGAAGCTGAGGACACTCATGCATAACTATTAAAACTTAAAAAAAAAAAAAAACTATTAAAACTTAATCAGTGTCATGGTACCACCTGAAATGCCCTGAATTGACACTTAAAGATAGAAACACTCGCTCTAAAAAGTGGCCATCTTTTCTAAACCAAACAAATGAGCAGCCAGCAGGAGTTGAACTATAGTGTATCTGCTCCCACTGCCAAGGCATGGACAAAGATGTACCCTGGGTGGGGACTGAGGCTTCCTCTCACTAGAGCCTATCTGTTTATCTTTCAAGGCAAATTAGGTTACAGGAGATTTTACTGACTACATATGAATTTACCACTTTATCATAAAGTTAAAATCAACACAAACAGTTTGCAAATAAGTCACTTCTCCATTGTGAACTAATTAAGAAAAAATGGACTGAATTGAAAATATAGCCCCTGCTTCACTGCTGCCAGAGCTGACCCATCTGCCTGGATTGGAGGCCTCACAAGCCACTCCACAACTTCCAGCAACTGGGCAAGGACCTGTAGAGGGGCTTACCCTGTGACATCTGCTCAAGAAGAAGGTGAGGAGAAGGAGAACATGAGCAGTTTGACAGCAGCCTTCTGTGGGGGACTTACCTTCAACAAACTTGTTCCACCCTTGGAATGAACAGCACGTGAGATGCCCCCACTGGTAGCAAGGGAAGAAGTACAGACAGTAGAGCGCCCATAGAACATCTACCATTACTGCCTCCAGGAAGTGTAGGAGACAGGAAAACTAACATAGATTTAAGATATTCTTTCTTTTTTAAATTGTCAAAGTCAACACCCAAGAAACAAAAAAATCCAATCATGAAATGAACAGAAGACATGAACAGGAATCTCACAGAGGAAGACAGACATGGCCAACAAGCACATGAGAAAATGCTCCGCATCCTTTCCATCAGGGAAATACAAATCAAAACCACCATGAGATCCCACCTCACACCAGTGAGAATGGGGAAAATTAATAAGGCAGGAAACCACAAATGTTGGAGAAGATGCAGAGAAAGGGGAACCCTCTTGCCCTCTTGGTGGGAATGTGAACTGGTTCAGCCACTCTGGAAAACTGTGTGAGGTTCCTCAAAGAGTTCAAAATAGAGTGACCCTACAACCCAGCAATTGCACTGCTGGGGATTTACCCCAAAGATACAGATGCAGTGAAACGCTGGGACACCTGCACCCCGATGTTTATAGCAGCAATGTCCACAATAGCCAAACTGTAGAAGGAGTCTCAGTGTCCATCGACAGATGAATGGATAAAGAAGATGTGGTATATGTATACAATGGAATAATACTCAGCCATCAGAAAGAATGGATAAGGGCGCCTGGGTGCTCAGCAGTTTAGTGCCTGCCTTCAGCCCAGGGCGTGATCCTGGAGTCCCAGGATCGAGTCCCATATCAGGCTCCTTCCATAAAGCCTGCTTCTCCCTCTGCCCATGTCTCTGCCTCTCTCTCTCTCTCTCTCTCTCTCTCTCTCTATGTGTATATATATATATATATATATATATATATATATATATATATATATGTATATATATCATTGAATTTAAAAAATCATTAAAAAAATCTGTCTTTGAAAAAAAAAAGGATGATACCCACCATTTGCTTCAACGTGGATGGAACTGGAGGTTATGCTGAGTGAAATAAGTGAAATGGAGAAGGACAATCATCATAATGGTGTCACTCATATGGGGAATATAAGAAATAGTGAAAGGGACCATAAGGGAAAGGAGGGGAACTGAGTGGGAAAAATCAGAGAGGAAGACAAACCATGAGAGACTCCTAACTGGGAAACACACAAGGGGTAGTGGAAGGGGAGGTGGACAGGGGTTTGGGGTGACTGGGTGATGGGCACTGAGGGGGGCACTTGACAGGATGAGCACTGGCTGTTATACTATATGTAGGCAAATTGAACTTAAATAAAAACAAATGTAAAAAAAACTATTCTTTCTTTTTTAAAGCTACTCACTTGTATATTTCTAGAGAATATTTCACTAATTTAGATTTAAGAATATAAATGTGTTATATTATTTTTAAGGCTGTGTGTGTTATATGTAGGAAAAAAATATGGTAAAAGTAACTGGTCTTAAATTTGATATTCAGGTTAAATTTCATATTCAGGTAATAGTAACTGGTCTTAAATTTGATAGTCTTAACTAGTGTTAAATTTGTTGTTCAGATTAAATTATTAAACAGGAATTTAATGCATTAATTGTGTCAAATTATGATGTATACAAAATCATTTTTTCTATATCTCACGTGTTTTTTTTATAAGCTATTAGCTTCATTTTTGCTAACATCCAAGGTGCATACCATTATCCAGGTTGGTTATCTTATATCCTACCCTTCCTCTGCACTCCCCATCATTTTGTGATGACACAAGACTCTTCTCTTTGCAGGGAAACACTTTCATAGCCAACATTTAAGAATGACATAAAAGATCCCACATTTGTCATTTCCTCTGACAGTGCTATTTTCTTCTAAATATAAAAAAACAGACTTCTTGCATTTTCATTTTTGCTGACGATATCTGGGTCCCAAAGAGAACTTTGGTATTTTTTCCCTCCTTGTGGGAAAAGTAGCACAAGTTTGGTTAACCTGTCACTTTGTGTACAAAGGTATAAATTGTCCATTTTCATGACAGTCATATCATGACTGACATAGATTTTCAAGCTCTACTAGTCAGTGGTGAATACAATGTTGAGCACTGATATAGACTTGCTTTAAGTGGATAGGAAAGGAAACAGACTTTGGAATTCATTAACCATACACTGAAGCCTTATCCTATTTCTAAGTTAACACAACAACCTTTAATGTTAAAATTCTCTCATTGTTATGACCACTTTGTGATAAACTTATCATAACCTCAGCAACGCACAGAAACATGGCATTAATATCAAATGTCATTGAGTCAGTGAAAGGTAGCAACAATTACTTTAGGAAGTTAGCATCACATCTCCTCACCCAGATAACCTGTACTAAACCAAGGTAAACCCCACCATTAATTTTCAAAGGAAAGTATAACCTAAATACCTTTTAAGTTAGACATGAAAAAATACATATGCATTGATGTTTTAAGTAGATACTTTCAAACAAATTTGAAAAAATTATAAATTATCCAATCCCAAAGAGGTTTGCATAAGTGGAAAACAAAATACTGTTAACCTCTTACACTACCCATGACTTTATCTTTCATTTCAATAACTTGGAAATAATTTTCCTATAGAGCCGCTAAGTCCTTACCCATTAAGGAACAAGTTTCTACACTGTTAAATCATTCTCATAGAAAATTATGTTCTACTGAGTTTCAAACATTCGATAGAGACTAGCTATTAGCCTATTGTGTATCCAGTTCTCAGTCTTCACAAATATCTCCTTTCCCCTGAAGCCTCAATTTTCACTTCCTAACCCCCTAACTCACTATTGAATTTGTGCAAGGGCACTGCTTCTTTTGTCTGTTACTCTAGGAATACATAACTCAATCAAAAATCCTCAAAGCTTTGCAAAGAAAAACTGCTGCAAAAGCACCTCAGCACTTCGGATTAAACACATTTTTTAAAATTTTTATTTATTTATGATAGTCACAGAGAGAGAGAGAGGCAGAGACACAGGCAGAGGGAGAAGCAGGCTCCATGCTGGGAGCCCGATGCGGGACTCCAGACGCGGGACTCTGTCCGGGGCTCCAGGATCGCCCTGGGCCAAAGGCAGGCGCCAAACCACTGAGCCACCCAGGGATCCCCAGACAGACCAAATCTTAAAGTATATAAACTCTCCATTTTTAATAACAGCCATATCATGAATAACATTATATAAAATATTTAACCAGGTACTATTCACATATAAAGAAATAGAAAACAAGATAGACAAGAGTTTACTATTTCCATTCTTTCCATTTCCCCTGAAAGAATAGGAAGACTATGTCACATGTATAATTATATGGATTTATGAAATTATAGATTGCATACATAATCTTTCAACAAGGTAACATGGATTACAAATGCATTTCATAGGGAAGAATTCCATTTAAAAGGCTAACATTTAGTCATAGCGCTAAAATCAATATAATCATACTCCTTCAACAAACCATGTGTGCATGTGTATGTACATACATACACACATATATATATTTAAATGCATATAAATACTTAAACAAAATAGAAAGATAACTTTGCATAGAAAGTAAAACCAAGAGAAATAGTCCAAAAGCCTGATTTGGTTAAAAGGTTAGCTTAAAAACACACCATACATTCAATGAGCATTTAATAATGCTATGGATTGAACAAGTGTTCAAAGCTCCACTGGTTTACCGTGCACTTCTGCCATTTTAAATGGCACCGAGGTACAAACATTTTCTAAGGTTTATTATGATGTCTCAATGTTAGCTTTTAAAGGTAATCTGAATCATCAATATAGATATCAAGCATGAAAGAAATAAGCTGTATTTAACATGCTGATATTTTACCCAGAAACCTTGCTGAAATCTCTTCGTAGTTTTGTTAGTTAATTCTCAGATTCCTTTGGATTTTGTATGTAAACATTTGTTTTATCTGCAAATAACTTTTAAATGTTTCCTCTTCTTTTCCCATGCTTTTGTCTTTTCTTGTCTTTTTTTTTTTTTTTTGTCTTTTCTTGTCTTATTGTGATATCTGAGGTCTAAGAAATGGTGAGAGCAAATATTCTTTTGGTTTTTGTGATTAGAAGGATAGCATCAATCTAGGATTTCAGTATTAGTTAGATTAAGAATATTCACAAATTCTTAGCGTACTGCAATTATTAATTGCAACCTAGTTTTGGAATGTGGTACTTCTTTAAGATTGATTAAAATAATCCCAAACCTCTCCTCCATCTGTTGATATTGGGGATTACAATAATTCCTGGCTGGTGCCTCCCCTCAGAATTACCCCTCTACCTTCCTGATTCCACTCAGCATCACCGGGCTGCCCTGCAGCCCGTGTTCTGTACACCTGTAACAGAAGGCTTCCAGCTAAGTTTCACAACAGGGAGTCCCTGCCAAGAGGCTGGATGGAAGGAAGGAGGGAAGATACAGAATATCACTCTTCCTTCCTCTTGGCCTCCAGTAGCCTTTCTGAAAGTGACTGCGTTTCCCCCTCTCCCCACCCACATGGCTCTACATCCTGCTGGATCATCCTCTCCCCCTGGGAAATCCAGGCCTTGGATTCCGGTGGCACTGCCTTCTCCTCTCTCTCAAGACCACTGGTTCTCCATCTGAGTACTACTGACTTTTTGGGACCAGATAGATTGTGCTTTGTTATGTGGGCTGGCTTGTGCATCAGAGAATGTTTAGCAGCGTCCCTGGCCTCTCTATACTAGATTCCACTAGCACCTCCCACCCAGTCTCCAAAGACTGCTACTTGTCTTCTGGTAGGGGTGAGAGGGACCACACAGGCCCTGGTTGAGAACCACTGATCTGGGCTAATGGAAGTCATCTCCTTGAAGCTAATCTCTGAGTTACTTCTCTGCCTCCTTGCTTGACTCTTAGCTTTTCTTTCAAATTTGTAACTATGCTCCTATATTAAATCCCCTCTGCTGTAAATACAGAAGTGGTGCGTAACTGATAAAACAAATTCTTAACATTAAAGCATACTTAGGAATGACTGTAGTACAAACTTCTACAATAGCTGGCTTTTATCTGCTTTCTTTCATTTTACTCTGTTGCCTTTAAGACGAACATTTAGCTCATTATCAATTACTCTTCTTTTCTAATAAATGCATTAAATGCATGTACTACACTAGCTACACACTTTGAATTTCGCTATTTGCTGTTTTAATTGGCATCCAGTTACATTTTCTGCAATTTATTATGATGTCTCAATGTTAACATTTGAAAGTAATGTTGAATTATCATTATAAATCATGCATATAAGAAATAAACCATATTTAATTTGTATAAGAAGCAGATTTCAAAAGAGGAAGAAATAGCTTTTAAACTGTATCACCAATATTTGAATACGTTTGTAGCTAATCTCCAATATTTAAAGTATCTATTATTGAGAAGCTTTTATTTCACATTACTTCTCAATCCATAGCTGGAAAATAAAAGGTTTGGGAAAAAATTCTCACTTTCAATAATAATGATCTTGATCATTATTATTATCATTATATTCTCTTAAGAGGTAAATTGAACACCAATAAAAGTTAATTTAAAAAAAAATGAAAGAGTATCACTGATCTTTAAGACAAAGACAAGAGAATCAAATGAGAAAGACTAATGCATTTGGGGGGAAAATGCTATGACCAAAGGCAAGAAAAAATATACAATTACAAACATCAAATTCGAGTAAAACTACATATAAATCCACCTAATAACTAAAAATATGTAAGCACCAAAGAGCAGCACGTAAACTTGAGTCTTTCTGAGTGGTGGAATCAAATAAATGAATCTTGCATATAAGAAAAGAAAATTAACTTCTATCCAAGCTTTCTTCTTTTAAGAGTGCCTTACAGAATAGCTTAACGATTTTATACACACACAGAGGCACACACAGAGGAACAAATTTTGGAAGTAATAAGAGACACTTGAAAATGCAATTATATTTTTTCTGAATTGTTTTGCATTTTATACTTGAAAAACTACATCAGCGTCTATTAATAAACATGGTGTAAGAGCGTCATAAAAATCATCATCAATATTACATATTTCCCTCAGTTCTCTTCCATCAAGAATTCCCTCTCTGGCTTCTGTGTTCTGTCTCCTCACCACTACGTGTGTTTCTTGTAAAAGGTCGCCCATTTGTCTCTGGGATGAGCTACCTGAGAAAAGGTCAGGTCCAAGGAAGGCAGGATTCATTGCCACCCAAGACACAGACGGTATTAGTGCCTCCGTTTACCTCCCATCTTCAGGGCAGAGCGATGCTCAGAGAAGACAGAAGCAGCCAACGTTGGCTCTGTTCTACCGCCCACAGCTCCCGCAGTACTGTGGGCCCGGAACCCCACCCCGGCGCGCCGCCGCGTAGACACCTGCAGGCGGGGGCCACACGGACCCAGGGCCCTGAGCCGCAGCCTGGCCAGCGCTGCCCAGGAGGGTCGGGGGCCACATCCTCCCGAACCACGGGGTGCTCCGCGGGAGCTGCTGCCCTGCCCTGGAGCCCTCCTCAGTCCCCCTCCAATCTCCCTGGGCCCCAGCACAGGGCAGCGGGGGCCGTGGCAGCGCCCTTCCACGAGGTGGGAGCACAGACGGGCCTGGGCGCTTCGCCACGAGCCTGGCTGCTCAAATTAATGACTTGTCGGGCCTGTCTCCGCAACTGCACTGGAAGCTTTTTGCAGAGCTCAAGGCCGTCTCGCTCTTTGATTGTCTCTGCCAGCTCCTGCTGCCCTGCACCCCCAGCGGCCCCCCCAGCAGCCCCGAGCCCCCCCACAGCAGCCCCACATCCCCTCCCCCTGCAGCAACCCCGCAACCCCCGCAGCCGCCCCGCCCCCGCAGCAGCCCGCAACCCCCACAGCGTCCTGCCAGAGACAGCCCCACACCCCGCGCCCCCCAAGCAGCAGCTCTGCATCCCCCCCGCAGCAGTCCCGCACGCCCCCCCGCAGCAGCCCCGCATGCCCCCCCGCAGCAGCCCACACCCGCCCCGTACCCCCGCAGCAGCCCCCCCACAGCAGTCCCGCAGCATCCCCCCAGCATCCCCCCCCCCCGCAGCCGCGCCCTGCACCCCCCCAGCCGCCCCCCAGTCACAGGCGCCTGCAGCCTGCAGTTTCGATGGCGACGGGGCGCGCAGAGGGGGCACCACAGGGAAGCAGCGCCGCCCGCTCCTGGGTCCCTGGGGTCCCCGGGACACACAGACGCGCCAGCCAGGACAAGAGGGCCCGGAGAAGACAGGGCGGGGGCAAAGCAGAAAACAACCTGAGATGAGAATGAGAGGCATTAGAACCGCCAAGTGTCTCGGACGTTCCCACCAAAATGAAACGTAAAAATCAGGTCTGTGAGTTTATTTTTTAAAAACTATATATGCATACATACACATATAGGTACATATGTGCACACATACACGCATGTGCATGTCCGTATATACAGGAAAAGTTTGATCTGCCTTCTCTTAACACCTGGGAATAGCATTTCCAGAAAAGTTCATTTTCATGGAAATCTTGAAAAACAGCAAGGCCACTCTGGAGTGTGCTACCATTTCACTGGAGCACATTATCATAATATTGACTCCCGATCATGGATCATGCCCTGTTCTGGGCCCTTCATGAGGCTTTGACATTTATTTTTTTCTTACTTTTATTCAAATTCCTCAATTTTTGTTTTATTTACAAGAATTCCAAAGAAAATTTTGTTTTACTAATAAAAGCTATAGGCTCACAAATACCTCCTAGAGTTAAAATATTTCTAAGCTGTCCAACTCTCCTTCAAAGACTCCACCAATATTCTTTTTCTATTCTGTATTTAAGGCTGCTCACCAGTATCTTGGCTCTCCCTGACCCCAAGACATGTGGTAAGACTGGCTTCCTTCAGCATTTAAAGTTGAGCATGTCCACGTAACTCACCGTGCCTGATGATGCAGGCCTGAGTGACACATGACTCAACTTTTCACTCTTTTTTCCCCACCTCAATGACCATGAGGAATTCACTACGGTGCCAGGTCCATTGGCCTGGCTCCCCAAACGCCTAGAATTGCCCGAGCCTCTGTTCCCACCTTTTGCCAACCCCATGCTAAAGATGTGCCAACTCTCACTCTTTTTAAGCTGCTGAAATGGGGGTGCTGTTTGTTTAAGCATAACTGAATCTACCCCAACGAATACACAAACTTCTTATTCAATCGTAAAAATTTCAACACATTATGCTCATTTGTATGAGGTGTGCAGAAGATTACGAGAGAGTCTCTCTTCAAGATTATGATGTGACAAGACCATAGCTGGTGATTACCATAAAAAACAAAATATGAAACATTCCATAGTAAATGAAAAGCAAAAATTCTGTAAGAATTCACTTTGGGTTGAGGTTAAAACTAAAAGTCTTAGCACTAGAAAGTGGATTTAAGATAGTAACATAGAGGGATGCCTGGGTGGCTCAGTCAGTTAAGCATCCAACTCTTGAGTTCAGCTCAGGTCATGATTGAAGATCTGGAGATCCAGTCCCATGTCAGGCTCTACGCTGAGCATGGAGCCTGCTTAGGGTTCTCTCTCTCTCCCTCTCCCTATGCCCCTCCACTCAACTTGTGGGTACAAACTCTCTCTCTCTCTCTCTCTCTCTCTCTCTCTTGCTCTCTCAAAAAAAAAAAAGACAGTGACTTTGAAGAATTAGTAAACCCAAAAGAAGGTCTTCTATCACAAGGAAAGGGTTAGAGTCTGAAACATATACTAAAGGCTCAACTATTAGAATTCTTATTGTTAATATTATTAAAGAGAATTGCAAATTTTATCATACCTAGCAGATTCTGCATGTGGAGGTCTAGTAGAATCTGAATTGTAGAAAAAACTATTTTTTTTTTTAGTATAAGTGTGTACCACGCAATATTTAGATGCTTATACTAAAAAAAAAAAAAAAAAGTAAAACTATTGATTATCTGCAATTCATATTTTACTAGGCATCCTGTATTTTTACTTGCTAATCTGGCAACTCTAACTCTGGATTCATAGGTATTTCCCGGGTATTATATAGGTTGTATAAGAGGGCCAGGGACAAGGCATTAAAGTTATCAGTAAGACAATTCACAAAATGAATACTAATTACATTTGTTTCTGGGTTTTGTAAAGGAAAGAAGCAAACATTCCATACTAAAATACTTGTTAAAATATCTTCATTTGTTAAATTATTTTCTAAACAAATGATAACAATGCCCTTTGCTTCTATAAAAGACATAAACTAAACAAAATAGTTTAAGCAAGTTTTGCCAATTTTGCATTATCTGTATCTTATAAGTCATTAGTTTTCTTTTTTATTGTTTATGTAATTTTGAGAAATTCCCTCTCTTCCCTCACCTTACCATAAATCCACAACATAGATGATAAAAAATATTTTATGCTGATTTGCTAGTGAATAATTAATAAGTCAATTTGAAGAACAATTTCAAAATATTAGGACATCATCCAAGCCTATTAAAATCAAATAAAAACATCGTTTCCTTTACTGAATTCCTTACTGGAATCTTTGAGCAGGCATTTTAAAAACTTACAGTGTTAAAAATAAAATTTGAAAAGCAACCATTGGGATCCCTGGGTGGTGCAGCGGTTTAGCGCCTGCCTTTGGCCCAGGGCGTGATTCTGGAGACCCGGGATCGAATCCCACGTCAGGCTCCCGGTGCATGGAGCCTGCTTCTCCCTCTGTCTCTGCCTCTCTCTCTCTCTCTCTCTCTCTCTCTCTCTCTCTCTCTCTTTGATGACTATCATAAATAAATAAAAATTAAAAAAAAAAGTTTGAAAAGCAACCATTATGTTTTAGGATCATTTTAGGTTTACAGAAAGATTGCAAAGATGGTAGAGAGAATTATCATATATCTCATACCTGGTTTCCCCTTTTATGAACATCTTACATTAGTATATTTGTTACAACTAATGAACCAGTACTGATATATTATCATTAACTAAAGCCCATACTTTATTCAGATTTACCTAATTTTTCCCTAATGTCCTTTTACTATTCCAAGATCCTATCTAAGACATCATACCAAATGTAGTCTTAATGTCTCCTTGGGCTCCTCTTGGCTCCGACTAGATCTCAGATTTTTCCTGTTTTTGATGACCTTGAAAGTTCTAAGGAATACTGAACTAGATATTTTGTACAATGTCCCTCACATGGGATTTCCCTGATATTTTTCCTAGGATTAGACTGCGACTAGAGGTTTTAGGGAAGAAGTCACAAAAGTCAAGTGCCATTTTCAACCTATCATATAAGATGGATTTTTTTAATTGACAATTTTTTATAAATTGCTTACTTACATTCTTGGAAACTAAATTATATTTTAATGCCCTCAATTTAGTATTACCAGCCTATCCAGTTTGAAGTAAACATTTGGACAAGACTCAGGAGTTTCAATTATATAAATCAATGGCATTTTTATATGAATTCTAACATCATTTAGAATGATCATATGACATTTTAAAGTGCAAGAACAAAAAATCAATTAAAACTTAGAAAAGAGTCTCATGAAAACATTAGAACATTAATTTACATTGTCCTTTAAATAAATAAATAATAAATAAATAAATCCTATATAGCTTAAAAACCAAAATTACAAGCTTAGAGCTAGGGTAAACAAAACAAAACAACAACAAAAAACAGCAACAACAAAAAACAAAGGAGATAGAATCATTGATGAAGATAACAGTAACTGTCTATGGCAGAAAGTGACAGCCTGCATCCCACTTCCTGAGGGCCAAACACACCAGCTGACAGGTCTCTAGGTTTCTCAGGGATTTAAGTTAATTCTTTCCAGCTTGGCCAACCTTAATCCAATCAGTGGTTTCCCCCATGACCCAAGAGTTGGCACATCTCCCTTTGTACTTGAAAGCACAAGAGAATTTGAATCTCGTATTTGTTATTAAACTACTAAATGGTGAACTGCATTGGAAAAAAGTATACATGTTATTTTGTGATTACTAATTAGCTCAATTAATGAGATTAACGATTAGATTTAAACTGACATTTTTGTAGGTTAAAGGAAGTTGCATGTCAGCAATTTCACATGGTTCTACCTAACACTCTCAAGGATACAGCAATGGAGGCCTGGATTTCCCAGAATGACTCATAAATAAAAACCTTCCCAAGGCATGTACTGCCCTTGGTAAACAATTAGGCGAAGGTACCATTTCTATCCTTGAATAAGACTCAAAACCAAAAGCTGAAATTGTTAGCATGCTGAATGTCAACAGTTAAACAGTGAGAAGGAACCAGAATGCCACTTCCACTCAGCTCCTGAGGACACCAGCATCTGGGCAAGAAGGCAGATGACACCTATTCCGTTACTACAAACTCCCAAACTGCTCTCCAAAACTAAACTGTGTCACTTACTGTCAGACACGATTTACAGACAGATTCAAAAGCTAAAGGTGCACATATATGTAGCCAATACAATAGGAGAGAAACATTTTAATCCACATTTTTGCTTAAGTGTAGCAACAAGTTAAGCATCAAAAAAAAAAAAAAAAAAAAAAACAACTCAAAATAGTCCTGATAGTTAAAAGGAAACCTCCTCAATCTAGTAACACTAAATAACTTTTTTAAAGATTTTATTTATTTATTTGAGAGAGAAAGAGAGAGAGAAAACACAAGTAGGGGAGGGGCAGAGGCAGAGGGAGAAGCAGACTCCCTGCTCAGCAGGGATCCGGATACAGGGCTGGAACCCCAAGAACCCGAGATCATGACATGAGCTGAAGGCAGACACCCAACCAACTGAGCCTCCCAGGCTCCCCTAGTTTAATAGCTTTAAGCTAATTTTCTACACGGAGGCTTTATATTTTTCAAAGATGTCATTTGACTAAAGGCACAGCTAATTTAAATAGAAAGGGGATTTTGTGATAGCAGAATCCAAATGTGAGATGTAAAAGTTTATAAGCAAAAACTTATTTTTCTGTTAATATTAATTCCAAGTTACAGATATTTCCTGTATGAGATGAAATGAAAGTAAATATGCCATTATGAAAATATCACCTAGAAGTCACATAAATTGGCTTCTGATATTTTAATATGTAGCTGTTTAAAAAAAAATTCATATCCCTGACACATTAACATGCATTCTTTATAAACAAGTCACAAAATTTCCAACATATATCATTCAAGGACTTATGCCAAGAGTAACATCTAGATAATACTGCTCTAATTTAAAATAATTTGTTTTCCTTTCAGTTGACAATATTCCAAAACTTAGATGGTATCTTCAATTTAAATATAACGGAGAACATAATATAAATTCACTTTGACAAAACAAACCTACTTCTGAAAATCACATATGATCATATTTCCTATATTTGCCAACATTCAATACTTTCTCTTAAGATAATGTCTTGACAAATGAATATCCTGAAAGTTCTCTAAATCAATATCTCCCAGTGTTTCATATTCCCTGCTTTCTTTAAGATGATGAATATTGTTCCATGAAAAAGTAAACTTTGTACAGTTCTAATTTATTGTTCTAAAAGTAAGTTTAATGTCCTCCTGCCACAAAATTCCTGGCATATTTATATTCTATTTACTATAAGATAATCTCCCCTTGAAAAACAGCCTGCAATACTTGAGAATGCCAGGAAATACAAGAGAGCTGACCTGGTAGGTAAAAGCATTATATTAGATCTGCATGTGGCAACGCATCAGCTCTTCCTAACTAATCATCATACTGGTCTCTGACATTCATTCAGTGATAGATGATCTGTCTTCTATCTTCCCATTTCAACATATATCTGTGATATGATTCAATGGTTAGTACATTTAAAAATTATCCTATATAAGATATTTACTTGAAGCCAGGTAGGCATTCATCCTTGTGCATTCCTACTTTTTCTACATCAGAACAGGTATTTTAAAGTCTTTTTAATGACCAGCCTTCAAAGGGGTTGCATTCTACTGTGGGAAGACAGGAAAATAAGCTTGCAAACCAATAAATAAATTAGATGATTTCCAGTTCTTTCACATGTTGTAAGGAAAATAGAACAGGGAGTAATTATTAGGTGAAAAACCAAGAGAGGATCAACTTCAGGGAGATGTGTACAAGAGACAAGATGGCCAAAGTGGCTGCCACCTAATAAATCGGTGGGAGAGGGTGCAGGTGAGATAAGACAGGGAGGAGTTGAATTTATTTCTTTGTGTCATTGTCAGGGTCCTAAATAAAGGAAAGATATGAGTGGATACAGAGAGAGCTCTCTGGCTGCTGTGGAGATAAACTTCAAAGAAGCTCAGGAAAGGCAGGCTGGCTGGCTAGGAGCCTGCTACAGAAATCTTGGTGAGAGGTGATGGGGGCTGGGATCAGTATTTTTAAGAGTGAGGGTTATAAGATGTGAAAGGTTCAATCAAGATGAGGAGCATCCATGTAATTTTTTTTAACTATTATAAAAAAGAATTTTGGAATACGAGATGTTAATAAATACGGAAATCTGTACCTAGGTATTCTATCATATTGCTTTGTGTGTCACATTCTCTTTTATAAATCAAAGCAAATCGTTTAAAGTAAACTAAAAAGTAATTTAAAATACCTTAAATAATGACCCAGATTATAATCAGTGATTCCCATTCCCTTAAGGACCACGACAATACCAAACACCCCAAATCTGCCACCAGAGTGGGCCTTCCTGGGCATTGGGACCTTGCTGGTTTTAACCTGTGGTCTCTGTTATGGATGTAAAGTTTGGATCCCCACAAGTTGCATGTGTTGAAGCCCTACTTCCTTTAACATGATGATATTTGGAGTGGGGGCTTTGGAGGTAATTAGGGTTAGATTAGGTCATGAGATGAAGTCCTCATGAGGGGATTAGAGATCTTATAAGAAGAGGAAGAGAGAGGACACTGGGTTACTCAGGTAGTCAAGCATCTGCCTTTGACTGAGGTCATGATCTCAGCGTCCTTGGATAGAGCCCCTGGGTTGGGCTCCCTGCTCAGCAGGGATTTTGCTTCTCTCTCTGTCTCTCCCCTCTGCTCATGTGCTCACTCTCTCAAATAAATAAATACAATATTTGAAAATAAAATAAAAAAGAAGAGGAAGAGAGAAAGATACATGCACAAGGAAATGCCATGTGAAAACACAGAAAGACCGCGGTCATCTGCAAGCCAGGAAGAGAGCTCTCGCAGGAACTGAATCAGCAGGCATCTTGATCTTGGATACCCCGGCCCCCAGAACTGTGAGAAACAAATAAATGTCCCTGGTATTTTGTTATGGAAGCCTGAGCTAAGACTCCCATGCAGTGTTTTCACTTAGTGAAGTACTTCCACCAGCACAACACACAAGCCACCAGGCATTCCCTCATTTCCGTGACTGAGGGGATCATGGCATGTTCTTACATTTGGATTTAGGAATATTTGTGCCACTGAGCACGGCACCCGATTACCTACTCAGTGCCTCACAGCATCCTACAAGACTAGCTGTCAAAATGTTCTACCATCTTCCCCTGGTGAAGCACAAACAGCTCTGCAAATTCCGACATCACACTACAGTACGTCTGCATATCTCAACACCTGAAACCTCACACTGTATCTGTATTTTTTAGCTTAATATGCACGTGCAGCTTAGCTTCTTCACACGATGATGGCAAACTTTTCCACGTGCTGCCAGGATCACTGCAAAGTGTTGGGCACCACAGGCATACAGCAGGACAACCCACCTGCCTGCACCGTCCTGCCTTATAACGGGGGTACAAGCAGTTCTACCTTTTCCCAAATGCCTAATGATATCCATCTTCAGAGATACATGAGCGTTAAACACACAGGTAACAATGCTCTGTCTACAGGAAAACTACGAAGCAGAAAATCTGACATTACTCCTACGGTACACGGGCAGCTTTTTAATGTAAATCGTGGGCATGCATATTGCAAACTAATAAGGTACAACAAACAGGAAACAGAATAATCCCTCCCAGTCCACAAAGCGATTCCTTCTAGAAAGTAAGAGGAAAAAACAAGGGCACAAAACACAAGCTGTGTAAGCACAAAGGACAGAGAGAGAAACTGAAAATAACTCTGAGTTCAAAAGCATCTTCTTTGGGTCAGAGCTAAAAGATAAATAAATAAATAATTTTTAAAATTTCTATAGTCAACAAATACTGTATCCGCCACACATTCATTTAGCTCAGATGATGAATACCTACAAGGAACAACATGTATATTCAAATTCAGATGAATATCTGCTAAGGAGCTTCAGAGAACAAGCAAAAATGACATCTACTATTGGTTCAAAAATCTGTTCAATTGTTTTCAAAACTCTCATCCTCACTTTCAAAAGATAAAATATGGGGAAGCGTTTGTAATGACTAAGATGCTATAAAGCTCAAAGGAATAGCTTTGCTTGTATCTCCTCCTACACCCTGTTCAACTCAAGACAGAACTTCATCAGGCTGTCACCCTTCTCTCTCCCACCTGCAGCTCTATCACCCGCCATCCTGGTAGAAAATACATATTCTGGGACGCCTGGGTGGCTCAGTGGTTGAGCGCCTGCCTTCAGCTCAGGGCATGACCCCGGGGTCCCGGGATCAAGTCCTGCATTGGGCTCTCCGCAGGGAGCCTGCTTCTCCCTCTGCCTGTGTCTCTGCCTCTCTCTGTGTGTCTCAAGAATAAACAAATCTCAAAAAATGCATATTCTGACAAGCCACTAGGAAACCACATAAACTCATATGATTTAACTGTGTAACTGTAAAGTATTTACGTTTAGTACTGGAAGATCTTGAGTCTTAGTCGCAATCATAGAATGCATTTTAACAGAGTTGGCACATGGAAGGAAAGGAAGGATTTCATATAAGTGACTTGAAGTAAGGTAGCATGGCACCCTGAGCTTGAAATCCAAGTTTGGACAGGATAGATACAGCTACTCTTCAACTAGAGAAAATGGCTCAACCACTCAGAGGGGGGCAGATGATCTGGGCCTGGAATATCCTGTCATTTGCTACTCTTTATATTGCTTCTTCAAAATTCATCCTCAGCCTAGTTTGTTGACTGAATGGACTGATCAATGAAAAATTGACCAGCACATCAAAAAATTGTGTTGCCAAACTAGTTTAAGCTTCCTGTTCCCTCTCACTTCTTAAAATTTCCACACTTCTCGGGTGTTACAAGCCCCTCAGCTCTCTATCAGAGGTCACCAGAACACAGTCTTCTGTCTCTACCATCCATATTCGTGGAGGGAGGAGGGATGTCAGTTTCCCCAAAGGTCAGTTTCCCTTTGCCCCATAACCTCTTACACTCTCTTTGGTTTGGGGGATTCACATGTACAAGCTACCAGCACCCCAGGAACCGCTCAACTGTTGCAATGAGAAACACAGAATCACTATATAATTCATCACACAATCTTCCAGCTAAATTTAAAAAAGGGGGGGGGCTGTCTCTGAAAGTGCTACAAGCATAAGCAAAACCATGATTAGCATATCCACTCGAGTACCTAAAACTTCACTACTGACTAAATAACATACCCACTGAGAGGATATGAACTTGCCTTCTGAACTTCCTTCAAAAGTTTTGAGAATAGGGGACAAATTAAAGTTTTTTTCATAACTTTACACACGACTTCATCCTATTGGAAGCCTACAGTTAGAGTGATAAGAATTCTCTGAAAACTTCTTCAAATATTTAAGGAAATATGTTCAAAAAACAGAAGCCAGCTACAGTTCACACTTCTAAAACTGTTCTGATAAAGCCTTCCAGGCGCCAGACTCAGCAGCCCACTATGAGAAAAAATAATATTCTGGGGACATTTCTATAGACTTCAATCCGTGAGGAACAATAGGGCTTCGTTTTTACTACTCTTTTAAGCAGCACATATCTTTGCAAAAAGAAAAAAATAGAACTTTTTTGGGAGCCAATTTGATATGAAACAATTTTTGAAGTGATATAAAGAAATAACAGGAATTACTTCCAGTGATGGTATCCTCTAAGTGATACCCAATGGCATGGAATATAGCAGTATCTTTACAACCAGTAGGGGAATGAGCATTTCATAATCATATTAATAATGGAGGTCAGACAAGAAAGTTTTACAGACAAGAAAATCTTTTGACTCCAGCTCATCAAAAAAAGAAAGCCAAAACCCTGCTTTTGAAGCACATCACAAATTTCAGGGAATACATTTTATACTGAACTGCTTGTCATGATAATGCTTCCCAAAGCATTTTTACATTTATTATCATATCACAATCATGAAAACACTGTAAATGTTGATCCTAATGAGCAAGTGACCAAATAGGGACACATGCAAGGTCACAGGAGAAAGCAAACAATTTCATTATGTGGATCCCAGAATCCAGAACCCTAATTCAGTATTCCCTTCAGAAGTGCCCAGTTCCCAAAATCCACAAAAAGCAACCAAACCAATCCTAGTTCATGAACCACTTTTGACAATGAGAACAAGACTACACATAGCCCATCATGATTAATGGAGTATTTACTATGTGCCAGTTATTGGTCCTAGGATTTGAGAATCAATGATAAAAAGACAGATGATCAGTATGGAATGGGGGTGGAGAGATACATAGTCCTAGGTGACCAGAGAGAAAGGTACATGTACCCAGTGGGTACACACAGAATATGATAGGTGTAATACATGTATGGGGACAGCTGGGGGGCTCAGTCGGTTAGCCCTCTGACTTGACTTTGACTCAGGTTGTGATCTCAGGGTCCTGGGATCCAGTCCCCATGGAGCTCCATGCTCAGCGCAGAGTCTGCCTGAGAATCGTCTCTCCTCTCCCTCTGACCACACCCCCCCCACTTGCTCTCTCTTTAAAATAAATCTTTAGAAAAAAGAAATATATATATGTATCTATATCAGATCTGTGAGGTAGAAAATCATATATTTGCTTAAGAATGACATCCTAACTTGCTTTTCCCAAACATCCTGAAACACTGCTTCAGCAGCCACACAGAGGATGACTATGGCACATATGCAGAGCTTCCACCTGTGAGCCCCAGCTGCGGCAAACACCTGACCTGTCGCACACAGGTCCTGAGACAGTACAGGAGAGTAATTATGCTTCATGGGGAGAAAGCAAAGGCCAGAATTAGAGAAAAAATATGTTATCTTTATTATTTAACAGTAGAGATTGCTAAGATGTTGGAGGTTCACAAATATACTAGGTTCTCTGCTATGTATATGAGGTCCATAGTTTCTTTTTTTTTTTAAGGTTTTATTTATGCGAGAGAGAGCAAGCGCACACCCAAGCAAGTGGGGGAAGGGGTGGAAGTGGAGGGAGAGGGAAAGAATATCAAGCTGACGCTGCATGAAGCATGGAGCCTGACACAGGGCTCAGTCTCACGATCCTGAGATCACGATCTGAGCTGAAACCAAGAGTTGGAGGCTTAACTGACTGAGCTACCTGGACACCCCAGGGTCCACAGTCTCTTAATCTGCCTTCAAAACAACCTGAAAACACAGGGATTATCTCCCCTCTATCAACATTGGCACTCAACAGTAACGTAACCACTTGCTAAAAAAAAAAAAAAAAAAAAAAAGGAAAAGTTGAGATATGAACTCAGTCAAGTCAGGATACGACTATTAAATGCTCCCTCCACCATTTGCTCCATTGCC
The DNA here is from genome assembly GCF_048418805.1 of Vulpes vulpes. Classification (NCBI taxonomy): domain Eukaryota; kingdom Metazoa; phylum Chordata; class Mammalia; order Carnivora; family Canidae; genus Vulpes; species Vulpes vulpes. Next base: position 528,648 of record NW_027325674.1, read on the forward strand.
ATAGTTACTACTGAAACCCACAAAATCAGCGACCAAGAGAATGCTCCCTTAAAGAGGAAAAGGGAACAGATTTAACTATTAAGTTTTAGAATTATTCTTCAAAAGTAAGAATAAAATGAGGAATAAACTGATAAAATACAGCAAAGCGTAATATAACTACTTTAGAAAAATAATATAAATTAATATGAAATGGAGCATAAACCAGTTGAGAAATATGCAAAAGATACAAAAAGAAAATTTACAGTAGAATTACAAATGCATCATAAACTTATGTAATATTTAACCTCAGCCATAGTCACAGCAAAGAAAATTAAATCTCAGGAAAACACAATTTTCCCCCTAATTGGAATGTGCCGCCTGGGTTTTTGTTTTGTTGTTTTGGGGGGTTGTTTTTGTTTGTTTGTTTGTTTTGTCTTTAATTATAATACTCAGTTGTTAAAATCATGGGAAAACTGGCACACTTCTGTCTTGCCAAAGGAAATGTAAATTATATAACCTTTCTGCAGGACACATTGACAACATGTATCAACAGCCTTGAAAACACTCAGTTCTATGAAGTAATCTACAGAAAATAGCCTGATGAAAACTATTTAGCTTTAATCACGGTATCATATATACTACCAAAAAATGAAAATGCCACCAATGTCGCAAAATAGGAAGTTATTTAAGTAAATGATGTTACATAAAGGTATGGAAAACAGACACTAAAAATGAATACAAATTATATGAAAAAGGCTGCTTTACATGTTAAACAGTAACAAGACAGAATATGAGGACTCTTCTAAATTTAAAAATGTATATGGATCAGCATTTCTACTAAAAACAGTCATTTCTGTGGCTTCACATCATGTATGAACTTTAGCTTCCTTTCATCACTCCTGCATTTTCAATTTTTTATGATCATGCATTACTTTTGAAAACAATAAAAGAAGAAAACAATATTCAAAAAAGAGAAAAATATTTCATTAATATGCTGCACATTCTCAAGAAGACACCAACTTGCTAAAACTACTCAATACATCTCTTGAATTTAAGAATGGAGAAAATCTAGCTGTAGCACTGAAGAGGATACATGTAATAGACACTCAATAAAGAACGCATGTTGTTGATTTCAGTCAAGCATTCAACTAATTAATGAAATTTATCCCAAAGCAAAAATATAGTATTCTTCTCAAATTTAAAGGCATGCTTTTCTTTTTTTTCTGTGTAATGATGTAATACATAACAACTATTATATATTTGGTGGGCAGATAATATACAAAGAGCAAAACACTTGAAACCCTGTCATAAGCGCTATGTTGTGTTTGTATAGGTGTATATACGGGTATGTGTGCTGGGTATCATATTCAATATAATTCACTGCCTTGCTTTTCTTCTTAACCCTTAGTGTTAAAAACACTCCCCAGTTTCTTGGAAGAGATAATTCCTAACTGTTATCATGTTCCTTTGGATAGAGGTGTCATAATATATTTATGCATTTATGGTGGATGTAACATTATTACTCTTTTGGAACCCAACTCAAGCCAAACAGTCTGATCCACACACTACCAGCCCCAGGCTTCCTGTGACACCTTCCATGACCTGGGTAAACATGACATGATTTCTACTGTCTCTGAGACTTTTCAGATGATGCCCATTTCACCTTTCTGCTTTTCTGGAAATCTCTACCTCCTTATACAGTGACTCAAAACAAAAGAAAAAATCCACACCAGAATCAGCACCAATGAGGGCGGTGTTAGAGACAAGACACTGAATTTTGGCTTTTTTGTATTTGGGAGAGTTGGTTTGCTGCCAAAAACGTTGCTATTCTTGGAAATTAAATTATTGCATTACTGAAAGTAATGACTGCTAGGTTACTCTAATGTTTGAAAGTCCAAACAAAATATTTGAGAAAGAAGAATAACATTTATTTTAAGAAGTAAGCTTTTATAAGGTTGAGTAGTCATGCTCGGATTCAAATAAAACTTAGAAATTCACTTTTTTCTTCTTTCTTGACAGAGTCTGTTATTGCTCCTATTAAAAGTTAAAACATTAAATGCCAACCAAACTCAAATTATCTACACTGGGATAGAAAGTACCTTATAGATAACAGTTCGCATGAGATCATTATTTATATATAGTTTGGGAAGTCAGATTTTGACATTGTCCCTTTTATACCCAATTCCTACCACTTACAAGGCCATCCAATTATTGGTAGTCAAAAGTCTAACATGGAGAGTAGGGAGGAAACACCGAGAATGAGTTATTTTAAAGTTGGCAATACATAAATCAGCTGAATTTCATGGACCGTACTCTCTATAAATCAGCCAAGGCATTGGACACTCCCCTGATAATTTCTGATACAGTGTCAAAATACCATAAAATATTTAAAGAGCTCAACTTCTAAGCAAAATACTATGGAAGCTATTATATTAAGAATTCTACAACCAGAATTCTTTATAAACCATGTCAGTGAGGCACACTTCTTGCCTACTTCTGATATTTTTTCCAGGTAAAGGGAACTTAATTCATGTGATATTCTGGCCTCCCTCCAACCCTTCACTTTCTCTGTTTCTGAAAAATAAAGGAAGCACCTTGGCTAGTTCCTTGCTTCTTCCTCTAGAGATCTTTCTGCCTACAGAGAGACAAGGCTAGGCTCTAGGGCTCAGATCAGCTCTGTCCTGCAGGAAGAGAGGAAGGCCAAGGTCCTGTGATGACAGAATTAAATTATATCTATTCTTCATCATCTAATGCTAGAAATTAAGCATCTCACTTAGTAATATATCTGTATGATACAAAATTTGTGGAAATTTTGACACTTATATTTAACCAAACATACTTGGATCACTGCTTACGTTGAGCCAAAAAACAGGAAGGTCTTATTATAACACGTATTTTACTCTGGTAACTTACAATTAGAGTTCCCACAACAACACATAAATTTGAATATAAATAACCGTATTTATTGTCAAAATGTTTTTTTTTGACTTAAGATAAATTAGTCTCTTGTTACACAGGTCACATTCCATTAACAAATTTTAAGGTATATCTAAACATTATTATAAAAATTATGCTGCTAAAGATCATGTTTTTTCTTTGAAGGAGCTGGGCATAATCAAACCCACAGGAGCTAAGCTCTTTACTAAAGGTACCCAGAGTAAGAAAACAAGTGAAAATTACTATTTATTGTCAAAAAAGGTACCAGTACACACACTTTCACTTCAAAAAGTTGATTTTTAATGGGGGGAGTGGGTCTTCTCTTTAAAGAATAAATTCAACCTTTTAAGGTTTCTTTCCTTTTTGTTACATTGCTATTATGCTGGGATTCATGCCCTGTGGTTCCAAACAGAGGACAGATTTAATATGTGACCTCACAGAAAGGGAGGCCGTGTTTCTTCAACTATCTATAATATTTTTTGTATGAATCTTGTAGAAAACTTGATATTAACCAGATGAATAGTACACAACACTAATAGAGAATATCAAAATTTTATAATTTCTGACTCTTTGATTGGCATCTTTTTTAAAAATAATGGTGCTGGGAGATATAATTTACTTCTCTTTTAGCTTAACTAATATATATTTTAATATGTAAAGGACTGGTATGTTGTAGATTAGAGAACTTAATATACCTCATATGAAAATCTGCACAATAAAGTAACATTACAATAGGAGTAGGGAGAGAATATATACATTTAATAGCCTTTGTTAGAGAGAGGCCTATATAACATATTTAATAATACACAAATGAAGCATAAGTATCCATCTCGCAATGAAACGCCGGGACACCTGCACCCTGATGTTTATAGCAGCAGTGTCCACAATAGCCAAACTGTGGAAGGAGCCTCGGTGTCCATCGAAAGATGAAGAATGGATAAAGAAGGTGTGGTTTATGTATACAATGGAATATTACTCAGCCATTAGAAATAACAAATACCCACCATTTGCTTCGATGTGGAACTGGAGGATATTATGCTGAGGGAAATAAGTCAATCAGAGAAGGACAAACATTATATGGTCTCATTCATTTGGGGAATATAAAAAATAGTGAAAGGGAATAAAGGGGAAAGGAGAAAAAATGAGTGGGAAATATCAGAAAGGAAGGCAGAACATGAGAGACTCCTAACTGTGAGAAACGAACTAGGGGTGGTGGAAGGGGAGGTGGGGACTCTGGGGGGGGTGACCGGGTGACGGACACTGAGGGGGACACTTGATGGGATGAGCACCAGGTGTTATTCTAAATGTTGGCAAATTGAACACCAATAAAAATAAATTTATAAAAATAAATAAATAAATAAATAAGTACCCATCTTAACATGCAGATACAGATCTCTTGTGTCTACGCAAATGTTTATAATTTACAAGCCACTTACACTTTCAATTAATCCTGAAATAAATCTCCTCAGATATTCTATCCTTTTGTACCCATTTTACTGCTGAAAACCAACCAACAAAAAACTAAGGTCTAAGTAACACATAAATGGCCAACGTCACAGCTAAAGAAGAGACAGAGCTGGGATCCACCCAAAGCCAGCACTCTGGCTTTGAATATATATATATATTCATTGTGGGTCAGAACCCAACTTTTTTCTCTAGAAATATATTTGTGACAGGAAATGACAATTAATGGAATAATAAGTTTCAATAGATGTAATTCATTTTACAGATCACTTTCAGGAACCTCACCAAGGGATACATGTGAATATGTCTCTAAGATGAAAAGCTTCTAGGAAGCACTGTTTGTAATTTATCAAAAACTAATTGATACAGAATATAACTTCAATATCCTAATATAGCTAAGACATTTCCTACAAAACAGTTATCCGAGATATGGAGCTTGAGATCATACTTAACAGCTCAGTGATCAAAAGATAAACAACTGGAAGTGTCATAACTACACATTTTTGTTACGAGTCTTCACATTTTTAATGGACTAAAAGCACAGTAGGATAAAATACTTCTGTGACTTTCCTGTGTTAAGAGGTACTGTTTTTTTTTAATAATAAATTTATTTTTTATTGGTGTTCAATTGAGGTACTGTTTTTGAACATATTTAGATTCATTAAACCCAACCAGGCAGCTTATTAATCAGTAGGCTAGATTGGCAGACAATGGGATAGAAACTATTTATCTATGACACATTTAATATTTTACATTAATACAAAAAGCTGTTGCTCTGGCATATAATCAGATAAACTTGAAGCCAGCAACAAGTATCATGAACTGTTCCCACTCAAATTAACTTTTCACCTACATTCACATAACACTTTTGACAAAGCTTATGTTCAGGAGAGCACCACCTTTATAATTATATGTCAAAAGTAATGTTATATTTGAGAATATGGTAACTTCATTTTTAATTTTAAAGGTCATTATGAAAGTGACATTATCCTTAGAAATTATTTAACAAAACTATAAATTGCATTTTCCAACTAATTTCATTTGAATTTCATTTTCTCCCTGATGAACCATTTCACTGGGAGAAAGACTTGGCTTGTATTCTACTGTGGAGGATGTGAAGTTGATGGAAATATTTTTTTTTTAATAGGGTATTATTATTTTTTTTAATTTTTATTTATTTATGATAGTCACAGAGAGAGAGAGAGAGAGAGAGAGAGAGGCAGAGACACAGGCAGAGGGAGAAGCAGGCTCCATGCACTGGGAGCCCGACGTGGGATTCGATCCCGGGCCTCCAGGATCGTGCCCTGGGCCAAAGGCAAGCGCCAAACCACTGCGCCACCCAGGGATCCCGGAAATATTATAATTTGACAGTGCATGACTTTTATTACAAACAATGAAAACATTAGTGACATCTATAATGATTAGGTTGTAGAACTACACAAACATTCACCAAATTAAATAACTCCTTTCTGCAAGACTATGACAATTTTATTAGGGCAACAACCTCATGTACTTACTACAATTGCCATTCAATCAGGTACTATCATTTTCAATCCACAACATGACATAAAACTCACATATACAACACGTATAGTGCTGCTCATGCTCATCAGCTGCTCTCTGCATACACACATAAGCACAGAACAGTGTCTACTAGTCCTTTAAGTATCGTGTTTAAAACTCAACAGTAGACTCAAAAGGAATAAAGAAAAATGAACGTCTACCCCATTTATTGCTTCTTTTTGAAAGAAATTTTATATTAAAACAAGGCAGCAAGTACAACAGTGTGTTCAAAGTGCTCTTGTAAAGTTTTCTAGATGTGAACAAGCTGAAACTAACACAATATAGGTAGAGCTAATCAATCGCACTGTTCAGTTAACTCAAGCCGTATGGAGCTTGCTAGCCTTCCTGCAACACTGAGACTTGCTAGCTGTGTAATTACAGGCCTCCCAAATCTCACCATCTAACTCCAAACACAAGCATCTTCATCCAAGTCCTGAGATCCTGTGACCCACAGGGCAGTGAGGACGCCACTTAACATTTTCCCCAAAACATTGAAAATGGATTCTGCATGTGGCAAAGAGAATTTAGGGCAGTTTAAAGCATCCAGTCCACACTGGAGGATGCCCGCCCCTACATGTCATACTTCTCAGGGACCGAGCTCCCCATGTCATGCCCAGGTTCATCCTTGTAATTCAACCTAAGTCTTATCAAACACTCCTCCGTGGGATTTTAGAAGCGGTGCAGCCAGAATGCCTTTTAATCCTGGAGGTGAATTACTAACTGCCAAGAGAGGAACTGGTCTACCACCGGACGCAGCCGAGCTGATGGAAAGATGCACAATGAGACAACTCCTGGGTAGTGTGACCAGCTCCCTATTTTCATCGAAGTCGGTGCAGAAAATTGCAAGCACCTTAAATATTGGTCATATAGCTCCGAAAAGTGAAAATCTACGCATGTCAGGCCCCACAGTATGCTTGTAACATGTCCCTTTTCTCCACCAACATCTTTGCTTGATGACATTAGGCATGCATGTTAACAGCACCTTTCAGGGCCAAAGCAAATCAGATCAGATCAACCCAAGCACACAAGGGGAACAAAACAGCTTGGAATCACAACCTGCTCCTCTTTTTTCTGTGTTTCCACACCCTTCACTTCCCTCCGTGTACATCTCAGCACAACTTTAGGCATTCTGGAAGTAGCTGATCTTTGTTGGAAACACACACACACACATACACACACACACACACACCCCAAATCCCTAAGACTGCTTCCCTACCACACGACTTGGGAAGCTGCATCACCTCTCTAGTGACTTGATTCTGAACGTAGCGGCTCCAACCAGCTGAGCAGCAATCGATGCAAACGCATCACACACCAGAATAAGAGCAAGGTCGGTGAAAAGGGAAAGCAGCTTTGCTCTCAGCCACTAATTACCTACCACCCGAATACCGCGTCGCAAGCTCCCACACACAGACAGGGAGCTGCCCTTACCAGACACCACTGGGCGCAGTGCTGCCCTTGCACAAGTGTGCAGAGGTGCTTGGAGACTCAGTATCCCTCCCTTGTAGAGGAGAAAAGTCTGACTTAGAGACAAGGGAAACACACACAGGCCCCAAACTGGTGGGTCTTATGGATGCAGAATTCCAGCCTAGATCCTCTTGGGTCCCATCTTGACTTCCTTGCCATCTGCAGGATATCCATGGTGTCCTGAATCCTCGTGGGCTCCAAGTCAGGCCCTTTATCACTGTAGACATGTACCAGTGAGGAAACGGGTCTGCCCCTAAACACATTCCTCTGCATGCTGTGGAGCTCTGGAAACTTGAGGAAACAATGTGTTAATGAAGGCAAAGTCTTCTTGGGTTATTTTACAGACAATCCTCCTCAGAAATTGGCGATAATTAGCATTCTGGCTATTTTTCCAAGGCTGAATTCCTCAGAGGTGAAGCAGTGCAACTTTGCAATACCTGAAGCAGAAATAATTTATGTTATGAGCACAGGGAATCATCAAACAGCCACCAAAGGGCATCCACTTAGAAGCTGGGGCCCAACCTTGTAAGACAACAAAGCAAACCACGCTCATGCCCTCTCCGGAGGGAAAGTCCAGGACAGCTCCTGGCTCAGGCAGATTGCCAACCCGTCCACACACGGAGGAGCAGTACCTCCAGTTAGAGACGGTGGAGAGGCCCTCACCTCTGAACAGAGCCAGTGGAGCAGAGCAGGAGATGGGCCTCACGCCCCGACTCTGGGTTCCTGTTCCATTGTCCCCTCAGATGGAAAAGACATTCTGAGATGCATCTTGTTCCTCCTGGATCAGCTTCCTTTTGTTATTGTAACAACTCCAAATTTAGTTCCTTAAGACAAAACAAAATTATGCTCCTACAGTTCTGGGGGGGGGGGAGGGCAGAAATCCCATTAGCACCCTCTGGGGGCAGGAATTGTGGTGTGGCCAGGCTGCCTTCCTTCTGGGGGCTCCCTTGCCTTTATCAGCTTTCCAAGGCACCTGCCTTCCTTGGCTCCTGGCCCCAACACTCTAATCTGCACTTCTGACAGCAAATTTCTTCTCGGACTGATCCACCTGCTGTCCTCCCTTGGGAGGCTTTAGGGTCAAGTCCATGTCCTTGTCTCTTTCAGATTTGGGAAGCCATTGGCATTTCTCAGCTTGTGGCTCCTTCCTTGGCCTTCAAGGCAGCAGCAGAGCGTCTCCAAATCTCTCTCCCCTTCCAGCCCCCCACCTCTTTTCTCCTCTCTCCCCCAGATGTCCTGTTACTGCTCCTCTTCTGCCACTGCCACCTGAGGAGGTGCTCTTGGGCATGGCATGGGCATCAGCATTGAGAGTGTGAGAAATGTGTGAGTGTGCGTGTGAGACAATGTGTATAGTATAATGTGTGAGCATGTAAGCAGTGTGTGTAATGTGGCCAAATGTGAAAGCACGGGTAACTGTGGTGAGAACATGAGTGTGTGGCATGTGAGGGTGTGAGTGTGTAGTGTGGTATGTGGGTGAGTGAAAGCATGAGTAAGTGGCGAGAATGTGTAATTATGGTGTGTGAGAGCATGTGAGTGTAAGGATATACCATATGTGAGAGCATGAGTAAGTGGCATGGGGGCATGAGTGTGTAAACGGCGTGTGTAGTGTGGTATGTGGATGTGAGAGCATGTGAGTACATGAGTAGTGTGTGAGAGTGAGGGTGGTGCAAGCCTGCAGGTGGGCAGTGCATCCTAGTGCACATGGTGGAGCGAGCCGACTTCAGCACGTGTGGTCTCCACACAGTAAGAAGCCACCTACCCAGACTCTTCTCTCCGCCAGACAAAGCTGCTTCACCTGCCATCCAGCACGAGCGCGCACTTCCCTGGTTTGTCCTCCTGCCTCCTTCTCAGCTCCTCCTCCGTGTCCTTTCATCTGTTATCACCTTCTCGATTTGGACTTCCCTAACCACACCTCCTCCCTTCGCCATGGGTGACCTTGACCCACAATATGGCTGGCATTCATGGCTGTTTGCCCACTGAAAATGCTCAAATTCTCCTGGCCTCAACCCGGTGATCCCATCTGACTCAATACACCTGCTCGCCTGAGCTGAAGGTATTTGAAACTTGCCATATAAAAGAAAAAAAAAAAAAAAGCTAAAATCAGGATCTTTCTTCCCAGAAATCCCCACTCCTGATCTTACCCACCTTGGGGAAGTGGTAAGTGGAAAAAATCCCTGGAGTCAACCTTGGCTTCTTTCTCTCATCCTCCCTCCAACTCACCAGCAGGTCCAGTTGACTGTACCTGCAAACTTAACCCAAACTGACTCCTCTGCTGCCAGCACCCTTCTAGACCACTGGATTGTGCAATAATATGTTAACGTCTCCCTGCTTCACGCTTGCTTCAAGAGGCTATCCTCAAAGTAGCAGACAGAGTGACCCTTGAGCTCAGACATGGCCCCCATAAGTAGAGCCTACAAAAGAGATTTGGATGTTCACAAAATACTGAAGGAGTTCTCTCAGGGGGGAAAAGAAATCCGTAGGGAAGTAGGGGACACAGAATAACAAGGAGACAGAGCAGAGCCAGGATGGGGTCTCAGTGAAGTCTGGCCTTAGCTTGACCCACAGCAGGGAGGACTGAAGAATAAGCCATGAACAGAGCCATCAGCCCTCGACACAAGAGCGGTCTCGGTCATGTGCTAGGGACCAAGCGTAGATCTGGTCAACCATGGAGCGATACCCCAAAGAAGGTGGCAGCCGAGGGCCCTCAGCCATCAGCACTCACTGGGTGGGAGACACCCTGCCTCCCAGGCGGAGGGCACCTGGGTGGGTCAGCTACAGCTAATAGAACAGCGCTTTTCAGACATCAGCATGCATCAGAATCATCTGAGGGAGGGTTGCCAGGTTTAGCAAATAAAAATAGAGGCCACTCAGGTAAATTTGAATTTCAGATAATTAAGTACTTTCTTCGTATAAGTGTGCAACATTGCAGAGGACATAGTTACATAAAAAATTATTCATTGTTTGTCAAACATATTCAAATTTACCTGGGCATGCTGTATTTTGTCTCTCCCTTGGAGGGGCTCAGTGAAAGCAGGTTGTCCCAGATTCCGGAGATCAGGGATGAGGTCTGTGCATATGCCCTTCTATGAACCTCCCAGGTTTAGCTGATTCTGCTGATTGGGGGACCTCAAACATGCTCAAAATGCCTTTTGTCGTCTAAGAATGTAAGTGTTGCTCAAACACTTCTAGGGCTCTCCATCACCGTTAAGGAAAACCCAAAGTCCTGACAAAGGCTTGCAAGGGCCCAGGCCCCCTGGCAATAACCTCTCTTGCCACGCCTCCTAATTGCTTCCCTTGAGCTCTGTACAGAAACTGGCTGCAGGGCTCTTTCTTGAACCAGGCAGGGTCCAAGCCCAGGACCTTTGCACCAATAGTTCCTCCTCCGTTAAATGATTATCCCCTAAATAGATGCAGGGCCGAGACACCCCTCCTTCCACCATCGCATAATTCTACATTTGACCCGATTTTAAATTGCACCATGCACCCCCCCCCACATCCCCGCTGACCTGCTCTGCAGCACCGTCTCCATCAGACAAGCAAGAAAATAAATCATCGCTTATTGTCTACCTCCTACCACTGAACTGGCAGTTCCATGAGCACGGAGATTGGCGTTGATCAGACCCACTTCTATTCACAGTGGGACTATCCTCTGCCAGCACTCAAGAGGTGCTCAACCAATGTGTGGGATAGGAGTTTACAGACAGGGAGCTGCCCTAACCAGACACCACCCACCGGGCGCAGCACCATTCGTTCATTCTGCAAATGCTGGAATTAAATCGCCCTGAGCCCTAGGCACAAGGAACCATCTGCAGAAAGCATCTCTTTTGCAAATGTGTAGAGCGTCCACGTGTGTGGGGAAGGGGAACAGGACTTTGAAAATGCTGCTGCGAAATGACTCTAAGCAATCCGATTAGTCCACGATGGCCAGCTACTTATTGTTGTTTCTGAATGAATAATCAGGCAATAGCGACAGGTGGGAGGTACGTCCCATCCCCCACAACCCGCACCCAATAGTGTCGCAAAGATGAGGCTCAGAGCCCATTCTGACAAAGCACACACGCGTGCATTAGCAATCAGCACCAAGCAGCCCTATACTCTATTTTTGCAAGTTCAGAGAGTTCCCTACACTTTGTCCCCGAGCATTGCAGAAACGGCGTGTAATTTTCACTGAGTAAATGCAGTCTCTTGAAGGCAGGATGAGCCAAGCCTTTCATCTCTTCAGGGGATTTGAGACCTCCTTAAAAGCAGAGAGGCTGAGGAAGGAGAACCTAGCCCCGCAATCTGCTCTCCACACAGCGGGCAGGGAAGATGCTGGGCTGATGGGCCACTCGGTCCTGAGGTCCTCAGACCCTGTTCCTCCAACAGCAGTGGCATCCACATAGTATTTCAAGCCGGCCACGTGGCTTAGCCATTGCTCACGGTGCTGAAGTCACTTCTAACGTCCCTTAGAAACAGATGAAGGCATTTAAAGAGCTTGGTGGTCCTCTCTAGAGAGTAGAATCTCGTTAAAGTGACTGCAGTTACCTAGAGGCCCCAAGGGTGTAGACTAGAGGTATACAAACACCTTATGCTATTTATACTGAAATATTTTTATTTAAACTACATATAGACAATTTACCACATGTCTACATATTAACTTTAAAACGTGTTAGCGAAAATCATCAGCACATGTATCAATTAAGGCATCACAAATGAAATAATTTCAAGAAGCTTCGATCTCCCATCAAAACTGGCAACCGAACCCCAAACCGTGTAATCCACTGAACTCATTGCGTTGGCCAGTCCTGAGGATAAATACAATGAGATAAACCTACCACCACCATAGAGTGATTGGATTCCAAATTCTTAACCCTACAAACAATGTATGATTACAGTTTTCACCTTTGGAACTACCTGCCATCTTTTAAGGGGTCCTAACAGTAAAAACCTGACATTTAACTCCTTAAATAGGAGGTAATCAGACTTCTAAAAAAAGTTTCCGCGGGCCTAGCTGGTGAGCTTGTTCATAATTAAGACACAGAGGTACACATTTAACAAATCTCACAAAACTCTTAGCCTTTCTACCCCCAAATTAAAACAATGTGAATTAAGAGTAATAGGAAATGCTTCGGGTCTTTAAATAGGCAGAGTTGGAATATGTCTAGGGTGATTTGTAAATCTAAGTGGTTTAGAAACACTCAAGGGCATTTAAATAAAGCAAAGTGTTCCCTCCCTTACAGCTCCCAGCCCAAGCCCTACCAGCCACGGGAGTCCAGACCCTGGAAAGTCACTGTACCTTCCTCTGCAGGGATGACCACTTGACAAGATGAGCACTGGGCATTAGACTGTATGTTGGCAAATTGAGCTTCAATAAAAAATATAAATATACATATTAAAAAAAAAAAAGGATGACCAACCCCCAATTTGCCCAGGTTAGGAGATGTCCCAGGACACACAGAACTTCCAGTGGTAAAAGTGGGACAGTCACAGGCAGACAGGGATGCGTTGGTTGCCCTACCTGAACCCTCAGCTCTCCAAGGAAAATCCACCCCACCCCTGCCCCACCGTGGCTGTCCCCAGGGCCAGGGAGGACCTCCCAAAAGTGGTTTCCTCGTTCACAGTAAGCTGCTGAGCTGCAGAGAACTGTTGCCAAGTCTCTCCGACTGCTTTAACAGTGTTCACGTCTCTGACCCTGAAGACCCCAGCTGCCCCTCAGTAGCCCCCAAAACCCAACAGGAGGTTGGCGGGGGCAGGGCAGGTGAGAGGCTGCTGGCGCAGGTGGCTGTCCTTCCAGCTAATAGAGGGGGTGGGGAGAAGGCAGGCCTATAAAGAGGCAGGTTGCGGCCTCCTCCCTCCCGTGGGTATCTTGGCTGGTGTGAGCTGTTGGTCCAGCCCTGGGCGGTCAGATCCTGGTGGTCCCAGCGGGGCTGCCGGAGCTCTCTGATACGAGGGAGGGGGGTGGGGGTTGCTGGGCCTTTGTTTTCAAGCTGGCAAGGTTGGCTCTTCCTCTGGGTTCCTTCCTCCTGAGAAAGCTCCTGTTTTCTCTTGCTCTCTTTCACTCTGCTGAAGCCTAAGGAGGTTCCAGCCCGCAATAAGCCTGTTCGAACGCACCTCCACCGGCATGTCTGAGGCCTCCTTTGCTCTAAGACCTTTCTTTCCTTTTCTAAAGAGGATCGTAGGAGCAATTCCTTGGCTCCTGGGCTAAGGCGAAGTTCTCTTTCATCCAGCAGAACAGGGTGGGAAGGAGCCTGCTGGGTCCCTAAGGGCCCAGCCTGGGAGGGAATGCTAAAGCAGCCTTTCAAGAGCAGCCCCCTGGTACGCGGAAGCCGATGTTGGTGGGGGAACCATAGGCAGGGCCTCACAAAGCCTCTGAATCAGAAGTTGGGAAGCCTGGAGTCTGCGGTACAGCAGTCTGCAGCTCTCCGTGCCTGTCGTTCATGAGCGGAATTATTAACTAGGTCAGAACAAAGCGCTAGTGATGGTGGAGCAGGTGAACCTGAGCTCCCAACCCACGAGCAGCAGGCATCTTCCCTCCCCAGCACCAGGACTGGCTGCCCTGGGCACTAGACATGGTCTTCTAGATGCTTCTTCATTTACTTCTGTGGTCCTGGAGGTCTAGGTGGCTTCTTAGATCTGAATTTGTGATGATAGGGACCCCTCAACCCTTTTGTGGGCTGGCTCCGCACGGCACCAGATTAAGGAGGTGCTCAGCAGAATGGAGACGGGCAAAGATCTTTGAGGTTCAGGAAGCTGGTTCCTTTTCTGGGCTGTGACTAAAATAGGCTTTCTTCCTCAAATCTTGTCAACGCTGTCAGAGGGATTAGTCCTGCAGTGATGGGGGGGGTGTAGCTGTCCTCCAGAAAACCTTAAGGCCATCTCTAACTCGTGAGGGATAGGGACCTCCGCTCCTCTCCCTGAAGGGTTATCTGGCTACTAGTTCATTAGAACTAAATAAACCAAAGCTCTCCCCCAGCCCCTCTAACCTGGCAAGGGTTCAACATTCCTTGCTAGTTCTGCTTCTCTAGTCAGGTTTCATTCCCCAAGGATGAAGTGACCTGATCACTAGAAAAGAGAGGAACTAGGATCTGTTTGTACACTTACTCTCTCCTACAGAACCCCTAATCCTCACCTCGGGAGGGAGGGAAAGTCTTATCAGCTGGGGCTTTCTCAAAGCACAAGTCCCTGTTTGAAAAGGCATTTGGGCCCGGTTCTAATCAACTCATTAGATCTTGCTTCATGATGCTGGGAACTACCTGAATCTAGTTGTAGCCTGACTCCTTCCTATGCCTGTGAAGCTGAGCTTTCTTGTCTGCTTTGGTGCTGCTGCCCTCCCCTGTAAAACAAGGAGTTAGGGACTAGCTAGCTCTTGAGGTCTTCACAGACCCCACTTCAACATGGAGTGTGCCCAAAGTGTCCGGGCGCTAGCTGCAACACTTCTGTGGGTACTGGCGTGGGCCTCCGGCTGGAAGTGGCGTGCTAGCTGGATTGTGTGAGGCAGCAGCCAACACCGCCACAGGCGGCCAGCAGATGAGGCTCGTTCTAAATGCAGGTGATGTTGGCGTTCCTTGTGGGAAAGGGGGAAATGCAGAGGATGCAGAAGCCTTTGTAAGCCTGCAGCTCAGGGAGTGAAATTGCATGGAGCATAGTCTGGCTTAGCCGTCCTACCATAAGGGGTCTTTAGGTCCCCCTTATGGTGCACAGAACGCCGCAGTCCTGCTCATGAGCTTAGAGGAAGCCACTATGGATTCTCTTGCCTTGCTCCCAGCCCGGTGTCCTCCTATAGTGTGTCCAAGCTGCCATTTCCCCCATCCATCATTGTGCAGAAAAGTGGTCCTTAGCTTCATGCTGAAGTAATCCTTCCCAAACAGTAGGAGGTGGGTGGGTGGGTGACCACTTAGTCTTCATGGTGTTCCTCTAGGGAGGATCCTACTACAAAGCTAAGCCCCTAAGTGCCTTTGTGGTTTGGCCTTAACCTTGCCTTCGGAAATGTGGAGTAGAAGGTGCTTGGTTCTATTCGCTATATATCCATCTTAGATGGATCCTTAAGATCCAATCCTAAGGATCTTCTCAGCCATACTACACCCTCCACTCATACAACAATTAAGTGCATGTAAAGTATAGGTGTTGAGGCTGCTCTCTGAAGTCATGTGCAGCTGGGAGGTGAGCTTCTCTGGCAACTTGCACGCTGTCCCCTGAGATCTGTGCTGGGGCTCTAGATGCCACCCTATAAAGGGCAGGTGGCCTCTGGTGGGCCTTGAGAGGCTCTAGGTGCCTGCCGTACAGCCCCCTTAGTCTCCGGTGAGGTACGACTTATCCTAGATGAAAAGTCTGTTCAGACAGGCAGGCCTCAGATACCACGGTTTCTTGCACACCACCATAAAGCGGCTAAATGAACTTCTTGGTTGCCTGGAGCACGTAAGAGCTACGTTTATACTACACCATAGCCTACTAAGTGTACAATAGTCCTAAAATGCCTGAACTAAATCTCCCCAAAATGCTGTCCCCTGAACCTTCAGCTGGTCTTTCTGCTGGTGCAGTGTCTGCCCCAGTGCTGACAGCTGCCGACTGATTGAGTTCTTGGGACGACAATGAACTTAGCCGCATGAACGGACTCTCCTCCCACACGATTGCTCTGTGGCTATGTGCTGCTGTTCCACAGCATTTTACCCACGGAGCTTCCAAAACTGGAGTCGGTCCTCTTGAACCCTGCTATTACCTTATCAAGTAGGCTTATGGAAGAGTTCAAACTGCCATTTCAACAGGCTTCACAGCATCCTCGCCAGGAGTAGATTCCATCTCAAAAACCATGTTCTTTACTCCTCCCCGAGCCGCATCTATTCTCCCACTAGCTCTAGCATGAGATCATGGCTGTGTGGTCCCACGTTCAGGCTCCACTTCTAATTCTGTCTCTACCACATCTGAGGGGGCTTCCTCCACGGATGTCCTGAGCCCCTCAATCATCCATGGGGGTTGGATCCACTTCTGAACTCTTGTTCCTGTTGACATTTTGACCTCTTTCCAGGAATCATGAATGTTAATGGCCTCTGGAACAGTGAATCCTTTCCCAGGTTTTGAACTTCCTCTGCCCAGATCCACCTGCAGGCTCCCTGTCTACAGAAGCTATATCCTTACAAACTGTCTCCTAAGAGGACTTAAGTCAGAAATACTCCAACTGTGGGCTGCAGAATAGAGGTGGTTAGCGTGAACACCTCAATCGCTCTGTAGGCCCCCCTCAGCTCTTGGGTGACCAGATGCATTGTCAATGAGCAGTTAACTAGAAAAGGATCTTTTGAGTAGCAGGTCTCAGCAGTAAGCTTGAAATACTCTAAGCCATGTTATCGGCTATCCAGGCTTTGTTGCTCCATTTTTGGAGCACAGGCAGGGTCAATTTAGCATAATTCCTAAGGGCCCTAGGATTTTTGGAATGGCCAAGGAACACAGGCTTCAATTTAGTCACCAGCTGCATTTGCCCCTGACAAGAGTGGCAGCTTGTTTCTCAGAACTCCTGCCCCAGTCTACTAGAAGTCCCTAGATGGCGTCCTACGATACAAAGCTGTTCTCACTATAGTGGAAATCTTCACTATCTTAGCTAGATCTTCTAGAGAACTTGCTGTATCAACTTGTGCTTCTATTATGGAGACCACTTCTTGAACCTCAAGAACGGACCTCTGCCAGCCTCAAACTTGAGCATCCCCGGGTCCCTCCACTCACACAAAATTGGAGAGTTGGACTTGCTCTGGATTAAGCTTTAGTTTGAGGGAATTTTGAGCCAGACTTGACCCTCTAGCTCCATCACTCGAACTTTATATCCATGTCTGCATTAAGGCTGCTGGCTTTAACCTTCCTGTGGTCCCTGGTGAAGTACCAACTTCAAGAACTTTTCCTTCCACTTGAACGCTTCAAGTCAAAAAACAAGCTTAGCAGAGAAGGTACACTGAATGCTGATAGGCCCAAATCTGGGCCTTGTGATAGTTATACAAGTTGTGAATGCAAAGGAAGAGTTCCATCTCTCACACGGAGATCACTGTATATTAACTGGCTTACTCTTGTCTCAGGGAGGCTTGAACAGACGAGACAAGAGTACCAGGTGGGTGGACCAGTCAGAACACTCCTGTCCGTTTCCGATCCTATGTTGTGGTTCATGGTGACCTGAAACCATAATTATAATCTCAAAGGTCACTGATCACAGATCATAATTATGAAATCTCATGAACTATCAAAATGTGCTGCAGAGACGAATGGTATAGGAGGGAGTGGAAATGGCACAGATAGACTCCCGTTTTGTTTTGTTTTTTTTTAAATGGAACATTTTTATTTGGAGACATCTGGAGCATTATTTTATCTTCATTTTCTATTAAGCCAGGAGCAGTCTTCCCGGAGCCAGGTGGGGGAGAATCATGTGAGGCTACATTAAGTTCGGTCTGAGACAAAGCCAACCACTTTGTATTCAGATGCAGCAGAAATACTGATTACATGCTAGAGGAGGCCACATTTTGGGTTCTCGAACCTGCTGCCGAGGAACAGATCCAGGGTGAAGCATTGCAATTCCTTTGAAAGCTGGCTACGACAGTCTAGTGTTGGTTCACAATGCTCTGCTGCTTCTTAGCCTCTGGCAGGTTTTCATGAAAATTGTATATACTCTGTTAGGGCTCCTCGAACTCACACTGCTCCTCTGGTTTTGTTTCAGAATCCTTTAAATGTCTTGTGTATATGACTCTGTGTGGGTGTGTGTTGTTGGAGGGCAGGGGGTGAGGTGGGGGCACTGCTCATTAGCACCTGTTGCTCCCTCGAGCTTGGGGGTGGCAAAAAGCTTCTATACTACCCCAAAAAAGTAAACACTGATAATATGGCCTTGCAGCAGTCAGGGGCACTAAGATCTAAGAACAAGTGAGAAGCGGAGCCGAATTGCTTCCAGTCACCAGTTAGCCACACCACAGTAGAGAGGTCTGAGGAGCAGGCCTAAGGCACCGAGGGGCAGCGGCCTGGAGGAGAGCCGCTTTGTTGTGGCTCCACACTGTCCGCCTCATGGAACAAGGCTCAATTACACCCTCCTTGGGGGTAACCTGCCTGGAGGTTAAGAATCTCCCTGAAGGCACAGTATTCAAGATGGTAGACCTGATCTGGGCACAAATCCTAAAAGAACAGAAGCTTCCTGTGTGCTGACAAAACTTAGGCCATTTGGGACTCTCGTTCTGAGGAAAGGCTCGGATGAGGTCTTACTTTTGCGAGTCACCAGGGACTCTCAGGACCCCAACACCCTGACCCATCGGAGGCGCCAAATGACCCAGACCTGAGAATGGGCAGCAAAAGTGGGCCACAGAGAAGGCATTGTTCTGAGAGAGTATAAAGCAAAGCCACAGGAGGGTAGGAGAGGCTTGTAACAGATCAAATGCCGGCCTCCAGAAACAGGCTTTGGGACTGGCTTGATGATTCCCAACCCCCGCCCCCTCCGGGGTCTCACCTTGAACCAAAAAGGCAGCCAAATTAAGCCAGGCTGAAATATTGTTAAAATTAATAACACTGCAGCATCTATACTTGACTAATAGCAAAAGCAGGAAGCGTGCCTGGAAGGTAAGGGTTTTTTTTTTTTTTCCCCCTCTAGGTTTTCAAAGAAGCAATAAATTCAATAATAAAAATATTTGTGAGAGACTGGTTTGTGGGTTTTTTGTTTTGTTTTCTTTTGTTTTATGTTTTTGCAAAGAATTAAGCTTTTTTTTCTTTTTCTTTCTTTTTTTTTTTTTTTTTTTTTTTTTTTTTTTTGCATTCATACAGGAGAGGCTACCTGGCTGGACAAACATACACTTTTTGGAATCCTGTATAATATCACGGAGTTGAAAACTGGAATGGCTTGAGCAGTCTCCGTGCTTCCCGTGGAAATGGCACGTGGAAATGCACTCCGTGCAGGGTTGCCACAAACTTTTTCTTAAGCGTGTAAGGACCCAAGGTACGCTTGTACAGGCTCAGATGTAGAGCAGCTTGTGCCGTCTCCTCCCAAGCGGGGGTGTGGGGAGCTTCTCAAAATACTTGAGTATTAGGTCCATAAGAATACTCTGAAACTCAACTGAGTGCTTTTCCAGATCCTGGAGTACAAAACCAGATCTCCTAAGCACAGGGTTTTGTTGAGGGCCTCTGACATGGGGATCTGCCCTGAACTATGTTCAGTTTCAGAATAGTGGTTGCTTCTAAGATGAATCCATCTGGTCGGGCTCCAGATGAATGAGTCACAGCTAGACTATACTCCTGGCAAAGTTTAGAAGGCCTCCAAACAGGAGCAGAATACTGGACTGAGCAAGTTTGCACTCAAGTTTGCACTCAGGGTACCCCCTTAGATGTTCTCAGATCTCCACGGATTGGGTTTGCCTGAAGTTTCAGGCTCCCTTGTTTCTGCTTTCCTTACCCGTGGTTTGTCTGGTCTTGAGTTTTCTTTAACTGCTGTTTGAAGACCTTCAGGGACTCCCAAGAACTGTTCCTCTGGCTCTACAGTTCTGGGCTTGAGTGTAGCCTAGTATCTAATAAGAATTCGCTTTGTAAAGGGAAAGTCTTTACTGAATTCAAGTGGTAAAAACTAGCAAAGGTTGGCCCAAATACCCAGTGTTGGACCCTGGGCTCGGACTATACTGCAGCAATAAAATGAACAGCTGATTGCAGAAAAGGTTAGCAACTTCTAGTCTACTTTCAGCGAGACAGAGGGCTCCGTTAGGGGGTGACTGGGTGGCTCAGTAGTTGGGCATCTGCCTTCAGCTCTGGGTGTGATCCTGTGTCCCAGATCCAGGGATTGAGCCCTGCATCAGGCTCCTTGCAAGGAGCCTGCTTCTCCCTCTGCTTGTCTCTGCCTCCTTCTCATGAATAAGCCTATTTAAGCCTTCCTAAGAAGGCAAGGGCCTATTGAAAAGCCTCCAGATAAGAGCATCCATGTTCTTCCTGACAGGTGTGGTTGGAGATTGGCAATGAAGTTTAAAGCCAAGTAAGGACCACTGAACTTCCAGGTCTTACGGGGTTCGTCCTAGCCAATCCTAAAGTCCCCTGGTGAGCTGTGGAAGTTGGGGTGGCTATCAGCTGTACACTACCAAATCCTGCGGTCGGTCTTGGTCCATGCCTAATGAACTTGACCAGACTTAAAGACCCGAGCTAAGGAAACAGGTTCTGTCATCTATATCAAGACACTACACTTGCCCCCTACCTCTGCTACTTGTGAAGAGGAGCGGTGGGGAGCTCTCCCAGATTCCTGACCTGAAAAATGTAGTATTCCCATAACATGCACAACAGGACAGGACACTGGTATGAAGCTCTAGGTGTTGACTAAATTGAACATGGAGTTAAATGTGACCAGCGTGTGTGCCCAGTAGGCAACTGCCTGCTTAAAAATAACAGCTCTGAATCCTGGGTGCTTTCACGGAGTAACCACATTCAGAGCATTTTCCCTAATATCAGGGTCCAGAGCGCTGACGTCTAGCTGGCCTTTCTACTATAGCCCTAAGGCCTAATGTCAATTAGGGGACAGTCTGACAAATACTGCATGTGGCCATATTTGTACCAGCTGTGCTTTGGAGGATACTTTTGAATTAAGATCTACTTAAATGGATAGAAGATCCCTACAGGCATTTAGCTTGGGTCCCAGATGACCTGGCATCCATCAAAGCCTAGCCCTGTGACTGGATTTTGGAGGTGACTATGCCTTCCCTTGAAGCTTCCTTTCAAGGCAGCAAGTTCCTTTCAAGAACTTGAGCCCAAGAGATCTCCAGTGCCATCCCAGGACAGCTCTGAAAATGAGGCTCTTTGTGAGCATAGTATCCTCCTGTATAGTACTAGGAGCGTACCTTTTGTGATGGAGGGTTATCAGGACCAGGCTTTAAAATGAAAGGATCTTGTTCAACCCTCTATCCTGATAGCTAACTTCCGGAGCCCAGCTGTGGCTCTTCCTCAAATGAGGGCTTTAGTTGAGAGTGACTCACCCAGCTTCTGGTGGGTTTTTGTTTTTGTTTGTCTTCTATTGGAGTTCAACTTGCCAACATCTAGCATAACACCCAGTGCTCGTCCCATCAAGTTGCCCCCTCAGTGCCCGTCATCCAGTCACCCCACTCCCTGCCCACCTCCCTTTCTACAACCCCTAGTTTGTTTCCCAGAGTTAGGAGTCTCATGTTGTCTCCCTTTCTGATATTTCCTTTTTTTCCCCCCTCCTTTCCCCTTTATTCCCTTTCACTATTCCCCCAAATGAATGATACCATGTAATGTCTGTCCTTCTCCGATTGACTTATTTCACTCGGCATAATACCCTCCAGTTCCAACCACATCGAAGCAAATGGTATTTGTCGTCTCTAGTGACTGAGAAATATTCTGCGGTATACACAGACCACACTTTTTGTTTGCTCTAACTGGCTTTACTAACCCATTCATGAATAGGCAGCTATTCCACACAAGTAGAGAGCTGCTCCGAGGATCTGTACAAAATTGGGATGGTCTTCTAGGCAGGAAGGTGGGGTGAGGAAATCAGAATAAAAGATTTTAGGCCAGGAGCTCTTCTAGGGGGTGAGGGAGTGAGCAGCAAGGTTTTCATCAACCAGGTTACCTCACAAGTGCTGATCAGGAACGTACAGATGGACTGCTGTTCCATTCTTGGGATGAGTTTTAAGTACCTGCTTCTTGAAACTACAAAACCCAAACTGCCTATGGCCAAGCAGTCAGGGGGAAAAAATAGCTTCACAAGATCTGCTTGTACTGAGAATGGAGTCCAAGAGTAGACCCCAACACTAGGGACCTCCGAGGGGAGGTGGTCCCACTAACATGGGCTGGAAGTACTGCCGCTGAAGTTGTGCAGCATGGACTGTATTAAAGCTACAAATGGGGGGGGGACAGGAAAAACCTACAAAGCCGACTCCCTATTCTAACGGATTCCTCCATTCTTAGCACAGCTGGTGAAGTAGCCTTCTTGGCTTTTACGAGCCACAGGTGGCTTTAAGGTCTTAAGGAATGAAGGGATGAAAAGTATTAGGGGAATTGCTCAACCTGAATGAGTCAAAAGCAGTATCTCCATCAGTCACTTGAGCTCAAAGAAAAAAAAAAAATCCTGGTGGTGAGAAGCAAAAAGTCTAAACTTATTGCCCTAACCTTGTAGATCAGTCTGCAAAGGTCAAGCCCTCGTCTTCCTAATACATTCCATTTGTAACTTTCCCTCTTCCAGGATCGAGAAGCAGATCCTATCTGCAATCCCTTTCAGGGGATCAAAAGCATGGAGGGATTATCCTCCTAGGCAACATGCCTGAAGTAAGGGTTTGGAGCACAACTGCCGAAGAACAGGGCTGGCTGCCTCCTACCCTAAATTCTGTGCCGTTTCCTGTGAATGGAGGACCGGACACCACTCTATGCCGGGGCCTCCCTGTTCTCCAGAGGTGAAATCCAGGTGAATCTGTGCTATAGTCTCTATCAAGGCTGGGGTCTTCAGGGCTCTGGGGGAGCCGTAGTTTCTACCTTAGGGACCCAGACAAATCTTGGATCTTCTTTCCTTATTAGTATCTTCTTGGGTTCTCTCTTCTCTGCCTCCAGAGAACTAGGTCAGGAAACCAGCGGCTCGCTGGGGACTTCACATACTAGTGTGCCTAGAGAAACGTGTCCAATGTTGCTGACAGGGCTTCTGATTGTACAGGTCATGGTGAACCTGGAAACCATCTTGTGCCTGGTGCTCCAAACGGTAGTTTTCTGGGTTGGATGAATAACTATCCCTTGGTTGCCTACCTGGGAGTTCAGGGAGTCCTGCCAGGACGCCATATCTGTTCTGCCAATACCTTGGTGGTCCTCCTGGTCCCTCAAGGGGGGGCTTCTCGGTTGTAGAAAGCCTGTAAGGGATCTGTCACTCCCTGGGGGTTATCTGCCCTGGAAAAATGTATCTATTTTCTAGGATTCTCTCTAACCCCTCACCCCCACCATCTTCTGGAGGGATTTCAACTCCTTCTAGACCTTGAGCTTATCACAAAACCAGGATCTCTATCCTGAAAACCATTTCCCCACTAACACTAGTGCCTTACCACGTTTGCAAGACCTTCCTAAATGTCTGGGGTCTGAATGTTCCCAAACAGACTTCAACCTCTTCAAATCTCCCTGACAGATCTAGGTCTAAAGCGCTTCTGGCCCAGCTGACACCTGGCCCAGGGACTGACAAGTCTCCAGCTATTTTGTTCAGGTCTCCTTTGCAAGCTGTTCTTTAGCTGGTCCCTATCCTGCTCTAGGTTTGGTCTCAGGACGTCATAGCTTCAACTAGCAGCTAGGTGCTTGCTCTCCCTGCCCTCCACCCCCCGCTCTCCTCCAGTAGCACTCTTCTGAGCTGCCATTCAGTGTGTTGTAATGCCTACTACTGGTCCCTACTAGAATTTCCTAGGTGCTCCAAACATGGAGGATTCTGTGATTCACCATCTTCCTTAAACCAGCTAGATCTCCACAATTCCCCATCCCACACTTATTTTTAGAAAGCCTAAAACTGATGCTGCTTCAGGTTCCTGCTGTCCTTGCACTGATGGTTTTCTTGGTATCTTGGTGTTTAGGAGCTATTCGGAAGTTTAGAAGGGGCTGAGGGAGAGCTGGTGTCCCCTTCCTGTTGGGTTATAAATTGGGCAATGGTGCTGCCGCCATGGTTTCTAAATACAGTGGCATCTCCTAGCAGGCCCCCCACCCCTTCCACAAATCCTCCAAAATCCATGTCTGATGGGGAATCCTGGGAAGGAGCTTAGGGGGTTGAAAGCTAGGCCCATGTGTGAAATTAAGCCCATGGTGACTTGTATCAGATGAACAAGCCTGGCAAATGGTACTCCTGATACTGACCTGTAAGGAGGACCATCTTTGAGATATGCTAGCTTCTTGGCTATTACATTTTACTTAAAATCTGGATGCCCCAAAGCACTTAAAATGTGAAACCCAAGATTGGAGTAGAAACCAGGGTTTTTTGGTGCTAGGAAAGAATTACCTTGGCATCCTGACTGAAGCTCCACATGTCAAAGGGCACTGCCAGCAGCCATTCAGTGGTACCTAGATGTTCCCCAGGGGGCTTTCCTGAGTACCAACTTTGCTACTGAAACTTAACATTTCCAGTCATCCTCCCTACAAAACGTTCTCCATGTTTCTAACTTTAGCAAGGGACTATCAGATAACCAAACTTAATGCTGTCTTGGTAAATGTCTCTGTAGAACTACTGCCACGTGGCTTTAGAAAGAGCCAACTCTTGTCAGCAAAAGGGCTCCCACCTTAGATATCTGGATGCCTTAGAGTCTCATACTCATGTACCCAGTACATAGGAGAGACTAGGGGATGGCTTGGTGGCTACCTGCCACAGGACTGGGGTCTAATCGAGGAGGAAGTTGTCCCAGCACATAGGGCAGGAGCCTTCAGTTCTGGACTTCACCTGGTTGAATGACTGGATAGTGGAGAGGATAGGCACTACCCTTGATCAAAACTGGAGATGTTGACAATCTTTATTACTAGACTTCAAGGCAATCCTGGCTCAAGACACTTCTCCAACATGGTCTCCGGAGAACCCTCTACTGAAATGACCAATGATGGTTGAATGTGACTAACCTAGAAAATGCTGTGAGGCCTGTCAAAGTTTGATCAGTCTTCTAGACACCTGATTCTGTGAATGTAGTTTAGGCATTGCTTTTTTTTTCTTTTTTTTTTTTTTTAAACCTTAAGCAGTTTTAGTTCACAGGACTTGAGCAGAACTATAGACTTCCATACATGCCCTCTGCCTCCCTCACATGCAGTGTCCCTCCCTTGCTGTGAATATATACCACCAGATGGTACATCTGTCCACCAATGGACCTACATGGACCAAACCTCTCCCACAAAGCCCATAGCTAATATTGGGGTTAATTCTTCGTGTACATGGCTAATGAGCTTAGACAAATGACCTAACCACTATTATGGTATCTCCCTGAATATTCTGCCCTAAGAATATGGAGTAGTTTTTTCAAATTCAAACCTAATATGTTGAGGGGGCCTTGGTTGGAGAACCTCTTGAGCTCCTTTGTATGTGACCAGGCTTTGGTCCACACAGACCTGCCTTCACACTGTTACCGTGATCCATGCAAGGAGCAGAAGCTCAAAGACCCAAAAGCACACAAAACAAGGGGCTGAGGAGGTAAGGAAGGGTGTTCCAGACATAAAACTGATCTTTGAATCTGCGCTAGAGGATGGAGGTGTGAAGGTAGCAGAATTGAAGAGCATGGTGGATAGGAGCTAGTGTTGCACAGACTAGGAGCAGAGGGGAGTGCAACTTGCTGGCTATACCGGGATGGGGGCCATGGAGGTAGCATTCTCTATACTCCAAGCTCCAATAGACCTTGGAGTTCCAACAACTTGGAGTCCCCTCCTGCAGGGCCTTCTGGACCATAGAAAGCAGGCTCACAAGGCCTGAGGAGGTGGGTATAACACAAGTCCTCACTGTTGCTCCTTGGTGCATCACCAGTGTCCAAAGCAGACAAGAGTCCAGGAAAGTCCCACCACGTCAATGACTGGCTGTGTGGTCACACAGGATGTCTGTCCTTTCAACTAGTAGCAATTTTTCAAGCTCCTAATACTGCTGAAAAATACTAGATTTCAGCAAACTAGTAGACAAGACCTCTCTTCCCGGAAGACAGGCCAAGTCTTCCTTAGCACTACAGGTTTCAACAACTTGAAGAAGTCAACTGCAAAATGGTTCTGGCAGCCTTAGGAATTCCACTCCACTTCCCTGAGGTCAGCCCAGCCAAGGGTGTTTTCCGTTGTAACCAGCAGGTTCCTGGGGGAAGTCCGGATCTCCAGGGCCCCATTGCAAAGACCCAATTACCGGGAACTGGGCAAAAACCTTGAGAGGCAAATTTGCAAAGCTTGGACTGAGCCTGAACTTCTATGTACTTTCCAGTGGTGTTCCTCTAACCTTACTCTACTGCATTGGTGAAGTGTTAAAGTGAATCCCCTGCATATAACTGATCCAGGAAGATGAAGTCATTACTGACAAGCCCAGACACATTCCTTGCGCTGCCCCTGATCCTTATCAAAGGCAAGATTTATCAAGTGATAGAAGTGAAAACACAGGGAGGGGAGCGGCGCGGGCGATGCGGGCCTGGCCTTGGCGCCCCTGCGAGCCCCAGGCCGGCGACCCCGCCCGGTGAGTGGGCCCCTGGGCCCGAGCCCATGTCGGACGCCGCCGGCCGCGCGTGCACGCGGTGCCTGAGGATGATGCCCACGTCGCGCTGCTGAGCCTCGCGCTCTGCATCTCCCTGGCCTTCTGGGTGGTGTCTCTGACCGCCAGCACCTACTACGGCAACTTACACCCTATTTCTCCTTGGCGTTGGCTGTTCTCTGTCGTCGTTCCTGATTTGATCGTCTCCAATGGCTTTAAAAAGAAAAGTCTAGACCACAGTGGGGCCTTGGGAGGGCTTGTGGTTGGATTTATCCTAAGCATTGCAAATTTCAGCTCTTTTACCTCTTTGCTGATGTTTTTCCTTTCTTCTTCAAAACTCACTAAATGGAAGGGAGAAATAAAGAAGCCTCTAGATTCAGAATACAAAGAAGGTGGGCAGAGGAATTGGGTTCAGGTGTTCTGCAATGGGGCTGTGCCCACAGAGCTGGCCCTGCTGTACATGATAGAAAATGGCCCCGGGGAGATCCCGATAGATTTTTCCAAGCAGTACACCGCTTCCTGGATGTGTCTGTCTCTCTTGGCTGCACTGGCCTGCTCTGCTGGAGACACCTGGGCTTCAGAAGTGGGCCCGGTTCTGAGTAAAAGCCCGCCGAGGCTAATAACAACCTGGGAAAAAGTTCCAGTTGGTACCAATGGAGGGGTCACGGTGGTGGGCCTTGTCTCCAGTCTACTTGGCGGTACCTTTGTGTGCATCACCTACTTCCTCACACAGTTGGTCTTCATTAATGATTTAGGCATTTCTGCTCCCCAGTGGCCAATTATTGCATTTGGGGGTCTGGCTGGATTACTAGGATCAGTTGTGGACTCATATTTAGGAGCTACAATGCAATTTACTGGTTTAGACGAAAGCACAGGCATGGTGGTCAACAGCCCAGCGAATGAGGTGAAGTACATAGCGGGGAAACCCATTCTTGATAACAACTGAAGAAAACAGGTTCACTGCATTGTTATTGCCCTCTTACTCCCAACTGCTGCTTGGGGTTTCTGGCCCATGGAGTGAACTTTTTTTTTCCTTTACAAAGGTTGAAAACTGTGGCAAAGTCAGCTAAATTTGCAATTCCAAGTTTCATCCTAAGAAGAATAATTGTAATGGCAAAGAGGAAATACCAGCTCTTCCCATATTCCATTGTGATGAAATTCCACATTTTTCCTCTCATTAACTCCCCTGTAACAGCTGACCTCTTTGTAGTGAAAGAGATGTGTGCATAGACCTTATTCATATTTTTCTTCTGAATAGAGCTTCTTAAGCAATGAAACTATAATGTCCCTATATATTGCTGAGCTGAAAGTTCCTACGTGGTAAATACAAATTTTGTTTTGTTTAAACCAGTGTAGGGACTAAAAATATAATGCCACTAGTACCAGTTGCCCAAATTTTAGTTTTGGGGAATTTAAACTGATGTGTGTGGAAGCCTGAATAAATGTAGTCCTGGACTTCTTCCATTACTTGCTATTTCCAGTTGTGAAAAGTGTGGAGTTTAAGTTCTTAGTATGCTACTCCACATTTGTTTTTCCTTCCTCAGGGTTAGAATGAAAATAAAGTATATGTCTTTTTCATATGACCATTGGAATGCACGAAAAAATTATTTTTAAGTGAAAGAGATTTATCTTCTATCTAAAAAAGTGCACCTTACATTTTAGTTGATTTCTGAGCAGAAATTATTCTGAATTCAATATTTGTTAATGTATTTTCTAGCTTTCTTTGAAATTTGTATAGGAATCTGTTTTACTTTGGCATCCTGAATAGTTAGTCACTGGAAAACTATTGTAATTAGTTTTTTCGTTTGCTACCTAGAATTCATTGGAAGATGCTATGACTTCTATTCTGAGCTTAAGTTATGCTCTCCTGTACAATACAGACTCAACTAAAATGAAAAAAAAAGTGAAAACACAAACGGTTTTGAACTTCATATACCACAGGACTCCATTTCTATATAGTTCTTCACCCTTGTCTGAAACTTCTGCATATTATTTGTAGCAGTTCTCCACCGCTGTATGGTATTTCATTATAAACCTACTATGGCTTATCCATTCTAGTGTCATACACTCAGTGGGCTGCACTAACTGTAACCGTCCCCAAGCTGTCATGTCGAATATGGCAACTGGTGTACAGAAATGCGCTCTATGCACTCTGCAGTAAAACCCGTGTTCTAGGCTTCATGCCTGGCTTCAGAGTGTGAAGTGGTGAGGGGAACACATCGGAATGGCCTTCCAAAAAGTAATTCACTTTGACAGAGCAACTGGAACACTCCTATGTATTTGCCGAGGCTTAGTAAAATCTATAACCCTGCCTTGCTGTTGACTTGGTACAATCTTTCAAGATGGAAACGCATTGGAGGTGTTTCGTGCTAAGAAATAGGTGTGGGAGTGGGGGATTCCTGGGATACTCCAAGGGAAACGAGGTCACCTTTCCTTCCACCTCAACATGTCCCCACCTCTGAAGATGGAGGTGAAGATCAAAGAGCCTAAGGCAACTATCCTAACCACCTCACTCCTTAATGATTATCCCTGCTGCCTCTAGAACAAGATAATGGCAAGTGTTCTCTCATCTTGTCTGCAGCCTGGTAAGACCCGGGTGTTGAGAGGCTGAAAGAAAAGGCTTCACTGGTGATGTCCTAAAGTAGGCCGTGTGACCTTCTGTTACAGCTGCAGAAACAGCAAATGGAATCCTGCTTTCTCCTGTCTTCTGAGCAGGACTCTTGTCCGTGTGGCACATCGTGGGTAGTAAAAACACAAGTGGCTCTCTGGATCCTCGGAACTATGTGTAGTTTAAGACAACCATGGTAGAGACTATAGAAGTCTCTAGACTTCTGTAGAAGTCTATACAAGTATAGAGCTGAAGGGGACTTGGGCCTCCAAGGACACTAGGAAATAGGCTGAAAATGTTCAGAGAAAGCCACAGCCAGTACAACTCACTCAGCTTGTTTTCCTCTAGACCTCATTCCCCAGACTCTGGCTCCTAGGCCTACACTGGTTCAAAGAATCCCTTGGAGGCTGGTACCTACTCAAGAATTGCCCAATAAGCAATTCCTAGGTCTCCATTCAAGTCCTTGCCTATTTGGTTGATGTTGGAGCTCTAGGAAGCCTGGCCAGGTGGGGCTTCCAACCAGTTCAACTAGTAATATGGCTGTTCCTACCTATACAAGTGGGTTTCTGTATGTGGTTCTTAAGTCTAAACCCAGCTTGGTGCCCTAACCATGTTTGGGCAGGTAACTTAAGACTTATTTACCAGTGTAAAACCACTAAACCAGCAAAGCTAAAGCCACCAGGGTTTCCCACTGACCTACTTTTCTGCTTGTATTTTCAGTAGAAGGGAAAAACCCATTCGTATCCTATAGAACATTAGTGGGGGGGGGAAACAATGTGGCCTATAACTAATGGATGCTAGTCCATTCAAATATGGAGTACCTAGAGTGGTCAAGGCAAGATGGGGGAAGTGTAGGGGTCCTCAACTCCTGCTCCCACAAACTTCCCTAAATAACTTTCAAAACATCCTGAACACCTATGAATACAACCTGAGATGTAAAGAGAACAGCTGGAATGCTACAGTTTTTGCTCCTGACAAGGAGTGGAAGGGGGGGAACCATGACAAGCCTAGGTGAAAGTGAAGCCCCCACAAGCTTCCAGGCATGAAAACCCAGCCATGGGCAAATGGGAACTTAAAAAAAAAAATCCATGCCTGAGCTTTCCCTGACTGAAAAGTGCTTAGCAGGGAAGTAGTGCAGACTCGGGGAGGGGGCAGTGAAGCTTCAAGATTCCTGAAGACCCTAGTAGAGGAGCACCCGGAGGAAAAGCTCATAGCAAATCGTGGCCTGATCTCGGTAAAGCTCATAGCAAATCGTGGCCTGATCTCTAATACTGCCAGAGCACCACAACCCTCCTGGACATTTGGGAGAAGCCTGCCAGTTACATGGGCCTGCTCCAGAGCTCTTTGCCCTAGAGCCCAGCAATGGAGGTGGCTGTCCTCTATTCCCTTCAGGAGAAGGGGGTCCCTGGGAGCATAGGTCCAGGAGCACAGGCCCTGGATCCGAGGACACCTAAGCGGACAAAGCTGGCTATCCTGTTCCCCCAGGGAGACTGGTGGAAATGCGGAGGGCACAGGAAAACAAGAGCTTTCCTGCCACTGGGCACCCTGCGAGTTGTACAGATTGGTGCATCCTCACCTGTCCCCGGGAGCATCTGGACCAGTGTGGACGAGGAGGCCCCGGTTCAGTACTCACACGGAGCTCTTGGCTCTGGAGATCTGGCTGCCTCCATTTTTTTTTTTTCTCCTCGACTTTCATAAGGAAGGGGCAAGACCTAGGGAACAAAGGCCTCACAGGACAAACAGCTCATACTGAGTCCTGCACCTGGCAAGAGGCAGGGCATCTCCTCTCAGGCACAGACACCTGAGAATCCGTGCAACAGGCCCCTCCCCAGAACTACCAGTAGAATAAAGGAAAAGCAAGCTCACTGGACAAGCAGCGCTGGAAAGCTCCAGGGCTGAAGGGGAAAACAGCATAAAGAAGAGGGTTGGAGATGCCTGGATGGCTCAGCAGTTGAGCATCTGCCTTTACCTCAGGTCATGATCCCAGGATTTGGGATCAAGTCCCACACTGGGCTCCTTGCAGGGAGTCCGCTTCTCCCTCTGCCTGTGTCTTTGTGTCTCTCACGAATAAATTTTGAACAAAAAACCCACCCTCTTTCGTTAATCACAACTTTTTTTTGTATAAAGTTAAAAATTCCCAAGATTTTTTTCTTCCCACCTTAGCTACATTTTACCAACTTGTTTCTAAGCTTTTTCCTTTTGGACTTTCATATTGCTACAATTACATGTTTTAGATAGATCTCTTCTGGATTCCCTTCAATGTAGTCAGCTTAATTCTGGTAGACCCATGGGATATGGGGGGGCGGGTTGTCTCATTTTGTTTTCCAATGATAAAAGTTAATGCCTTCTAACGCCTGGATCAAGATACACCCAAAACCAATTGGAACACCATGTTGGCTCATTCTGTGAGACTACAGTCTCTTCCCAGTCTGCCCCCCTCTTCTATCTTTACATTTTTGTAGTTGATGAGTATTGCTGGTTTACTTAAATTTGGATTTGAGCATCTTCTAACATAGAGAATGAAATCCATTCTAAACCAGGAGGATCACCCTCTAGGGTCCCCTTTGGGAGACTCTATTATCTACTCCACCTTTTTTTTTTCCCTTTTACTATTTTAAAAATTTTCACTTTAATGGTCCTTTTTCTTGTCTGGCCTTATTTAAAAACACTGAATCATGAATGAAAGATCACCAATACTGAAAAAATACAAGACTCTTAAAGTATGAGCAACCATATGTCAACAAATCAGTCAATCTAGAAGAAAACCAATGCTTGGGAATCATGATGCCTGATTTCAGGCTGTATCACAAAGCTGATCATTAAGACCATTATAGCACTGGCACAGACACTAGATCAATGGAACAGAACCCAGAAATGGACCCTCAACTCTGGTCAACTAATACTGGATACAGCAGGAAAGAATATCCACTGGAAAAATGACACTCTTCAAAAAAAAAATGGTGCTGGGAGAATTGGACCACCACATGCAGAAGAATGCTACTGGACCATTCTTACACCATACACAAAGATAAACTCCAAATGGCTGAAGTATCTAAATGTGAGACAAGAATACAACATCCTAGAGAACGGACAAAAACCTTGAATTTGTCCACAGCCTCTTGCAAGACCAATCTAATAAAGGTGAGGGAAACCAAAGCAAAAATGAACTTGGAACTTCGAGATTAAAAGCTTCTGAACAGCAAAAGAAACCAACTAAAAGACAACCTACAGAATGGGGGAAGATACTTGCAAATGACCTATCAGATACAGGGCTAGTATCCAAGATCTATAAAGAGCTTATCAAACTCAACACCCAAGTAAACCATCCAGTCACTAAAGGGGCAGAAGACCTGAAGTGTCTCCAAAGACCTACATATGGCCAACGGGCATGTGAAAAAATGCTCTATCACTTGCCATCAGGGAAACACAAGTCAAAAACCACAATGAGACCGCCTGACACCAGCGAGAATGGCGAAAATGAACAAGACCGGAAACAACAAATATTGGAGAGGTTGTGGGAGAAAGGGGAACCCTCTTGCACTGTTGGTGGGAATGCAAACTGGTACCGCTACTCTGGAAAACTGGAGGTTCCTCAAAGTCAAATACCCAAAACCCGACAATTGCACTACTGAGCACTTACCCCAAAGATATGTAGTGAAATGCTAGGACACCTGCACCACGATAGCGGTGATGTCCACAATAGCCGAACTATGGAAGGAGTCTCCATGTACTTCATCAGGTGACTGGATGAAGATGTGGTCTGTATATGCAATGAAATATTACTCAGTCATTAAAAATGACAACCACCATTTGCTTCAGTGTGGGTGGAACTGGAGGGTATTATACTGAGTGAAGTCCATCAGAAGGACAAATCCTATGGTTTCACTCATACATGGAATATAAGAAATAGTGAAAGGGATTGAAAAGAGGGGATCTGAGGGGGGTTGGAATTAGAGGGAGATTAACTCTGGGGAAACAAAGGGTTGCAGAATGAGGGGTAGGTGGGGGGGATAGGGTAGCTGTGACAGACACTGAGGAGGGTATTTGATAGAATGAGCACTGGTTGTTATAGTAGGTTGACAAATCGAATTTAAATGAACAAATATGGAGTACCTATAATGTATAGTGGTAATCTAAGGGAGCAAATGTGCCTCCACCAGCAAGGAGCCCCTTCTCTAGTCAGTGGTGTAGACCATATAGCCAAGTGAGTATAGGAAAGTCTCAGGTCATAGATCCTGCAAGGACTTTGTGTTTGGTCTTCTACTTAAAGCTCACCACTAGATTCCCATTTCACTCAATGCGGAAAAAATAGCCATTAAGAGCCTTAAGTTCTTGTTGTAGAAGACGGGTGGTAGGGAAGAGACCAGTTAAGAGCACCATGTAGAAATCAAGATGTGGTTTGGCCCAGGGTGTACATGGCAGTGGAAGTGAGAATGGGCCCAAAAAACCTTTTTTTCAGGAAGGATGAACAATTGCTGGATACTCGAGGTAGGGAGGCCAGTATGAAAAAAGTTCAAGAAAGTGGAGTGAGGAACCAAGCTTGATCAATAAGAGCAAATAGCTTTGACAGTGAACTGCTTGAAGCTTAAATTCTCATTAAATTCTGCTCAGAGCTTCTCCTTTCCTTGCGCCTCATGCTAGGTGGTCTTGTTCTAGAACACCAGCATGGACCACAACTCCAAACAAAGGACCTCCCAACGTACCATCAGGGAACAAGAACTTTGGCCACAAATGCCCAGTTTCCTGGTACAATCAAATATGACAGCACTCCAAAGATCAAGGAGATGGAGTGGAGAGCCAGCTTTCACTCAGGAACCTGACCAATAACCCTTCTGGGTCTACAGTGTGGGCCTTGACCTTCATACATCATAACTGTGCTCACTAGGACAGGACACGGCTTGAATCCTCTGTAGATGAAGTAGGAGCATCCTACCTAGCAACGTCTTGTGTTCTGCAAGAACACTTGGTTTCCTTGGCAAGGTCAAGAAGTGTGCTTCTTAAGCTCTATGCTGTCTTTAACTGGCTAACAAGGTGAGAAGTACCTTGGAATTCAAGATAGTTGGGTCTTAGGGGTCAGGGATAAAGAGGGCTTTTTTCCTCAGGTGTATCTTATGTAAAAACTACACATGCTTGTTATACCTTGAGTTTGGGCACATGTTTTGATCATGGTACTAGTAGTTTATACAAGAATATTCTTACAAATTCACACACACCAGAAACCATTGACAGGTTCCTACAGGGAACCAAGACAAGGGAAAGTTAACCAGAGAACAATCTGTGGTGACAAGTGACCGTAGCAAGAAGAGTCAAAGAAGGCTGAGCCAATGCGAAATAGAAAAAGGTGACCTGAAGTCTTCTGTTCAGGGAGAGCCTGTAGCCCTGGAGTGAAGGAAAGGAAGCTGGCTGATACCATTTAAAAAAAAAAAATCTTAACCAGAAGCCCAGAGAAGCTGGGAAGTTCATGTCTGCAAACCAAGTATGGTGTTTTAAAAAAAAAAAAAGGCGGGGGGGCTTCTAGTCTGAAACCACCCACCTCCTCTAGAGTTACCACCAGGATAGACTCCACTTCTAGGACACTGGTACCCCTGGTGATGTCCAGTGAAACCAGATTCTCCGTGGGCCTCTAGACAGGCATCGAACACAGGAGATTCCAGGGCCACACAAGGCCAAACTTGTGTTCTTCTAAAGAATGCATCAGGCCTAGGTCAAATGACCGAATCCTCTCAAATACCGCTTTACTCCCACCTCCCCGAGGTTTGAAGGACAGTGATGGGTCTCCCCAGGTGATAGACCTCAGCACAACACGTACAGAGGATGGAGTCTGGCCAAAGTTCTTCAAACGCCTTCAAGTCAGGCTGAGCTTGACTTCAAGTCAGGCCTGACCCTCATGCACAAACTAAGTCAAGTCAGCATGAGCCTTAGGATCAAGGTTCAAACCAGGACCAGAGATTGAATGGGAATAACCCTCAGACGCAAGATGGTAACCTGGTGAAACTGGAGTCTTTTGACCTCGGAGTTAGCTTGGTCTCAAATTTGTTGTACTGACCTTCTATGCAGTATGAGCTTGTGATTACTTGTGTCAGATGACATCCAGTTTGATAGTTCAGTCACTGGAAAGTTGCAGGCATTTAGTGACCCCTCTCTAGGCATGTATCACTCCCAGGACCCTGGCATGAGAGGAATTGACTATCAAACTAGCAGGACTAGGCATGCTGCTTCTCTAGGAATCTGTGATCAATCAACTGAGGCTTTTTGTTAGCTCTATATTGTATTCTCTCTGCCCTAGATCCTTCCATATTATCTGTTAAGTTGTATACTACGTGGCATGGCCACCCCTATACTGGCCTGCATGAAGCCAAGCCGCCTTGGCTCTGCATCCTACTCCAAAATAGCAGCTGTAAGGGTGAACTGTTCCACAGGTCTGAGCCCTCCAAGACCCAATGTGCTGGGTCTTCCAATTCTTCACATTAGTGCAGAGACAGCAACTTGCCCTTGTCTTGGAAAGTATCTCCTGACCAGTTCCAGATCCCTGACCACCGTAGTGACCCTGAGGCACATCTCTCCCTAGAGCATTCTCCTTGCATGTGCTTGAAGCACAGCCAGATTCTTAGCACCACCACCCCATCCCAAAAATCAGAGGTCCCTTGGCTTTTTGACATGGACCAAGTAGAGCTCTGACCTCTCACCAGCCAGAGGTGCTAGCTCCATGAACTAGGTCAGCTTGGGAAAGCCCTTGCCTAGAGCTGGGCTTAGTGGTCAGGGCTGCCTCTGGGACTCCTTCCCTACTGCCTACCCCTGGCCTCTAAGGATGTGGCTATTTCTGTCTGTCACTGTTCTGTCCTTGAGTAGAGGAGGTATACAGTACTAAGTCCATCTGCTTGTCTTTGGGTCTGTAACCAAAGATATCCTGGGATACAGGATGCCAGGAGCTTGGGGAAGATGTTCTTTCCAATGATCCTGCTCTGACTACAGTATTCCTAGGACAAACTCTCCTGAAGGGACTTTCTTAACCTGCCTGTTCTACAATCGTCCTGGGAGATGAAATTCTCTGTAGAACTAGAGAATAGACCTAGAAGTTTAAGGCTGACCCAATTTCCTGCATGTTGCTAGAGTTAGGGGTACCTCAATGATATCAAGGCGAGCCCTGGTTCTGCAGACCACTTGGTTCTATTGACCCAATCTGAACAGATTACTTCTGCTCTACCTCAAGTTCATGAATTCTCTTCTGTCCTCTCTATTCGAGTCCAGCCAGTGAGTTAGAACTTGGGAAAGTCCAATAGTTCTCCAACTGAAATGCACGTCTTCTATTTCGAGATTTTCTATTTTCCATTTGTTTCAAGTGTTCATAACTGTTCATTGGAGCATCTGACAACCCTTCTCTGATCGTTCTAATCTGTTCTCAGTGTTCACTTCTTGTCTGTCTTCCCCCTTCAAGCTGAAATTTTCCTGGCTCTCAGTAGGAGTAATTTTCGGCTGTATTGAGAAATCAGGCTTAAAATCCTGTTCTTATAAAACAGGCCTATGTCCCCATTTGAGCAGGTAGTTAATCAGCCCAGAATGTACATCACTTTCACGAGCTGTGGATCAAATGTCCATTCAAAAAAAACAAACAAACAAACAAACAAACAAACAAAAAAAAAACAAAAACAAATGTCCATTCAGTTAAGCACCTGCAGAGCTCTCCTGGTCGGTCTCCAGGTGTGTTGCCCAGATGGCAAGACTCCAGTCATTCCCTCCATGTTAGCTGGAGGGGGAAGTGTGCTGCTGCCCCAGACTCCAGGAGGTGTCCCTCTCCTAATAACTGTAAAGGGAACAGCTTCTTCTGTGAACTCTGCTGTGGTAGTGCTCATTATGGTCAGAAAGGAGCTTGGGTTGTTTTCCTCTCACCAAGAATGGGCAGGTGCCAGTAAAGCACTCTTGTCCCATTGGGTGTCCTTGCCTCAGGCTTCTGGCTGGAGTTATTCCTTGGGGCTATTTCTTATCTGTGCCTGTTGGCATCTCCTGGCTGCAGACATCTGCAGCGCCCAGGCAAGGGCATCTAGGAGCTTAGAAGATCACCCAGGAAATTTTTTTTGCTGGTTTGTTGCTCATGTCTCAAGATCCCTAGCAAGTATGCTGACTTCTCTATTCTAGAATCTTCTGGCAGGGGACTTCTTCAGGGAATAGGTCACTTCCAGCCACCACTCTAAAATTAAGCTGCTGACAACAGGGACTACTCAAGACCATGAAAGAAGAGTGAATTTTGTTTTTTTTTTTTTGAAATACAGAATTTTATCTAGAAACTGTTTAAAGTAGAAAAAAACCCTGTCAAGAAAGACCAGGTGGAAAATGGGTTCCCAATAAAATGGTATTTTAGGGCAACAAAAGTCTAAAAGGCCACAAAAGAGAAATAGCACCACTGTTATTTGAACAATGGCTAGTTACTTGCATTTTTTTGGCATTGTTAATCACTGAATCTGGGTTGTCCTCTGAATTCCACACAGAGCATGCACTACACAACAATTTTATCATAAAATATCTGCTTTCTACACACATTTTAGGACAAGCTACCACCAGGAACAAATCAACACAAATACATTGGGGGCTGAACAATCTCAGTAGTGGGTGACACACATTTTGCAGAATTCTGCCAAACAAAGGAACTGAATAGGCTAGGGGCAAAGCAATGAGGAAGAGTTAAGGAATGAAATATTTTAAATATTAATAATTAATTCAGACACGGTACTGTATCTTCTGCAAAAGAAAATGAACATTTAGCAACACGCTAACGAATTTTATCTCCAAAGAGATTAGTGCACTGGCAAAGTATTCCGATAACAGTGGAGGGTGGTGGACAGCAGGTACCGAGAACACCCAGCCTTGCAGATCCTAAGGTAGCAATGGCCTTCACTAGTCACTCCCTTTGCCAGAGGTCCAGAAAGACTTGCAGCGTGACCACCTGCCTGCTGAACTTACACTCTAAGCAGCAAACTTTAAGGAGCCAAAGAGGAGTCCCCAGTGGGCACAGGGAGCCGAGAAGAGAAACATGTTCAATGTAAACTTAAAAGACAGTAAAATGGGACATGAGCTCCATTCAAATCCCAGACATGTGGGCAAGTCCCCAAAAGTAGTTGTTAGATTTAGAAACTGGACACACCTCCTTTCCCAAAAACACAATACATAGAAATTTCAGGGATAACTGGAAAAATCGTCAGAGAAATGTTCAATGAAATTCAAGCTCTTCAACATCTCAGGGCTGAAGCGTGCCCTCTATTCATCCAGGCAACAATGCCTCTTGCTTCTTAGAGGAGGGATACGATTGGTCAAGGACACCAAATGGCTTTACAGAGCAACGTTTTAAACTTCCCTTTTGAGCCAATGTCTAGGTCTTTGAGGATTCAAGCAGCCCTGCAAGGCCTGTGAACAGCAGATTCCAAAGGTCCAGAGGTCTGGCCCTTCCTTCCCAGACACCTTGTCAAACATGTAACATCTCCTGTCATGGTACATTTTATATTTTGAAATATGGAAGCATATTTTAAATACTCTTAAGGCATTTATTTATTAAAACGTTCTCTGCCAAGATTTCACGTTAGCTTAAAATTCAAATCAGTCTTTACATTTCTCTACTGAGGACTCCACCTGAGTGTATAACATAAAAAGCACCTTCTCCAGCAGTGAGTGTTACCAGCATCCACACAGTGAGCCCCATGGTCAGCCTCTCTGTTCTCCAGGTGACCCAACTAGGTGTTAATACTGCTCTGCTACAGGGTAAAAGCTCCCAACTCAAACTCATTGGAAAAGGGGTGAAACTTCTGCAAAGTGCACTTTAAGAAGAAGTACTGTTTGCTCATGAAAAGAAACCAGTGAGTCCTCTAAGAATAATAAAATGGGATATTTTACAGTTAAGCACATGTTTTGGAGTGAAGAATTCGGATGTTGCTTTGCTGGTCCAGGCTGTTAATACTCTTCTTGTTCCTCCTGTGGGCCCCCTTCATCAGGTATCACAAAGCCTTCATCTGTGGCATAGAGAATGTCCACGATCCTCTGCAATACAGGGTTGTTTTCCCCTTCGTTCTCCTGGCAAATCAATTCAATGTTTCTTAGCTTTCCAAAGTAGAAATCTCTCTCTTTCTCCAAGTCTTCGACGGTAAGTTTCAATACATTGACCTGCTGCATCAATTCAGCTGCTTCATCATCCCCGTTGCCCACACCAGGATTCTTTCGCACCACACCCGGGCCAGCCTTAGGGGTTGCATTAGTTCTGTGTGTTGCAATGGGCCTCTGTGGAGCTGCACTGCTAGAGCTGAGAGGTTTCTTCAGTTTGTTCAGAACTGGAGCAACAAGGGAGGGAGCCACTGCAGTTTCTTGACCTTGTCTGGCAGCTACAGGGTCATAGTCTTTTCCATCATAGTTTGCATCAAAAAACTTCTTGAACCACTGAACAAATTCAAAATTGTCCTGAAACTTTCCTTTTAATAATTTGTCCACAGGAATTATTTTGTCAACACCCATTCTCTTAAAACCTGCTTGTAGTATTTTGAAGTTCTGGATGTATTCATGCTCTAGTGTAGCCTGGAATTTCACTTTCTTCAAGGCAATGGAGCCAGGGAATAGCATGTCCATAAACCGACAATAGGCAGCCCCTGAGCACAACTATTCAATCTTTGTCAGATTAAGCTGCAGAGACTCATTGATGCAGGCCAGCATATCATGTCGACTTAGGTTATCACTGGTGACGGACGTTGAGTATACGTTCACTGCCATCTTCGGCTCTCGGCGGGACCGCGTCCACTGCCTGTGCCCGGCTTCGATTCCGTCTTCGTCTTGTTCAAACCACCCGACCCCTGAATTTGTTTTTTTAATATATACTTCCCAGAATCTCTCCTTACTCCTAACTATAGTTGGCAGCTAAGTATTATCAAAGTACAAAAACCTTTTGGTTTGCTTATCTTCATCCTTCTGGCCCCCATTCCCATCTTCTGACACTTAAGCAAAAACAAAGCTATCCTGAATGTTGTCTCAGACCATGACTACTGCTGTGAATATAACAGTTTTAATCTCCTATTCACCCATGGATGAGCAAGT
Organism: Vulpes vulpes; assembly: GCF_048418805.1. Lineage (NCBI taxonomy): Eukaryota > Metazoa > Chordata > Mammalia > Carnivora > Canidae > Vulpes > Vulpes vulpes. Next base: position 568,850 of record NW_027325674.1, read on the forward strand.
AAACAATTACCACTGTACGGGGATATAATGAGATATCAGAAACTTGTCCTACATACAGCCTAGGTGAGGACACATGCCATGTGGGCCATATGGAACAGGGACAACCAGGAGTTGTAAAAGGCTGGCTCTGTAGTGACAAGGATGTGGGTGTCCTCTGGTTCCCATGGAAGATGTCTTAAGTTTTGTCTAATTCTATAAGCTAGCAGGGAATGGAAACCAGACACCTAGGGATAAGCAGAAGCTGTGCCTAGTCCCTTAACAAGAAGGGTTGTCTAGCTGGGGGGCCTCCTCCACAGGAGCAGAGTCTAGTGGGGAACTTGTAAGGCCATTCAAGGCCCTCTGATCTTCCCCAGGGAACAAGACAGTTCTTAACACAGGGTCTCTATTTTAGGCCTAAGCCACTCTGGAAGAACCATGGTCTTTACCCTTATGCTTCAGACCAATTAGTACCACCTCTAAACACTTCAGAAGGCAGACTTCCTTCTACAGATTTCCTCTAATACTTCAATTCCCCAATTCCCCTCCTATCATTAATACTACCTCCAGTTTTAAGCCTCTTGCAATAATCAGGACTGCTGCTGACTTCATTCCAACCCTATCAGCCAAAGCCAGTTCATCAGGAATATATGCTAGTGGTGGGCTAGGTTCGAAGGAATCAAATAGACCATTGCAGAAATGGAAGAATTTTTTTTTCCAACATGCTCTAATCCACTCAGAATCTTGCACACTGAAGTCATCATACATACAGGGCAAAGTCAGAGCTTTTATATTTGAGTTTATTCTTCATTTAACTTTTAAAACACTACTATAGTTGAATATTAAAACAAAAACAATAGCAAGTAGTGAGCTATGATTATAGTCCTTCACTCATCCACTACTGCATATAAAATGCCAGCAGCAGTGTTATTCACCAGCCCCATTAAGAAGTCTGACACTGAACACCACCCCTAGGATGATGTTCATCATCCTCATATGCTTCCCCATTGTAATGGTGCCGTCTTTCCTGATTGGGATCAAAGTCCACAAGTTCTACCTGGTCCATTTCATCAGTCTCTTCTACTTCCTTCCTCTCAGGTAGGAGTTTTTCCAGCAAAGAAAGTTTATCAGGAGAGAGAAAGCCGTTCTCGGGGAAGTTTACCTTAAATTCGATGATTAGGCGACCCTTCTCATATGGTCTATGATAAATTGGCATGCCTTCATTTAACACACACTTGATATCCCCATGCTTGACAATCTGACCTGGATGAGAGGTGATGACGATGGTTCGGTTGTCAAGAGTAGATATTGGCTTTTGAAAGCCACACAGGGCTTCAACCAGCTGTATATCCATACACATGAAAAGATCTTCTCCTCGTCGAGTAAAAACAGCATGGTCCTTCTGATCTAAAACAATGATAATATCTCCTGGTTCAAGTCCTGGTTCTTGGTCTCCCTCACCATGGAAGCAGAGGTCAAGATTGAGGCTAAGTCTGTGATAAACAATACTTGTACTCTCAAAACAGGATGTATCCAAATCGGGTACTACTGCTATGCAGATACCAGGCTTAAATCTGCCTGCCCCCCTGCTCCCTACTAATCCTCTATTGGGGCTGATTGTTAGACTTCCAGATATTTAAAATGCTCTCCCCTCCAGTAGACTGTCCTTCCCTAAGGATATCCAGAAGCCCCCAAATTAAGGCAAGTACGGGCTACTGGAAAACTTCTAAGACCGATACTTCCCTCCTGCATGATACACAAGCGTGGATTCCCATGATAAGAATAATACAAATGGAAGGTGGTCAGTAACTCCTCTCCTCCAAAAAAAAAAAGCTACTTGTGACACCTGCTCTTGTCTAGAGGCCCAAAAATATAAATTCACTAGCTATAGTTGAGCAATTATACTTAGTTCTTAGTTGGGTAAAGAGGAATTGGAGCTAGTACAAATGCTTCTTGCTGGAACTAGAATATGGTCAAGAACAAGTCAATAGGTCAAAAACAAAAACCACCTGGCTTTCTAGAACTGACCCAGCTGTATTTTTGGACCAGTATTCAACATGAATAGCACTTAGTAACCTAGGTCCCTGGCTACTAGGTCTCTAAGAACTAACAAGCTCTGTTTCCAATAACTTTGTATTAGAGTTGGATGATGCTTTAAAGATTCTGGTTAGGATTCAACTGTACATCTGTTAAGTCAGATGATTCTACATCTTTGGCAATTAAGGAGTAGGAGTGACTTCAGTCTAACTACAGGCTACATTCCCAGGAAAGCTCTCTAATTGGAATTGCTACAATAGTTAAGATCTGGATGGTCTTATTTCTTCCGTTGACCAAGAGGCCAACAAGGGGGACAGGGATGGAAAGAAGACTTATAGTGCCGGTCTTCCTAGCAGTTCTATTGAATACCGGCAAACTTGTCACCCCACAACGATGGAATGAGGGCACTAAGATCTCTGTTGCCTACATGCAGATAAACTTCCAATGACCGAGTATCAGTAAGCAGCATGATTTTCCCCCTGAATCTTGTAGTTCTCTCCTGTTTCAATTTTTCCAGAAGATATTGAGAAATAGTCGGACAGGATGGATGGGTATTAAGCCTAAGACGAGGGCAAAAGAGCCATCGAACTTGGATCCAAGCCCAAAAATGCCTTAGGTCAAAGCATGCAGGTATTCTACACTCGCATCTGTTTGGCCACTGACTGTTGAATACTAAAGGGAGGATTGTGGGGGGAAAGTGGCTCAAATGAAGCAAATTCTGCAAGAGCTGGTAGCTGAAATGACTTAGGGTCTTGCTGCTCACCTGTAGCAAATGAGGCTATGTAAAAGGACCTCTATATCCATGGTGATACTTGAGTTCATGGAGCTGACCAGTCTGTACTGGCTAGGGAACAGATTCTTAGGAGTTTTTAGCTTGAGAAAATCCAGGATGACTGGCGATACCTACTCCATCTTTCTCCAAAACCAGCCAACCCAAATACCCAGCTTTATTTTGTGTTGTCTCAGTTTATGGTCTCAAGATTAAATTTGTACAAGAGGACTTAGCTGAACTAGTAAGATACATTAGGACATGCTGAAGTAGTATGATGGGCCGAGACCAGGGAAGGTCCGAGGTGCAGGTCCTCTGTTAGACCCAGACACCCTCAGGAATGGCCAGGCCTTGGAGTAATAGCTCCTGTTAAATTTACAAGGTTAAAGGGATAGAAATATTGGTGAAGGTCAAGACCCTTCTGCCAATAGATTTAGTCAAAATGAAAGCGAGAGGTTGTATGAAATAATAAATGATCCAGAAAGAATGTAAATTCTACTCTTGGTCTTCAATGTCCTGAGCTGTACACAGGACAGAAAAGGGAAGAGAGCAGACTTGAAGGGAGATCTCTGGGGTAGTGAGGACTTTGTGATCAGGATTTGGGTTATTGGCACAGGCACTTCCAACATGGCTTAAATGGCACCCTTGTGATGAGATGCACAGATCTTAAGTGCCTTTTCTTTCAAAGGGAAGAAGCTGTAAACCAATATCGAACTAGAACATGCATATTAACTACTCTATGTACTTAGGGCAAACGCAGCTGACGCCTGTAACAAATACATCAAAAACAAAGCAAATACCAAAATGGTAACTGTAGTGACTAAGTGGTGCAGCACTATAAAACTTCAACTTTTCAATACGCTTAAGTTTTTTCCTAATGTGGGGTAGGGGAGTAGGTAAAAACGTACCTGGAAGCCTGAAAGTCAAAAGCTGATAGCTTAACTCCTCACACATTAGCGTTTATTCACTTACAGAAAAACAAGATCTCACGGGCCATCCCATAGTTCTTTTCCAACTGATTGTATTAAGCCATACTTTGCTATCCTACTGAAAACAGGGAATTCATTTGTGTACAAGAAAACCCTAATCCTCAATCATCATAGGAACTTCTAGATAAAAGAGCCATTTGGTAAGTACTTTAAGACCTTGTGTCTCAACTCTCAGACCTATAGGCAGTTACTCCCAAACAGCACCTTACTCACATGGACATTGTAGGTTAAGTCTCAAATTAAACCTAAATTAAGACTAACCACTCCAACTGAAAATCCATCTGTAGGATTCACTTAGTTGATCTGGACTTAAGTATAACTTTGTCTTGGGAACAGATCATTTTTTCCCCCCAAACTTCTAAAGTGTTTTCTCAGAGCCTCTCAACTGATCATAATACTCTTCAGAAACTCAAAATTCCAAATTTAGTATAACATCATGAAACAGAACTATCATAGGCTCATTATGCCCAGGATGCAGAAAGTTCCTATAATTCTATGTTCTGGCTTTTTTTTTTTTTCTGTAAACCTCTCAGATGTGATTATGCTGCTAATTTGTAGCAAAAAGGAAAACTTGGTATAGTGCTAAACAAAATAACTGACTCGTATATGTCCCGGTAGAATTTGGTATTGTGAAACGGTGAACTGAAAGTCCAGATTGCCGAAAGAGAAATGCTGGAGAATGCTAAAGAGACCGGAAGTAAAAAATCAGGGGTGAGTGGGCTAGTGGGGGTATGCGGCCAGGCAGGCCCTTGGGTACAGGGCCCAAAATAAGGGCTCCACCAGCATGGCTGAGGTGGTGGTCTACCATGATGCTCCTATCTTTCTAACGTTAACTGGGTCTCCTGTATCTTGGAGGCTTTTTGCCTGAGTTCTGACTAGTGTTGAAAGAAATCAGTTCACATATAAAAATAGACCCTTCATGTGTGGTTCTGGATGAACCTGGGGGTCCTGGTTTCCTCACAGCTTGGAGAAACCTCCAAGAAGTCTCCAATATGAGAAAACCTCAGAGCCAGTAGGAGACCTGAGTGTTCATCTCCATAATTCATGTTCATTCCTAAATAAATGGTGATATTTCTAGGGCTTCTGAAATGCCTGTACATCCTCCATAGTCCTGCTAGGGCTTGAGGCTGAGAAACAGAAGATCTAGGCATTCTCTGGTTCAATGAAATATTCAGGGGCTAAATATTCAACTACCCTCCCCCCCCCAAAGCCTGGCTCTTGCTCTCAGGCTAGGGTCTAAGAGGCTCCTGACACAGCCAGGATTAGACTGAGCCTAAACCTTGCACTGATTAGGCAGTGTTAGCCCCTGGGACAGGGAGGGAGAAGGAACATGTGAATGGCCAGTCTGGCTGCAGGAACACCATTCCTGAGGCTCTATGTCCACATGAAGCACCTCTACCTATGGTTACCAAAACCCAAGTGCCTCATCCTGGCAAGGAAGCCCGCCACATGGTTATGAAGCACCAAACATCATAAAAACTGGGCTCCTCCCAGGAGTTCGAATTCTCCGTGGTGGAGCAGGCCCCAGGATCCTTAATTCCTACTCCTGGGAATCCTCTGGCCTTGATGTGCAGCTGAGCTCAAAGGCAGCATCTCCTGTAGAAGTTGCAGCAGGCTTTCCTGGAGCATAGTACTGAATCTCACCTGTCCCAGATTCCTTGGGTGGGACCATCTTGGCTTCCTTGGTGGTGCCTTCACAGCCGAGAAACTGGGCCACTCTTCTCATAAGAGTTATCAGGTTTCTATGGTATGGTCCAGGAGAAGATAAAGCAGGGGAACCAGAACTGGTCTCTACCAAAAACAGCTAGCCGTCTAAACATGTGGCTCTAGGAGCCAGGATAGTTCACATAGGACCGGATAGTGAAGCTGCTTGATCTAAAGGGGCTTAAATTAAGATGGAATGAAGGAGCTTGTCAACGTGGAGTCCCTTTCTTGGAATATACTCTAAGACCTCCAGGACAGTAGAAACTCACCAGGCAGAACCTTACTCCACAAATTTCCTAGAGGTTCTAAATGAAATACTGGAGTTACCTTGGCAGCACAGAAAGGGGCGATGGGGCCCAGTGAAGTGGGCATGCTGGGGAGAATCTATTACAGGAGTCCAGAAATTGAATGGGAGATCCTGCACTTGTGAAGGCTATTGGGGACCCACTAGTGAGTGGGACATGGCAACCCTAAGTTCACTTCCTACAGGACTAGGTTAAAGGCAGGGGAAGTGTTCATGGAATTTGGCTCCCTAATTAGCAATGGGGATTATTCCACACCCTTATAGTGACCCAAGCAAAGTGGTCAGAGCAGTTGACTATTGTAGTCAAGGAACCATGACTTTCAAAGAACTGTAGAAATGATTGAGAACATGTCCGATATTAAGCAGCACGTTTGGCTGAATATTAGGATCAAAAGATTAAAGGGTAAGGGACATAATACTCAAGCCTAACTCCTGAGCCTGATCACCATATGCATTCAGTTTTCCAAGACTGTCTAAACTTGTTCTGTCCATACTACAGAAGGACTGTCAACATAATTGTTTTTTTTTCCCTTCAGGATGCCCAGCCAGTTCAGTGTCGTGTTGACCATGCGGAGTAAGAAGAGGCTAGTATATAGGAGGCCTTGGTAAAACACATGTATCTCAGAGGGTAGGAGACAAACTCCAATTCTTCTGGAAATAAGTTCCCAAAATCTTGTAGAATTCAAGAGCTTAAGGTACACTGGGGCATCCCTTTGTAGGAAAAGAAATTGTGGCATCTTGCATCTACAACTGCAAAGAATCCCAGTGCCTGACAGGTGCCATGAGGGTTCTAGAGGCTATACTCTAGATCTAGGCATGTACTGTTCTAACCCACATACTCAATGACCTGGAAGAAGCTGTCAGCTTTGTTTGCGGTTGAGAGCTGAAAAGGGCTCTACAACACGTCCAGGCTGTGGAGCAAATGGCCTTGACATGAAACTTGAGCTGCATAATCCAGCAAACCTCAGGGCTGGTAGAGAGCTCGATGAGGAAAAAGGTGCACAGTGGCACTCATAGCACACCGTCCAGAGAAAATCAGATTGTGGGTTCCCAAGATCCTACCTAAAGGTATGCCATGTGCATATAGCCCCACAGAGAATGGTCCTAATGAAGCAAAACATTAGCCTGCTGTTTAAGCAGTTGAAGCAATAGTTTAGCAATGATCTGTGAGGATGGGTGCCATCCTTGAGGATTGAGAACCCTGAACAGAACTCTTCTGTGGTGGTCTATCCCAATAAAGAGAACATGGGTCTAGAAACCAAAGTGTAGAAGTAGGTGTGGTGATAATACTACCATTGCCACTGACCCATGGGGGACTTTGTGTTTACTATCTCAAACTTGGCTCTGCAGGGTTAGAGGCCTAGTTCCAAGAGAAGAGCTTGGGGGAAAGGATAGGAGGGAGGGCTCATTCTTGCCAGGGGACACAGCAAGGGTCCCATTGAATCCTAGGATATGACTGCAGCCCAGACAACTTGGATTCCTGGTATCCAGGACCCACAGGCAGGAAAAGTCATGACTGCAGCAGGGGTGGCTGACTCTGGCTGATCAGGTGAAGGTGTGGAGCTGCCAGTATACGAGGAGGGCAATGGGCAAAGTATGGTAGCCCAGTGATCTACTTGGACAACTGTATTCCCTTTCCCAGGTGTGACTATGAATGGACAAGTTTTGCAACCCAACCTGAGAAGAAGAAGTCTACTGGGGACTCCTCCTCAGGAATGAGGATTAATTCTCCCCTAAACCAGTGAGGGTAGCAAAGGTGGTGACTGAGGGTCAGGGGAATCTTTGGAGATGGGAGAAGACAAGGTCCTGGGACCAAATGCAGTGACACTGGCTATGCATCATATTGCTAGCCCTTTCCTCCCTTTCCTGAGCTCAGGAAGAAGGGGCCTACCAGGGCCTAGGAAGAGCTGTTCCCCCAAAACTCAGACCAAAGAGGTGTCACTCTGCCCTCTGCTTGATAGGTTTCAGACAATGGCCAACGTGACTCCAATTCCTGACCGTCCGCAAGTTCTCCAGAAATGCTCCTTTCTTCCTTGGAAGGGCATTGATCCACTCTAAGAAATCTGGAAGCTCAGGGCAGCCCGGGTGGCTCAGCGGTTTAGCGACGCCTTCAGCCCAGGGCCTGATCATGGAGACCTGGAATCGAGTCCCACCTCAGGCTCCCTGCATGGAGCCTGCTTCTCCCTTTCCCTCTGTATCTCTCTCTCATTAATAAATATTAAAAAAAAAAAAACCTGGAGGCTCTAACTCCCCTCACAGCAAGGGGTCTATCCCCCGCCTGATCACAGAAAACATGCCAACCTGCTCACAAATGGAGTCTTAACACAGTATTTAGTAGGATGTAGGCCAATGTTTCTTGGAGAGGCTCAGAGGTGCTTGCGCTGAAAGATGATTCAGTGGCCTTGGAAATGAAGTAGATTGGAATTTTGAAGGATTGTATACTCAAAGCAAAAGTCAAATAGGTCAGCTTACCAGACTTAGAGTTGCTTTTCTCAGACATCCCAGAACTTGAAAAGCTGTTTTCCTGTGGCATCTGTGCATCTGATCACAGGCACAGCCATAATAGGAATCAATTATGGAAGCTACCAGTAAGTAGACTTGTAAGTAGACTTGTTCTTTCTCAGGACCGTAGTCCAAGGAAAACCTCCTAAATCCTTTCTTACCTGAATTTTTACTGGTATTAAACATGAGCCCAAAGAAAATAGCACATGCCTCAATATGGGTAGCCCTTACAATGGGAGAGGAATGTCCCCTCTGATCATTAGACACTTCGTGGGAGCAGGTGTTCAAGAACTCCCCTGCCTCTAGTGGAGGGTGGAATTTCCCGACACTTGCATTGCCAGATCTCCTTGTCCTAAAATAATCCATATATCAAGATCATTGGGAACAAGTGATTCTCAGGGTCCAAGCCCTTCAGAGAGAAAAGGACCAGTGGAAGTTAATACTAGGATGTTGGCAGGAGGCTTCTTGAAGGAAATTAAAATGGAGACTTGACATTGTACATCCTATGTGTCAAATACACAACAGCATGTACTTAGGTCATAGAGGGTCTTCACTACCCTAAAAATGCTATTCCACCAAGAGTAGACCCCTGAAGTAAACTATGAACTCTTAATGAACCTAAAACATCCCCAGATATTACAATATTGTAAATAAGATATTACAACTTTATTGGATGTGGATATTACAGCCCTATTGGAGGATGCTGATAATGGAGGTACCTATGCACCTGTGGGGCAGGAGGTATATGGAAAAATCTCTACCTTCCTCTGTTTTGTTCTAGGTCTTGAAATCCCACATTCCTCTTTGGATCCAGGGCCCTGTCTCACTCCCACTACCTCTGACTGGGGCATCTCTCCTTGCAGTTCAAGTCTCCACATGGCATCTTTCATGACCACCCCCTAAGTTCTCCAGAATCCCATGCCAGGGAGTGTCAAGTCTTCCAAAGCTAGACCCATGTCTGTGAGTGTACTGCCAGCACATCAGTTGCTCACTTTAGGAAGCAGGGTTAACTCCCTTTCGAAAAGAAAGCTGTTTCATGGGCAATTCCCAGTGTGAACACTTCTACTTTAATGGAACAGCTTATTCTAAGGATACAGAGTGTGTTGGTGATAATCTTGTACACACTTCAGAATTTTTTTTGGCCCTCAAGTGCCCAGCTGGCCTGTTAAGTTCCTCCCACCCCCCCACCCCCAAGCTGGCCAGTTGAAGGTTGACCTACTTTCACAGCTAGTTGAAACCCTATGACATGTGGTGTAGTATTTGGGTTCTCCTTTTTTCCTTTTTTTTTTTTTTTAAGATTTTATTTGGGCAGCCCCTGTGGCTCGGCCATTTAGTGCCACCTTTGGCCCGAGGTGGAATCCTGGAGACCCAGGATCGAGTCCCGCATCAGGTTCCCTACATGGAGCCTACTTCTCCCTCTGCCTGTATCTCTCTCATGAATAAAATATTTTTTAATATTTCTATTCACGAGAGAAAGGCAGAGACACAGGCGGAACAGGTCTCTGTTCAATGGACTAAAAGTATAATCTTTGTAACACTTCTGGTCCCAGTGAACAGACCTGCTAAGCATCACCTAGGTCAGCTTGTAGTTCCTGACCAGATAGCCAGAGGAGTGTATGGCCTCCCATCACTTCATTTCCTCCTCCACTTCCTCCCCCTAGCAGGGCCCAGTCACAGTACAGATCTGGCCACTTCAACCAAATGGGGGACTTCCAGGGCACGGCCACTGGAGGTCCAGTGTGGGGTAGAGCTGCAAAATCACTGGCAAGGGCTGCCTATGAAGAATACACCGTCCAATCAAATGGTGGGATGACTCCTGAAATCACTGACCACTGGAGCCTGTCAGACAAGTATTCCCCTTTAAGGTAAACCTTAAGGATGCAAGGCCTATACTTCATAGCTGCCCTAGCCCTCACCTGTCCTACTGAAGTCCACCTCACATGTGTAGAGGAACAGCTTCCCAGTCCCTAGTGGGCAAACTTAGAAGTGGGAGACTGGAAGAAAGAACTAGTGCCCATCACTGCAGGCAGTCTCCGGGGGCTACTGGCACTCACTTTTACTCCTCCACTATCCATCCTAAATTCTCTTTACCAACCCACACCTTCCCTGGTCTCAGTGACTAACTTGATGATATGACTCAAACTCTCATTCCTGAGGGGTCTGAGTGCCTGATACTCCTCCCTTCTCAGGCTGGTGTTGCTGTACTAGTCATTCTTTCACTCAAGTGGGACAACATGTCCAAGAGGACTACTCCATGCCCTAGATCCCCTCCTGCTGCCTGATATCAAAGAAGCCCTATTGCATTTTGATGATCAGGGCCAATGCTCCTACCAGAATAGTGGCCCTTTTTGTCTGCTGGTTTCGGACACAAGGAACCCAAGATCCCCAGTAACAGTTAAGATTGGAAGGTCAACAGGATCCTATGGCAAGAGTGTGCTATTCTTGAACAGAATCTATTATAGAAGAAGCAAGAGTTGCAGGGACAGGAAGCACGAAGTCCCCAGCGAGTCAGTTATGGCAAAGGGGGGAGGTGCTCTGCTATTTCAACCTCTTGGTTTCTATACCCATGTGTCCCTTCCCCTAGGGACCTAGCCCCTTAGAGACCTCTGTTTGCATGCATCCAGGAGGATACCTGTCCTTGCAGAGGGTTGCCTCTGAGCTAGTGCTATAGCTATGTCTTCAGGAAGCTGTTCCAATGCTCTATCAGACCAGCACCCCCTGAAAGGCCTAGCATAAGCTTCAGCCACTAGATTCCAGGATTGTCTCCTCAGCATCTTCCACCAGAGAGGAAACCTTAGAGCCAACCCCCCAAGGTAGCTCACAATATCTCAATATTGTGCATAAGATAGTGACCCTTTTTCTAAGGAACCATTCTGCCAGGCCGTGGTCCCTTCTAACTTTTGTTAACTGTGTCCAGTGTCCTAGGGCTGAGTTATAAATGGATTCCAGAAAGGCCATGGCACAGCTTCTTGGACTGGAGAACCTGAAGACTGCTAGAAAGTGGTAGAGCTCTATCATTGGTGGTCCTGAATCCCACCGTCTCTCCTGGTATCAGGGTCTCTGACATGTCACCATGTTGTCACCAGAACTCCTTGTTTGGCCTCTGTTAGCCTGAACCCGAGGTCTTGCCACATATACCCTCACCTCTGCCCCCACCACATGCTCCAATCTGTGTTTGGTGGCTCTTAAGCAAGAGGTACTTTCCCCCCATGTCCTGTGACAAAAATCCCAAAGGTTCACAGCTAGCTCCTTGCTCAGCTGCAGACCTACTCTGCAAATATATCCAAGTGAGTATGACCTTGGCCAACTTTGGGTATCCTTCAAGGACAAAATGTCCTTGTCTGTCCTTGACCCTTGATTTGATTTTTTTTATAAAAATAGTGACACATCTTCCCATTGCCAAGTAACATCGAGGGATGGGAAAGCACAAGTTTTTAGAGCTTTGAATGAAAGACCTTTGTACTGCAGGCCAAAGGAAATTATCTTAGATCCCAAAGGGTGTTGTGTTCCCAGGCTGGTTTTTTTTTTTTTTTTTTACATGATGTCCCCAGTGGATTCTGATTTGGACGGATCCAATTGTTATGTTGATGGGCATCTGATTTGGGAACAGTAGGAGAGGGGCCTGATGGTGTCATCAGCTCTGAAAGTCCTTGGTCTTGTAATCACAAGATGGTTCTAGGAGGCTAGAAGTAGCTCCTCTACTTCCAACTAAGCCTGGGCGAGAGATTCCTTCATAGGATATAGCAATACTAACCTGGTTGATAGTAAGGAGGTCATGAGGGAAAGGCTACCAGGCCACACTGGTGACTAAAGCTGCCATGGATAGGGGCAAGTTCATGTGCATGAAGAATTAAAAGCCCAGGAGTACTGGTTCCAGGATGAGAAGGACTATCCTGGGAATGGTTCTGATAGCTTCCCAAACTGACTTCTCTACCAGTGCGTCTTGGCCACAGCCTCTAACTGCTGCTTGAACTTATAGACCATATCCCCCTCCAAATCAAATGGTGCAAAGGGCCCTATCTCAAATGAAGTAAACCATCTGGTGGAACAAATGCTTCTAGGTCTTGAAGTAATGGAAAAATGCTGCCAAGGATGAAACCTGATGGGGCTCTTCTGAGAGCTGCTCCCTGCACAGGGGCAGTATCCTTAACTGATGCTCCTCTGCAGTCCTCACCAGCACTAGAGCTCTGGGATTGCTTGAAGTACCTTGAATCTGACCACTGCTGTGAGGGTGAAGTAGAGGGGCAACCTGTCTGGAGGGGAAAGGTTCCCCCCCACACATTTGAAACTGGACACTTAGGCTCCTGAGGTACAGGCTTGACCCAGTTGTGCTGTGAGGCCCCCCTCTCCCTTTTCTGCCTTACATAACCAGTAAGAAGGGGACCCCAGGATGTTTCTGACCCTTTGTGAGCCTGGCCTGCTCTTCTAGAGGCCCTGGATTTGACACTAACCATGTTTGATAGGAGTTGAAGAAAATGATTCAGTCTTTTGTGACTAATGGTTTTTCTTCAAACCATCCCACCTGCTTTCAGTTTCTGATGGGTTCCTTTGTGCTGATGGAGATGTAGGAGAGGAGCTTATCCTTTGTAACAAAAGACTAAGTGATCTCTCATTTACTCAAAATCAATGTTTTCTTAATGTGTCTGAAGTTTCTGATGCAACTGTATATTATAGGCTATAACTCCTATTTCCAGTATACAATGCTACTAATAAAAACAGAACCTGAATATATTAAGATGTTCCCAGTGCTCAGTGCTCCATGAGCTACCAGAATATGGACCAGTCTGGAAGCACGGAGTGCCCAGCCAAAGGATAGATCTTGCTTCCTACTGCATCATTGGCACTTCACTTCACCCCTTGTCATCTCCCCAGTTCCCAACAAAGCTTGAGGGGCAGGAAGGCAAAGCTTGAGGATGTCTCCTCCTACCTCAAAACCCTCTCAGTTCAAATTCCTCCCCTCTCAGGAGGAAGAGAGCAGACCTTAAGAGGTGTGACTTCCCAGGAACATGGAGAAAGGCTTTCAGACTTTATTGGGCCCTAGAGAAGTGGAACTGTACGTTTTGAGATCCTCTGTAGGAAGTTAGGCTGGGCATCTTTACCTAGCATGCCATGACTTCCTTCCCAATCATGTAAGGGGTGGGGGGGGAAATGTCACAGGACTCCAGGGTTGGGCTGTGGAGTGAGGTGGTCCAGCTTCCAGTATAACTGACAGGGAGCCACAGTGAATAGCTAGTTGGGGCCCAGTCTAGTGGTGGTTCAGAAAGCCGGAAGACCTAGATGAGACTCCACACCTGTTCTCAGGGCTCCGCTGGGAGTATTATTGGAAACAATTGGTTTCTTGACTGCTAAGAAACCTAATTCAAGACCAGGTACTGGGGAGGAATCCTTGGCTTGGGACTATAACAATGGTGTAATTCGGTGTGTTGGCTCCAGGCTTAGCACTGTGGGTCAAGCCCACATTGAGTTTCTTTGCTGAGGTTGGTTGGGTGCATGGCTGAATTTTCATGCAGCCCCAGCCAGGTCTCTTAATATCCATCACCTGTAGGACAGAGCCCAGGCAGGCTTGCTTTTTAAAACTAGAAGGCACATTGAATTCTATGTCGAATACAGCATTCCAGAAAAGTCTTTCGGGGGCTATCCCCTCACCAATGCTTCTGGATGTTTTTAGAATATAGACTCTCCTGGTCTTCCACCTTAATGTTCTTGTCAGTTTTCTTGACAACCCCTGGGTTGGAACTTCTGTTCCTCATGGCTCTAGGTGAGTCTTTTGACTCCTCTTAAATCCGGAGGCCAGAGCACCACAGGACTTCAAGGAGAACCTTCTGTGGGTTGTGGAATATCCAAGTTCCTACCAGGTCATCGTGGACTTCTCCACGAAGGGCTGAGGTGCCACTTGTTTTCCTGTACTTCAAGTTTGAGTCTGATCCTCCTGCTTCTTCCTTGCCCGGGTTCTGCTCTCCTTTAGATACACTCCCCTGATCTGTACCCTCATCCTCTGTGCTGCTGCTTCATCTCCTTTGCTGGCTCCTTTTTCTACCATGTTCTCCTTAACAGTTCTGTTCCATGGGACTCTAAACTGTTTATCCTGAGAATTCTCTCCAGGATGACAAACGAAAGCCCCGGTGACCTAATACCTCTAGATCTCTTTTCCACCTTGCAAATGACCAGCCTGAACAGAGCTTCAGACCCAGGTATATTCATCTACCTGTTTCATGATCTCTCCCATCACAAAATGGATCTTGTGTGCATTCTCTCCAAACCTATCTTCCCTTTCTGATAGCATTCTGCACCTAGATGGCCAGGTCGGAACCACTCTGCTGGATTCGTCTCTCTACCTAGCCATGCACCTAAATCTAATCCGAGTCTGGATTCTAATCCTCTAGAGTTTGGATTTAAGCAACAGGTGAAAGATTGGTTTGAATTAGTCTTCATCTCTTTCTCCCTGTTCACTACAGCAGCATTCTAACTTAATCCTCCTTTTTAAGCTTACCTCCTTCCAACACTTAATTCTACATAGTCTTACCTATATTCCACTTAATTGCCTTATATTTGTCATGTTTCTAATGTTGAGCAACAATACAGGGCAGGGCACAAAAGCAAGGGCTGTTTTCTTAGGAAACTGGTCCTCCAAGCTCTCTGGCTGTCTCCCTAACAGCTCTCCTGCCCTTACTGCTGCTACTTGCTCATCCTAAGGGGATGACAGGCAGGGCTGCTGGAATGCGAGCCTCTCAGGGGATCCGGAGACTAAATAAGGGGCCTGCCAGAGCTTTGCCCCTTTGAAGAGCCTTATTTTCTTCTGGAAGCTTCCTATGTCCTTCAGAAAGGGATCTTGAGAATGGAGTATCTCCAATTCAGGAAGCCAGGGAGAGAATTGGGTTACAGATTAAAAAAGATAGGGCAAGGAAGAGCAGCAGCAGAGGGACAGAGGGATTTGACCTCACCATGGAAACCAGTGCCTGGTAGGGAGCTTGGGGAAGCAGTGGAGGGCTGCTAAATACTGGAGGGGTGGAGCCTTGTGCACATGTGGGAGAGCCAAGCAGTGAAACTCTTCATACTCCTTGTTGAACTCCCTAATTTCTACTTTAACCTGGCAATTGTTAGACAGCCGAGCCTTGTGTAGTTCTCCATTGATTATGAGCAGTCCTGTGGATCCCTAAATGGGGAAATACAGTATGGTCTTTAATTAGCAACTCTATTTCCTCCTCAAAGTGAGGGGAAAATAGCTGCCCTTGCAGTGCCCATAGAGAGCCAGGCTCTGTCCTAGAATGTTAAATCAATAGTTCTTGTGGTCTCTGAGGATTAAACGGTGATGGGTAGAGATGCTCTCTTCATTAACTAGTAGAGCTCTATGTAAAGCTTCAGTGTATCACTTGATTCAAATAAACCCATATTGGACAGATTTTTCCAGGGACTGAAAAAGGCAAGATGCTTCCAGTAAAACAAAGTATAAAATTCCTGATGCTGGTTCTTAGCTGTAACTGAATAAACATGAAGCTTGTCTCTAGATCCCTCTAGAGAGATCTCATTAACTATGCGTGGGATGCAAGAGGTGGATGGAGCCTCCAGTATAACCTAAGAGACCGTCAGTAGCTCCTGCTGATCCCAGGAAACCTGCAAGTAAACTTCATAAATATGTTCATAAAGCACTGTCTTAGTACTGAAGTCTAGTACCCAATCTCTACTATAGACAGTATTTGCTTATGCAACTTAAGTAAACATCAGCTCACTAAGACTCAATCTTACAAATGGAATTCTGGTTAGTCCATCTTTTTTTCTTAAGATGTTTCAGTAGGATTCATGGTGATGGGAGTACTGTGGTCCTAGACAACTTGTGTATGAGGAGGTAATGTAGAAGATCTCTCTACTCAAAAGTATACAGAAGCCATCCTCCCACTTCAGGCGGAGTAAATGGGCTTGGTGCTTGACTTGCTCAAAGCAACACAACTAGTTACTGGTGCAGAAGGAATGGGGTATGCAGCCTCCCAATTAGGCTGAAGGCCTTTACTACCTGATGCTGGGGATCAAGAATTGAACTGTGCCTTAGATTTACCACAGACCTGGTACATTTGGGCTAACCTCCCAGATTGTGATGCTAGGTTTCCTGCACCTGTATACAAGGATGACCTCCTGGGGTTTTATCAAGTCTCTTCCATGGATGATAGAGTAGATATGGAGGATACTAAGTGAAAGCTAATAATGTGATGGGCATCCTGCTGGAATGCTAACTGAACTCGTGGGAAATGCCACTAACTAGACTTGCTGTGTTCAGGTTCTCTGGGGAAACGAGATAAATCAGATAAAAAGCTGGATCATGCAATTGTGTGGAGGTGGACAAGTCCCAAAATCTGCAGGGTGACTTGGTAAGCTATATACCCATGAGAGCTAATCATGTGGTTCCCATCCATAAGGCCATGAGGCTCAAGATCCAAGAAGAGCCAATGTTCCAGTCAGTCCAAAACCAGAAAAACTGACATCCGTGTGAAGGCAAGGCAGGAAGAATTATCTCCCGGAGAGGGTCAGTCTTTTATACTCAGGTCTTTAACAGCCCTCGTTAGTGTGAATGGCCCTCATCCACTCTGCTTTACTTATTCCACCAATTTGTGTTAATCTCCAGAAATGCTTACAGTTACCCCCCAGAATACTTGACCAAATATCTAGGCACCCAGTGACCCAAATAAGTGAACATAGGTAGCCATCACCCATGCCAAGTCTAAATACTCTAGATGAGGCCTTGTGTTCCTAGTTAAAATTGAACTACAGCAGTAGAAAATGGCCTGTAAGGAAAAATCTTAGAGATGATCCACTTAGGTAAGAGGATACTATCATATATACTAAAGCCCTCTCTCATGGAGTAGAAAATGCTATGGTCTAACACCTTGCCTGTAGCTTGATTGGAGGACATTCTTAAAACTCCTTTTTTGATGGTCACAGCCTGGGTCCTGTTCTGGTTTCATGGTCTTTGCAACTAGCACTTTAGAATTCAGTGTCCATAAGGGTGATATCAGGAGATGTTTGCCAAACTGGTGGTTCTCAAACAATAGTATACGACCCTCTGCCTGTATGCCACAGTCTCCCTCCTACTCCATAAGATGGGTTAATGTGACTCTTGAATAAGACAACCATATTTAAAGGCTTTAGCATCCTTATTCTGAAATGTTGAAGAGGTGGTACTATTAGTCTTATCAAAAAAGTCTATAACCCAGTGTCCTCCCAAATTAAAAACATTTTGGCTTTGAAACCTGTCTCAGGCCACTTAAGAATATATAGGTCTCTAGGAATTTTCCAGTAACATCCAGGCTTTTCTGTGAGGTCAGTCTAGTATAATATGCCATTTTATAGGGTTGGTGGTGCTAATGGACTCCTAAGGTTGTTTTCAGGGTGAATGAGTAGACCAATACATTTTGGGGAGAGACCAAGCTTGGCCCTAAGGGTAGTTTCTGCCACTATGATAGATGGCACTGAATACCTTTGCTTATAAAATGCAGCATTGGGAAGAACAAAAACAATACAAGGATCAGTGCTAGGAACAGTAAAAATTGTTTTCTATAGGAGCTTTAGTCTGATTGTCACATGACCTTTAAGAATGAGCACACTAATGTAAGACCACGACAACTGACTTTCTGATCACTTAAGCATCTAATCCAAGAATGAGCCATTGGGCTTCAAACATGAATGATCGTGTCTAGAGTTTACTTCCTATAGGGAATAGCTTATACCAGCCCCTCAAGTAGGTGAGGGGGACTGGGTATGTATGTGCTGAAACAAAGGCAAACACTGGAGGCCTTCAGCTGAAGCTTTCAACACTACCTTCCCTGGCCATCAGCTTAGCTGTGTGGCTGTTACCAAAAGCAACACTGCTTGATGCCCTGTTTTAGATCTTTTCTCTTTCGGGTAAGTGAGGAGCCTTCTGAAAGCAGTGTTTTTGCCACAAGCTGGTGAAAAGATACCCTGTCCCTCTTTACCGTCATGCGGAGTCTAGCATTCCCCTTCCCCTGGGAAGTTCTAATATTTCTGGTTGTCTACACAATGGACTTCTTGGATCAATTAACCAAATGGCTAATGAATCTACCTACCAAGGCACTAAGTGTAAGGGATGCATCTGTGAACAAGATGGACAAGGCTTCTGCTCTAGTGTGAAGGGAAGCCTAAGAGGGCAACATGACTTAATGGGGTTGGGAGGAGTAGGCTTTGGTTAGCTGTAACACCTTTCCCCTCAAAATCTTCCCTTTGCCTCTATACAAGTTGTATAAACTCAATAAATCTTAGCTGGGGTAGACCCCTTCCACTCCAAGTCTGCTGCTTCTACAGTAATGAGTGATGCCATTCTAATTCACTTGCAATCAAACCTGAGCTCTGGCAACACTCTTGAGCAGAAGCAATTTTCCTTTGGCTTTTCCTACCTAGTTCTCCACATGTGACACTTGAAGAAAGGTTTTGCCTTAAAGATGAGACATTAGTTCTATCAATAGCCAGCATCAAATATTTTACTGTATTTCAGCAAAACTTTTTATTCCATGGTCTCTACTGGATTCCCCCCTAATCAGGCTCTAAGATAGAAGACTTTGAGACAAGGGCTTTGAGTGGGAAGAAATGCTGGCAAAGAAATTGGGGAGGTGATCTAGAAAGATGTGACAGCAAGCAGGACGCGGAGGTTCCTCATAAACCAGTTGCTATGCGGATAAATGAGACTAATCCTCCAGAAAAGTTTTAGGAATTAGTATAAAACAGACTTCAGAATTATCCTGGACTGAGAAATATGGGTTATGTATACTCCTGACACTTATTAGTCACTTAGAGTACCTCTGGTGAGCTGTTAATTCTAAGCTTACCATGTTAGACAACATGGGTTCTGTAGCCCAAGGGCTGCCTCCAAAGAAGATGCAGGATTCAGGATGTCAGCCCAGGGTGCATAGAACTTGACATGAGGATTCAAGGAACATGGTGGAGGATTGACCATGTATTTCCACTAAGGATTGAAGTAGTAGGTATTAAAAAGGCCTCTTTAAATATTGCCCACAATGCAGAGTAGGAGCTGATACTAGTGGATTGTAGAGCTAGAGGTGGATTTTTGTCCTTTTGCATTAAAATGGTATCTTTAGAGGGAGGGGAAGACTCAAGTGTTAGCATCTTCCTCAGATGAAGAGGGGTGAGTAGTAGAATTGGCCTTGTTCTGTCTTGAATCAAGCAAGCGCTTCATGGAAATCTCTTGAAAGCCTAATCTCAGTCTCAGATATGTAGGAACCATAAGAAATACCTGGTCAACCTTCAGGCCTGCTTGATTCTTTGCTCAAGCATACTAAGAGAGCAAGGAGCACAAACACTATTTTGAGAAATAGGACCAAAGTACCCCCAAATATGAAGAAAAACATGAATCTATTCAAAAAGTTCAATGAAGCCCAAGGAGGATAAGCCCAAACAAATCCATATCAAGATGTATTATCAAATTTTCAAGACCAAGGACAAAAGAATCCACTCATCATGTACAAGGGTATCCTCCAGTAAGATCAACAACTCTCATTAGATTAAGAAGGCCAGAAGGCTGAAGGATAATACTTAAAGTACTGAAAGGAAAGAAGAAAAAAAAAACCCTGTAAAAGAATTCTATATCTGACAAAACTATCCTCCAAAACAAAGTCAGATTGATATTTCCAGATAAAAACTGAGTCTGTCATTAGTTAGCCCACAAAAAATACAAAAAACCCCCACAAATCCTAAACAGTCCTTCAGACTTAAAGGACATTAGACCATAACTCCATGTAAAGAAATCATTGGTATGGGTTCCCTATTAGGATGACGTAAACATTGTGGAACAGAGCAGTGATGGCTGCACAAAATTGTAGATATCTAAATGCCATGGAATCGTATATTTTAAAATGGTGAATTTTGTTAAATTTCATAACTTTGAAATGTCTTCTGGGAGATCAACTGGAGAGCTATATAGGATCCATCTGAATGAACTATTGTGTACTCAAAGGATCCTCCTATCAGTAAAACCAAGATGTTAAAACCACATAATCATATTTCTAGAACTTCTAAGAGTATTAGAAGATGTGTTTGGCAGAACTATGTGTGCATAATAAATGATTTTTTAGGAACTGGCTTCAACTCAACCTTAATGAGCCGATAGTAAAGTTTTGGCTCATTAGCAGTTTCAGATGGATGCAGTCATGACCCATACTGAGATTGCCTGGGAGATCCCCAGACACTGAGAAAGGTCAGATGCTGTCAATCTTTCCAGATCTGATTTAATAACAGGATTTAAGAATGAAGAGTACACTTCCGGTAAACCCACTGACCCCTCTTTAATTGTAGTGGTCTTAGAGGGGGGCTGGAGATGCTTTGTCAGCAGGAGCCGTCTATTCTTTGGCAGTAATGGTCTCCTTCTGCTCCTTCACACCAGAATCTCTGAAGACAAGGTCCCTTTATTCTCTTATGCCAGGTCCTCCAGGGTGAAGCCTCTATGGCCACTGTTGTAGCTTCTGTTGTGGATCATTCCTGAAGAGGAGATATGTGCACTCTATGCAGCGTATTTGGGATTGTACAGGTTCTCTATCTGGGGGGAAATGATTACAGCCTGAGCTTAGGAGGTTGAAGGAGTCTGGCCATCGTCTTTAACAGTGAAAGCTGTTGTAGACTGAGCTTTTCAGGCAGCAGCTTTTGAGAGGGAGTTGAATATACAGAAAAGCGTACTATGGAGTGCTATCAGGAGCAATGTCTGTAAAAGAAGTGATCCAGCAGGACTGGGCGGAGAAGTTAATCTATCACTTAGGAACATAAAGGCCTGGTCCTCTCAAGCATCTTGGTGATTCAGAGCTCTCAGCTCCACTGGAATGTGTCCCTGAGAATGGTGCTTGGCCTTAGCTAAGTAGATCTTTGAGGCAATCCCATAGAAGAGTACAGGATTTTCCTCACGTAGCACTTCAAGTAGCTGGGCTGGGGTGGGGAGAGAGATCGGTTCTTTGCATCTAAAGAGGAATGTGGGTAACATATAACCATGTCCACTATAGCCTCTGCACCACCCGAGCCACTTCTTGGAATAAATTCTAGAGGGAGTTTCCCTAAGTTCAAGTAGGTTTCTTCCTGAAGAAACTAAAGACTGGAAAGACAAATCCTGTGAAGGAGTTCTGTTGGGGTTTCAACTGGTACATAGCGGCCCCTTCCTCTGTCCAGATTTCTCTTACCCTTATATACCCTTTTGGTGGATTCCCTGGTGGCATGACAAGGTCCTCCTCTCTCCTGGACCTGAGCTGAAATCCTGTATTTCTCAGGCTTTGGATGCTGTGTACTTTATCATCAAATCAGATCACCAAGAAACCTACAAATAGGTTGTCTCCTATCCCACTGTATAAGAGCAACCCTGCTTCTTCCTGGTGACTAAAGCCAATTACCTCTGCCAAGATGATGTCCTTGTCTGCTGGCCCGTTAACTCAAGGAGACTTGAGGGCTGAGGCAGCAACCATAGCTCATTTTTAAAGTAGGTCTTTGTCCCTTGATACAAGCATGTGCCTTTTGGGAACCAGTAACTCTAAATCTAAGTCCCAGAGATGTAGGATCAGGAAGAAATACAAAACCACAACAGGGTCACTGGGAGTGCTGGCAAATAGGAGGCATGCCTACTTGGAAGCCTTTTGAGTGACCACCCCCTGATGCAGTATACTTTAAGGCTGAACCTATCTATAGGGGTGTACCATTCAAACAAGTGCGTTTTAAGTATAAAAAGGATGGATTGTGATTACTACTGCCATGGGCCTGGGAACCAGTATTGCCTGCAAACCAGTGCTTCAGCTTTGAGGAATTGTACGGATGTACTGAAAGATTAACCCAGTACTGAGTTGTCTACTCCCTGCATGTTCTAAATAAGGGTTTGGCCCCTGCCTGGCTCTTAAGAATCTGACACCTTGGGATGTTCTGCCAGATGAGTGGTTTGTTATTGACTTGGAGCCCATGAGCCACATGAAACAGTCTGTTAACAATGTGACTTATGGGGGACTTGGGCCATGAGGTATTGGCTTGACCTCTGGAGAGGGCTAGGAACCACATGCAGAAGTAGACATCCCAGGCCTACCACCGATTAAAAAAAAAAAAAAAAACCTGGCTGCCAAGGCTCACATGAGTTGCCCTGGTTCCATGTGAATGCTCACACATTACTGGGAGAGCTAAATATCTGACCCCACTGGGAGAAGACCACTAGAAACTTGTGGCTGATATCTCCTGGACTCTGCCCCTTGTACATGCGGGACATGAGTAACAGCCACTACAATGGCGCTTTATGTGAAATCTTATTCTTGGCTTCCTCTTTCTTATGCTGCTCATCCCCACTCCCTTGTTACTTCCTTATGGAAGCACTTTGCTTCATAAACCACTTGCATGTATCTTATGTTTCTGGGATAATTGCAAGGCAGTTGCTACCAGAAGCCCTCCTTGGAAGGAGGGTTTATGGAATGGGATCTCTTGAAGGCGAATTGCTTACCAGTCAAATGATAAGGATCTCATCCCTGGAGATAAGTGGATTATTGACAGGAATGGTAAAGCTAGAGTGGTGGTTCTCAAAATGTGGTCCCCAGGCCACCAGCATCAGCATCTTCTGGGAATGTTTTTAGAAATGCAGGCTCATGGGCCCTATCCCATACCTGCTGAATCAAACTGAGTGGGGCCTAGTCAGTTGTGACAAGCCCTGTAGGTATTTCAAGTACCTACAAAAAGGCTGACTTCCATCTCTGAACTTAGATGGGAGGGGGATGCGTTGTGTTGTGACCTCTCTAGCATGCGGCAAAGAGTAAGGGAGGCCGATCGAACAGCTGGAGTGAATAAGAACTGGAACTGGTTGAGTATGGCTGGGCAGGTCCTGTATATTAAGGCTCAGTGTAAATGTTGAAAGGGCCCCCATGGTGATAGTTCTCAAAAACCTGCATTTCCTACAGCCCCGATCTCATGCAGTGAGCCTAGTTTACAGGGTTCTGTGGAGTTGAAGGCCTGCTATCTACAGAATTATTTCCAGACTTAACACCCAACAGAACACAGCTTCATCCCCAGCTTTTTGCATGTTGCTATATCCCTTCTAAAGAACGTACTCACTATACTATGTTGACTGTTTGGAATTTGTTTAAAAAATAACAGAAGGCTGGATATGTGGCCTGACAAGGACTCCAAGCCAAATTTAAAAGCTAGAAAGAGACTAGTAGGATGAAAAAGCCCCATTCCAAGTGGAGATTTTTGATTGTAGGGAATTGGTCACCAATTCATATGCTGCACCTCACTGGCTTCTATTAGTTTTCTTTCTATTCACTTCAATTTGGTCCACATTAATAGAATGTCCAATATACTTGATGCTAAATAGAAGTGTCCATTTTAACATAGCCCTTTGGACTCAGAAGGTCATGGGTTTCTGCATGTTTTACTCCACACTATTCTGAAATACAACTTCCACTTGTTGACTTATTTGCTTGTCTTATAATCTACTTTCGAAAGGGTTGCCAGATAATAGTGCTCAGTGAAACTTGAATTTCAGAAAAACAGCTGTTTTAATAGAATGTCCCAAATATTACATGGGACATAATCATGCTATAAAAATCACTTCTCATTTAAACTTGGCATCCTATATTTTTTATAAGGCAATGAAAATAGGATTTCTGCAGCTTCTCACAGTGCTTTCCTCAAACCAACATCTTAATTTTTTAAAAATACCAATAACAAAGCCAGATTTATGCCTCTAGATATGTAAAAGAACCTGGGATCAGAGGCTATGCTGACAGATGGTGATTCCACGGCTGGCTCTGTTCCAGCAAGGGGGGAGGGACTCAGATAAGTCTAACCCCGTAGAAGCTGTCCTTCTCTGCCACATCTCATTGGTAATGATCACAAGGTCTTTTGTGGTTCCATACAAATTTTAGGACTGTTTGTGCTAGTTCTGTGAAAATGCTGTTTGTATAGAGTATCGTGTCATCTGCAAATAGTGAAAGTTTGACTTCTTCTTTGCCCATTTGGATGCCTTTTATTTTTGTTGTTGTTGTTGTCTGATTGCTGAGGCTAGGATTTCCAGGACTGTGTTAAATAACACTAGTGAGAGGGGACATCCCTGTCTTGTTCCTGACCAAAGAGGAAAGCTCTCAGTTGTTGCTCATTGTGGATGATAATAGCTGTAGTTTTTAACATATGGCCTTTATATTGTTGAAGCACGTTTCTTCTCAGCCTACCTTGGTGAGGGTTTTCAATCATGAACGGATATTGTACTTTGTCAGATGCTTTTTCTGCGTCTGTTGAAATGATCACATGGTTCTTATCCTTTCTTTTATTAATGTGGTGTATCACCCTGATTGATTTGTGAATATTGACCCACGCGTGCAACCCAGGAATAAATCCCACTTGATTGTGATGAGTGATTTTTTTAACGTATTGTTTTGGATCCAGTTTGCTAGTATTTTATTGGGAACTTTTGTATCCGTGTTCATCAGGGATATGGGCCTGTAGTTCTCTTTTTTAGTAGAATCTTTATCTGGTTTTGGTATCAGGGTAATACCGGCCTCATAGAATGAATGTGGAAGCTTTTCTCCCTTTTCTTTTTTTTTTTTTTTTGGAAAAGATTGAGAAGAATAGGTATTAACTCTTGTTTAAATGTTTGGTAGTTTTTGCCTGAGAAAACATCTGGCCTTGGACTTTTGTTTGTTGGGAGTGTTTTGATCATGGATTTAATTTCTTTGCTGGTTAGCAGTCTGTTCAAGTTTTCTAGGCATTTGTCCATTTCTTCCAGGTTGTCCAATATATTGGCATGTAGTTTTTCATAATATTTTCTCATAATTGTTTGTATTTGTGTGGTGTTGGTTATTTTTTTCCTCTCTCAGTTGTGATTTTATTTTTTGTGGTTCTTTCTTTTTTTTTTTCTTTTAGATAAGTCTGGCAAAAAAAATATCAATTTTAATTTTTTTTCCAACTTTCATAATTATTTCAATGAACCAGCTTCTGGATTCACTGATTTGTTCCATTGTTTTTTAAATTCCTATATCACTTATTTCTGCTCTAGTCTTTAATATTTCTTGCCCTCTGTTGGCTTTAGGCTTCATGTGTTGTTCGTCCTAGCTCCTTTAGGTATTATGTTAGGTTGATTATTTGAGAATTTTCTGGCTCCTTGAGGAGGGCCTGTATTGCTATGAACTTCCCTCTTAAGATCTTTTTTTCTGTAACAAAAAGATTTTTGACATTGTGTTTTTATTTCCATTTGTTTTCATGCATTTTTAAATTTCCTCTTTGATTTTCTGGTTGACTCATTCATTTTTAGTAGCATGGGGGTTACCCTCCATGTATTTGTGGCCTTTCCAAGTTGTTTGTGTGTGTGTGTGTGTGTGTGTGTGTGTGTGTGTGTGGTTGACTTCTACTTTCACGACATTGTGGTCAGAAAATGTGCAGGTATGATTTCAATCTTCATGCTACATAACAGTGCTTACATGTGGATTACTTCAACTTTTGCTACATGATGCTGCTATTCATATCATTTAAAATGTATATGTTGAAAGTGAAGTTTTATGTGTAGATTTGCCTAATTAATGTCTAGGATAAATACACAAATATTAGAATTAAGAACATTTATATTTATTTTCTATGATTATTTCTAAGTAAGTTCCAACACACAAAATAATAAAAATTGAGCTTCAGTAATTTACAATTTAGATGTATGTCACATTTATCTTAACACACTGAAACTATAATTGCAAATAATTGAACTTCCAATACACAAGTAAATGAAATTGCTGAACCAAAAGGAAATAGCATTGATTGCACTTTGAGTAAACTGAACAGATTTGGTAGTTCTGATTTATTGAGGTAGGGACTAGTCCTAAGCCCATTAACACAAATGTTTAATTAAAGTGCTGTAATTTTCAGGAACAAATGCAAGAAGAGGAAACAGCTATAAAAAACCCTTTTATTTTGGTAATGAAAATCAATATGAAAATTGCAAGAGTAGCACTCTCAAATTAATGCCAGGCAACTAGAAGAAAATTAAATATAAAAATCAGATTTTGATAGACCATAATGAATGTGAGAGAAACTACATGATTTCTATATTGATATTTGTTTAGCTTTTATACCTGGACTTAATATTTTAAGTAACAGTGAATAAATTCTTGGAAGAACTCTGTAAAATGGGGATACCATTTGCTTACTTCCTTAAATAATTAACTCTGCATCTGTATATGATATTTACCCTGTCAACACAACATAAAATTATATTATGCTCATGGGTATCTAACATTTCCAGCAAGCAAAAGAGCATCTATTAATCTCAACAAAGATAATTTACACAAATCTCCATATCATTTTGTCTACATGCAACAAAGTTTTGTTACAATTGTGTTTTGCGGTCCTCCATTAATAAGTCATTCCACTAAAAAGATCATTAAACAAACAAAAAGAACATCTGCTTTCATTCTTTAAGTCAATTCTATTTTATGACAAGTGTTTACAAGACAAATATAGTTCAGATTAATTAGTTTTATAGGTGAGAAATGTATTCAGCCTGTTACTATATTTCTCATGATATAAGTTTTAATGAATTAATCACTCATTTAAACTTCACTGCTTCCAACCTGAATAAAACCACTGAGGCTGTCACTGAGAGTAATTCTCACTGAATTTACAAGTGGCCAGTACAGCCTTCTTAGCAGAACCTATTTTGAATTATCCAAATTGATGAAACCAAAGTGAAGCCAACAAAAAGAATTAAAGAAATTACCCATGTAGTATCCAAGCTAATTAAGACCAATCAGCTATGACTTTTGACTAGAAATCCATTTGTGTCCATAATTTACTTGAATTCAGATTATTATTAACATTGCTTCTGTTGCTATTATTCTTACTCATTCCCATCTTCCTTTTCTTTTTCCTCAACATCCTATTCCTCTTCCTGATCCTATTGGTGTTCTTTATATTAGTGCTGTTGCTACTGGCAGTACTATAATTATTGCTACTGCATGCCATAGCAAACAATCATTTTTACATCTCTATTTGCATACAATTTATTGAGATTTGGATTGATTGCTACTCACTGACTGGCATTTATTCCTTATTTATAATATATTAGGCAATGTTCATTTTCTTAATCAGATCTTTGGCAAAATCTTATTATATTTGGAGACATCTGTTTGTCTAGCCTCAAACTGATGCATTAAGATTTAGTTCTTTAGGGTGCTTACATTAGATGTAAATAATTGTTAGCATGTAAACTAAGGAAAAATTCTATTTAGGGATTTTAATTTAAGAATCAATTGTATGTGATGGGGAGGAAATATAATGGCCTATGTGTCCAAAATCTGATGCCTTCTTCTTTTAAGAAACACACTGTCTATAAATAGAGCAATAATTTTAGATCCAGAATAAAAAAGAAATTTTATAAAAGCATTATAAAAGGGAAAAAAAATCTCTACTGAGAATATGCTGTATTAACATTAGCCACACAACTTTCCTAAGAGGGTAAACAGAGTAATTGACATGTAATGTTTTCCATGCTTTCACTGTTTTGGATTGAGTAACAGTTTATGAAGAAAAATCAACTGAAGACAAATCAGAATTTTTGGGTGGCTTTATTTTCACTTAAATTAAATTAAATTAAATTAAATTAAATTAAAAAATTAAATTACTGATTTCATGGAAAATAGTTACAGGTTTATTTTTTTAAAAATTTTTATTTATTTATGATAGTAACATACACACACAGAGAGAGAGAGGCAGAGACACAGGCAGAGGGAGAAGCAGGCTCCATGCACCGGGAGCCTGATGTGGGATTCAATCCCGGGTCTCCAGGATCGCGCCCTGGGCCAAAGGCAGGCGCCAAACTGCTGCGCCACCCAGGGATCCCCTAGTTACAGGTTTAAAATTTAAATGATCAGAGTGCTTGGGTCACTCACTTGGTTAAGCATCTGCCTTGGGCTCAGATCATGATCCCAGGGTCCTGGGATGGCAACCCTGCTCAGCTCAGTGAATCTGCTTCTCCCTCTCCCTCTGCATCTCATCTGCTTGTGCTCTCTCTCTCAAATAAAATATTTTTAAAAATTAAATTGTCAACTTTATTGACTATAAGAATGAGAATAACAAAACCAGTGTATTTTTTTAGTTTGTTTTTGTTTATTGTTTTTTACTTTAAAACGGGAATATCTAGACTCCCATCTCTTTTCCCACAGTACCTAGGGTGCTCTCTAAGAAAATAAAGTCACCTCATTTCATTAAAAACTACATCACATTGCAATGGTATGATGGTTCTCGAACTCGTCCCTGTGTACTGAGGGTGAGGAAAATGGGAGAAAGAGGCAG
Source organism: Vulpes vulpes (assembly GCF_048418805.1). Taxonomy (NCBI): domain Eukaryota; kingdom Metazoa; phylum Chordata; class Mammalia; order Carnivora; family Canidae; genus Vulpes; species Vulpes vulpes. The sequence goes on from NW_027325674.1 coordinate 597,429, forward strand.
ACCATTCCAGATTAGTAGGTGATAGTTTTAATAAGCAAGGGATCTTACATACAAACTTGGGTGGCTGCAAGACAAGTAGATCTCTGGACCCACTTGCCAAAATTTTAAAAGTTTCTACGGAGGCCTTAACTAGGTTTTGTCATGTATAATATCCAGATGGTTTCAACAACACATTGCTTTCTCAAGGCTGTGACCTTAAAAATGGCTTCCATTGAATAATGGAAGAGAATAATGGACAAAACATATATTCCAAAGAAAGGAGACAGGTGAGGAGCCTCTAACTGCCCAAGTGTAACTCAGAGTCAACTGGTGGTTGCCTCCTTTAATGACCTGCTCCAACATGGAAAGAGAATCCAGACTCTTCATGATGACTTCAAAAAATTGTTCAAGTTCTGGTCAAAGTCTGTCAAATTTTATCTCATCCTACCCTTACCCACTCTCCCTACATTTTGTCCTACTTTTCCTTTGTTTCATGAGCACGTATTTTCCTAAGGGATGTTACATATTGTGTGTCCTCCTTCTGGGAGGCCTCATTCTTCTTTCTGGATATTCTTCAGTTACCACTCTCAATTTATGTCACCTTCCAAGAGATTCTCACTGTTTGACAAAGATACAATAGTACACATCCTTCCTATTTTTCTAAAATATTTTTTAGAGGATTTTATTTATATATTCATGAGAGACACAGAAACAGAGAGAGAGAAAGAGAGGTGAGACATAGGCAGAGGGAAAGCAGGCTCCATGCAGGGAGCCCAATGTGGGACTCTATCCCAGGGCTCCAGGATCACGCCCTGGGCCAGAGGTGGCACTAAACCACTGAGCCACCTGGGCTGCCCCATTTTTCTCTCTTATATATACCCTATTATCATTTAGAGCACTTACCATAACTAAGGAGGTTTTTTGTTTGTTGCTTAAGGTTTTCTTTGTTTGTTTGTTTGTTTGTTTGTTTTTTATTATCCACACCTCACAAGGATGCTTCATGAATGCAAGGGCTATGTATGTTTAGTTTGTGCTGCATGCTAGATATTAACACAGTGTCTTTATTATCCTATGTATTCAGTAAATACTTGTAGAAAGTATGATCAAATGCATTAATTTATGGATAATTTGAGGCAGCTTTCTAGCAATTAATCCATAATCTAACAGAGAGTGCATTTTTTTTTAAATTCACAACAAGCCCTCAGAATCTTCTTGATCTTTCAGAGATCTTATTTAAAAAGAATATTTGGGGAAAAAAAAGAATATTTGGGATTTTTACTAATCATGACATTTTATGATCTGCTAAATATGGTATGGTAAGCTAAAAAATCTAGGCTAAACAAAAATAGTATAAAATATAACTAATAGCACATCAAAAAATTAAGGTAGGAAAATATATACATTAGAAATTAAAACAGTCGAATTTACAATAGAGATCTGTGGGAGAGCAAAGTGTCACTACGTGCTATTAAGATCCACAAATTTGAGCATTGGCTACTAGGAAAAAGTAAGTAATTTTCTTTTCTTTCTTTTTTTTTTTTTTAAAGATTTTATTTATTTATTCTTGAGAGATAGAAGGAGAGACAGAGCCAGAGACACAGGCAGAGGGAGAAGCAGGCTCCATGCACCGGGAGCCCGACATGGGATTCGATCCCGGGTCTCCAGGATCGCGCCCTGGGCCAAAGGCAGGCGCCAAACCGCTGCGCCACCCAGGGATCCTGGAAAAAGTAAGTAATTTTCTAAATAGTAGAAAGTATAATAGTGATGAACAGGTATAAACTGGTTGCCTAACTTGAGTATGTCAGGGTGAGGTTTTTGCATCTTTTGTTTATTTCTTTTGCTTTGTTTTCTTTTACTCAAGAGCTCTGAGATGTTTTGTGCACACTGAGAGATAAGGAAACATATCAAATAAGTGTCCTTTTTGACAAGAGATTAGAGACGTGTAATAAAGGAGTTATATTAGGAAGATAATCAGTTATATTGTTTATTGTGAAGCTTAAGCAGCATAGTTAAATAACCTAAGTGCAAAATCACTATGTGCCTGGCAAATCACACACATCTCTGAACTGTAAAGCATATGTAGCCCCACAAATTGAGAAGGCAGAAAAATAAACTATCTGGGTATTCACTAAAATAGCCTGAGGAAATAATGTCTGTGAAAAAGTTCAGAAATTGTGGTAAGACACCATCTTGGAATAAATCTTTAAATGTGAATCATAAGTTAGAGATGGGAACATAGATTTTTCCATAATACTGAGTGACAATAATACTATAAATAGCAAAATAAAGGTGCATGAAATCCTTATTTTTGACTTAATGCAGGACACTTACTATGTGACAGAACAAAACCAGATCATATTTTCCATATGTTGTTTGAGGGAAATTTTCTGTAGTTAAGGGGATAAAGAAAAACTTTTTAAGTAGAGACATTTGTATTAGTTTCCTATTGTTGCTGTAACTTATTATCACAAATACTACAACGTAAAACACAAATTAAGTGCCATATACTTCTGGAGATCTGAAGTCTAAGAATGCAGTCTACAGGGCTGCATTCCTTTGGAGGATCTATGAAAAACTGTTTCCTTGCCCTTTCAATTTCCAGATGTCACCCTACATCCCTTGTTTTGCGGTCCTTCTTCCATCTTCAAAACCAGAAATATACAATCTTTTCTACTGTGTCTTCTATTTCCAGTCTCTCTTCTCTTACTCTTCTCTGATTCTTCTTCACTGTAAGTATCTTTGTGATAACATGGGAACCACCTGGATAATTCAGGACAATCTCATTTTAAAAACCTTAACTTAATCATGTGTCCCTTTTACCACGTAAGGTAACATATTCACATATTCCATGAATGATGATGTGAACATCTTTGAGAGATGATTATTCAGCGTACTATGTTACTTAAGGCTAATTCTGAAGGAAAACGAGCCAGTGACATAAAAATGGAAAAAGATCTTGTCCTGATTTGGATTCCCTGGAAAGCACATCCAGGCACTGGAAGGCAGGTACTTCATTTGGGAGGTGATTCTAGAAAGTACAAGTAATAATAGAGAATTGACAAAGTAAGGAGAGACCAGCCAGTAGTGTTCCAATGAAAAAGTGATCAGTGTGAGTAACTGGACTCAATCCTGCTGGGAATTCTTTGAGCAGCTCCTATCAGAATTGTATGGAATAGAGAGGCTAGGAGTTATGTCTGTCAACTCTCGTCTCTCATTGGTTGAGGAACATGAAATCCCTAGTATGATCCTGTACATGAGGGCTAAGTGAATCCCCAAAATTCTCAAGCAAGCCTTTAGATAGTAAAGCCAGAGGAAAGAAGCAAAAGTGCTTGATATGAGAGGTTGTAAGCTTTCCGTAGCTGCACTGTGAACTCAAGGGAGATTGACTAGATCTTTTTTTAAAACAACATCATCTGATACAGATGACAGCAACAAATTACAAGACACATCCAAAACATTCAAAAGTCTTGTGATAAAATTCAGTATTTAAAACTACATTGTTGAGGGGCACTTGGGTGGCTCAGTTGGTTGAGCATCCAACTTCTGATCTCAGCCCAGGTCTCAATCTCAGGGTCATGAGTTCAAGCACCTCATTAGGCTTCATGCTGACTGTGGAGCCTACTTAAATAAAAAACAAATAAATAACTACGTTGTTCAAATAGAGAACAGTAAAGCATTATAATGCGCTATATAGTTTGGAACAAACATACAATATGGCAAAAAATAATTTATAAATGTAAGCAGAAGAGCAATGGGTTTGGTCTAAAAAGTAAGTTGAGTTGCAGACCTACACACTGGCAACAAAGTTTAGATCATTAAGAAAAGAAATATATGTTAAGAAAGAAAACAATATAACCCAATAAAAACATTAGGATTATACATGTTATAGCATATAATTTAATAAATAAAAATAATATTTTTGATAATAGGTTTATGGCATTCAATGGAACTGTAAGAAACTGAACATGTTATCTTTTGATAATTTTACAGTATTATATAAATATCAATATCATGGAATCACCATGAGGGCTCAGGCTTCTACAGTTGGTATTATAGCATTCAATGGAAATATAAGAAGCCTGAGCCCTCATGGTGTTTCCATGATATTGATATTTATATACTTTACAATTATTAAAAGATATCGTATATTCATACATCATATAAAGCTTATACATGACATAATATAAATGACGAATATATTGAATTGTCTCATGACCTAATCAAGGCACATACACATATTTCTTTCCCACCATCCTTTTAAAATGTAATCAGTGTGGAGTGTTTCTTCCTTTTTTTATTTTATTTTATTTATTTATTTATTTATTTATTTATTTATTTATTTATTTATGATACTCACAGAGAGAGAGAGACAGAGAGGGAGAGACAGGCAGAGGGAGAAGCAGGCTCCATGCCCCGGGAGCCTGACGTGGGATTCGATCCCGGGTCTCCAGGATCGCGCCCTGGGCCAAAGGCAGGCGCCAAACCGCTGCGCCACCCAGGGATCCCTGTTTCTTCCTTTTTAATGAGATAAAAATTCCTCAGATACCTAACTTGTTTTAGTAGCCTTTTACATGAAAGTTTGTGAGACTCTTTAGGTTGCAAACACAACTTCATTTTGGTCTTCAGCATCTCCATCATATTTAATCGTAAAACTTCTCCTTATCCACAAAATGACATTTTAACTCAGAATTGTATACATGTAACCTCAAAGGACAGGATCTGGCATCTTGCCCCTCCCATAATTAAGGATTTTAGCAATTCAAAAGCAATCATTATCATTCTTCCCTCTCTTTCTCAAGTCAACTCCTTCCTTCTCTCCCTCATTAGCTGTAGCTTAAGACCCTGCCAGGGTCAGTATGGAAGGAGGCAGAGGGTTTAGAGGGTGTCTGATGAGTATCCCTTGCATATGCATACAGAAAACACGCCAACTCACCCTACCTGAGAAGACAATTTAGGAAGTGCATCTCCATGTCTGCCACAGCCTACCTACTTCATTGTTCTGCTCTCTTTCTTCAAATATGTTTGAGGAGCAGGTCCTAGAGAATTCTAGTTGTCCTTTTTTCCTTTCCTTCCTTCCTTAGAAAAGGAGAAATGACAGCTCTGTTTGCTCCAGTTATTCTTAAGGCTACAATTTATACACATCATCTCACCAAAACTAAGATGATATTAAGTTAAAACAGAATCTCATGTTCACCATCTGGAAGCATGATGGATTCATTAAAATGTGATGGGGACATTGTTTTAATAATATATTATTATCAGATATACAGTTGGTACTAATGGTGTTTATTGACAGATCCATCAAGCACATTTCTACCCTTTCAAACTCAATATATACAAATTTGAAACTAGCATTGCATTGTACATGAAAATAGCAATGAATTTTGCCAAATCAAATGCATAAAGTAATAAATGTGGAGCACTTTTATAAAAATGCATTCTCACTCTGACGTATGTAAAAATTACATATTTCTGATTGTGCACTTTTGTCCTGGCATTACACTGCCTCAAATTATACATAAAATGGCCCAACAACTCTTATAATACCTTAAACAAACTTGTTAGTACTCCCTGCAAAGACAAACACAATTTATTGTAGATGCCTAAGCTTTCTTATTTTTCTGGCTACAGCAAAAAAACTTGAAAAATGAATCTAAATTTGCTCATACTGGAAATGGAGAGTATATAAAACAAGTGTGGCAACTCTTTGTTAAAGTACCTCAAGGTTACCAAGAAATATTGAAAATGATAGGTCACAAGGTTTCACCCAGATAGACAGAAAGGGAAATGGCCCAAAATACATTTTAGTCCCAAATGAGTTCCCTCAGTCTCAACATTTGTTTCCTTCCTGGGACAAAGAACAAATATGTTTTTACCAAAGGAAAGAAAATAGCTTTCCTCAATGAATACTATTTCTCTCTCTCTCTCTCTCTCTCTCTCTCTCTCTCTCTCTCACCAGAAGCAAGATTTACTAAAAAAAAATGCTGTCCCATTATCTACCTGTACTTAGGCAGGCGGTTCTTATCCCTCACTGCACAATGAAATCTTTTGGAGTTCTAGTAAATTATACCAATTCTCAGTCTTCTCTTCTCCCCCTTTAACTTACTTTTTTGTCAGCAAAAGTAATATTTTTTGTAAGACCACCAGGTGGTTCTAAGATATATTAGGGTTGAAAACTATTGCTATATCTAAGTAATCTGGAGAACACACACACATAACCCTATAATTTTTATCTCTTAATTATAAAGATTTATCAATCCAATGTACCTCAAATGCAAATTTTCACTTTATATAAGGAAAAGCCCAATCTCGTATCCTGATTAGAAGTTTAAATAGTGTTTAAATTGAGTATAACTTAAAAGGGATAGGTTTTATGTGGTATGGTTGCATATAATAAAAAATAATATTCTCTTTTATAAGCCCATGTTCAAGATATTCCAGAAGGAAGAACAAACTTTTTTCCACCCTCTTGATCTATATAAATGAAAATTCTATTATGTTGTTGCCTTAGTTGGTTCAGGCTGCTATAACAGAATACCCAAAAAAAGATGGTTTAAATAAGAGAAATTTATTTCTCACAGTCCTGGAGACTAGGAAATCCAAGATTAAGGCACCAATGCCAGATGCAGTGCCCTGTTTGCAATTAGCTAAGTTCTAGTTGTGTCTTCAACAGGGCAGAGAACAAGAAAGAGGGAGAGCAAGCTCTCTGGTTTCCTCTTATAAAGGCACTTATTTGTGAGGGCTCCACGCTCATGTCCTAATAATTTCCCAAAGACTCCATCTCCTAAATACAATCAGATTGTGGACTGGGATTTCAACATATGGATTTTGCATTAGACACAAACATTCAGTCCTTAATAGTTGGCTAAGAAAATTCTAAATTTTGAGAACAGAAAAGCCACTGCTTTCCTGTATTAAAAAAAAATAGTAGGAGAATCATATATCCATTCTTAAAATGTAATACTAAGCAATTCTTCAATTAAACACACATTTTTAGGGCAGCCCAGTGGCTCACCAGTTTAGCGCTGCCTTCAGCCCAGGGTGTGATCCTGGATACCCCAGACCGAGTCCCATGTCAGGCTCCCTGCATGGAGCCTGCTTCTCCCTCTGCCCATGTCTGTTCCCCCCCCTCTCTCTCTCTTTCTCTCTCTCTCTCTCTGTGTCTCTCATGAATAAATAAATAAAATCTTAAAAAAAAACAAAACACATTTTTAAAGGACACTTGGGTGGCTCAGACTAAGGCATCCACCTTTTGATTTAGGCTGAGGTCATGACTTCAGGGTTGTGAAACTGAGCTCCGAGTCAGACTCTCAGCACAGTCAGACGCTTGGCACAGGACATAGAGTCTGCTTAATATTCTCTCTCTCTCTCTCTCTCTCTCTCTCTCTGCCACCCCTCCCCCATGTTCTCTCTCTAAAAACAACCAACCAAACAAAAAACCCACAAAATCTTAATTAAAGAATTACTTGAGGGATGCTTGGGTGGCTCATTAAGTTGAGCATCTGCCTTTGGCTCAGAGTGTGATTATGGGGTCCTGGAATCGAATTCCGCATCAGGCTCCTTGCAAGAAGCCTGCTTCTCCTTCTGCCTGTGTCTCTACCTCTTTCTCTCTCTCTCTCTCTCTCTCTCTCTCTCTCTCCATTTATTCATGTCTCTCATGAATAAATAAATAAATTCATAAAAAATTACTTGAAAGTATAAAAAATATGTGTTTGAATGATGTTTATCTTTTGACTCAGTAATCACATTATATGGTACCAAGAATTATTTTAAGTGAATAAAAATAACTTTATTGTAGTTTACTATTATATGAAATGCTCTAATGACTAATATTGATGGTCGATAAACAAAAAAATAGTAAGACATTTTTACATATACTGATATTTTAAAAATAAATTTCAAAGCTTGTATGTAAGATAAAATTAGCATAACAAGATGCAACCTCAACTTATTTTATCTAGGTTTAGTGATTGTCTAAAAAGTAATTCTCAAATTAGAAAAAAAATGCTTAATATATATCAGAACTATTATATTTGTATTTATAGCAATTTTTTAAATAATTCCAACAAAATAGACATTTTCTATTAGAATTTTAAATAACTGTCATTTGTAGTACATTTTATTTTACTCATGACATAATCTTCTATTTAATGATATACTTCTAAATATTTGGGGGTGAGAATTTGTTTTTTTATCGTCTGTTAGAGGAATATCAACTGTTTCTAAAAAGCAACCATCATTTTCACCATATTTACTATGGCAACAAGCTTAGTTATCATGTGCTTATGTGCATATGGTTTATTTTAAGCAGATGTATAACTATTCCTAAAATAAGTATATATATATTCTTAAAAATTAACTTTTTAAGTCTGAAGTTGTAAAAAGTGGTAGCTTTAAACCACAGAACATAAAATCTTTAAAAGTTCTATTTTTCTTCTTTGACTTTGAATATTTAGCATGCCAGACATGAAGAAACCTATATTTACTTACTAGAATAAAACAGTATAATACTTCATATGCTCTCCCCTCTAACCTTGTCCTCATGTCCCTTGGGACAAGAGAGGGGATTTATTATGACTGCTAGGAACAACAGTCCCTTTAATGCTCAAAGAAGTAAATGCTTCCAAATTCCATTTTTAACTTGACTATAACCACTACACATTGAAACTCCAGATTTATTCACCTTGGTGTTTTTGGTATAATCATCATGCAAACACACTACCTACTTCCAATCTTAGCATTAAAGTTATATGAATTTGCTCCTTTACTTTTGATCTTCCAACTGGATGACAGTTCTCAGTTAATGGAGCCTTTACAAACACCAAGGGCAGACTTATGGGGGTATCACAAATTGTTTTCCCATCCTGAGGAGGCAGAGGTGTATTCTTACTTTAATAGAATAATTCTAATTCTTCTAAGTGAAAAATCAGGGAGATAAACATAATTTTCCTTTGCTAATTTTGACTGCTTTTTATAAAATAATTTTATTGGATGATTATACCAATGATCCTTTTCTACTCAGCCTTACCAAATACCCATCTAAGCTGTTAAAACTTAGCAGTAAGAACAAAACTAACACACATACAGATGGAGAAAAAACAAATGTTCACTCTTAACTGCTGGATGTATTTGTAACAAGACAATAATGAAACTGAAAAGTATGGAGGCAATAGTGCCAGCTTGATTAGGAGGGTGAAAGAAAGAGATCAATTTTCAAAAATGATGGGACTCTGACAACTGAAGAAGCAGCACAAGACATTCCTTGAAAAGAAGTAATGAACATGAACTGGTGAGCTATATGCACAAAGATGCATAGCATAAATATACATTCTTAATGTTGGATTGACCCAGGGCTTTTTTCTTATTTCTATTTTGTTTGCGAACTTAATCCCTCGGTGATCTACCTAGTCTTGGAGCAGTAAGTACATCTCTGTGTCCATGAGTCCCAGACTTTTCAACTCCAGACTTAACTATTCAATGGCTTCCTCTGGACATCTACTTGAAAATCTAGGCAACATCTCAAATGTAACATGTTGAATTGGCTCCCCTTACATTCTTTCCCATCTTAGTTGATGACAATTTCATCCATTTGTTTGCTCAGCCTAAAAATTTTTGTACCATTATTGACTTCTTTTTCTTTTTTCAAGTCCAACAGTAAATCTGTAATAATATCCTTAGATCTGTCTCTTCCTTGTATCTTTCTCTAACACTTCGGTGTGCTGCTAACACTCCTTCAGTCTTCAACATTTTCCTTCTCTTAGATAGTCCTACTGAAGGAAATATCCAATTACCCTTGAAGAAAAATAAGCCAAAAAAAAAACAATGCTGTGCAATCAAAATTGCACTTCATTCCACTGCAAAGACTTTTCTAGAATAAAAAAGATAGAATTAAATTCACAACTGATTTCAGAACTGTATTACAAATGTATTGCTTAGAACTGCATGATCTTTATCACTTAATTCATCTATTGAGTCATCAGATGAGAAAAATGGATAAATAGTGATGACTACATAGATCATATTAGTATAATTAGAGTTCTATAAATTCAAGAACAGCTAAATATAGAAATAAGACTTGATAATAGCTTAGAGAGTCTCTTCATGAAACTTTCTCCCAATATCAAAATGAGTCTAGTGACAACAACAGAAATAGATTTCCAATATCAAAATGAGTCTAGTGACAACAATAGAAATAGATTTCCAAGTTTAAGGAAGTTTGGTCAATTGACTAAGATGCAATATAAGACATTTAATAAGGAAAACATCAAATTATATGGAGAATCACTGATTCAGAGGAATTAAAGTATATGCATGACCACATAGAATGTATCCTAGAAAATAAGTACTCAAAAAGAGTATTACCAATTAAGCAATAGCCCCTGAACTGATATCTGCTCCTTTAAGACTAACAAAATTAATTGCTTCTGCAACTAAACCTTGATCTCATAGATCTAACTGGAGTAACGGTCCCATAAACCAAGGTAGGATAATAAAAACAAAAGCATTTAAAGCCTGAATTGTCATCTCAAAATACTGACTAAGCTACCTTAGTATTTTATTAAGATAGAACTCACAGAAAGCCTCAGGTACACACAAATATCTTTTTATAGAAAATAGTATTCTTTGTACTGTCTTAGCAGTACCTTGTCCTTTGGTTAAAGGCCTAATGGTTGAGAGTATAGTTGAGAATAAATTATTTCAGTTGGCTAAATAATCATGTATTGTTTGCTAACGGTTTGCAATCTCACTATGCCCTATATAATGCCACTTGAAGGAAAAATTTGCACTTTGACAGGATATTCAGATGTGGAGTCAATCATGACAGCCAATATTATGCAAATTCACATATTATAACCAAATACTTTGAACACTAAGGCATCAAAATTTTCATAAAGCTCAATGCTATGGTCTGAATGTTTGAGTCCACCCAAAATTTGTATGTTGAAACCTAAGGACCAATGTAATTGAATTAGGAGGTGGAGTTTTTGGGAGATACTTAGGTCATCAAAGTGGATAATCCCTCTGAATAGGATTAGTACTCTAGAAAGAGATACTCCACAGGGATCTTTGCCCCTTCCACCATGTCAGGACATAGCAAGAAGACACCATCTATGAACCAAAATTGGGCCCTCCTAGGACAACAAGTCTGCCAGTGTTTTGATCTTGACATCCCAACATTCAGAACAGTAAAATATAAATCTATTTTTTCCTTTTAAAAAAAATCAGTTTTTTAAACTAAACATACAAAAGAGCAAAACAGTTCACCCATTTTTCCTACCCTCTGACCCCTGTTTCTGACAACCACAAATCTGTGTCTATGAGACTATTTTTTCATTTAGATTCCACATATAAGAAATATCATACTATATTTGTCTTTTTCTGTCTAACTTATATCACTTAGCATTACACCCTTGATGTCCATTTGCATTGCCAATGGCAATATTTCATTCTTTTTAATGGCTGGATAATATTCCACTGTACAGGCATATCTCATTTTATTATATTTCACTTTATTGCACTTTGCAGATATTGCATTTTTTAATAAAAGTTGAAGGTGTTGGCTACCCTGCATCAAGCAAGTCGATTGGCCCCATTTTCCCAATGGCATTAATTCGCTTCATGTCCTTGTTCCATATTTTGTTAATTCTCATAATATCTCTAATTCTTTCATTATTATTAAATGTATTATGGTGATCTACGATCAGTGATTTTAGCTTGTGGAAAGCTCAGATAATAGCATTTTTAGCCATTAAGTATTTTTTAATTAAGGTGTATACACTGTTGTTTTTAGACATAATGCTATTGCACGCTTAATAGACTACATTATAGTGTAAACATAACTTTTATATTCACTGGGAAACCAAAAATTTCATTTGACTTCCTTTTTCCAATATTCACTTTATTGTAATGGTCTGGAGCTAAATCTGAACTATTTCCAACTTCTATATCTACATCTATATCTTTAGCCATCCATCTACACATAAATACTTAGGCTGTTTCCATATTTTAACAATTGTAAATAATGTTGCAATGAACATAGGGGTGCAATATCTTTTCAAATTAGTGCTTTTGTTTTCTTTGGATAAATAGCCAGAAGTAGAATGCTAGATGATAGGATAATTCTATTTTAAAATTCTGAGGGATCTCCATACTGTTTTCCACAGTGGCTGCACGAATGTACATTCCTTCTAACAGTGCATGAAGGTTCTCTTTTCCTTTTCATCCTTGCCAATATTTGTTATTTATTGTCTTTTTTTAAAAAAGATTTTATTTGAGAGAGAGAGAGAGAATACAGGGGGAGGGGCAGAGGGAGATGGAGAAGCAGACTACCTGCTGAGCAGGGAATGCAACACAGGGGCTTGATCTGGGACCCTGAGGTCACGACCTGAGCCAAAGGCAGATGCTTAACTGACTGAGACACCCAGATGCTGCTTGTCTTTTTGATAATAGCCATTTAACAGATGGAGGTAAAATCTCATTGTAGTTTTGATTTGCATTTCCCTGGTGATTTGGTTAATAATATAGATCCTTTTTAAATGTACCTGTTGGCCATCTGCATGTCTTTTCTGGATACATGTCTACTTAGGTATATTTTTTTTAAGATTTCATTTATTTGAGAGAGACAGAGGGGGAGCAGAGGGAGATGGAGAAGCACACTACGTGCTGAGCAGGGAACCCACCATGGGGCTCCATCCCAGGACCCTGGGATCATAACCAGAGCCAAAGGGAGACACTTAATTGACTGAACCACCCAGGTGCCCCAGATCTGTCCATTTTTTAAGCAGATGCTTCGTTTTTGTGATTGAATTATAGGAGTTCTTTATATATTTTGGATACAAGCCTCTTATCAGATATATAATTTGTAATTATTTCCTGTTCTTTAATAGGCTGTCTCATTTTCTTGGTGGTCGCCTTACTGTGTAGAAGAGTTTTAGCTGGGTGAAGTCTCACTTGTTTACTACTGTTTTTGTTGCTTTTCCTATCATGTTAAAAAATTATCACCAAGAACTATATCAAGGAGCTTACCACTTATATTTTTTTCTAGTTTTATGGTTTCAGGTTTTACGTTCAACTCTTTAATTCATTTTGAGTTAATTTTTGTGTATGGTGTAAGTTCATTCTTTTGCATGTGACTGTCCAATTTTCCCAACACAATTTATTAAGAGACTATCCTTTCCTCATTGCTTATTCTTGGCTCCTTTGTCATAAATTAATTGCATGTTTATATTAGGAGCTATCTATTCTATTCCATTGATTTAGATGTCAGTTTTTATGCCAATACTACTCTGTTTTGTAATAAAATTTGAATTCAGGGAGAGGGATGCTTCCATTTTTGCTCTTCTTTCTCAATATTGTTTTGTCTATTCAGGGTCTCTTATGGATCCATTCAAATTTTAGGATTGTTTGTTCTATTTCTGTGACAAATGCCATTGGGATTTTGATAAGAATTACCTCGAATCCATAGATTCCTTTGGGTAATATGGACATTTTAACAAAATTAATTCTTCTAATCTCTGACCATTTATTTGTATCATCTTCAATATCATTCACCAATGTTTTGTATACTTCAATATACAGGTTTTTCACCTCTTAAGCTAAATATTTATTTATTCTTTTTAATGCAATTGTAAATGGAGTTGTTTTAATTTCTCTTTCTGCTAGTTAATTACTAGTGTATAGAAGTAAAATTGATTTATTGACTTTCTATCCTGCACCTTAACTGAATTCATTTATTAGTTCAAACAGGTTTTTTTAGGGCTTTTACCTATAATACCATGTCATCTACAAATAGTCACAGTTTTATTCTTCCTTTCCAATTTGGATGATTTTGATATATTTTCCTTGCCTAAGGATTTCCAATATTATGCTGAATAAAAGTGGCAAGAATGGGGATCCTTGTCTTGTTTCTGAAAAAAAAATCCACTTTTCTTCACTGAATATAACTTTAGCTGTGAGTTTGTTATTTGTGACCTTTATTATGTAGAGGTACATTCCCTCTATACCTGCTTTTTGTGTTTTTATGACAAATGTATGCTGAATTTTGTCAAGGCTTTTTAGCATTTTTTGAGATTATATGACTTTTGTTCTTTATTTTGTTAATGTGGTATATCACATGAACTGCTGTGAATGTCAAAACATCCTTGCATTCTTGGAATAAATCCGACTTGATCATCGTGTATGATCATTTAATGTATTGCTGAATTTGGTTTATTAATATTTTAATGAGAATTTTTGTACCTATATATGTCAGGGATCTTGGCCTATAATTTTCTTTTTTTAATGGCATCCTCATCTGGTTTTGGTATCAGGGTAATACTGGCCTCATTAAATAAGTTTGGAAGAGTTTCTCCCTCTACTGCTGCTGCTTTCTTCTTTCTTCTTCTTCTTCTTCTTCTTCTTCTTCTTCTTCTTCTTCTTCTTCTTCTTCTTCTTCAGAAAGATTGGTATTAATTTTTGAATGCTTGGTAAAATTTACCAGTGAAGTCTTCTCCTAATCTTTTGTGTTGAGAGATTTTTGATTATGGATTCAATCTCCTTTCTAATTATCAGTCAGTTCAGATTTCCTATTTCATCATGATTCAGCAATAGAAATTCCTATGTTTCTAGGAATTTATCTTTTACTTCTAGCTTGTCTAGTTTGTTAGCATATAATTAATGAAAGTAGCCTCTTATGATTCTCTATTTCTGTGGTATCGATTGTAACATCTCCTCTTTCATTTCTGATTCCATTTGAGTCTTCACTCTCTTTTTTTATTGAGTCTAGTGAAAGATCTGCCAATTTTGTTTATATTGTCAAAGAACCAACTCTAAGTTTCATTGATTTTTTTCTGATTTTCTTTTTAGTTTCTGTTGTGTTTACTTATGCACTTATGCTCTAATGTTTACTATTTATTTCTTCTAATTTTGTGTTTTGTTCCTTTTTGGTAGGTCCTTCAGATGTAATTTCGTGTTATTTGAGACTTGTTCCTTCAAGTAGGCATTTATTGCTATAATTTTCCCTATTAGAACTGTTTTAGGACAGCCTGGGTGGCTCAGGGGTTTAGTGCCACCTTCAGCCCAGTGTGTGATCCTGGAGACCTAGGATTGAGTCCCATGTCAGGGTCCTGCATGGAGCCTGTCTCTCCCTCTGCCTGTGTCTCTACCTCTCTGTGTGTGTGTCTTTCATGAACGAATAAATAAAATCTAAAAAAAAAAAAGAAAAGAAAAAAGAACTGTTTAGCTGCATATCATTAATTTTGGTATTTTACATTTCTATTTTTTTGTCCCAAGTGTTTTTTATTTCTTCTTTAACCTATTAATTAGTTAGTGGCATGTTATTTAACTTCCACATTTGTCAGTTTTCCAGTTTTCTTCATGTAATTAACTTCTAGTTTTATACCACTGTGGTTGGAAAAGACGCTTGAAATAATTTCAATCCTCTTATATTTATTAAGACTTATTAAGGGGCCTAACATACAATCTCTCTTGGAAAATAATCCTGTGTACTTGAAAAGAATGTGAATTCTATTGCTTTTAAAAGATGGGATGTTCTGTAAATTATCTGTTAAATCCATTTAATCTCACTTGTCATTTAAGGCCAATGTTTCTTTATTGGCTTCCTATCTGGGTGACCTATTCATTGATGTAAGTGGACTATTAAAATCCCCCTTGTATTCTAATTTTGCCATTTATTTCTCCTTTTAGGTGTTAATATTTGCTTCATATGTTTAGGCACTCCTATGCTGGGTGCACAAAGATTTATATATGTTATGTCTTCTTGCTGGATTGACCCCTTTACCATTATGTAACACCCTTCTGTCTTCTATTACAGTTTATTTTAAAGCCAACCTGGCTGATAGAAGAATAGACACTCTAGTTTTCTTTTTATTTTTTTTACGTGAAGTATCTGTCCATGCCATCTCTTTCAGTATGTGTGTGTCCTTACATCTAAAGTCAGTTTCTTGTGGGCAGCTTATAGACAGTTTTTTTTTTTCTATTCTCTTTCTTTTTTAATTCACCCAGTCACTTTATGTTGGTCAAATGGAGGATTTAGTCCATTTATATTTAAAGTAAATAATTAATAGATATGTGCTTATTGCCATTTTAATTGTTTTCTGGCTGTTTTTGTTGTTCTCCTTTGCTCGTCTTTCTTCTCTTGCTCTCTTCCTCTGTGGTTTGATGACTTTCTTTCGTGTTATGCTTACATACCTTTCTTTTTATCTTGCGTATTTACTAAATGGTTTTATTTCATGGTTATCATGAGGTTTACATGTAGCAACTTATATCTGTAATAGTCTATTTTAAGTTAATAAGAACTTCAGTTTGATCCCATTATAAATTCAACATATTTATTCCTCCCCACCAAAAACATTTTATGTTCCTGATATCACATTTTAAATATTTCTATCTTGTGTATCCCTTAACTAATTGTGGTAATGATAGTTATTATTTTTTACTATTTTTGTCTTTTAACCTTAATATTAGTTTTATAAATAATTAATCCACTACTTTTATTACCTTTACCTTTCCATTGAGATTTATTCTTTCATATATGTTCTTGTTACCAATTAGCAACCTTTATTTTCAGCCTAAATCCCTTAACATATTTTGTAAGGCTAGTTTAGTAGTGATAAACTCTTTTAGCCTTTGCTTCTCTGAAAAACTCTTTATCTCAGCTTCACTTCTGAACAATAACTTTACTGGGGAGAGTAGTCTTGATTGGAATTTTTTCTTTCAGCTTCTGCTGAAAAATTTGCAGTCTTATGGGAGTTTCTTTGTATTTAACAATTGGCTTCCTCTTGTTATTTTTAATATTTTCTTCTTGTCTTTAACATTTTCATTTAAATTATAATGTGTTTTGCAGTGGGTCTCCTTGTGTTCTTATTTGGAACACTGGAATTCCTGTATTTGGAAATATTCTGGTATGGGATTTTTGTTGTTGTTTGTTTTGTTTTGTTTTTAATTTTTATAAGCTACACAGTCTCTGGTGCTTTGTTATAGCAAGCTGAATAGGCTGAGAAATCGCATCTTATTTAAAAAAAATTAAAACAGAAAATTAAAAATAATTTCCTTGTAGTTTCCACTGATTTAATATGGAGGCATTGACTTTTTAATTCTTCTGATCTATAGAGTTATGAGAATGTCTAGAACTAGTTTTTAATTTTTTTTCTTAATATAACCTTTTTAAAAAACTGATAAAGAATACATGATCTCCAAGTAAAACCTAAAATTTTATAAAACTTCCATGATATTAGCTATATCCTGTCAGTGGAAGAGAGGTTCTTCTTCAAGGAAAAGCTTAAATATTTGAGGATTATCCAAGGTCAACCATCTAAAAAGTATTATTAGGACGCATTGGCTATTTATAGGCAATGGATTACAACATATTCTGAAATTGCAAGACAAATATATGAAAAAGAAAAGAGAAAGGACCCAAAGAAAATCACAAATGAAAGAGGAGAAACAACCAACACCACAGAAATACAAACAATTATAAGAGAATATTATGAAAAACTACATGCCAACATATTGGACAACCTAGAAGAAAGGGACAAATGCCTAGAAACAGATAAACCAATCAAACTAAATAGAAAACTTGAACAACTGATAACCAGCAAAGAAATTGAATCCGTGGTCAAAAAATACCCAACAAACAAAAGTCCAAGGCCAGATGGTTTCTCAGGCGAAAATTACCAAACATTTAAACAAGAGCTAATACCTATTCTTCTCATTCTTTTCCAAAAAAAAAAAAAAAAATAGAAAAGGGAGAAAAACTTCCAGATTCATTCTATGAGGCTGGTATTACCCTGATACCAAAACCAGATAAAGATTCTACTAAAAAATCTACTAAAAAAGAGAACTACAGGCCAATATCCCTGATGAACACGGATGCAAAAGTTCCCAATAAAATACTAGCAAACCGGATCCAAAACATACTTTAAAAAAATCACTCATCATAATCAAATGGGATTTATTCCTGGGTTGCGCGCTTGGGTCAATATTCACAAGTCAATCAGGGTGATACACCACATTAATAAAAGAAAGGATAAGAACCATATGATCATTTCAACAGACGCAGAAAAAGCATCTGACAAAGTACAATATCCGTTCATGATTGAAAACCCTCAACAAGGTAGGCTGAGAAGAAACGTGCTTCAACAATATAAAGGCCATATGTTAAAAACCACAGCTATTATCATCCACAATGGGCAACAATTGAGTGCTTTCCTCTTTGGTCAGGAACAAGGGAGGGATGTCCATTCTCACCAGTGTTATTTAACATGGTACCTGAAGAGCTAAGTACAGCAATCAGAAAAAAAGAAAAAGATAAGGAAAAAAGAAAAAGAAAGAAAGAAAGAAAGAAAGGGCATTCAAATGGGCAAGTAAGAAGTGAAACTTTCACTATTGGCAGACAACATGATATCCGTAAGATTACATCAAATAACAGCTAAAATGACTTAAAAAATTCAGTAAAGTCTCAGGATACAAAATTGATATACAGAAATCTATTCATTAGTATACAACAATAATTAAGCAGCAGAAAGAGAAATTAAGGAAACCCATTTACAACTGCGCCAAAAACAAGATTGTTTTAATAAGATTACAATAAGAATATCCAATGGAAAAAAGTCAGTCTCTTCAACAAGAAAATTGGACAGCTACATGCAAAAAAAAAAAAAAATGAAACCAGACCATTTTCTTACACTAAACACAAAAATAACTTCAAAATGGATTAAAAGACCTAAATATGAAACTTAAAACCATAAAAATGCTAGAGGAGAACACAGCAAATAATCTCTTTGATGATGGCCATAACGACTTTCTTCTAGGTATGTTTATGCTTATAAAAGCCTATTTTGCTAGGTGGCGTTGGGAAGGGTTTAAGGAAGCAGGCCCATGCTCTGCTTCAGATGTGATAAAGAAGCAGGTAGTTCCATAGTGGGCATCTGACCTAAGTCTTACCTACGGGAATCTCCCCCATGGAGGGGAAATCAGAGGGAGGCTCAAGCTGTGTTTGGTGAAGAATCTGCAGTCACTCTCTTAGCCAGGAGTGGGGCATGTTTGGTCCTTTCTGTAGTTTGGGTAAAGATCCTTATTCACAATCCATCATGGGCAGAGTGGCCTGGTCAGCTGTCGATGTGCCGCAAAATGTTCATGTTCAGCAACAGAACACCAGGCCACTTGTCGGGGGCCACCTTCTTGTCCTCAGCTCCGAGTTCACATCTGGATCACAGGGGTTGTCAGTTTGATGGATTCAGCAGAGAGACAACGTCAAAGGAAAAGGAGGAAGCAAACGCTTAGATCGGGTAGGTGGAGAGCAGCATCCATCCGAGGCAGCAGGGGGGCTCGGTGGCTCCAAGCAGGCATGTGCGGTAACAGGGTGCTGGGGACATGGCAAGAGCAGGTCATGACAGGCAGGTCTTGCTGAGGCATTTGGACTTGAGATTGCATACGAGAGGGGGAGCATAAGAAGAGTCACGAGCTCTGATTGTCTGAAGTCACTTGCTGCACGGAGATGGATGTGGGCAAACCCGAATGTGCAAGTTCAGAGACAAGTGTCTCCTGGTCCCTCCTGGCCTCAAGGTCAGACACCTTGATCTGCTCCACTGGGCCATTTCATACTGGAGAGTACTTGGAGTCCCTTCTGCCCAGGTAGACTGTTTTCCCACTGACTACTTCTTAAAAAAAAAAAAAAAAGATATTTGTCTTCTTTAAAATAAGCAGCCAAAGAGACTCTGAGGAAGGAAGAATTAAAGCTAGACTCCTAACTCTGGGAAACGAACTAGGGGTGGTGGAAGGGGAGGAGGGCGGGGGGTGGGGGTGAATGGGTGACGGGCACTGAGGGGGGCACTTGATGGGATGAGCACTGGGTGTTATTCTGTATGTTGGCAAATTGAACACCAATAAAAAATAAATTTATTATTTAAAAAAAAAGGGATCCCTGGGTGGCGCAGCGGTTTGGCGCCTGCCTTTGGCCCAGGGCGTGATCCTGGAGACCCGGGATCGAGTCCCACGTCAGGCTCCCGGTGCATGGAGCCTGCTTCTCCCTCCGCCTGTGTCTCTGCCTCTCTCTCTCTCTCTCTGTGACTATCATAAATAAATAAAAAATTAAAAAAAAATAAAATAAAAATAAAAAAAAAAAGCTAGTAATTCAGGCCCTGGGTGACCTGACCTGCTTCAGTTCATCCGATGGTCTTTGTCAGAACTGCCTTGAGACAGGACCTCTTCTGGGAGAGATGGCAGTCAGCCTATGGGTATAAATATTCTCTCTCTCTCTCTCTCTCTGTCTCTCTCTCTCTCTTTAAGGTTTATTTATTTGAGATAAGGCAGGGGCAGAGGGGAGGGAGAGAGGAACTTTAGCAGATTCTGCATTCAGCACAAGCCCAACCCGGGGCTGGATCTCAAGACCCTGGGATCCTGACCTAAACAAAACCCAAGAGTTGGATGCTTAACCAGCTGTGCCACCCAGGCACCCCATCTTTATTTCTTCATATTTATTGCTTTTTTTCTTTTTATGTTGGGTTTTGCATTCCCACAAGTACATTGGGATTGAATGCTCTCAAGACAGCTTAAAAAGCCATGAAAACATGTTCTTGCCTTAAAGTGAGGCTGGAATTTCTCTCTTTGGCATCCGTTGTTTAGATGACTGTGCTGTGTTTTCATCCAATGTCCCCGTATCCTCCAGCCTAAAACAAACAGAAGGGGTATGGGTGTGGAAACAAGGGAGAGCTGGGTGTTTGGGGGAGGCTGGAACCTGGACAAATGGTCTGCGGGTAAGGAGAAGAGTCCAGGAATCTGCAGGGTAGGGCCAAAGCTGGCATTGCCTTCGTGCTTGCTCTGAGCGGTCACTGTCCCTAACTCAGCACCCCTATCGAGCAGAGACTTGGGGCTCCATCCTAGTGGTTGGTGGATCTCCTACCTTCATTAGGTGGGAGCCAACAGCGAGAAACTACACAGAGGGGGCCATTTGAATTTTAAAAAGTCTTCTCCTATTTATGCAATAGGAAAGAAAGGATAGAGGCAAGAGTCATGCTTAGGTTCAGTGCAATCCCCTATGTGGCTAGTGCATCCCCATTATAACTGACTCTCTCCTTTGCAAAGTATCCCAACTTCCACTCAAACCAACCCAATCAAGTAGAGCTCAGCTATGGGTCACCTGGCTCGCCTGTGGTTGCTCTTCGTTTGCACAGGTTTTCTGGACACAGCAGCATTGGCAAAAAGAGGGGTAATGCTTAACTGAGTCGAAGACCAGAAGACCAGACGTTACTGGGCAGGTTGGTCCCCGCAGGCCCTCCACTCCATGTGGTTGGGTGTCTCCTGTATCCTCAGCTGTCCTCTCTCTGGAGACGGGGGAATGGGAAAACCCTGCAGCTTTAGACATCTTAACGACAAAAATATCTTCCCTAGAACCTAGTAATTTAGCCTAAATGCCATTCCAGTGTAGGCAATGTCTCTCTTCCCTTGAGTTCTTTGTTTAGATCTTCTGTTTGCCTGTGGCATTATTCAATGTCACTGCAACAGGTCCAAGGTGCATCTTTCTGTTTAGTCATCTTTACTGGGGCTTCTGTGCCTCCTGAATCTGATAATTTATGTCCCTAAGAAGTCCTAGGCAGTTATCAATTTTTCCAGTCATTACCCCATTACATATTGACCTTCTCATCGGCTTGTTTCAATTACATGCATGTTATATCTTTTTCCTTGTGAATTCATGTCTTTCGTGTTTTTCTATCCCCATTTCTCTGGATTATGTTTGGGGTGATATGGCAATGTCATCACATCTAATGTCTACATCACATACTGTATTGTCACCTTCTTTCAATGTGTGCTTTTATCAGTTCATTAACTTTATTTAACATTCCGATGACTGTTTTCATTCCTGGATGAAATAGGAGTTCTTGGCATATTATTATTTTCTTATGATATCTGTTCCACCTTTCATTTTTAAAATTCACCTTAAGTATACGTATTCATAAACTCCAAGCATTATTTATCTGAAGTTCCGAAAGATCTAATGCTGGTGATTGTTGTTCCTATTGATTCAAGTGTCCTGTGTACACATTTGTATGTACTATTATATTGTATTATATTGATATGTTGCAAATGGTATATTATTTCTCTAAGCATTTGTTCAGTTTATTGTTTGGACTGAACTGGTCCTGAATTATACCTCTGCCTACATAAGCCTGAGCACACCCCTCCTTCTAGCTCTTGGTTCCACATCTTGTTTCCTTGCAAGTGGTGTCCTGGTAAAGGCTACTGGACTTTGTGCTATTTTTTTTTAATTTAAATTCAATTTGCCAACATATAGTATAACACCCAGTGCTCATCCCATCAAGTGCCCCACTCAGTGCCCATCACCCAGTTACCCCCCCACACACACACCTCACCTTCCACAACCCTTTGTGTGTTTCCCAGAGTTAGGAGTCTCTTATGGTTTGTCTCCTTCTCTGTTTTTTTCTCACTCAGTTCCCCTCCTTTCCCTTATAATCCCTTTCACTATTCCTTATATTTCACATACAAGTGAAACCATATGATGATTGTCCTTATGCTGAGTGAAGTAAGTCAATCAGAGAAGGATTTTGTAAAGGTCTGGGCACAGCTGCCACAGTACAAGAGCCCTGATGTGCACCATCACCTGGTCAGAGAGAGGAATCACACCTGTGTTTGGGCAGGGCTGGACCACCAGAGGCTCTGGCTTCCCCCAGGGCTTCCTGCAGGGTCTAGATAACAGTCCCTGAATCTCCAAGGAGTTAACACACTGTCAAGTTGACCAACGAAGAAAGCAGATGAATTTCCCATCCTTCCTCCTCTCCAACAGACTTTTCTTTTCTTTTTCTTTTTTTTTTTTTCCAACAGACTTTTCAAAGCAATGTTTCTACACGGCCCTCATCCAATATGCTTTGTTTTGAAGTAGTGGCTAATTGGGACAGCGTCATCTTGAAATCTGTGTGTACAGGTTGAATCTGACACATAATAATATCACAGGCATCTGGGAGTGTAAAGTTGGATTAACAGTGTTCATAATTTACATTCCTGTAGAAGTTTTCTTATTTGAATTTGGGTGTCACATGTGTGAATAATAATAAATTGTGAGAATAAACGTTTGCATTGCAGGACTGTGAATAACTTAGCCTAGTTGCAAAAATAAAATACTGCATTAGACAGTATCCCCTATCCCCAACCCAGATGAAAAATAATCTCCAAGAGCAGATTGGCAGAAACTGGCTCTTGTGATCCTGGTTCTCTTTTCCTTTGGGCAATTTATGATGAGATGACAAGCACTTCATAGAGAGAATTCCGTCAGATTGGTGTCTGGAGGCAGGGTTTGATCTCAGCTTTGTCCTTACTAACTCCACAACCCCGGGCTTGTTAGTTAACCTACTCAGCCTTGTATTTTTTTTTTTATTAATTTGGAAACTGAGAACAAGGACACCTAAGAGATAGGGTTGTTGTGAGGGCAAGTGTCATGAGTGCAAATAGCTTGGAGTAGACTCCACATGGGCTCTGCCTTGGTGACAGATCTTCCTCACTGCAGCCCCAATATGGGAGCTTCATTATTATGCACATCTCTTTACAAGTGAATCACTTCAATGCAACAAACTTGGTAAATTTTACCAAGCACCATCCACACCTCTCACTGGTATAGGCTTTGGGGATTTTATAAATGAAGGAGCTTGCTTGGCAGTGGCGGGGGGCGGGGGGAAGGCATGAAAATTAGAGCCAAGATCCCTTTGAGTTGACAGCAAAATGCCACTTACTTCTAAGCATTGTGTCCAGGGAGTAGGTTACAGTAACTTTGTGGAGACATTTGTAAAAGTGAAGACAGGACTTGCTATTTGCTGCCTTTGTGCAAAAGGTAAAAGAACATTCCTTCTAGAGAGATTTAGAAAATAGAGCACCATCTTCAGGTGGACAAGTTAGACAGATGACCCCCTGGGAGTAGACACTGCCTGGGTAGGCTGCTGCTCCGTGAGCAGAGCACGGGAAGGGTTTCAGCAGGCCAGGGAGGGAGGGAGTCTGGCAGGGAGCTTTGTGCTGTGTGCAAACCAGGCATCTGCACAGCCCTACCTGCACAGACATGCAGAAAGAAGCCTCCCTGCACAGAGTCGACCTCATCTAGCCAGTCCTCAATTCAAACTGATTTCACTGTGTGAATAGCTCTTGAATCAAACAGCTCCTCTCCATCCACAGCCCAGCATCTCCCAGGCTGGGGCCAGAGGCTCCCTTTGGAAGCACAAACCTGATCACACCCTTTCCCTGCAGGCATCCCACAGAATTGCACCCCCCTCATCTGCATCTGCAATTCCCACTGCTCTTGACCCCAGGGGGTCTGATCCCTCCTTTGTGAGGCTCCCCAGGATCAGAGGGTGTGGTTTCAAGAGATGTAGTCATGGATGTCCCTCAAATGTGCAGAGGCAAGAAAAGACAGAACCTCAGACCTGCAGAAAGGTGCAAACACTTGGTATTTGTGACCGGTGTTGGGACCTTTGTGTAGCCACCTCTTCTGAGTGTGGGCAGGATAAGTGACTTGTTGCTAGCCAGTGGAACTTAGCAAAGGTGATGATCTGGATGGATGTGATTATGTTGCATAAAATTATAACTTCTGAGTTGCAAGGAGACACTCTCCATTGCTGGCTTTGGAGAAGCCACGAGGTTGAGTGCTGCCATGGAGAGGACCATGTGGCAAGGGACTAAGGGTGACTATGTTCATTTCTTCTTGCTGCTGTGACAAATCACCACAAACTTGCTGACATGAAACAACACAGATTTCTTCTGCAGCTCTAGAGCTCAGAAGTCTGACAAGGAGCTCAAGGGGCAAAAATCCAGATACCTTCTGGGGGCTTTAGCGGGGGGACAACCTGTTCCTTGCTTTCCCCAGTTTCTAGAAGTGGCCCACATTCCTTTGCTCATGACCCTCTTCCTCCATCTTCAAAGCCAGCAATGGTCTGACCACTCCTTTGTCGTCAGGGTTCTCTCTGACTGGCTGTTATTGGGAGATGTTCCCACTTTTAAAGATTCACATGATTATATTGGCCTACCTGGATAATCCAGGATACTCCCCATCCCAAGGTCCTTATGGAATCACATCTGCAGTGTCTTTTTTTTTTTTTAATTTAAAATGTTTGAAATTTAAATTCAACTTAATTAACATATAGTGTATTATTAGTTTCAGAGGCAGAACTTAGTGATTCATCAGTTGCATATAATACGCAGTGCTCATCCCATCAAGTGCCCTCCTTCATGCCCATCACCCTGTTACCCCATCCTCCCACCCATCTTCGCTCCAGCAACAGTTTGTTCCCTCTGTCTGAGTCTCTTATGGTTTGTCTCCCTCTGATTTGCCTTCTTTTTCCTTGCCTTCCTCTATGTTTATCTGTTTTGTTTCCTAAATTCCACATATGAATGAAACCATATGGTATTTATCTTTCTCTTACTGACTTATTTTGTTTACCATAATACCCTCTAGTTCCCCATCATTGCAAATGGCAAGGTTTCATTCTTTTTAATGGCTGAGTAATATTCTATTGTATATATATAGCCCACATCTTCTTTATCCATTCACCTGTCAGTAGCATCTGGGCTCTTTCCATAGTTTGGCTATTGTGGACATTGCTGCCATAAACATGTGGGTGCAGGTGTCCCTTTGACTCACTGTGTTTTTATCCTTTGGATAAATACCTAGTAGTGCAATGCTGAATTGTAGGGTAGCTCTATTTTCAACTTTTTGAGGAATCTCCATTCTGTTTTCCAGGGTGGCTGCACCAGTTTGCATTTCTACCAAACGTGTTAAGTGGGTTCCTCTTTCTCTGCAACCTCACCAGCTTCTGTTATTTCCTGAGTTGTTAAATTTAGTCATTCTGACTAGTATAAGGTGGTATCTCATTATGGTTTTGATTTATATTTCCTTGATCCCCAGTGACATTGAACATTTTTTCACATGTCTGTTGGCCATTTGTATATCTTCTTTGGAGAAATGTCTGTTCATGTCTTCTGTCCATTTCTTGACTAGATTATTTGGTTTTTGGGTGCTGAGTTTGATAAATTCTTCATAGATCTTGGATATTAGCCCCTTATCTGGTAAGATATTTGCAAATATCTTCTCCCATTCTGTAGGTTGCCTTTTAGTTTTGTTGACTGCTTCCTTTGCTGTGCAGAAGCTTTTTATCTTGATGCAGTCCCAATGGTTCATTTTTGCTTTTGTTTTTCTTGCCTTTGAAGATGTGTCTAGCAAGAAGTTGCTGTGGCCGAGATCAAAGAGGTTGCTGCCTATGTTCTCCTCTAGGATTTTTATGGATTCCTGTCTCACATTTAGGTCTTTCATTCATTTTGAGTGTATTTTTGTGTATGATATAAGATAGTGGTCCAGTTTCACTCTTCTGCATGAATGAAAACTGGCTGTCCAATTTTCCCAACACCATTTGTTGAAGAGATTTGCCTTTTTTTCCATTGGATATTCTTTCCTGAGTTGTCAAAAATTAGTTGACCATAGAGTTGAAGGTCCATTTCTGGGTTCTCTATTCTGTTCCATTGATCTATGTGTCTGTTTTTGTTTTTTTTTTTTTTTTTTTGTGACAGTACCATACTCTCTTGATGATCACAGCTTTGTAATGCAACTTGAAGTCCGGAGTTGTGATGCCTCTAGCTTTGGTTTTCTTTTTCAGCATTCCTTTGGCTATTTGGGGTCTTTTCTGATTCCATAAAAATTTTAGGGTTGTTTATCCCAGTTCTGAAAAATGTTGATGGTATTTTGATAGGGATTGCATTGAATATGTAGATTGCTCTAGGTTACATAGTCGTTTTAACAATGTTCTTCCAATCCATGAGCATGAAATATTTTTCGATTTCTTTGTGTCTTCTTCAATTTCTTTCATAAATGTTCTATAGTTTTCAGAGTATAGATCTTTTACCTGTTTGGTTAGGTTTATTCCTAGCTATTGTATGGTTTTTGGTGCAATTATAAATGGGATTGATTCTTTGGTTTCTCGTTCTTCTGCCTCATTGTTAATGTATAGAAATGTGACTGACTTCTGGGCATTGATTTTATATCCTGTGACTTTGCTGAATTCCTGCATCAGTTCCAGTAATTTTTTGGTGGCGTTTTTTGGATTTTCCATGTAAAGAATCATGTCATCCAGCAGAGTGTCTTTTGCCACAGTGGGGAACATATTCACAAATTCAGGAGATGAGGACATGGACATCTTTGGAGGGCAGTATTCTGCCTACAGCCAACATCCAGGAAGAAACTGAGGCCCTCAAACTCACAACCCACAAGGAACCAAATGCTTCCAACAACCACGAAAGCTCAGAACAGATGCTTCCCTAGTTGAGCCTCAAATGAGACCAGCCTCAGCTTGACTGAAGGTAAGGTGTGCCTACACTCCTGACCCTCAGTAAGTAAGATAAAAAATGTGCATTGGTTTAAGCAGCTAAGATTGTGGTAATATTATTACACAATGATGGTTAACTATGACATTATATAAAAGGCTATTTTGCTTTGCTCTTACCTATTTATCCAAACTCATCTGCCATTGCCTCTCCTCAACTCACACATATGTACATTCACAGAATGTACACACACACACACACACACACACACACACACACACCTCCAAGTATGCACTTTTAGTTCTCTACCCAAAACACTCGGTTTCATGCCTCTGTGCTGTAAAAATTAATGAAGATCATCCAAAAGAGAACAAGTGAAGGCTATTTATTCAAGGCTGGTTATGGCAAAGGTTCTGGCCACCATCACTTGCATCTGGCAGAGACTCAAAGGCAGGCAGAGGAGAGCAAAAGATTTTGAGTGGAAGAAAGGGCAGGCTTCAGGTGTGCCCTGACTCAAGGATGTTGGCCTGGGGGAGCTGGAGGTCTGCTAACTACAAGGGGCATCCTGTGTGGTTGTTTAGGGGTGAGTCTTCATCTTTTTCCTGTTGGTCTTGAGCTGGAAGTGGGGGAAAAAATTAGAGAAGCTGTCAGTTACTAACAAAGAAATGGCCCTTTGGAGCTGAGTATTATGGAGTCATTGCTTGGCTGTCTGGGTCAGTTTCGAGAGATGGTAAATTGCCTCCTGACAACTGTGGGTTGGTTCTGGGCTGGTTGCTGCAGATCATGGGTCAGAGTTCTGTTTTTACTTATAGCTTGGCCACTGTCCAGTTGTGTATTTCAGTCTCACTGAACTTGTTCATGTGCTGTTCTCTCTATGCAGAGTGCTCATGCCTATACCTTAACCAGGTGCCAAACTCAGATTCAACCTTCAGATCTCAGCTTTAGCGTACCTTCTTCTGTGAGGCCCACTGCGATCATTCTACCCCTTTTTAGTCCCTTGGGTAGTATGTTCCTTTCAGTGTTGAATGTTCCACATCATATTATTTTATTGGCATATTGTTTATGTTGCCAATTCGATTGTGAGCATCTCTGTTTCTCTAGTTACTCACAGCCTGGTACATCAGTAGATGCCTGCTAGATAGTTGTAAAATAGTTGGAACCAGCAACAACCCAAATATTCCCATATTCTTCATCCAACCCAATGGTTTCATTTTGATGTGAAACTGAAGCCATGAAGTCATGCAGTCTTGGAATTGGAGAGCATCGAGCCCTGCCAGGAAAGACAATGAGAATGATAGAGGCCGTTGTCTAAGTTCCCACATAGGAAGAGTCCAGATAAAAGCCCAGAGGCAAAAGCCCCAGTTGGGTTCTTTGTGGTATTCCATGCATCCCAGAGACCTTGGGATAATGGAGTGGCCATGAGCCAGAAGTGCAGTGTCTGGGGCCTCTGTCTCAGTAAGTAAAACAAATGCTGGCACATAGACACTGTTGTTTATGTACAAGAATGAACTTATTTTTTTAATATATATTTTTAATTATTTATTTACGATAGTCACAGAGAGAGAGAGAGAGAGAGAGAGAGAGAGGCAGAGACACAGGAAGAGGGAGAACCAGGCTCCATGCACCGGGAGCCCAACGTGGGATTCGATCCCGGGTCTCCAGGATCGTGCCCTGAGCCAAAGGCAGGCGCCAAACCGCTGCGCCACCCAGGGATCCCAAGAATGAACTTATGAATAATGGAAAATCACTCATTATCTAGCAACTACTATGACTCAAACTTTCCATGGAATTAATAGCATAAACCAGGAAAGCAGTGGAAGAAAGATGAGCATTATAGAATGATGTGAGTCTACCACTTTATCTGTCAATGTTCTCATGAGCTCCATCTTATAACAAATCAGACGACTGCAAATATTCAAAGTGGTATGCATAAATCCACTGTCATGTAAAAAGCTCAATAGAAAATATAAGCCCATAGCTATGCTACTTCCCGTCGTCTTTAGTCATTAACCCAGGTAAGTAGGCATGCTCAGGAATTTTCCTTCTTTTTGAATCAATTCAAGTCCTTGTTTGCTTAATTAAAAACAATGGCATCATCTTGACTGTGATGAAACAATCCCATTTCAACAAGCTATCATGCAAATTAGCAAGGAGTGAAGGGATTTGTCTATTTTCAAATTGTTTATTTTAAACTAGTGGAATTCAGAGGCAAAGTGCCAAGGAAAATCCAACATGCAAAATTTTCCTTGGAAAATGATGCTTTACGGATTTTGAGCTGGAACTTGGATTTTTTTCAGATTTTTGTCTCTTGCATCATTCTCGTTGCTGCAAAGTAATAATTACCTAATATATATATATTGATATATACACATATCAATAGCTACAGCAAGCTATCAACAATAATATCAGATACCATTTTGGAATTTCTATTCTATTCTACATCATCATTTCCCCATTGAAAACATGTCCTTGGTTATGGATAATGTTTTCTTGGGACAGAGATGTTTTGGAAAAATGGAATACTCTAGTCCTTCCATGGATATTTATAATGTCCACCAGAAAAATATCTTTAGTAGGAGTCACAAAGTTAATTTTTTTTCTTTTTTTAAAATATTTATTTATTTGAGAGAGAAAGAGTGAAAGAGCACATGAGTACTTGTGAATGGGAGAAGGGCAGAGGAAGAGAATCTAAAGCAGACTCCCTGCTGAGTGTGGAGCATGACATGAGGATTACTCTCACAACTCTAAGATCATGACCTGAGCCAAAATCAAGGGTCAGATACTCAACCGACTGAGCTACCCAGGTACCCCTAAAGGAAATTCAGAGCTGTTGAACCATACTTGATAATGGAACAGATAATATGTGCAATATTTATTAGCATCATGGGAATTGGTGTTTCATGGAATAGGTTTTGATATTTTAATCATTAAAAACAAACTAGTAAATAGGTTTCTCAACACAGATAAGAAAAATAAGATCTGGAGGGGCACAGTGACTTGAATAAAACCAACAAGTAAATTCTATCCCTGGAATTTAAACCTGTTATCTGTCTGATTCCAAAGTATGTTTCCTAGATGTATGCATTTCTTTTGGCAACTTGAATCTTGATCTGTGTGTGTACTGGGCCATTCAAATTAAATCTTACATCCTTGCTATTGAAATGATTTCTATTGGATGTTTGCACAATAAAGCACCACAACTAGATAGCAGACCTTGACTCAAGTCTTCATATGAGGCATGGAAGGCCTTTGATCCCTTTGCTAGTGCCAGAGACTCATGCCAGCATGGCACAGCAAGAGGCCACCGGTTGGGGCCAGGAAGAGGGACAGGGAGAAGGCAACCCTTGCTGGCACTAATGAGTGCCAGGTTCCAGGGTGGGCCTGGCCTGGGCTACAAGGGTGCCCAGGATATGGCATGGATCCCAGATACTGTCACTGAGGCATGGCCCAACTCACCATTTCTTAACAATTTTGCTGTTGATGATCAGAATTTCCTAGTTTTGATAAGTTCTAATTTGTCTTATTTTCTTATTTGATTAGTGGTTTGTAGCCTATTGAAGAAAGCTTTTCAAAAAACAAGGTTATGAAGGCATGTTACAGCTTTATTCTGAAGGTTGATTATTTAAACTTTCAGAATTGTGCAAATTATTGTCCTCAAATTAGATTGTGAAATAGGGAGAAAAGTTCATTTTTCTCTGCATACATAGAACATTTTTAGCAAAATGAATTGAAAAGACTGTTTCCCAGTGAAAATTTGTGTCACTGTAAATCGAATGACTGTGTATGTAGGGATGTATTTTGGCTGATTGCTCTATCTATGCAT
Organism: Vulpes vulpes; assembly: GCF_048418805.1. NCBI lineage: Eukaryota > Metazoa > Chordata > Mammalia > Carnivora > Canidae > Vulpes > Vulpes vulpes. The sequence continues at coordinate 628,537 of NW_027325674.1, forward strand.
CATTACACATTGACTTAATTATTTTAGCTTCATATTAAGTCTTGAAACCTATAAATCCTCTAATTTTTTCTTCTTTAATATTGTCTTGGCTATTCTATGTCCATAGCATTTCCGTTAAATGTTTGGATTTATCGATATCTACAACACTAACAAAAATAATGAACTTCTGGGATTTTGGCTGGAATTATATTGATTCTTAAATGAATTTGGGAAGAATTGAAATATTAATATCATTAAGTATCTCAATTCATAAATGTAGATTACCTGTATATTTATTTACATATTCCTTATTTTTCTCATCAATATTTTGTATCGCTGTCTATGATTTTTACACAACTTTCCTTAGATTTATTAACAATTATCTGATAATTTTTAATATTACATATATTTCTATGGATGTATTCCTATGTACTTGAGAATTTTCCTATGCAAATATAAATGGTAGTGCTTTGAAATTTATTTTTATATTCTTCACTGCTAGAATAGATAAGCATAATTATTTTTATACAGAACTTACATTTCCTCGTTTCAACTATCTTTGCTAAATTGACTTATTAGCTCTAATTATAGATTTAGGGAATTTCTACATCCACAATCATGTCAGTTATGAAGAGAAATGGCATTTTAAATTCCACTTTAGATCTTTATAGCTTTTTCGTGTGTGCATGATGGCTAGACAGTGGCTAGTGTCTCCACTACAAAGCTGATTAAAGGTGATGACAGTAGACATCTTTTTGTGTGTTTTCTGTATTTTGTTAATGTGTACGTTAAAGTGATAAGAATTTTAACATTAAGCTGAACTTTCATTCTTGGAATAAATCCCCCTAGGTCAAGCTATATTGCTCTTTTTATACATTGCTGGAACATAAGAGTCATTCAATAGATATTCCCTTTAACATCTCTCACTTTCCTCTTGGTAGAGTCAAGGATATGCACATATATTCCATTATATAATGCAGTAGAGATTGACTATATACACAATATTATACATAATATATAGGATGTATATATTATAATCTCTGATGAGAACCACCAATTCTGTCTAAAAGTTTAGAGAAGTCGTTAAGAAGGATAAAATGTTCAATTAAAAATTTAAAGAGTGAATAGAATTTCAACAGCAGAAGAAAGCACACAAAACATAGTTGTCTATTAACACACTAAATGCAATTGGTGTCTCTTTTGAGCCTTCCTCTGAGGAGGGTACCCCAAGTCTCACCAATTAGCATCAATGGCATGAGATGACCAGTCTAAGTTCCCACCTGACAAGAAGGGGGGCTACTTGAAAGAACAAAATTTACAAAATAAGTGGTAATTTTAAAAATGAACAGTAATTTGTCAAATGATTTGAAAGAACTCCTTAAATGTCTGAAAGAATTAGTGCAGTTCCAGAGGTTTTCTTGATTTTCTTGTCATCACATGTTTAGGATCCTTGTTCATGTCTTGTCCTGGTAAATATACCCTGAAAAGTAACCACTCTTTCAACTTCTATGACTATAAGCTGATTTTTCATGATTTTGAACTCGGTGTCAAGGGATTCATCAGTATGTACTCACTTCTGTTGCTTCTTTAACTTTTTTATGTTTATGATGTTTATTAACTTTTGTGTATAATTGTTCCGGGTACTATGCTATGCATAACAATGCATCCCCACACTTTGTAGCATAACACAACAACTCACTGTACTTATAGATTCAGGACTTTGGACAGAGCACGGCCTGGCAGGCGTGTCTGCCCTCTGCAATATCAGGCTCAGCTAAAAGGCTCAGGTTTTTTTTTGTTTGTTTGTTTTTTGTTTGTTTGTTCATTTTTACCTTCCGGTGCCTGGGGTTGATGTTGGTTACCAGCCAGAATATGATCTCCCACAAGAGGAGTCTCCATGTGAACTCGGATGCCTCATAACATGATGCCTGAGTTTCAAAATTGAGTGGTCTGAGGGAGTAAGAGAGTGAAGCAAAAGTCAAATTTCCTTTTCCTTCCTAGCTTTCAAGTGGGAGTCACACAGTATAACTTCCACTGCATTATACTGGTTTAGGCAATACAAAACTTTGTCCGGATTCAAGGAAAAAGAAAAATAAAACTGTCACCTTTCCTTCATTTATTTGTTTGTTTGTTTGTTTGTTTGAGTGAGTGGGGTGAGGTGCAGAGAGAGAGGGAGAGAGAGAATCCCAAGCAGCCTCCATGCTCAGAACCCCTGACAGGGGCTCGATCTCAATACCCTGAGATCGTGACCTGAGCAAAAATCAAGAGTTGGCTGCTCAACTGACTGAGCCACCCAGGCGCCCCTAAAAACTTCACCTTTCAATGGAGAAATATCAATGTCTTATTGTAAGAAAAGCATATGGGATGGAATATATATTGGTAATTCCTGATGTATTAGGCTTCCAGTTTAGGTACTATAAATCTAGATAAACTATCCTTGTATATATTTTTGATACACATATGTATTTATTTCCATTGAGTATATATTATGTTGAATGGTATGCTCAGTCATGAAGGATGGGTCATACCAGCTTTAATAATGAGTTCTAATTTTTTTCCATTGCATTTGGACAAATCTACTCTTCTATTGGCAGCATATAAATCATGTAGCTGTTCCACATCCTTATTATTCAGAGTGAAATAAGAAGCTGGTAAGTGATTTGGGGATAGATTTTAGGAAGCCCTACCTTTGGGGTTCAGACATTTCCTCCAAAGCCAAGGTTTTTAAGCTGGAGGGCCTATAGCCCAAAGCCTGAAGATACACTTTATACACAAGAACTGTGGTGGTCCTGGTGTTGCTGTTGTTACTTCTAACTGACTTTGAATTCCTTAGGTTGGGCATAAATCACTATACCGTGCTCCCACCTAGTTACTACTCCATAATTTAGCAAGACCCATCTTGGAATTATTCACTTCACTCCTGAAAGCATTTATTTTTAATCTCTCCAAATAAACAAAATTAAATACTGTATTGCTGGGGATATAAGTGTGCATGTATAGTGTAATTTTTTTTAAAAAAGACCAAGAGGATAATAACTTCACAATTCAAAATGAAACTTACCTTTGGTGGGAGGCAGAGGACGGGTTGGGTGTTAGCACGTGTTTTGAGTCATTGGTGTTGTAATGCTGTAGTTATTATTTGGGTAGTACATCCACGGTTAAGTTTTTTCGTTTTGCCTTATTGTTTACGTATATAACATAAATCCTTCATATGTATATTTGTACGTGTATATGCATTTATTAATTTGGTCATTTATGAGATAATAGTCTAGGTATATGAGTATAAATTATTACATGATAAAAAAATTAAGCCTCAGAGGCACCTGGGTGGTTCAGTTGATTAAGCATCTGACTCATGATTTTGGCTTGGGTTATGATTGCAGGGCCATGAGATCGAGCCCCATGTTAGGCTCTGCGAGAGCAGAGAGTCTGCTTGAGATTCCCTCTCCTCCCTCTGCCTGTCCCCCTGCTCACTGTCTGTCTAAATAAATAATTATAAATAAAAATCTTTAAAAAATGAAGCCCCATATTTCTTTCATACAATTTGTGCATGTTGTGTAGTGTGACTTGTGGGAGGAAATCTGTGAATATAAGAAGCTTAATAAGATGAAAAGGAAAAGAGACTCACAAACCTTCTTTTAGTGTAAATGGGCATAATCTGTCTTTTCCTCAACACCGACTGGGCTGTTCATTTAATTATACCTGGATTTTTTCCAAAATGCAATATTTGAGGGCAAAACACTGAAGGGTGTTGTATGCTGGAAATATGCCCAGATTTGGATGAAAGCAGCCCAGAAAGAGGGTGAGAAAAGGCAGGAGGGGTGCCGTGGTGGCTGCGGAGAGCGTTTGCGGTAATTTACGGCTCTGCTATTTTTCAGAAAGGCCCATTCCCAAATGGACAATCCAACTTAGAGCACTGCATGTTGCTGTTTTCCACAGGGAGTTTGAAGTGAATAGTTATTGTGGATGCGTTATGTCTGTGTACCTTAGGCATTTTCCACTCATTACTGCTTTCACGCAGCAGATGCTTAATATGTACTGAACAGAAATCCAGTATCATCTCTAAACCCCACAACCAACATTCCCATGAAGTCTGTGCTATTGCCCATTTTTTACAGATGGAAAGATGGAGTCTCAGAGATGTTCAGTAGCTTATTGATGGGGCGGGTCGTGGTTTCCAAATGCAGCCATCACAATAGTCCACATGCTCTTCTGACAGTGTGACCCACCTGCTACTTCCCCATCCATGGGAGGGGTATGTGTCCCTCCTCTTGAAACTTAGTGGACATTTGTGGCTGCCTTGACCAATGCACTGTAGGGGCAGTGACTCCATGTGACTTAGGGTCATGAACTGAAATGAAGTTTGCTCCTCGCTCTCTCTCTTTCATGAGATTCTTGCTCTTGGAACTTGACTACCATGCTGTGAGAAAACCCGGACTACACAGAGAAGCCATGTGTGGGAGTTCCTGCTGACAATCCCAGCGAAGGCCCCAGCCAACAAGCAGCCCCAACTGATAGACGTGAGAGTGGACAACCTTCAGAGAGTCTATGTCAGCCACGTCTAGTTGCACTTGAACGAGAGACCAGGAGTGGGAGCCTGTGAGTGAGTCCAGTTGGCCCTCAGACCAAGAGGAGTGGTAATAATACTAACAGACAATGATAAAAATGGTGTATTATTGGGGTTTGTTCTTGCTCTAAGTTTGGAGTGGTTTCTTAACTTTGCAGTCATAGATAAGTGAATCTCACAGTAAACCTCTGGGCATAAAGCCCTGGGCTCAGAAGCTCACGCTCATTCATATTATAAAAGATGCCATTGTGCCTCTAGGAAATGGCCATGTTCTCACTTGCAGTTCCTACAGTTCTGTAGATAGCCTTGAGATTTTCTGGTTAATCAGCTTTCATCGTCCTTCTTCTCACTGCTGAAATTCTAGACCTACTGTCCCAGGTACAATGATCGTGAACACTGCTGTATCTCAAGGAGTGCAGAGTCTGGTGAAAAAGGAAAACACAGCGACTAATTGCTGGAAAGGGTGAAGGTCAAGGTCGATGACGGACACCAAGGAAGGGCAACATCTGTGAGGATGACTGGCAGGACAGAGCTTCCTGAAGAAAGGGTGGGCTGATGAACGCTTGAGGAATTCAACTGAATTAAAGAATTAAACTGAAACGAAGTCAAGGGAAAGAATCCCCCAAAGGTGGCATGAATCTGGCAAAGGCAGAGAAGCAAATCGTCGTTTACTGAGTGAAAGAATGAATATCCCAGCATTACTCCTGGGGCACTTGAGGCCAGCTGTGGTGGAGGATGCTGGCATGACGATCTGGTGCTACCTCCCAGAGGGGAAGGTGTGCCATCTTCGGGACTGGAGTGTACAGCACCACGTGTGGAGCATCCTGGAAAGACAGTTTGGCATGTGAATCAGCCACTAAAAACAGCTCCACAAGCAGGCCTGTGTGCTGATATTCTTACCCTGTAATCCTGGGTCAGGATCTAGTAATTATGATTAAAAAGGAAAAAAAGCTTCCCTTGATGATTGTGATGCAGCCATATTAGGCGAGACTGCTGGGCTGATGGGATCCACGAAGGGATTTTAGGCAGGTCGGGGACAGAGTTGGGCTGGGTGCCCGGAGTGGTGGTTCATCGGGCAGTCCAGAGCGGAGGGACAGGGGCTGGGGCTGGACGCAGGGAGTCCAGAGCGGAGGGACAAGGGCTGGGGCTGGACACAGGGAGACCAGTCAGGAGGCCATGGACAGTCCAGGTGAGAGCTGGAGAGGTGCAGCCAGGGCAGCGACAGCGCTGGTGGGGGCTGAGTTCAGGCACAGGCAGGGCTGGTGATTGGCAATCGGGAGAGGGGGGAGACAGCAGTTAGGGACGATGAGTAGTTTGAGCTCTGAAATGGTGCGCGTTGGGGCTGTCATTTGGGATGAAGAGTGACAGAACAGGCTCACAGAAATCCCCAACTGCGGGGGAGTAAGAGCTGTCCTCACTACGCAGGAAATAGTGATCCCTATTCAAAGGAATAGAAATTAAATTAATGACAAGCCAGGAAGAGACTCTTCCAGCTTCTGAAACAGATACATGATTTATATAGATAATAATAAGAAAAATTCCTGACTATAAAAAAAAAATAAAAGGCCTAAATGGAGTAGAAATATGAGCCGAGGCTATTAGTAGCCTCTTGGCAGACGGGGAAGCCTAATTCACTAATGTGTTTATTAAAAATGTCCAAATTCAGTAATTACAGAATGCTGATTTAAACGATTAAAGGGATACCTTTTACCCTGACAAACATGACAAGGAAGTGTAATTCAGGATGTCAGAGGGGATGTGGGCATGGGAATGTGGTGATGCTGGTGGGTGGCCCCACTCGCTGCTTCCTCTGTACCAGGGGAGACGACAGACGGCATCGGTCAAATAACAGGTGCACAGCCAATGACCCAGCAGAGAAGCTGCCACACAGGGATCAAATGCAAGGTGGCTCATTTCTGCTCTGAGTGAGCAGGAGGTACTAGAAAGAAAGCCCAGGTGCCCACCCATGGGGTCACAGGTAAAATGTGTGAGCACACTATGGGGCAGGAAGCAGTCAGAAGGAACAAACCAGAGGGACTTTCTTGTCAAAATGAGATATCAGCATAGTGTCACTAGTATACATTTAAGATATAGGCACAGAAAACAGTATTTCGCATTTCTCAAGGGTGCCCACGTATACAGGGGACAATCTCACATTGTAGCAGTGACCCGTCTGGGAGGCAAGAGACATCTGGGGGAGAGAGGGGAAGGAATGAAAACAGAACGAGGAAGAGAGAGAAAGAGAGACAGAAACAGAGAGAGACAGAGACAGAGATGGAGGGGCAGAGCCAGGCCCAGGGAGAGAGAGAGAATGAGCTGGAATGGATTCACGGTGATGATGCTGGGGTGTCATGAGCTGAGAACACTACTGGCTCAGCTTTCTGGCCCTGAGGGTTCTATACCCCCCAACAGACATGGGAGCTGAGAGAAGGTCTAGCCGAGAAGATACTGAGAGATTTGAGTTTGGCATCACTGGGCCCCGGGCCGTGGAACCTCAGGATGCGCAGGGACAGGTGTACGTGGTTGGAGGTCCAATTCCAAGTGTTTATTTTCAAAATATAGATAGAAACCTATTTCTCAGAATCCCTACAAAATCCTGAGTCAGCAAGGCATTCCCTGTGGCTAGGAGAATATTGGGCATCTGTTGGCCTAGGCTAGTCAACACAGTAAGGAGAATGGAGTTGATCTTTCTGGCTTAAACACCCTTAGGGCTTAGGGAGGAATTGCAAACTCACCCCTTATCTCAATGGCAAGACCTGAGAGTGAGCCTCTTGTAGGTCTTTATAGACCATAGGAGAAATTTTGTTCTGTATTTTAGAATCACTGAAAACCCAAATAAAAGGTGTTAAGCAGGAGTCAGGGTAGGAGATACTACCAGATGTATGTCATGAAATAAGGGAACCACGAAAGGTTGTGGCACAAACCCACCTAGGAGGGTGGAAGCTGTGTAGACCTCCAGGGCCCAGAATACTCAGGACTGGGTTAGAAGGTCAAATACACCATCTTGGAGGGGAATCCACTGCCCCTACACTACTGGTCTCTTTATACCCCCGTGCTGGATTCCTTAAAGAAGGACTCTGTTTCAACTACTCGCCATCATTCTGCGTGCAGTGTTCTTCCACCAGTGAGCGGCCCTGGCCTATGACCAGCCTGAACCCGACTGTCCCCAGGAAGGGCCCTCTCTTGGCCCAGCTGCTGGGACCCATTATAAACATGAACACCCCAGTGCGGGGATGACAGCCTCAGCAGTTCCCCTCAGAATTTACGGGTGTGGCAGCTTCCGGAACAAACAAATCTTCTTTACCATGGTGGGAGGCTGATCTGGAGCTCCAGGCACGGGGCCCCCCTCCATGGGACATCATCAAGCCAAAGCCAGATGACCGCTAGGAGGCAATGTTGAGGATCATCCAATTTTCAAATGGGGATTGGACCAAATTACCTCCTCACTACTTTGAATCTATAACTGGAGTATTACTTAGTTATTCTCCTTATTTCACTGAAGATGCCCTCCCGAGATCAGTATTCTCATTATATTAATTGTTTCAATTTGTCTGCTGGGAAAAAGGCTTGGCAAGATTTCAGAGCTCAGGAGCAGTCAAAGCAGAATTTTGCCCGCCTCCCCACCTCCACCCTCCCAACCCCGTAGTCTGGCTTATGTCAGATTTTTACTTAAAGTTACAGGCTGTGAAAGCCAAAGGGCTCTGAGATGTGGAGACAGAGGAACAGAGAGGGGAAGGGACTTACCTATAATGAGACAGAGTTCATGGAAGAAGCCAGCTGGGAGCCCGGGCATCCTGACTGCCGGGGTGATGTGTCTTGCCTTCTCACCATGACGTCTCCTCTCCAAAGGGGAGATGATTCAAACGTGTGCAATGCTGTCGGAAAGAACTGCATGTGATCTCTAGAAGCTGACAAATGAAGATGTCTGGAATACCTTACCTGAAAGACATGTCAGCGTATACACAGAAAAGTCCCATCCTTCCTGAACAATGAAGGACTCGATCCTCAATAAAAAACGTATATATATATATATATATATATATATATATATATATATATATCGTATTTATATATATAAATAAAACGTGTGTGTGTATATATATATATCTCCTGAGTTTATATATATATACTTCACAAATATGTATCCATTTTAGTGTAAGCATGCCTTATACATGTGCGTCTCTATTTATCCGATTTTAAATTATGAATTAGACTCTGAAGACTTTGCTTAAAGACTTCCAGTGACTATGCACTGCCCTCAGCTGTACCCTACGTTCCCCTGCCGAGGCTCTGTGTGGCATGGAAGCCAGCTCTCCACGGCATCTCATTCCATTCTCCCCGTCTCTGCACACCCCAGTCATGCTCCCAGGGGCCCAATGCACTAAGCTCAATCCTCTTTTGTAGGAAGGGCCTTCCAGAGGCCTCTTCTGGGCCTTTGCATTTTGCCCCCAAGCTCACTCCAACCTCATGCAATACAATGTCTGATTCTTTTGCGTTACTTGGATCTCAGTTTGTGAAAGAGACATTTTCTGATCGCCCTCTCCAGGGCAGCCCTTTCCCAGTCACTGCCATCCCTACTTGCGGGCCACTTCCATCCGTCTATTTAGTTCTTGTCTGCCTCCCCCCGCAGAAAGGTAAAGTCTGTGAGAGTAGAGAGACCCTGGCTGCCTTGTTATTGCCGTACCCTGGTATCTGCCAGGATATTCTAGTACACAGTAGGAAATCAATAAGTACCTGTCAGAGGGATAAAAACATAAATCTAATGTGAGCCCTTCAGAATGTGAGGACAGTCTGTTAAACTCCTTGCGGTGGTCATCTTTGGGAATGGACGAACAAGGAAATTGTGGTGTTTTTATTATACCGGACGACGCCTAGTAAATATTTTACATGAGTACATTTGGACTTGGTGAGAATAAATTTAAAAATTGTTTCATTGTGATTATTATTTCTTTTTTTTTAACACTGAGCTATTCTTTCTCCGGGAATTGTGATCCAGACACGGTCTGACAACCCTTTACGCATAAATAGAAAAGGTCCTCCAATGATGTAACGTGGATCATGTCCTTGACATTCTTGAAAGCTCCGGCAGGCAGGATGAAAGGAAAAAATAGAATCATGGTGCTGAGAGGGACCAGCCTTTAATCTCATCCAACCCCCTTATTTTACTGGGGAGGAAACTGAAGCTCCAAGAGGCAGACACTTTAAAAGTGGAAAGATAAAGGTATGGTAAGTCAGAATCCTGACTCTGTAACTAACCTGGGCTGGTCCTCTGTCCGCTCTGGGCTAGTTTTCTATACTTAAAAATATGAGGGGGGGGGGTATGTCTTGCTGGCTTCTAAGGACCTATTCATTTCTACTAATCCATATCTCTATTGATAACTCAATGAAAAAAATCCCATATGACAAATCCAGACTATTCATTTTCTAAGTATCTGCAAGTATAACCAAGATAAATTTTCTGAGGCATTGGTTAAATACAGAGACACACTGTTCCTGCATTTAAGGGAAATAAAAAAGGAAGATAAGGATGTGATCATTCCTTTCAGTTAGGATGCAGAGACTGTCCCCACCACTCCAAAAAAACAAGAACAAACTGAATAAAATAAATGATAATACATTTTTTAAAAGTCACACATCTATAGAGGCAGAGACAAATAAAATGCTACAAAAGGATGAACGCTTCCTGGTTTCATCCCTGGGGGCACAGCAGAAGGAAGAGTGAATGTGATGTAGAAAGTGGCAAGGAGGCATCAGCACACATTTTGATAGACATTTAATGGCCACGTGTGAGCTCATATGATGGACTGGAATTCCTCGTTGGCCCGCTACAAACCTAGCTATGGCCATCTGCCACCATGTTTCCACAGGACCCTCCCAAGTGCATATGGTGGAATGCTGAGGCAGATGGGTGAGATAAGAAAGACCTTCCAAGATGGATGGGGCCTTTCCCAAGTGCAAGTGCAAATGCTTGTGTTTGGATAGAGGCAGGGTAGGAGAGTGAGAGAGATTACCCCCAGGCACACGAGGGGCTTCACTGAGCATGGGTAGCAGGTGGCTGAAGCTTGGTGGAAGAAGCAGGATAGAGATGCATCTCCCCCAAAGCACAAAAGGCCTGGAAAAGCTGGTGGCCAAGACATAAATCACATAGTGTCTTCTCTGTAAGTGACAAAGTGAGGTTTATCTGAAGAAGGTAAGGTATGTTCAGCATTTGAGAATCATCCAACACAATTCACCACATTAGGAGTGTCAATTACATCTCAATAAAAAAAAGAAAGAAAACTCATATGACTATCTTAATGGAAGACTAAAAATTATTTGCTATAATTTAATAACTATTCATGATCACAATCTACATTAAACACAAATAGAAGGTTAATACATCCAATCTGTGGCATCTATGAAAATCTACAGCTATTATCATACTTCATTGTAAAATATTGAGTGCTTCCCTCCTAGCCCTGGGTACCAGGCCAAGACGCCCACTCTCACCACTTACATGCAACATTGAACTGAAAGTCTTGGAGCAACAGGCACTGGGTGGGGGGAAGACACACACGTTACAGGGAAAGAATTCAAATTTTCTGCATTCTCGACGACACGATTTTAGGAATAGAAAAAGCTAAGGAATCTAAAAAGGAAAAATAGAATTGAGAAATGAATTTAGCACGGTCAACTTGAAAAACAATTGTGTGCCCATATTTAAAAACTCTCGATCTCTACTTTAATCATGTAGGCACACTAATTTATTTAGTGTAAATCTGAAATGAATCATAAATGAAGTTTTAAAAGCTAGTGCCATAAAAGCATATATATATATATACATATATATATATATGACTGAAAATGGCACACTGTGTTAAGGATTTAACTATGCCTTGACAAGCAAAAAACAATTAATATGCACATATTCCTTTTAACAGGATAAGGATGTATATATGTATATATACATATACGTATATATACGTATATATATATATATAATCTCCACGTAGGCAAAGAATTCTTAGGACACAAGAGTATCAATCCTAAAACAAAATAAAGAGAAAAGCTTGGCCCCAACGAATTGAAACAATTGTTTTATTTTATTTTTTTTAATTTTTTTTTTATTTATTTATGATAGTCACAGAGAGATAGACAGAGAGGCAGAGACACAGGCAGAGGGAGAAGCAGGCTCCATGCACCGGGAACCCGACGTGGGATTCGATCCCGGGTCTCCAGGATCTCGCCCTGGGCCAAAGGCAGGCGCCAAACCGCTGCGCCACCCAGGGATCCCCGAAACAATTGTTTTAATACGACCATCAAATGACATCTTTAAGTACATGCATAGGTAAGCTACGGACTGGGAGAAAAATCTTGCAACACATACCTGATAAAAGTCTTAAATCCTCAATAGAAAAGGGCACTTAAAAATCAGTAATGAAAAGACAAGCAACAGACACTTCCTGACAGCACTTTTGTGGAGACACGGAGTGAATTCCCAGGGCTTCAGAACGGCCCTATGGCAAACAAAGAAAAGACTCAAAGCAAGTGCTATAGGTGTGAGGCTATTCACAGGTCCCTACAGGTGTGGTTGAAATCCAAGGGTCAGAGGAAATGCCACCTGGAGCACCTAAAGCATCTTGGAAAGGCAAGGTCAACTCCTGTATAGACTCCCCTGGTGCTCAGGGAACTAAGCCAAACAAAAGTGCTGCCAGCATCTTCTCTAAGCTTCTGCATCTTCCTTAAGCATGTGGGGGCCTAACAAGGCAGAGGGAGGGGGAGAGCACAGTAGGAAGGGCAGGAGCTGGGCCAGGCCCCAGATCCCTGCCATCTACACCAGCAAAGGGAAAGGCTGGCCGCTCCTAAGGGGATCTGAAGCTGGAGTTCAAGGGGATGGGGAGGGAGCAAGGGAGGAGAAGTGAGAAGCAGAAGCAGAGAGAAAGTCAGAGAAATTCTCCCACCCAAAATAAGCCAGGAAAACAAACTCAAAAACCAATGAAGGAACAAGAATGTGCGTGACTCAGTTTCCTAGGGATACTTGCATGAAAATCCCCAAGTGCTAAGGGAGGGACAGAAGAGAGGGTCTGCGGAGATGCCTGGACCCTACCTCCTACAGGCCTTGGGACCTTACTTATATGTTACTTCATTGTGTTGAACCCTTGTTCCCGCCTCTGAAAACTGGGAATAAATAAAAGTGTTTTCTTATTTTCCTCCTGGGGTAGTATAAGTATCAAATGAGAGGAAACATCTATACTCTACAAAGTATGGCTATTAATATGGCTAATAATGGCACAGTGTATCAAGGACTTAAATATGCCTTGACAAGCAAAAAACAACTAATATAAACATATTCCTGCTAACAGGAGGATAAATATATTTTGGTTGACTTTTTTAGAAAAGGAAAACACAGGTATTGTAAAGTTTCATAGAATGAACTAGACTGGGTCAAAATGATCTCTGCTTTAGTAAAGCAAACTTCTCATTAAACAAAACAGGGGCACCTGGGTGGCTCAGTCAGTTGAGCGTCTGCCTTCGGCTCAGGTCATGATCCCAGGGTCCTGGGTTTGAGCCCCATGTTGGGCTCCCTGCTCAGCAAGGAGCCTGCTTCTCCCTCTCCCTCTGCCACCTCCCTCCTGCTCCTGCTCTCTCTTTCTTTCAAAGAAACAAAATCTTTAAAATAAGTAAACAAACAATAGACAAATTAAGATGACCACACCTAAGAGGGAGGGCCAGCAAAATTAGGAATATATGTAAAAACTGCGCATTCCATTGAAGTTATTTCTAACGAACGGTATAAAAATATTTTGCATGAGCATATTTACGGTGCTGTACACTATAAATTTAGGTTTAAAAAACAAAAGGGAGAAACAATGACTACAGAGATGGGGGATGGGTGTTCAGTGAGAAGTTAAAAGGTAAGAATGTTTTCAGGAGGATAGAAATTAATATAGAAATATAGAAATAGTGGGATCCCTGGGTGGCGCAGTGGTTTAGCGCCTGCCTTTGGCCCAGGGCACGATCCTGGAGACTCGGGATCGAATCCCACGTTGGGCTCCCGGTGCATGGAGCCTGCTTCTCCCTCTGCCTGTGTCTCTGCCTCTCTCTCTCTCTCTCTCTGTGTGACTATTGTAAATAATAAATAAATAAATAAATTAATTAATTAATTAAAAAAAAAAAAGAAATATAGAAATAGTAATTGGGGATCCCTGGGTGGATCAGCAGTTTAGCGCCTGCCTTCGGCCCAGGGTGTGATACTGGAGACCCAGGATCCAGTCCCACATCGGGCTCCCTGCGTGGAGCCTGCTTCTCCCTCTGCCTTCTCTCCTTCTCTCTCTGTGTCTCATGAATAAATAAATAAAATCTTTAAAAAAGAGAAATATTTAGTAATAACTGAAGTTTAATTAAAATATATGTAGATATTTAGTTTTAAATAAGGGCATTTACTAAAACAATAGATGCACAGTAGGTTCCAAACAGCAGAGAATAAGGGAGTTACAGCCTGCTTTGTCTCTGAGGAAAAGAGAAAAAGCCGCAATCCCTCCAGTGTCTGAGGGTGGGGAGTCTGGGTGTGGGTTGGTTGGGGGGCTTCAGTTCAGGGTGTCCCAGGAAGGAGTCCCCAAGCCCCTGACTGCCATATCTCAAGGTTTGATGGGCGAGGGGTCCCTTCCAAGTTCATCACGTGGCTGTAGGCAGGACCCTTCACAGTGCCATGAAATCTGTGAGCCTCTCAAGGATTAGAGGAAAAGAGCTCTTCTCTCTAAGGGAGAAGCAAAGGAGTCTGGAAAGCACTAATGTGGGGAAGGGGGAGGGGAAGGCTGAGGGTGGGTCACATTCAGAGTCTGGGGAAAGAGAGAAAGTTAGGTAAAGTTTGATTCAGAAGCATTTTATTCTTATGATCAGTGGGGACACCCATTTCAGGAATCATTTATGGGGTAAGTAATAGGAATCTGGAGGGTCTGTGTCTGGTTTTGTCACAGGTAAACAGGGCACATGAGTCTTATCGAAGTCACATGGGGGAGCGGCTTCTTGCAGTGAGCTGGTTCCTGGGGCACAAACAGCGCAGGTGGGGGTCCAGGGGGCGGAAGGCATCTCTTTTTTCACTGTCTCTGTTCTCTGGGATTGCAGGATCTGGTAAAATTCAACAATGTGATTGACGGAGCCATAGTATGGTCTCACGGAAAGCTAAAGTGTGAAATTGGCGTGGGACTTGCCAGGTGGTTAGAATTCCAATAGATGTAGACAGCCTGAGGTTTATATAGCTTGGAGGTGCTCAGCTGCTAGGAACAGAACATCCCAGGAACAGGGGCTTACGGAAGGGGACATGTCATGCCCTTCCCCAGCGGGAGCGCACGGATGACGCGCAGTGCCAGGCTTGTGGTAGAAGTTGGGCTGTGCCAGGGCTCTGGGTCAGCTTCTGTCATCCACCTGGCCTTTTCCTTGACACTACAAGGAGGCCATTGCCGCTTAGGGCACCTGCCCTTATGCAAAAGTTTCTGAAGAAGGAGCAAGGGGGGGTCAGACCAGAAAAGGGGGTTTTGCATTCATCAAAGAGAAAAAGCTATCACAGAAGAGGCATCACAGGCTGCCTTGTCACCCCTTGACCAGGATCCTGCCAAAGAGCCACCATTATTTTAGCTTCAAAGCAGGTGAGAAAAGTCAGCGTCAGATAAGTGAGATTAGGATTGCCCAAGCCTGGCCTAAACTCACCGCGACCCATCCCCTGAGGTGGGAGAGGTGCCTCCCCCAGGCTGAGGTTCTTACCATCTGAGAGACCCACAGGTTCCTGTTAGCAGGAGTAAAGGGGGTCAGGGGTGGCTACCAATGGCCAGGTGATATCAATGCCTGCCCCAGGGCATTCCAGATAGAGCCCTTCTGTGGAATCACAATCATCTGGAAGGCCCGCTCACAGGGATGCAGACTCAATAGCTATGAGACAGGGTCCCAAGCCCTTGTAATCCTGAAATGTTCCCGGGAGATGCTGCTGATCCCCAGACTAATCTGTGAGAACCACTGCTATAGGCCAGGGTTGGGGCCTGAAATCTTTTTCAAATCTAGAGGATAAGAAATGATTAGAAGTTGAATAGCTGGGGATCCCTGGGTGGCGCAGCGGTTTAGCGCCTGCCGTTGGCCCAGGGCGCGATCCTGGAGACCCGGGATCGAATCCCACGTCGGGCTCCCGGTGCATGGAGCCTGCTTATGTCTCTGCCTCTCTCTCTATCTCTCTCTCTGTGTGACTATCATAAATAAATAAGTAAATAGGGAAATAAAGAAAGAAAGTTGAACAGCTGGAACTGTTCCTGGGTTCCTTCACCCCACAGACTGGTGAGTCCGGGTGGCCAGCTGAGAAGTTTAGAATTTACACTCACTGGGGTCTAGACCATCTTCTCTGATAGAAACACATTATGGTGAGCCACAGACTAATTTTTAATTCTCTTGTAGCCACATAAAAAAAAGGTAAAAAATAATAAAAGTTGAAGTTAATTTTACTGATGTATTTTACGAAAACATTTTAAACATGTACTTAATATAAAATTATTAGTGAGCTATTTTACATGTTTTAAGTCTTTAAAATCTGGTGTGTATGTCACAGCACATTTCACTTCCTACGAGCAATATTCCAAGTGTCGACAGTTACTCGTAGCTATTTGCTACCACACAAAACAAGATGTATTCAATCTGTGACTTTATGTAGGTTTTTCTTCACCACCCCCATCACTACTGTCCCCAGGGTTAGAGGCAGAGAGGTTAATAGTAACCTTTGTGGCGGCTTTGGCTGGAGGGGTTGAGCCCTGGGAGTGACAGTCTGGGGATGCAGGAGATCATTAGCTTCCTCAGGTAAACTCCTGACATTTCCGTTACATTACCTCTCACATTAATGCTGTTAGTTTGGCCCTGTTAAAGTGTTACTCATCTCAAATCTGTAAAAAAAAAAAAAAAAAAAGACTACCCAAATAAGAACCAATAGAAGCTATCTATACAGAATCTTCTATAGCAAAAAGTTTGGCCACTATCACTTCTGCTTGGCAGACTCACAGGCAGGCAGAAGGGGTGGGAAAGTTTTATGTGTCATTATTGGCTTTTGGTGGCATGGAAGCTGGCAGGTTAACTAGAAATGGCCCCTTTGTGTGGTTGGGTTAGATGCATGTTTGGCTGGTCTTGAGTTAGTAGTAAGGGTAAAAAAAATAATAATAAGAGAAGCTGGCAATGGTTGCCCAAGTCCTGACTATTCTGGAAGGATTGCCATGGAGGTGGTTTGGCTTCCTACCTGGGTGCTACAGAGGTTGTGGGACACATTTCTCTTGTGATAGGTGATCTGGCCACTGTCTATTAGTATATTTTATTTCTCTGCTGGAAAACAAAACCTTGGTTCCATTGTAGCCAATTATCACTGAAATGTTGAAACTCAGTTGTCAAAATGTTTTCTTCCTGGAAACTTTGAGGTTCTAGGCATTTGTACTTCCTGATTTTTTTTTAAGCCGCTGCCTAAAGGGGAACCATGGTGTAATGAGAGGGGCCTGACTACTAGGCCCAGCTCTGCTGTAATGAAGATGTGGACCTCAGGGAAGTCAGTTCACCCTCAGGTCCTCAATTTCCTCATCTGTAAAATGAAATAAAATTATTGTAGCTCTGCATTCCCCAAAATGAGAGAACTTTTTTGTCTGTCAGGCTGGACATTTTCTGTCATCGCTACAGACATAAAGATGAATGATACATAAGCCTGCTTTCAAGGAGTTCCTAAATCTAAAAACCTAACTAGACCTGGGAGCTCAGATGATAACAGCGATGTTGATCTTGATGATGATGATCATGCTAATGGGGATGGTTATCATCATGGGGATGATGATGGTGTTGATGATGTTAATGGTGGTGATGGTGATGAAGAGGATGGTGATGGAGATGATGGTGGTGATGGTATTAATGGTGGTGATAATGGTGTGGATGATGATGGGGTGGTGAGGATGGGATGATATTGGTGATGATGATGGTATGGTGCTAGTGATGACGATGGGGATGAAGATGGTTTTGATTAAGAAGATGGTGGTGATGATGATGATGGGGATGATGAGGAATGTGATAACAGTATTGTTCATGGTAGTGATGGTGCTGCTGCTACTGCTGCTAATGGGGATGATCTCTTTTTTTTAATAATAAATTTATTTTTTATTGGTGTTCAATTTGCCAACATACAGAATAACACCCAGTGCTCATCCCGTCAAGTGCCCCCCTCAGTGTCCGTCACCCATTCACCCCCATCCCCCGCCCTCCTCCCCTTCCACCACCCCTAGTTCGTTTCTCAGTTAGGAGTCTTTCATGTTCTGTCTCCCTTTCTGATATTTCCCACTCATTTTTTCTCCCTTCCCTTCTATTCCCTTTCACTATTATTTATGTTCCCCAAATGAATGAGAACATGCAATGTTTGTCCTTCTCCGATTGAGTCATTTCACTCAGCATAATACTCTCCAGTTCCAGGGATGATGATCTCTTGATAACGATGATGGTGATATTGGTGATGATAGTGGTTAGGTACTGAGCACAGCTTCTGTGCTAGATATTGTGCCTAGATATTTCAATGCTTTGCTGTATTTAGTCCTCACAACTGTTGGAGCAGCTATTAAGATTATCTGCATGTTTAGGAAGAGGTAATTGAGGTTTAAAAAGATTAAGTAAATTGCTCAAAATCACTTTGCTAGCCAGTGTTAACGGGTGGTGATAATAGTGAAATCTGGATTTCAATGTGAGTGAGCACTTTTGCTCCATGGTTCTAATAACAACTTTGCTCACCTACCTCATTCCATGCTGTGTTGTTTTCCAAAATGTGATGTCCTTTGACAAAAGTATGTGGAATGTGGAAACAGAAGGAAGTGTGCATTCTATAGGCCAGATGAGTCTGAAGAAACTTCACAGAGATGTGCATTTAACATAAACGTTAATGATCAAGAGAAATTGGAATTGAAAAGGTCATTCCCAGAAGATCCAATAGGAAATATACTACTGTTGGGGGGTCATGGTGCTAACTGGGACGTTTCAAACATATTATGGCTGAGCTGGGAAATAAAGATGGGAGGATTATTTGGGGCCAGGTAGGTATAAGCACTGAGTTCTGTGAAGAAACTTGGAGTCTATTGCGTCTTTCATTTGTTGGGTTAGGTTTGAGGTTGTGTCTAGTGCATAATAAGAATTAAAAACGCCTTGATTTATGACTTTAGACACCAACTGACCTGCTGCTCTGGTGCTCGGCTGGAAATAGCACCACACAGCTTTGCAGCGTTGCTTTGCCTACTTCTTTCTCCAGCATGAGGTGAATATTAATTGTCCTGATTTTTTTTTGAGGCTCTCAAGCTCTCACCTCACAGTTGCTTTTGTGAGAAGTGATCTGACTGTATAAGAACATGAAGTAAGGACCATGACAGTCCAACCCCATGCAGGGAAAAGTGGCATTTCTCCAACTCAAGCAACAAAGTCTGTAGAAATTCTTCTTCTACATCCAATTACTACATCCAATTAATCCCCATAAGTAAGCTGAACACGTCCTTTCTCATTCTGTCTCAGATGACTCATTTGAGTTGCTTTGATGAATTAAAATTTTTTCCCCAAGACATGAGGATAAGAAATTCTCTACATGTGCACTATCATGTAGTAGAACAAAGTTTAGTCTGCCCTAAAAATGTTTAATTTGGCCTACTCTTTGGGTCTAGAAATGACTTACATCTCTTAAAGGATAGTTTCCAATCTTCAAAATTTTTGAATCTAACCTAAGCCAGGGCATTCTGTTACATTTGTAACCTTCAAAAATGGTTTGAGGGGAAAAAATAAAGTTTTGTATTACATGCATGGGTGCTATATTCTGGACGTTTGGGTCTGATTTGGGGTGTGGGTGTACATACTGCCATCTCAGTAACTGTTTGCTCTTCACTGTGGCTGAGGTCGAGGGCATTCTTCCTACGTGACCCCTGGGGGGGTGACCACATGCTGCCTCCTCTCAGGGTTATTCCCTCTCCGACCTGAGAGTACAGGAAGTCCTGAGAGAAAGGAGGTACTCTCATTCCTGCATCCTATATCTAGATGGTCCTGGGATGCTATACTGGGAAGGAAGACAGAAAAGAAAGGGAAGAAAGGGGACAAAGATGAGAAGAGAAGAACAAGAGAGATGACAAGATAGAAATAAGTAGGAGATGGAAGTGAGAGTGGGGGTGTGGAGGGTGTGACCTGGGACCTCCGGCAGGTTGTCTTAGTGTCTTAGAATCTCCCACTGTTTGAATTCAAAACTTACCAGGCCCCCTTACCAATTTGAATTCTTTTCTATAATTTTAAGAGTCAAAACTCCCACTATATTGTAGGACCCACTTTCCTATGGACCCAAGAGTGCCAGAGAACAATACTAATAACTAACATCCAGTCTATGCACATGAATCCCTGTGTGTGCAACACTATGCTTTTCAAAGAATGGTCACCTCTTTTCCTGTAAAAGCGTGGGCTCTAACTTCTTTCTAAAGTTCTTTCCAAATATCAATGTTCAGAGCAACTTCCAAATAGAAGTATTCCTATTCCCTCTGAGAAAATTTTAGGTGAGCAAACTGAAGATCAGAGAGGTTCTGTGACTTGCTCAGAGTCCCAGAGCTGGCGAGTGGCAGACCTGGGACCTTACCATCATATTCCTTTCATTAAAGATGATGACATTCAACCTGGGGAGGGGCATAGGAGGCCTGCCTTCATACCCCCCACCTCAGGTCTGCTTGTCCATCAAGTGTGCTGGTCCTTTCTCACAGTCAATGTGCCAGGAACTGGAATGTGAACCATGCTGTCAGAAACTGGCATTATTTAACCAAATTGTGGTAACACATCTGTGCATATTGAAAGTGTGCTCAGTGGGACTGCCTTACTGGTGTTTCCTGGACCAGACACCTTGTCTCAGGGAACAAATAGTCAAATAGAGACAGTGGCTCTGCCTCTGGACCATAATCTTGAGCCTTTCTCCACCCTCCCATTCTATAAATGGAGAAATTGAGGCCCAGAGAAATGAAAGAGCCTGACATGGTCATTCAGAGGCTACTGCCAGAGCTGAGACCACAGGTAGGAGCTGGTGGTACAAGGTAACAAGTCTCAAATGCATTTGTAAATCTACTCAGAACATTCACTAAAAATCTAGCCAATAATTGTTAAGTCACCTCCTCTTCCACATCTGGGCCATGGAAGACCAGGAAGATCTCCACAAGCTTCCTATTTGCATATTTCTACCCCTTGGTGTGGAAAGATGGCACCCAAAAGCAGGTACTTCCTGAGACTGTCACAGATCAAAAGTCAGTGGAGTTTTCTTTGTGTGTATGCTTACTGAGTAATGATCCCATGATCACCTGTAAAACGAGGTTAGTGATTCCTACCACGCAGAGTGTTTTGTAGACCACTACGATAAACGCACTTAGAAGCCAGGTGCCATCGTTCATGTATATATACATAGGTAGAAAATGTACTTACTGTGCAAAAGCTTCATCAAGATAAGAAGCGTTTGCACAGCAAAAGATACAGTCAACAAAACTAAAAGACAACCTACAGAATGGGAGGAGGTATTTGCAAATGCCCTATCAGATAAAGGGGTATTCGAGATCTATAAAGAACTTATTAAACTCAACAGCAAAGAAACAAACAATCCAATCATGAAATGGGCAAAAGACATGAAGAGAAATCTCACAGAGGAAGACATGGACATGGCCAACACGCACATGAGGAAATGCTCCGCATCACTTGCCATCAGGGAAATACAAGTCAAAACCACAATGAGATCCCACCTCACGCCAGTGAGAATGGGGAAAATTAACAAGGCAGGAAACCACAAATGCTGGAGAGGATGCGGAGAAAAGGGAACCCTCCTGCACTGTTGGTGGGAATGTGAACTGGTGCAGCCACTCTGGAAAACTGTGTGGAGGTTCCTCAAAGAGTTAAAAATAGACCTGCCCTACGACCCAGCAATTGCACTGTTGGGGATTTACCCCAAAGATTCAGATGCAGTGAAACACCAGGACACCCGCACCCCAATGTTTCTAGCAGCAATGTCCACAATAGCCAAACTGTGGAAGGAGCCTCGGTGTCCACTGACAGATGATGGATAAAGAAGCTGTGGTCTGTGTTTACAATGGAATATTCCTCAGCCATTAGAAACGACAAATACCCATCATTTGCTTCAACGTGGAAGACACTGGAGGGTATTATGCTGAGTAAAATAAGTCAATCGGAGAAAGACAAACATTATATGGTCTCATTCATTTGGGGAATATAAAAATAGTGAAAGGGAATAAAGGGGAAAGAAGGAAAAATGAGTGGGAAATATCAGGGAGGGAGACAGAACGTGAGAGACTCCTAACTCTGGGAAACGAACTAGGGGTGGTGGAAGGGGAGGTGGGCGGGGGGTGGGGGTGACTGGGTGACAGGCACTGAGAGGGGCACTTGATTGGATGAGCACTGGGTGTTATTCTATATGTTGGCAAATTGAACACCAATAAAAAATAAATTTGTAAAAAAAAAGAAAATGTACTTACTAAATCCCGATCTAAAACCTTTTGAGGAAGTCATAGCTGCGTTCATTTTGCAGATAAAAAGCTAAGAAATCCTTTTAGAAAATGATAATAACAAAAACAACAGTAGATTTCACTGATGGCCCTGGATGAGAACCCAGTTGGTGCCAGTGGAATGAATCATAATGAAAACAGACTAGGAACCTGATGCCCACGTACCTCTGTGTGGCGCAGTCTGCTCTGAAGGTAGAACAAGGAGACAGTCCTCGGCACCCACTGGACTCGATGACCTGCAGCAGTGAGGGGCTCTGCTTCTTGGATGTGGGGTCTGTGAGGAGAGGGACAGGGTACCCTGTGGATGACACTTAGTAGGGACAAAGGATAAGAAGTGAAGGAAGGCATGAAGGTCCTTTACCACTGCCCACCCCAGAGCCCCAGGACAGGAGAGAGAGAGGGGCAGGGACAGGGCTTTGGGGCCGGAGCCCATCTCAGAAAAATCCCCATCGTTTCCTGGAAGGTGATGGTTCAGTGACCTGGGCCTGACAAGGCCCCAAAGCAGCCTTTCTAAGGAAAAAATAGTCCACATAAGGATGCATCCTTATCCTGCTGCAGGAGGAATGAGAGGGAAGGGAGGAAGAGAAGGGCAGGGGGGAGGAAGGGAAGGGAGGAGAGAGGAGGGGAGAGGGAGGGAGGTGAGAGGAAAGGAGGGGAGAAAAGGGAAGGAGGGATGTCTGGGGGCTGGCTAGGTGCCTGTGCCCAGGGTGAGTGACCCTGGATGTTGGCATGGGGGGGGGAGCAGGGAAGGAGAGGAAGACTCAGAGATGAAAGGCACAGCTGCTCTCATCCTCTTGTCCATTCCGCTCTAATTTCAAGGTGACAATGGAACGCCTTGGAGGTGAAGGCACTTTTTCAAAGCGATCATTCTCCTTTGTATTCTGGACCATGGCCTTGGCCAGGGTGGTGGGGAGAGAAGGAGGGGTGGAAGAAGGAGCTCTCAGAAGCCACACTTGCTCCCAGGTCAGAGAATCCTTAGAGCCCATCCCAAGGGACAGTGGCCACACAGTCAGTAATAACAGGCTGTGTCCTTGGCGTGTGCCGAGAGAGCAGATCTCAGATGTCCACATGCAAACGCACAGAGGCAGCCCCAGGAGGTGATGGCCATCTTAATTAGCTTGATGGAGGTGACCATTTCACAATACGTAGGTGTATGAAAGCCTCACATTGTGCACCTGAAATAAAGACAATTTTTGTCAATCACACCTCAATAGAGCCAGAAAGAATAAGCGTAGGGTCCTGGTGGAGGGTCCACCCTCCCTCCCTCCCTTCCTAAGCTTCTCTTCTTCCTTCAGGATTCCTGCTCTTTCTCCCCCAGGCAGCCAGTCCCCTTGGATGCCAGCCCTCCACTGCACCAGTCCTAGGAAGATTCCCACAAACCCAGTATGGCTTTTTCCTTAAGAGCTGCAAGCGTGTTTGAGTAACAGTGGAGGCATTTCTGGGGATGTGTGCGTGTTAACAGGGGCGAAGGAAAGCATCTGAAGGCCAAGACAGAAGCCTTCAGGACTCGGCAAAACTCAGAAATTGCCAAGGGGAGGAGGGCGGGGGGTGGGGGTGAGGGGGTGACGGGCACTGAGGGGGGCACTTGATGGGATGAGCACAGGGTGTTATTCTGTATGTTGGTAAATTGAACACCAATAATAAAAAAAATATTAAAAAAATAAAAATAAAAAAAGAAATTGCCAAGAGCTCTTAAAACATTAATAGTCTTCTTTCTTTCTTTCTTTCTTTCTTTCTTTCTTTCTTTCTTTCTTTCTTTCTTTCTTTCTTTCTTTCTTTCTTTCTTTCTTTCTTTTCTTCTTCTTCTTCTTCTTTCTTCTTCTTCTTTCTTCTTTCTTCTTCTCCTTCTTCTTTTCGTTCTTCTTGTTCTTCTTATTGTTGTTCTTCTTCTTCTTTTTCCTCCTCCTTCTCTTCCTCCTCCTCCTCCTCCTTCACTCTTTTTTTGTTACTATTTGGTCCCCCTTTCCCCATCCAACAAAAAGGAAAAGGGAGCACCATTATCTGACCAACATCATCTTAGTCAAACTCCACAAAAATCCCCCCAGAGGAAGTAGTAATGGCCACAGATTTGCAAGGAGGAGACATGCTCAGAAATGGGTGGTTGATGGAAGACAGGTGGACAGATGGACGATGTGGTGGGAAGGCAGCAGGGGAGGGCAGGGCTGAGCCCTGTAGCCCTTCTGGCTGGGTCCTAAACACAGGCTCTCTGCTGTATCAGGATTTCTCCAAATATGCCCGCTAACAAAGATCTACTGAAGCACTAATGAAGGTTCTAGATTCCAGGGTCTCTCCTCTGGGGATTCCGATTCAAGTTCGGGAAGCACTACACTAAACCGCATCAGGAGAGCACTGTGCAAAACAAAATCCCGGAATCAGAGGCTGGCCCCGCAGGAAGGCCAGGGAGGGAGCAGGCCTGGAGGTTCCCTCCACAGGCCCCTCCCGGCTTTTGGTGAGCAGCAGGGGGCAGCAAAGAGCTTCTGCGCTTGGGCTCCACTGAGGCCACAGTAGGATCCTGCAGGAGGGGTCACTGGGTGATTTCTGGGGGCGCAATGGGGCATCAGTGGCAGGGTCTGGGGCCAGTTGGTAGGCAGGGTGCAGATCCGGAAGGATAACCTGCGTCTCGCTGCAACAGAAGGTGGGGAATTCCTGAACAGGTTCAGCTGGGAGAAGTGATAACTCTCCTTTGTTTCGGGAAGTTCATTTTGGCAGCAGCCAGGCAGGTTCTGGTCCTGGCAGGTGGGGGAGACTTAGAGCGTGGGTCTTCGCCTCTTACTGCACATGCGGCGTCGGGCAAGCCACCGAACCCCCAAGCCGGTGTGAAACCCCCAGTTTGATGTGTGAAGTGGGGCAAGATAGCATCCACTTCATGGGTTGTTACTAAGTCAGTTAATCCTCCTGGAGTGCCCTGTAGTGTGTCTGCCAAAAGCTTAAAGACTGGCCCAATGTCAACGATTCGTGGTGTCTTCATTGCACCTGCGGGGACATTTGTGGTCTCATTGACAGCACGTGGTGGGAGGCCAGGAGGGTGGTGGGACCATTTCCGCAGACCAGACAGGAAATGAGGAGGAGCAGATGTGCTGGGAGATGAGCCTGGGCCCTGAGATCATGACCTGAGCCGCAATCAAGAGTCAGACCCTCAACCATCTGAGCCACCCTGGTGTCCCTCGGAATATATTCTTGAAAACAGCTTTACTGAGGTATAATTGATGCACAGCATGCTGTACATAGTTATTGTTACAGTTTGATGAGTTTGGACACCTGCATACACCTGTGAAGCCATCGCCACAATCAAGGTGATAAGCGTAACTGACACCTCCCAAAGTTGCTTCCTGTCCCTTTGTTTTCCCTTTTTTGTTTGTTTTTGGCATAAGTACCCTGCAGTTGAGACCCATGCACTTGACAAGTTTGTTCAAGTGCACAATACACTCTGACAATGGGCATAGGGTTGTACTACGGATCTCTAGAATGGATTCATCTGGCATAAGGGAAACTTCAGCCCATCAAGGTTGTGGGGAGGGGAAAGACCAGAAGAAGGGAGGGGTGGTGATGAAAGCCTGCTGCTGGGAAGGTAAAGGCCTCCGTAGGTCTGGAGACAGGGATGATGTCACCCCGGGGAGGAAACCAGGCGGCCTTGCTAAGCATCGCTTCAGTATTGGGATGCATGAGGTTCGGTGATGAGTGGGGAAAAACTCAAGGTGAAGAAGAGGGCATCCTGTCGGCCTCCAGGGAGGTCAAAGGCTTGCTTATCTGGAGGATCTCAGAGTTGGGGAGTGGTGGGGAGAGAATGAGGTCAGAGGTGGGAGGGTCTCTCATTGGGCTGTATATGCGTGTGTGCAGTTTAGACAGTTTCTTCAAGGCAGTGTTTGTGTTCCTGAATGTTTATTAGATGTCTCAGATGTATAGAAGATTACAAAAAGCAATACCATGTATTCAGTAACAAATTTTGCTGCTGATATTTGGCCGTTCTTTTTTTGTTAAGATTTTATTATATATCTATTTTATTTTAGAGAGAGGGAACAAGTAGGGGGAGAGACAGAGGGAAAGGGGGAGAGAGAATCTTAAGCAGACTCCACGTGGAGCACAGACCCTGATATGGGGCTCAATCACAACCTTGAGATCATGATCTGAGCCAAAACCAAGAGTCGGATGCTTAACCAATGGGGTTACCCAGGCACCCTGATATTTGACCATTCTGTTTCAGGTTTCTTCTTTTAAAAAAAAAATTTAAAGATTTTATTTATTTGTTAAAGAGAGAGAGAGAGAGCAGGAGTGGGGGGAAGGGCAGAGGGAGAGGGGGAAGCAAGCTCCCTGCTAAGCAGAAGAGCCAGATGTGGGGCTTGATCCCAGGACCCTGAGACCATGACCTGAGCTGAAGGCAGACACTGAACCGACTGAGCCACCCAAGCACCCCCTAGATTTATTCTTCTTAAAACACACACACACAAGTTGGCAGAGATCACAACCCTCCATGGGCCACCTTCAGAGTCCTCAGGACTTCCTACCTTTAAAGAACCATATTATCCCCAGTGGCCTACCATCCACATGGGTGTTCTTATACTGATTTTTAAATAATTGACGTGTTTAAAGTCTGTAAATGTGACCTATTAAAGTTTTGTTCTGTGACTCCTATTTTATCTCTAAGAAAGTTCATTTTATTTGAGGGAGAGCAGAATCCATCACCCCAAAATATGCCTCGTTGGCATAAGGATTATTTTAGGCTGATCATTTTTAAGAAACAGCTTCTCTGTTTTTTAAGTTACAGGAGAAGCTTTGAAAGCCGAGGGCAAGTTACCTTTTCATAAGAGACTTTTGCACGTACTGGGGAGGTATCCATTTGTGAGAGTATCTCCCTCTACATACCAGGAAGAGGATGACCAAATCTCCGGAAACTCTTATCAAAGGAGAAGGCACAGACATACACCTGCAGGATAGCCATACCCTTCCTCACTATTTTGCCTGGAAACCTCCCATAACTGATGACCACCCCACCGCCAACATCTTTCATCTTTAGTGGAAGATGGTATTTAAGGTGGTGGCTTCAGCCATCTGGGGATTTACTGTTTCCCTGAGTCTCCCCTTTGTGGACAGGAGGTGTACATGTTATTAAACTTCTGTTTGCTTTTCTCCTATTATTGTATTTTATTACAGGGGGAGGGAGGGTGTCTTAGCCAAGAACCTAGAAGGGTGGAGGTAAAATTACTTTTCCTCCCCACATGCTCCTATTTTAGAGAGAGCTGTCTTGCATGAATATGTGTTTGTAAATCCTTTTCGTTTCCCATGTGAAGTTGCTCACTCCTTTCCTCTCCTTTAACATGTAAATATGTTGAATCTCATTGCTAGATTTTCTGAAATTGAGCCATCTTTTTCTTCTTTTTGCAGAAATATGTTTCCATTTCAAACAGTTGCTTTTAGAGGCCAATGACCTTAATGCGCTCTGATGGAGCTTTCTGTTGCAGTCGACCAATAGCCATAATTTGTAAGAGCTGCCACGTGTCTTTAGGATAAGACAACATTCCTAAATATCTAATTCTCATTTATAATTCCTCAGTGGCTCTATTTAGCTCACTGAGCTTCAGGCTCCTCTGAGTGCCTCCGTCGTGGCCTTCACATTTCATGATCCCCTTTTCAAATTTATCCCCTTATGTCTGGCTTCTGTCCCAAACCTCTCCTATCCAGCCCATCATCAGAGCTTGACAGTTGTCATCCTTAAGTGTGTCTTGAATCCAGTCCCTACTTCCTATATTGAGAAACCTTTCTTTCGCTCAGGCCTCTGAGCCTTGCACATCGGGAATCAAGAATAACTATTGTCAGGCGTAGACAGGGCTCTGTCACAGAATTGCTCGAAATCCTGGGATGGATCCCCTGCCCCATAAAATGAAGGCCAAACTCTTTAATACCACATGACCATGTTCCTGTCTGCTGGACACAATTCCCTGAAAAGAGCAGAGGACAATCTGCAGCACACACCTGTGTGCATACCTGTGGCTGCATTTTGAAGCCCCTTCTCAAAGGGAGTCCCTCCTCTGTGAAGGGAGTGTGGGTGTGTGAGCTGACTTCTACATGGGGATCAGATTGGGAAAAAGGCCATGTGTCCCCGCCATGGTGACTCAAGTCAAGTGCATGTCTGCTGGGTCTGGAATTCTCCTGAGCATATATTTTCAGGAGTGCTACATGTGTATCTAAATCCAGGTATCCCTGTGATCAAGTTGCCATCACCGCCAGGTTCCACCTGTGAAAATAGGCCCATCTGTGTCTCCTCCCCATGCTTATCATGGTGCTGGCATCTTCTTCACATCTGGGGACCACCAAGGCCCTGCCACCCAGTCTGTCACTCCCCATCCCTCATTCCTTTGAAATTGGGAGCCCGATTTCAAGGCAATGCCTCTCACCATCACTCCCATCACCATAGAGCTGTTCAGAAATGCTGGCACCTCTCACCTGAGGCAATTCTTAGTGTCTCCCTGTGGGCACTGTCCTCCAGGACCTTTGGGAGGAGGCATGGTTACAAAGTATAGAAGCAAGTTGCATATAATAGACTCACTGAAATCTCATCTAACTGGCCCCAGGGCCTCTGGGGCTCCATCAGGGGTGCCCCTGCCCACTGACCTCTAAGGGTGTTTGCTGATGTTGAGCACAGTGCTCATTTATCTAACCAAGCACAGAGCAACTGCCACACCCAATGTATTAAACCCTCATCCTGCATGAGTGCCTCTGTCTGTTCAAGCTGCTATTGCAAAACACCACAGACTGACTGGCTCATCAACTCCAGCTCTGTTGGCTGGAAGGGGGTTGAGGGCAGCATGGGCAGGTGAGTGACTCTTCCAAGTTGCAAACTTCTCACTGTGTCCTCACACACTGGAAGGAGTAAGGGTGGTCTCTGGGCTTTTTTATGAGGGCACTAAGGACTTTCATGAAGCCTCTGAACCTGTGACCTTGGCACCTGCCAAAGGGCTCCAGATCACCTCACCATGGAGGTTAGACTTCATTATATGAATGCTGTGGGACCCAGATGCTCAGAGCACAGCAGCCCCACATCACTGCATTTGGTACAATCCAACGTTCTAGTCACCCCCGTGATCCAATGCCCCAAGAACACTCTCCTGCCTCAGACTGCATCAGCACGGAATAGTCCAGCTCTGGGTCAGACAGCATACAAGGGTGCACCTCCTCCTGCAGCTGGGCCTCCTTTTCCCCACTTTGGCCCCACCACAGTAAAGTTCTTTTTATCAGCCCAGAGGCAAAGGGTGCTGGGGGCTGTCTGGAGGACAGTTGGCATCCCCTGTGAATCCACCACTTTTTGTGAAGCCATCCAGAGTTTGTTTTGTTTTTTTGGTTTTGGGTTTTTGGTTTCTTGGTAAATGCATTTGTAGATGCAGGGAGAGGCAGCTCCTGCACACGTGACAGAGGACTGCTTTCACTGCAAGCAATGTTCAGAGGAATGAGAGCTCAGTGTTCTCAGCCTCACATGAGCCTGTGTGAATGTACCATCCCCTGGGGCGGCCCTCTCTTGTCATCCATTCTGAATCCTCTAACTAATTGAATTATCATGCAATCGTCACTCTGAATCAGTGGCCCTTACGGACTCTGGGCTTGACCTGCTGCTGTTGGGAGGTAAGGGGTTACTTTGCAATTGCCATGGAGACTTTCTGGTTTTCTACCCCACACAGTTGAGAACTCAAGGCTTTAAGTCTGTCATTTTTCTAGAAAGGCTCTCTAGGCCAGCCCAAATCTGCCAGCACTTTCAATCTTTCCAAACACCACTGTCAGCTCAGTCACCGAGTGTTCTGGTCACTTACTGCATCCGTATCTTGCCCTCCACCTGCGTGCATCATGGCAGGGGCAGAGGAAGTCCGCTGCGCACATCCCATCACCGTCCCACGGCTGCAAAGATTATACGTTCCTGTGTTAAATAAGTCATCAATGCAATCTCGCGGTGCAATTCCAGAATGGTCTGTTTCCTGGGGCCACTTCTGGTTGCAATAACTGGATTGTTCAGGGTACTGCATACCCACGAGGTGCATGAAGGTATTATGAACTATTCTCAGAGTTTTTCCAACAGAGGACAACCTTGTGCTTAGCGAAGCTCTCACATTACAGTCAAAGGTCAGCTCCTTGAGAAAAGGACTTTCTGCAGGTGTTTTAAAATCTCATCTTCCTGGGGTATAAGCAGTGCCCTTGCACGCAGCAAGAGCTCAGGTGATGTTTGATAAGGAGTGAGGAGATGACATAGGAGCCCAAGCAACAGATACAACTCCAAATCAGAATGCCACAAAACATTTTATGATCACAGATCTAGTAACTAAAGAACATTATAAAAATAAGCTTTCTTTTATTTGAGCATAAAATTGACCCCAAAGTACCCAAATGAAAAAAAAAAAAACTTGTATGAATTTTCACAAAGTAAAAATGGCCTGTGTAATCACCATCTAGGTCAAGGAGAAAAATAAAGTAATAGCAACCCCTCAAAGCCCTCAGGGGGTCCCCTCAGTCACAATACCCATCCCCAGTGGTAACCACAGTCCCGACTTCTACTACCAAAGGTGAATTTTCCTGTACTTGAAATACACATGCACACTCACACACATGCATAATGGCACAAGCACACTTTCACACACACGCACATAATGCACACGTGCACATATAATACACATGCACCTAAGCTGACATGATCCCCACACACAATACATGTGCATACAAACTAACCTAACACATATACACACATACACACATGCACACACATACACAGTGCCACATGCACACAGGCTGACACGATACACAAACACACCCACACAGACACGCAATATAGCGTGTGCCCCAGTGCGTCTGGGTTGCTTCACTCAACACGATCTTTGTGAGATTTATCTATGCCGTTGTGCATGAGAGTATTTGGTTCTTTCTCATTGTTTCATGTTCCACCGTGTGAATATTCTCCATTTATTTATTCATTTCTCTACAATAAGAACACTGTTTTGTTGTGATGGTGCCACCATGGTAAATCCCACACATGGCTTCGGTGGATGAATGCTCTCATTACCTAAGAATAGAATTTCTGGGAAATGAAGTATTCATTTGTTTCATTTTTATAGATGTTGCCAACCAGTTTTATACAGTGCTTGTGGCAATTTCTGCTCCTGCCGGTTTAACGTGAGCCTTTGAAGATGACACATTCTCACCAGCACTGAATATTGCCAGTCATTTTTACTCTAGCTTTCTGGACATCAGAGGGCCTTTAGTGGGATCTCATTGTAGTTTGGCTTCACAGGAGTAAAAAGGCTGAACACATATTCATGTATATATGTTGGCCTTTGGGATAAAATTTTTTGCTGACTGATTTTTCAGTCTCTTGCCCATTTTTCTGTTGAAGTTTTTCTTTTTCTTACTGATTTAAAAGATTTATTTATTGAAGTTTTTCTGTTGAAGTTTTTCTTTTTCTTACTGATTTAAAAGATTTATTTATTCTGGATAGGAGTCCTTCATCAGATATAATCATCTTCTCTTACTTATGGCCCACATACTTGTCTCACTGGTATGTTTTGATGAATAGAAATTCTTAATTATATCCCAGACAAATTATCTTTTCAAAAATACTTAACGATGAGTGTATGTTTTCCCTACTTAAAATATCTTTGCCTACACCTGGCATTAAGCCACTCTTCAGTGTTACCTTTTAGAATTTATAACAATATTCCTTTTACATTTAGATCTGTAATCTATCTGAAATGAATTTTATGTATACGAGGAAAAAAAGGAATCAATATTCATATCTGAAAAAATATGGATATCCAATTGATCCAGAATAATTGTTTCTTTATTGCATTTATGTGCATGTTTGTGTTAGTGGAAATTTTATTCTATTCCATCCCCGTATTTGCCTGTTTTTGACAGTACTCATTATTGTACTGTCTTAATTATTTAACTTCATATAAATTTTAATATCTGATAATGGAAAATCTCTATGTTTGCTCTACTTCTTTCACATTGTCTTGGTTGTTTTGGGGCATTTGTATTTGCATAAAAATGACTCAGATAAATGAAGCAATACCCAACCCTGTTTTGAACGTTTTTATTTATTTATTTGAGATATATACATAGAGAGAACATGAGCAGGGTGAGGAGCAGAGGGAGAAGCAGACTCCCCACTGAGCAGGGAGCCCAGTGCAGGGCTCAATCCTGGGACTCCAGGATCATGACCTGAGCCAAAGCCACACAGGTGCACCATCCAATCCAGTTTTGAATTTACCTCATTTTAATTTTGTTTTTTTCTATGATTTTTGTCTCCCAAGTCTAATATTCTGGGTAGATTATCTATGCCAACCACCCCCTCAACATACACACACACACACACACATCCAGTGCATTGTACTTTCTGATACATGTGCCCTTTTGTGGTCTCTTTTCACATTGACCTTTGTCCTGGCTTGGTCATGTGACTAACTTTTGGCTCATGAAACACTAGCAAACATCATGGGAACTGAGGCTTGGTCTTAAAGAACACTCACTTTTGAATGCTTCCTTTCAGATCCTAGACTTCATGCTGTGAGAAACTCAACCTAGCTCCCTGGAGAGGCTACATAGAGAATCAAAGACCTGACTGAGGTCCCAGCCAACAACCAGCACTAACTGGCCACCTAGCCTTCCAGAAAATGGATCCTCCAGCCCTCTCTGAGCTTCTCTAGCTGGAGCCATGTGCCCAATTGCAGGATCTTGAGATAATAAACTATTTGGGTTAGATTAAACCTCTAAATTTGGGGGGAGTTTTCTATACATTCATGGAATGTATGTCTATATATAACATATGTGTGTACACATGTATATATTTGAGATGGCTTATTACACATCCACAGAATTGTGAAATGAAGTCTATATATAGATATATAGATATGTACGTCTACAATTCTAGTGATTCTTGGAGGGAATGTTGGTCTAATGCTTTTGCAGTTCAGTAAGAGAGGTGAAAATGTAATTGAAGAACAATTTTCCATAGCGGATGGCATAGAAGAATGATATGGTGGAAGCATCCTGAATAATTGGACACCAAGCCTCATTGATCCAAACCATTCAATAAAGACAGGGCAGGCTAGATCATATAAAATGCATTACGGTAATTGTAGTTTTGCTGATAATACAAGGATTGTGATTGTTCTCAGGTGCTTATATGGCTGGTGGGTAACAAGCCCTTGGAGAAATTGAACTGAAAATTGTGTTAATATATGTTATATATCATGTTTCTTATTTCCTATAATGGAAAGAGAACCTAGGGGAATGTATGCAGATGATATTATAAATAAATTACGTTTTTAAGATGATTATACCCTGAATCGACGTATTTACATTTTAGAAATATTTTTCAGGAACATAACAGGTCATTGTGTTCCAGCTAAGTAGTCTTTTTTCTACACCTTCTCTGATATTCCTAGTACAATATGGTGAGGATCCTTGAATGGATCTCAGATGGTTCAGATGTGCCATCAGCCATTTGAGACTAATAGCCATTAAAATGCTGATGTTTGCAAATTATAGACTTTACAAATAACTTAGAGCAATTCAAGTTTATCTTTGTAAAATTCTACTTGATTGTGTTTTGATGTCCCCTTAAAATCCTGTGCTGTACATTTTCTGCCTACCACTTCTCCCGCCCTGCACACTCCCCCTTTCCCACCTGGCTCTAGCTCACAGATGCTGACCTAAACAGAATGCACCAACAGGCTCCCCTGCCCTCTATTCCTGGAACAGATTTGGCTGGGGGAGCATTGTCAAGAGATCTGAGGGGGGAAAGTGATAAAAATCAGTTTTTATTCTTTTAACTCTCTTCCTGTGAGATTTCTGCAGGTTGACCATGTAGCCTGGCTCATGTCGCACCTCCTCCTAGATGATGCTCTCCATACAGCTTACCTTCTCTGTCCAGTAACTGTCCCCACAACAACCCTGCATGCCTAGGGATGGCTCACCACTCTTAACTAGCTTCACAGTGTGGACTTTCCCTCCTGCCCACCCACCCCCCATCCTGTCCACAGAATGAAATAGTTCCCTTTGCAAATTGTTCTCATGTAAATTTCCCTTGTATATATGGATGTCATCTCTTTCCTGCCAGGATGTTAAGGAAATTGAGATGATTTACCGTTTAGAATAGTTTATTGTAAAATCTGTTTTTTTTTTTTTTGAAAGGGCAAGTTTTTTTTTAGTACAATTTTTATTTATTTATTTATTTTTTATTAATTTTTATTGGTGTTCAATTTACCAACATACAGAAAAACACCCAGTGCTCATCCCGTCAAGTGTCCACCTCAGTGAAAGGGCAAGTTTTTGAGTGAATAAATAAATGCACAAGTTGAGGAGGAATGCTAACAGCGCCCTGCACCACCAGGCCTCATCCAGGCTGGACAGCCGTGAATGCGTTTGCACCTCCCACTACAGTTGCACAAGTGGTAGTGACCTGTTGGCTGAGGACACCAGCTGGTTCTGGCGGATGGAGAAAAGGGTGTCACCGTAGGGACACAAGCGTGGCCTTCAGTTCAGGTTATGATCTCAGGGTCTTGGGATGGAGCCCCACATCGGGCTTCCTGCTCATTGGGGAGTCAGCTTCTCTCTCCCTCTCCCTCTGCCTCTCCCCACTACTCATTCTCTTTCTCAAATAAATAAATAAAATCTTTTAAAAAATTAAAACATGAAAAATAAAATTAAAGTTCAGCCACTGAATCGAGTCCAACACAGCTTTTTAGAAGTAATAAATGATAATAATGGCATCTGTCCGTTATAAGAAATAGTGACTCCTAGAACTTCTGGGTGTCCACACTGGGAAGAGCTTGTGTGACCGCACATGTCCTTTCTTTGTATGGGAAAACTAAGGTCCAGGAAGTGGGCATCACTTTCCCAGATGATGGTGTGAGAAGGTCTAAGTGCTACCGCAGCAGGCTGAAGGCTTCGTGTTGAAGAGAATCATGCCCTGAGAATCTGGCATTTGCATTTTGACCTGCTTACCCACCAAGTAAACACCACACACCAAATGCACGGAAGCTCTGTAGAAATGAATGAGACAGATGTTGCTCCTGACCTCATGTGGCCTCCATCCTTAGGGGAAATCAGAAAATTAAAAGTAAGCCAAATAATTGTGATTCGTCTTTACTGCTATGCATGAGACTAGTAAGGACTAGCAGGGAAACCTACTTTGGGAAGCAGTCAGGGAACACCTTTCTGCAGAGGTGACGTTTATGTCCATACCCAAATGGTCCATTGATGTCACTACTCAAATGTTCTTACTGAGTGCCTACTGTGTACCAAGCACTGTGCTGTGTGTCCTTAATGAGTAAAACCTGCTATGGTATCTCAGTGGAAGAAATGATCAGTTTCAAAAAGAAGTTACTGGGGTGCCTGGGTGGCTCAGTCAGTGAAGTGTCTGCCTTCGGCTCAGGTCATGATCTCAGGATGGAGCCCCAAGTCAGGCTCTCTGCTCAGCGGGGAGTCTGCTTTTCTCTCTCCTTATGTCACTTCCCCCACTTGCTCTGCTTTCTCTCTCTTTCTCAAAAAAATAAATAAAATCTTAAGAAAATAAATAAAAACTGAAGTTAGGGAATGACCTGGGTTATGAAGACAGCCAACATGATGCACTCAGAATCCACAATGGGGTGGCTGTGCAGTGGGAGAGGGCAGGGTCCCCTGACAAAGTGGTGCTCACAGTGGGACAGCAATCAATGGACAGAATAGGAAAGAAAGAGCATTCTGGGGCCCAAAACAAAAACAGAGCAAAAGCACACAGGTGTGCCAAGGTCATGCAGGAGACACATAGAAGTGTTTAAGGATGGAAAAGTCAAGGTGCTACAAGCCCAGAGCAAGAGAGGGAAGCAGGGAAGCAGTGACACAGGGATTTCTAGGTTCTGGTGAGAATTTTTGCTGTTACCCTTAAAGCACTGGAAAGTACTAAACAGCATTAGGCATGTGTATGTCATGTGAGCATCTGTATATATGTTTCTGTGTGTGTGCGTGTGTGTGTGTGCACCCAGATACAGAGTTTACTCTGCCCAGAGCATGTGTGAAAGAGGACACACATTACAGACTGTGGTGGGGGGGGAATGTGGCTAGGCAGTCAGAACAATGTGTGCAAAGGCCCTGAGATCAGAAGAGCTTTGTGTATTTCTTCGAGGAATTGCTAGAAGACCAATGTGTCAGAGCATGATGAATGGGGTAAAGGGGGTTTCTAGATGAGGCTAGGGATTGGACAGTGACCAGGCCATACTGAGCCTAGGGCCATGGGAAGAAGCCCTTCTGATAAGCACCAGGGGGCACTGATCAAGTCTCACGGTCATTACTCTCTAGCCATGTGACAGTGGACCAATGCCCGGTCTTCTCAGGGCCTCGGTATCCTCCTCTATGAAACTGGGCAGGCGTGGCCACCATGGCAGAGCCACCCAGAGGGATGAAACAAGGTGCTGTCTGCCAAGTGTCACCATTGAGCTAAGTCTGTGACTGCCATATGTACAGGCATCAGAATTGTCCAGGAGCTTGTTGACAATACAGACCCCATCCTGGTTCAAACTCAGGTCTATCGACCTTGATTTTGCAGGATTAGGCCTGGGAGCCTGTATTTTCAAACAAGCACACTGAGTGACTGGCGTTTGGAAGCCATTTGACAAGACACTCTTCAAGGGCCCTTAAACACCAAAAGGTCCATAAACCAGTGCCCGTAACTCTGGCTCTGGAACCTGCATAGATGTGACCTCTGGAAGTCCCCTCTGCTGCCAGTTTTCTACCTCAGCTTTGTGAGAGCCTCTGCAGATTACATGGGACGGCTTCTCTCCCTCCCCTTGCTTCCTAATCTAATTATCACAGCAACCAGATGTGACAGGCTCCTGCTCAGGCCCATTTAAACATCTCCAAGGACACTATTCAGGACCCAGGCCTTTTTATCATTTGCCAGGCCCTGACCCTAGAAGCCTGGAAGGTCTCCTTATGCTAATTAGCAATGAAATGTCTTTCTGCCAGAATAATCTGATTACTGGGCCCCAGAGCAGCTGTAGACTGTCACAATCAAACCCACATTGAGAGGGCACCTTACGGGGGCGGGGAGGGGGTTCAGCCCACTGGAATGGTATGCCCTCTTCTTCCATGGCTCTGTTTCCAAACACTTCTGTGTGTCTACTCTCATTGTATTTTTGAAAATGTAATGAATATAAAGGTGTCTTTGTTCAGAAAATTAAATGCACACATGCAAATTGATTTACCCATTTCCAATGCTCGTGGGCCAACTCAATCCACGGATGGCTCTTGCCCCACTTTACCTCGTCTGGTGGCTGACATGAGCCTGTCCACCCCTGGTAACTCACCGTGCACAGGTTATTATGTTGCTTCTGGACCTTTCCTTGTAGTGTGCTTTTCTTTCTAAGCATGTGGGATTATACTATAGATGTTGTTCCTCATCCATTTAATAAACAGACACTTATAGGAAAAACACCCAGAACTTGAGATGGAAGACCTGAGCTCACCAACCTTCTAAAGTTGGAAAAATTCCTCTTTGAGATCCAGCATCCTGCCGATTGCCTGGTGAGATTGGGTGATATACCAGAGCGCTCCCCCCAGCAATGAAAGTAGTTTATAGAAACGACCTGTGCCGTCGTGCAGGGCTGACCACTCCCATGATGTTGATGGGATGACGGTGGTTGATATTTGTTGGGTACATACTTACTATATTCCATACATTGTCCTACTGGCTTAAAATGCATTAATTAATATGATCTCAAAATAACCCTGGAAGGTAGGTAAAAACCCAAGGATTATTTTGTAAATCATCTGGTAGAAAACCCTAGATAGAAATGGCATGACATTTTTATGGTTTTCATTTACTTCCTTGTTATGAATATTCATGTCTCCCTGCAAAAAATAGTAATGAGTTTTATTAGGGTCCTGTCCTTGACCTTTTTTGGGCATTTCACAATATTAGAAACATGCATTGTATTATATTAGACTTCTAAAACTTGAAAACATTCTGAATTGTGAAACATATCTGGGCCCAAAGATTTGCACTTTCTGATGCAGATTTGTTGACCTCAGGCGAGAGCCCCTCTTGCTTATCATGTCTTCTTCCAGCGCAGCTGTGCTTCATCCCAGTGTTTTCTTAACAAACATATTGCTCTATTCAGACTCCAGGAACAAGTAATCATTAAGATTTTTTAAT
This sequence comes from Vulpes vulpes, assembly GCF_048418805.1. Classification (NCBI taxonomy): domain Eukaryota; kingdom Metazoa; phylum Chordata; class Mammalia; order Carnivora; family Canidae; genus Vulpes; species Vulpes vulpes. The sequence goes on from NW_027325674.1 coordinate 666,788, forward strand.
ACGCTTTTGGGTAAGGTGTCTGTCAGGGCTGGCACTGCCTTTAGGAAGCTGAATTACATTCGGAGAGCTGAACTGAAATCCCTACAAAGGAGGGAATATTTACAGAAGTACGGGAAGCATTAAGACAACTGGTACAGGATGCTGAGTCACCGCCAGACAAGCAAACCTGGGGTGCAGCTCTCCCCGCCAACACCATGCAAGGATGAGGATGGGACAGAGACTGATGAGACCCCAGAAGGGGCTGGAGTGGGGGAGGTTCTATGGCCAAAGTCAAATGACAGTCAGAGGGCAAGAAAGTTAGCAGGTACTCTTCTTAGGATCTGGTCTCACAAAGTGCAGTGAATGGCAGAGAAGAGTGGACAGTGGATCTTTGCGTGGAGAATAATCAGTGCATTCGAGGTCAAGGTCCCTCATGAGCTACCAACTGGTGTTGGGTGGTGGTTAGGTTTGTGAGATCTGAACAGAAGGGCTTGTGTATCGGTCAGCTCAGGCTGCTGTAACAAAATGCAGCAGGCTGGGTGGGAGCTCTCCTCTTGGCTTGCAGATGGCTGCTTTCTCTTGATGCCCTCAGATGGCAGATAGAGCTTTCATGTCTCCTCTTTTTATACAGACACTAATCTCATCAGGGGAGCTCCACCCTCATGACTCCATAATACCTAATTACCTCCTGGAGGCCCCACACTGGGGGATGGAACTTCAACATATGAATGAGAGAGGGTAGGGACACAGTTCAGTCCCCAGCACCTCCGCTGAACTTGAAATTCCCTTATGGCATTCATCAATTCAGCCATTTATTTAGAAATGTTTTGTTTTGGGGAATTTGTAATTGTTTCCATCTTATTTTTCTTTATTTCCTTCTCTGAAGCAGCATTCACAATGGGGCCCACGTGTGTTAATCCCTGAATCATAGCAATGAATCATCTTATGAATGAGGCAGCTGAACCATTGCACTAAATCATTGAATCAAGACTGAGAAAATTGTTCCTATGAAGATAGTGTTATATGATAGTATTATTCTTTTTATGAACTTTCTGAGATAGAAGTGAAACCATAAAACTGTCCTGGCATAAGACCCCCTCAAGGAGTTGTCCTCTGTAAATCTGTGAGCCCCTTCTTTGAAGAACATCTGCTGGTTGGAAATACTAACTGGGGAGTTGTATCTTTTGGCATCATGGGGGTTTGGAAAATGGTTCGGGGTAGAATCTGGAAAGGAAGGGATGCCCAAAAGGGCAGTGTCCATGGGGTAGGAGAAGGCAGGAAAGAGAAGGAAAGAAGCATAAAGACAATAAACCAGCTTTGGCAGAGACATGAGCAGGAAGGGAGTTTGGGGAAGTTAGTCCATTTTGTGAGTTGTGTATTATGTGTGTGGGATGCAATATAAACCCTGCTCAACTTGGAAGCTTTAGGAAAGTCTACTGTGCTCAGAGGCTTCAGTGTAAATGGATTATTTCAAGGAATCCAAGTTCTGCTCTAGTTTCGCAGGGAATAAAAACTGGTCCAGCACATGTCAGCAAGAGAACAAAAGGACACCTATATAGCCTCTGTTTTATGGAAGAGCACCCTGGATTTGGTAAGTCATTGTCTAAAGTTACATTGTTTGTAAGTGATAGAGTTTAAGGTTGAATTTTGATCTGTCTGACCTCAATGATTGAATTCTTTACACTCCTTTACAGAAGAAGTTAAAGTAGTCAAAAAGAGATAATTGCTATAAGGTGATAAAATAGGTGAATCATACAAAAATGCTTTCCTTGAAGAGTTATATGATAACCATCCCATTCCTGCTCAAACACCGAAGGTGACACAAAGCTCATTTCCCCTCCCATGGAGCCTGTTTAATTTTTGAAATTCCTTGGGGTAGAATTAATCCTGTAAAATAAAAAGAAATATCACTTTCAATGTTTGAAACTGAATCTCTTATTCGTAATTCAAAATCTTGTGGTAGCATCAAAGAAGTATTTTTTTCCCAAACTATCAGAAAGTCTTTCCAACTCTGAGACAGGAAGTCACAGCCACAATGACCCTTTTGTCCTCAGAGCTAAGCAACCACAATGTCGTGAAGAAATACCTGTATGATACCATTTCCAAGTTCCTTCTCCAAAGGTTGACTAATCCAGTCAGTGATCAGCATTTAGAGAATGGAAGCATTATTTGAAACAAGCACATTTTTAAAAACCGATGTGTTTGCGCAGGATATGAATTGCCAACAACGTGCCGTCTGCCGAGGCAGAGACATGCTGGGAGGGACCTGAGGAAGAACCTGAGATGCCAGCTTTTGGAACAATGAGGTGAAAACTGCCATCTGGTAAGTGAGAGAGAGAGCACCTGGGAGGTGCCTGGAGAAAGTGCTCATCTGCACAGAAGAACATGGGTCTGGTTCCCACACAATTAAGAGAGAAGACAAATCAAGTAGGAAGTCTGTCCCTAGGAAGGAAGTTGGCGGCCAGTGGGAGGGAGATGGCAATGCCCAGTGTGGTGTGGGGATTCCAGGGCTGGGGACATTGGTTGGCATGTCTTGCCAGGGAGGAATGACTAGAGGCATCATCACCATCTTTTTTATTTCCTGGCTCTGGTCCCTTCCTTGCTAAGGTCCCAAGTCATACTGAATCATTGTCAAAGTGCCCTCAGGTCCCCTGACGAGCATAAGGAAAGGCTATGGCCAAGGACCAAGGGGCAGACAGAAAAAGAACCAGTGACAAATTTCAAGAGGATTCAGCCAAAGAACCAGATGGCACAACATAGACTATAGGACAGGCTGTGAGTGGTTCAAGGTTCCAAAGAGGAATGAGAGCAATGGGCCACTGAAATGATAGCATTAAGGGCAATGGGGCTAGTGTGGCAATTTGATTACGGAGTCGAGTGAAAGTTGTAGATTTTCAAATATTCTTGGGAACATTGACGTATATTTCAGATATTTGCAGAGGACACAAACTACACTCTGGAAAGTGCCTCCAATTTTTCTCTTTGGTATCGTTAAAACATTATCTGTCACATAGGCAATGGCAAACATGCAATACCTAGTGATAAACTGAGACACACTATTTGAAAACAAAAGTTTAAAAATGAATAGAGAGCTATACTGTGTTCCTGGAGAGGCTCACTTAATTTTGTGAAAATTATGACTTGTCTAAAGATAATTTATACCTTGAATGTGGTGCTACCTAAATTTTACTATGATGTTATGCTAGTTGGCAAAGTGATTCTGAAGAAAATCTGAAAAAATAGACACAGGGTAATATCCAAGGCCACTGGAGGGGGTTCTAACCTGCCAGATAGCACATTTACTATAAACCTAAGATAATTGAAGTCCTGTGGTGCTGGTATAGGAGAGGGAAAATGTAATTGAAAGAGACATCGTGTATTATTTAAACTTTAATCTGTGGAAGGGCAGTGGTTCAAATTTGAAGTTAGAATGATTGTTTGATTATTTCTTAAATAGTATTTTAAAATTTGGCCTCGGGAAAAATTCTATACTCATGTAACATATAAAATTAATTGCAGAGAGAGTAAAGCTTTGAGTATGAATGATGTAGTAATAACAAGAAAGTAGAGATCTAAATGAAAACTGGTTTAAGTAAAATTTATAAGAATAAAATAGATGTTAGGGGCAAATGGGTGGCTCAGTTGATTAAGCATCAGACTCTTGATTTCGGCTCAGGTCATGTTCTCAGGGTCATAACATGGAGCCCCATGTCAGGCTCTATGCTCTCTGCAGTCTGCTTCTCCCTCCCCCACTGCTCCTCCCCCTGCTCCTGCTCATTCTCTCTCTCTCTCTCTCAAGTAAATTAATTAAATCTTTTTTTAAAAGGATAAAATAGATGTTTAAAAATCACAAAGAGAAAGTGGACAGAGGGGCACCTGGGTGGCTCAGTCAGTTAAGCGTCTGCCTTTGGCTCAGGTCATGATCCCGGGGTCCTGGGATGGAGCCTCCCTGAGCAGGGAATCTGCCTCTTCTTCTCCCTCTGCCCCTCCGCCTGCCCATGTGAACACTCTTCCTCTCTCTCTCTCTCTCTCTCTGCCTCTCTCTCTCTCCCTCCCTCCCTCCCTCCTTCCCTCCCTCTCATAAACGAATATAATTTTTTAAAAATCTGGACAGATTTACTAAATTAAATATTATTCATATATCTATATACATGATACCCAAGCATACTTATAGGATATGAAAAAAAAATCCCTTAAGTGGTCATGAGCAATCACAGAGGTAAAACATTTAATTGAAAAAAATCATGAACAAGAGAATGTCTTTATTTCATGTCCAATAAGCACAGTTAATGATATATCAAGATATGAGTATTGGATATTGAAGATCTTGAATTCACAAGTTTGAATTCAACATTTAAACTGCATGTTTGAATTTCCTACTTTGTCTCATTATGAGAAGCTTTTCTTAAAAATCCATTTAGTCAAACCAGAGATCAAAAGACAATCACCTAGTTAACACAAAGGAACATCTACTTCATAAATGCAGAGCTAAAAACAAAGGCACTTTTTTTTAAGATTTTGTTTATTTATTCATGAGGGATACACAGATAGAGGCAGAGACATAGGCAGAAGAAGCAGCAGGCTTCCTGCAGGGATCCTGATGTGGGACTCAATTGCAGGATCCTGGGATCACAACCTGAGCCAAAGGTGAACATTCAACTACTGAGTTACCCCGGTGCCCCACATTTGATTTTTTAATTGTTTTTTATTTCCTGGAAAATCTAAGTCATGAAGTATGTTTATTTTATGTCTCAGAATTGATGTTTCTGTAAGTATGGTCTGCTCAACTTGTCCAAGAGCTTGGCATTCTATATGTGAAGGTGTGTGCATGTGTGTGCAGGTGCAAATATATTGCAAAAAATTTTAAAGACGATTTAAGCATCCTGGATCACTTTACATTCATGAACAGTTGCACATTGTTAGCCCCAGATACAGGGTTGTGTTTATGATGCTACCATTATGAAATGTCCAGTTATGTTAATTTAATTCTTTCAGGTTAATGAGAAAATAAAATGAGATAGTTCAATATATAAGTGATGTGTTTGTGTTTCTGGTTAAGTAAGGGGGAACCTGTATCATGGTAAATGACATCATCAGTGTGTGTGTGTGTGTGTGTGTGTGTGTGTGTTTTCTATATTAGGAATGAGAAAAGTGGTGAGGAAAGCACCTAGCACAAAGAAGTAAGCCATGTCAAAATCTAAATAACCCTCCTGGTTAGAGATCATTGCTATGTTCATGTCATTTCAAGCAGGCTTTTCTTTTATTTTAGCAAAAACAATTTTTACTATCTAATCAATGTGGATTATTTAAATTTTATTTGCTTTATGGCTTTATTAATGTTCCTGTTACAAATTTTATTTGACTTTCTAGTTGACTCAGAAAGTTTCTGCTTAATCTTCTGCACAAAGTAAAATAGAGCTTTCAGATTTCCTGTCTCTTTGGAATATAATGCATTGGAATAACTGCTGGATTATATCTCAGGATACCTGGGGGGAGACCCCATGCCCTGGCTGCTCTCTCAGGTCAGTTCTTCCACTTTAGAGATCTTAGTTTCTACATATAAAAAAGTGAGAGGTTCGTGTATGAAGTGTGGTTCTCAGATCTGATGGAGTATAAGTATCATGGAGGGAGCTTGAAGAACATGCACCTCTGTGGTCTCCAGCTTCAGAGAATATAGAGGAGCAGTTTGGTGCTCCCAGAGGCACTGCTTTTGAACCAGCACTCCAGGCCTATCAGCTGTAGGTGTATCTGGTCCTCAGGCCACAGTTATTATGCTGGACGCACGTCAGAATCACCTTGGGAGCTTTGAAAGTGATGTCTAAGCCCTCATCTAGAGCAGTGTAGACTTGCCAGGGCACAGATTTTGTTTGAAAAGCTCCCTCAGTGAGTCGGGGCAGTCAGGATGGACAACCACTGCTGTTCATAGATGTGTTAGATTCTTTACAGTTTGAACCTATCACTTAAACAGGTAGGCCTTGGTCAACTATTATGGCAGAAAAGACAGATCCCTGTGCTGGTGGTGCCAGACCCCATGTGACAGAATGATGAGCGGTAGGAAGGAGATGCAAGGGTGGATAGGAAGTTGAGTCCTTTACCATCATTCAGGTCACCTCAGTGAATCCTGAGTTGGAATAATTTTCTTATCATGTGTAACAGGTGAGGGAAACATTTCCACGGAAGTAACATGATTTATTCCAGGTCTTACAGGTTGCAAGAAGCAGAACAAGGATTTGAACCTACATTGGTTGGACCCAAAGCCCACCAACTGCATTCTACTGCCAATCAGAAGGCAGGTGAGAGGTTCCCTCACTATTTCTGGTTCACCTGGTGCATAATCCTAGAGGATAAATTATGTTTCCTCTAATGTCTCTGGGATGGGAAAACAAAACACACAATGAAACAAAGTAAAAACAAGATCATCTAATTGACTAAAGATATTTTGCATTTATATAAAATCATGATCATTTTAATGGCCATATAATCCTGCTTTATTGTTCGATCTCCACAGATTTGGGGTAGCTCCATGGAAGAACCTACATTCCATTTACTTGTGAGGCATACCCCTGTGCCAGAACCATGAGGATTGCCATGTTTCATGCAGTTGTATGGACCTGCCACACGTCTACAAAGACCCAAAGATGTGTTACTTAGAAAACCATTCCCTAGCATGTAGATCTTGGAAAATCTGAGAAAGTACATAGGTGAGTCAGACCACAGGATTCTGGGAATTTCTCAGTTAGGCACTGTTGGGAAATGTCTCGCCTACATACACTGCAAGTGAGCAGTGGCTTCCCTGGATCTGCCCTGGACTGCCTGTGTGTCTATGTGCGGGTGTGGGAGAGCTTGTGCATGTATATGTGGAGTATGTGTGTGTGTGTGTGTGTGTGTGTTCATTTCGACCATACTAGATATATTACCTGATCAATTTTCACACTAAATTCTAACCGGTGTGCCTTAGTCTTGTAGCCGAAACTCTGCTCATGGACCTGTCAGGTGCCAGACAGGATCACCTAAGCTCCTCAAAGCTTCCAGGGAGCCACAGACACTTCTGCTTGGGCTTCGGGGTGTACAATATAACACAGTATACATAGCTGTTTGGGCAACAATTGATACATCTGGGTCTACACAATAGCACCATATGCATTAGTCCCAAATTTGCATAAAATGGTTGGGGAGACTGTAATAAAGATGTTCAGTGGTCATCTCTGTGTGCTTGGATTTCAATCGTTGATTGTCTTCTTCCCTCTCTTTCTCTTCCTCTTGTTCCTCCTCCTCCTTTACTTTCTTTGCTGACCTAGATTTTAACTATTAGCTGCTGTGACCGTGTACACCTGTCTCACTCCTACTTATTTTCCAGAACTCCACATTTCTTCCAGGAGGCTTTCCCAGAGATCCCAAAGTAAGGTTTTCTTTCTGCTCTGTCCTCCCATTGTCCCACAGACCCCAGACCTCCTTACCTGATTTACAGTACTTCACTGCTAATTGTCTGTTTATCCCAATAGAGTATAAGTTCCTTGAGGACAGAGACTCTGCGATCATCCCATTGCCTGTTCAGTGTGTAACCTTGTCTGATACCTATTTGTTGAACTAGTGTCTATCCAACAAGGAAGCTACAACACAGAACATCTCCGGCCAAGGCTGTATTATGCTGTTGTGTGATAGAAGGAACATTAATAGTCGTGACTCTGGTCCAAATCATAGATCTACAATTACCATTTTTGTGAACAAGGGCTATTTAATCACTTTGTGTGGCAGTTTCTTTACCTGTGAAGCTGAGGATGCTGATATATACTAGACAGGATGTGTGTAAGTAGTAAATGAGATGTGTACCCTCCTTCTCAAGCTAAGAAGTGAGGCATGGTTCAGTGGAAAATGTGAGGAGACAAATTATATGTGCCCAATATAAAAACTATATTATTTGTAAGCTGGATATCTGTCCTCTCAGCTGGCCACAAAATGCTTACTGAAACAATTGTGGTGCCACGGAAGAACACAGACACTTAGATGGTAGTTCTTCTTCTAAGTAGAAAGATTTTTGAAAGGAGCATTTCCTTCCAGATGAATCTAATCTTCTCTGATAGGGGGACGGTGCTCAGAGATGAAGATCATGATAGGTGTTATACATCTTGACTTGAGTAAAGTTATCAGTTCTTCCTTGCATGACACATCTATTCACATTAAACACATATTCTAAATGACAACTTCCAGGTACATACCAAGTCATGTTTTCTGGGATTATATTTTATAGATGAAAGCTGTCTACTCTGAGTACAAGGAAGGATTTTCTAAAAGGAGGGACTGAAAAGTTAGAATTCAGAACATCAGAGGTCTAACTTGACCCCTCTCACTGGCTTGGCCCTTGTAGCATGCCAATGCTCCCTGCAGGACTCCAGCTAAACTTCCTATGCTAGAGACACAATGTCTCCATAGCAGCAGCATCAGGGAAATAGGCTTCTGACTTGAATGACCTCTGAGTATATCTCTAAGCACAGTAGCAGTAGGAAAATACTTAAAAGATCATAATGGTTTCCATTTGCAGAGTCACAGAAAGAGGGTAATGCCAAGCATTGTATTAAACCCCCTACTTTTCTACAACCAACTGCTGCTGCTTTTGTTGGGACTGGTTTAGTGGACAAGTGTCTGTTTCTAGGAACAATGCAATAGTGTCTCAACCACCTCATGCATAACCAAGGTTCAAATTCCTAATGTCAGCCGCGACTTCTCCTTATATATTGTATGTAATTTCTGGTTGCTTCATCTTCATTCCCAATGGACATTACCACTCACCCACATTACTGGGGGATTATCCTCATTAGTATCTCCCTGCTATTTTGGCCAATATTCTGCTTTCAGGCTAGTTTTTACAGTTGTGATCACATTATTGTTCTATGGAATAGAGTTTCTGTAGTTCTCTACTGCCCCTGAAGGAGTCCACAGTGCTCTATATGCCCTTTTATGATCTGGCTCAAATCTACCCTCTTGTTCTCTGGGTAAATCACTCATCAGCCTACAGTCATTTCTTTAAAAATTCATGAACACTGGTTCTTTGGTGCCTCTGTAAGCACTATTTCCTCTACCCTGAATGCTTACACTTTCCATATTTACGCTTTCCCCAAAAAATATGACTAGGAGACAAGCCAAGTGCTCCTTTTTTATAAAAGCCTTCTCTGCCTCTCCAAGTTGGAAAAAATCTCCTCATTGGAACTTTAAAAATTCAGGTTCTCAGATTGGGTGAGTCCTCTCAGCTTTATAGGCTTCAAGCTCTCATGTTTGAAAATGATGGGAAAAAACTGTGATTTCTTTGCAGGATTGTTGGATAAATCACACTTATGAAAATAAATGAAGTGTTATTTATAACATTTATGAAAGCATAAAGAGCAATATTGTCCCTGAGTAGCTCCCACCCTGCAGAGCACAGCAGAAGTCTATGTAATAAACATTTTTGCTTTCATATCTCCAGTTGGCTCCCCTTTAAGGATGTGACACTTTGTCCAGGCCTCATAGAGGACAATTTATAACTGCAGAAGGAAGATATGGAGGCATTTTAGAGCAGAAAAATGTATCAACTGTTAAGCAAGAGAACTTCATTATTTTAGGCAAATTCAGTGTCCCAAATCTTCCTTTAATATGAGCGCAGACCCAAATTTGAAACGCAATGTAAGGAGTTAAAGGTCAAAACTGCTTTATCATTCCTTTTTTCTTTAAAGCAAATCCTGATTAAGTAAATCCTTGAATAATTCAAAGCTATAATTCATCAATGGGTCTTTAGTGTGATGGAAAAGGTTGATTTTAAGATTGTTGAATTTGTAAGACATAACATAATGAACAGGCAAGCAGAGGTGAAAAATGTGTCCCTCTTTACCCTAAATGAGCCTAGATATTTTTTCTTAGCTCAGATTTACAAGCATTTATGTTTCCATTACAATTTTTACTACCCTATTAGGAGACAATCATTCATGATGGAGAATTTGAGTGACAATTATGGAATCTCTGCAGGCCCACCAATATCTCATAGTCCCAAGTGTCTTTGATGAGCTCATGAGCTCCCTTCCTGAAGTCACTGATAAATATTTTAAATGCAACCTTGACGATAGCCTTGGAATTTCCTGGAAACGTTCTCTGATGAGTTCCCACGAATGAGGCAAGTGAGTAATGTACTCCTAATCTTTGTCCTGGGTAGCAATAGCAAGAGTGTAAGGCAAGAAATGATAGGCATTGTAAGGTAGAGGAACTTGTATAGCGAAGGGTCTGGAGGAAGAAATGCACATGGTATGTTTAGAAGAAAATCCCTTGACAATTTTCTTTCCATAGTATATTGATTTTTTTCATTAATTAATACAATATGAAGTAGAGCTCAGAGAATCCCTCAGTCTTATTTCCCCTTGTCTGTAATTGACACCAAGGCCTAAAGGTCTCCACTAAAGTTAATCATATTAAACCCTCAAAAGCCAAACCATTGAGAGGTCAGTTTTAGGGGGATACCATATCATAGGATAAGTACTCAAGTGAACACCATCCAAGAGAGATGTGTTATTCCCTAAGCTTATAAATCAGAAGTGGGTCTCACTGGGCTAAGATCAAGATGTTAGCAGGTTGTGCTCCCTCTGGGGACCCTGGGGAGGGGGGTCCATGCCCCTCCCTTTCCTTGCTTCTGGAGACTGCCCACACTCCTGGGTGCCTGGTCCCCACTCCATCCTCAGAACCAGCAGTGTGGTGTCACTGAGTCCTACCCTGACATTCCTGCCTCCCAGCCTCACCTATAAGGACCCAACCATAATAACTCAGAATGACCTCTCCATCTAAGATCCTTAATCTAAGGTCCTTTTGCATGTAAGGTAACATATTCATAGCTTCTGTGGATTAGGACATGCATCTCTGGAAGGCAGTTATTCTGTTTACCAGTAATATGTATCCTCTAACTTCATCAGAAGGGCAGAGATGAGAGAAATTATTTCTGTACTTGGAATCAGCAAGGACATTATTAATTCACTCAATGAGTCTATGTTGGGACAAGCATGGTGCTGGACTTCAAAAATAAGGTGAGGGAAATAGGTGTGCCATCTGCCCACACTGAGAATGCAATGTAGATGGAGGTGGAAATATCAGAAGATCACAAAATCAGCGTAGAACCCCACCATGTTGATGTCCAGGGAGCAGAGATACAGGTTGTTATGAGAATGAATGATATAATATGGGAAAAATCTGCCCCAGGCCACAGGGAAGTGTGTGCTGAGGGTCTGGTAAGGAGAGCCTGGAAAGGGTACAGAATGGAAGTCCAATGAGCCTGGTCCTTGGGGTGAGGTATGGGGCATTGTAGGGGGCTGGAGAGATAGGCCACAACCCCACCATATAGAATCTTGCAGGCTAAGGCAAGGATTTTAGTCTTCAAAGAAAAATGGGAAAGTAACGAAAGGGTTTACATCTTGGTTTGTGCGTGTGTGTGTGTGTGTGTGTGTGTGTGTAGATAGAACAAAAAAAAATAACATAAGGAGAATGGTGGATTTGGAAAAGTGGATCATATATACTGATTGTGTTGCCCTAAAGTTTTAAGTTAAAGCCCTACTCCCCAGTGCAATTATATTTGGAGAGGGCCTTTAAGGAGGCAATGAAAGTCAAGTGAGGTCATATCGTATTGGTGGGGCGCTGATCCAATAGGAGCGGAGTCCTTGTAAGAGAGGGAGACACAGGGCTGTGCATATGCAGAGCAAGGGAATGTGAGGACACAGTGAGAAGGCGGCTGTCTGCAAGCCAGAGAGGCCTCCGGAGGGAACAAGCCCATTGGCACTTGGATCCTGAGCTTGTAGCCTCCAGAACTGGGAGAAGATAAGGTTCCATTGTTGATGCCACCCAGGCTGTGGTATTTTGTTATAGCAGCCGGAGCAGACTAACATGGAGGGTCCCTGTTCTCTCCAACAATGTGGAGGCTCCTCTGAAGAGCTCAGGGTAGGAGAGGGATCAGGTCACAGATCTTGATAATAAGGCATCAGAAAAAGGGGACAACAGATATGGTAAGTAGTGATCAGAAGGATTTGCAGAGAAGGACACAGAGATTGCCCTACAAGTGTTTGAGTGTATGTGCTATGCATGGTGAGCTTGCACACATTTTAAAATCAACCAAAAAATAAATATGGCATAGAGAAATATACACAAGTCAGATAAAGAAAAAGAGTTTCAAATTCCAGGTTATCTGTACTGTATTAATCAGGGCTCTCCAGAGAAACAGAACCAAGGAATGTATAGATATTCCTTATAATAAGAAAATATAATAGGGTGTATAAATATATATATATATATTTATATATGTTTATATATATGAATATAAATATATAAAAATATATATATTCCTTATAATCTTCCAGAGAAATAGAACCAAGGAATGTATAGATATTCCTTATAATAAGAAAATATAATAGGGTGTATAAATATATATATATTCCTATTATATAGGAATTCCTATTATATATATTCCTCATAATCTCTCTCTCTCACTGGATTTTGAGGGTAACCATATACCACATTTGGGAATACTTTTCAAATCCATTTAATGGGTAACCCACAGGCTGCAAGTTTTCAAGTGGGCCCTGTACAGAAGAAGGCTCTGCCTTAGATCTACTCTGTACTTTATTTCATTTTATTAAAGATTTATCTATTTATTATTTGAGAGAAAGAGAGTAAGCAGGAGGAGGGGGAAGAAAGAGAGAATCCTGAAGGAGACTCCCTGTTGAGCGTGGAGCCTGACGCAAGGCTCTATCCCAGGGCCCTGAGATCATGACCTGAGTCTAAATACAGAGCTCGCTTTAACTGACTGAGCCACCCAGGCACCCCCCTACTCTGTACTTTAGACTTTGAACCAGCTATTGGTAGGTCTGTGGCAATGCAGCAAGAAGCCTCTGGTAGGCCTAGAGAGAAACATATCAGTGCATGTTTCGAGGAATTTGAAGAAAGACCATGTTTTCTTTTGACTCCTGCCGTTCATCTAGGTTTTTGGTTGTACATATTTTTTCTCTTTTTTATCTTGTTTTCAACTAGGATTTTGTTTTATAAGGACACCAAGATGAGAATTTTAAGAGCCTTTCTGTTAACTACCTTGAGCATGGTATAACAATTTTGTAGAGTCAATAAAAAGTAAGACAATTTGATGCTATTTTAATGTTTTCCAGTTCCTTCCTAGACATTACATCATATGCCTTGTGATAACCCCAGGCAGCAGGTCAACATCTTTCTTTACTTCACAGATGGACAAACCAAGGTTCAGAGAAGCTGATTTGTCCTGGGAACAAAGGTAGTAAGTGGCTGGGTCTCTATCCTTGGGGCAGCTGGTATGGCAATAAATTAGACATAACCTGGAGAACCTTCCCAAAATAGCAGGAAATGCATCATGAGAAACCTGAACCAGCATATTACATGCATGTAGTTTCTTTTTTAAAAAAATATTTTATTTATTCATGAGAGACACAGAGAGAGAGGCAGAGACATAGGCAGATGGAGAAGCAGGCTTTATGCAAGGACCCCGGTTGGGACTCGATCCCAGGACTCCGGGATCACTCCCTGAGCCAAAGACAGATGCTCAACCGCCGAGCCACCCAGGCGTCCCCATGCATGTACTTTCAATCTCTGCTGAGTCTAGAAATTGCTACAAGGTTTTCTGAAGGTGAGGGATCCAAAGAATGTCAATACATATAAATTCTCCTTGAAACTTATACACTGGCACCACCAGTAATGCTGAAGTACTGGGAAGAAAAAGGGGGGGTATATTAATCAATACAACGTGCGATGGTTATGGTTTCTACAGTTAAAGGAATAATTTAATGAATCAGAGCCTTCTGCCCCACCACCTAACTCATGCCCCCCATGTCAGAAGGACAGTCTCAGTTAATTGGAATTTTCTTCCTGATGGTGTCACTGATGCTTTTATTCACACAGGATCTTTCTTTATGGATTGCCAAAAGTTCCTATTGGTTGTTATTTTGGGGTATGAGGTATCTAAGAAATAGTCAAGTGCATTTCTCAGATTTTACATACTGTCTTTCTTGACCCTATGTTACCTGACAAAGGTTTTTAGAAATAGAACTTCCCATTGGTGATCAGAATTGGTCACACCACCACGTGCGGAGACCCTCTTCACTTCTTGGGTTGCATGACATCATAAGGAGACCATAATGCTTACGAGTGAGTTTCACATCCTAACTTAATATACATTTTACTGTAAATCCTGGTCCACATTGTCATCCTTCGGGCACTAGACATCTAAACCCCCCAAGCCCAGGGCTGCATGTATGGGAAGCAAAAAGGATACAGAGGTCTGGGTCCGTCCTGGCCAGGCGGTTGGCCCCTTGCAGATTTGTACTCTCATGGGTGGCCTGCCTCAGCTTTAGTGACAATACCTGCTCTACAGATCTGTCACCGTTGTAATCTTTAGATGTCCCTTTGTCCCTCGATGGTCATCTCCTATTCTAGCTAGTGATCTTTTATATTAAACTATCCACTTTCAAAACACTGTGTGGTTTCTGTCTCTTGTTTGGACACAGACTCTTGACTAATACAAATAGCTGTTGGTTTAAGGGACACACCTCATTTTGTGCTACAGCATCCCAGCCTTGCAGGGTGTTACCTCAAATCTATGTGCTGAGTCTCAGAAGCTTTGTCCATCCGTTTATCAAGTCAGTGATTTTATTTTATAAGGCACATGGTACAAAAATTAATTTCTAAGTTTTAGCTTATTATAAATTCTCCTTCACAGTAAAATGATTTCCTTGGTTACTGTCAGTGCAAAGTGGGACAGGATGGTAATGACTTCTACACGTTGCTGAAGGATGGTTCTGTTAGACTATTTCCTGCAGGGTAGACAAATGTGTATCCAGAATATGTCTGTGTTTCCATTAGAATAAATTGCTGCCCACTCCGCTGTGGAAGAGAAAAGTGCTACACCCACCAGCTGGTAGCAGGGGAATTGCATTTGGTGGTGACCGTGCAGTTTATTTTCCAAAGTAGGACACTTTTGAGAATGAAGAGGAGCTAATGGTATGTCAGGACAAGAGGGATGAACCAAAGCTCTGGGACAAATTTGAATGCAGGATCACCTATGAACTGGGTACCTAGCCCCAGTCTCTGCAGAAGACAGTCTCAGTGCTTAGCAGTAGCAATGCTCAGTGACAAATGCCCAGCTTGTCCAGTAGCAATCTCAGTGACAAATGCCCAGCTTGTCCAGGCTACACATAGTCTTCAACCCTGATGTCATAGATGTGTTTTGCATAGGCCTGTGGAAAAGATGCCAGGGTCCCTAGGGAAAGAGGCTGGCTGCCGTCCGTAGGATGTTTACCTCATCCCCCTGACTACTGAGGGCTTTCCCATAGGCTGTGTCTCTGGGTGCTCATTTAGTTTTGTCATAATATCTTCATTTACTGTGCCCTTTCTAAGTAATCCATCCATATTGTGCTCCTCTATCTGACACCTAATTCCTAATAGTTATTATTTTTTTAATCCCTGAGGAGCCAACCAATCCATTTGCAATCACTGTAGGCTATGCCTGTTTCAGTGCACAGTGAACATACAGAAATACTATGCATATTCTTCTCACTGAGATCACCTCACTACACACTGCCCTGTTAAGGGGCACTCCCATGGGGGGCTGCCTTGCAGCAGCCATGTGCTTCCTGTAATGGTGCCCCACTGTACACACTTCTTTCCCACTGTGTTAAGTGCCATTGCGGCACACAGGTCTGTAGGTGCAAGCTAGTGGAGAAGTAGTAGAGCAGCATGTACTAGCTCGGGCTGGCATGACAATGTATCATAGATGGTATTTGTTTTCGCACAGTTCCGGAGGTTGGAAGTCTGAGATCGAGTGAAGGCACGGCTGGGTTTTAGTGGCTTCCTTGAAGATGGTCACCTTCCTACTGTGTCCTTACATGGAGTGGAGGGTTGGGGGCAGGGAGAGACAGAGGGAGAGGGAGATATATATTTTTACATCTTTTTCCAATCATTCTACTCCATCCAAACATTGCACTAGAACTACGTATTAGTTGAGCCCCTGTAGGCGAGACAAAACAATGCAGTTGTATAAAAAAGTGAAGTACCTTTATTTCAAGGTTAGTCAAACGCTAAGAGCGAGCCTGCCATAGAAGATGGAACCCTACTGCTAATTTCATTACATCCTGATCTGTGTAATCATGGGGTTCCACTGTATTAACAAAAGCTTTCATTTATTACGCACTTGCTAAGGGACAGACCAGTGTCAGTACTTTTCATGAATTATCTTTCTTAATTCTCTTATCAGATTTATCAGCCCCCTTTTACACCAGAGGAACCAGATTCAAAGAGAGATTAATGAACATGCCCAAGGTCATACAGCTTATAAATAGAGATATAGATTTTATCCTAGGAAATCTTATGCAGAGACCATGATGGAAATGTCTCATCTGTCGCATAAAGAGATAAGGATAACATTATGCACTTAGGGAAAAAAATAAATACATAAAGTGCCCATAACAGGTAGGCTTGTTGATGGATACATTATCTGAAAAGCACTAAGAGCTTGGCACAAGGGTTATTAACATTCAAAGCCAGCTCTTGCTGCCAGCAGCAAAGTCGGGTGCCAGTGCTAGCATCTCCTTAGCAGGACCCCAGCCAATTGTAACCCTCCTGGTGCATCTGTGGTTGGCTAATTTGCTGGATAAATTCTGCCCTGGAAGCCAGGAAATCATCTTTGAAAATGAGCTAGAAGACCTTTTCCAAAGTTTTGCAGAACTGACCAAATGGCAGAGTTTTTCAGGTGCCCATTTGTTCATTTGTGTTACGGGAAAGAGTCAGGCTACAAACAAACAAACAATTGCCTATTATTTAACAGATGCCCTCCCACCATGTGATTCATGTATCAGCACAAGATACATATGTGTACAGGGCTGGGGGAAGAGTCTAAAATTTAGAAATGTATCTGAAACACATAAAGTGTGATTGTTATGAAATGAAATTAAGTAAATGGTGGGAGGCATGAGATCCTTTCCAACAGCTTGAGGTATAAAGTCATTACTTTTCTATCCTTCGCATACCCAGACCCCAGAAAATCCCATATCCATTCTTATCCAAAAACCTCAAGGGCATGACCAGTCTCAAGGTATCAACCTACTTCCCAATACTAGATAAAGAGAAATAGGAGTAACCTTGTCACACCACAAGGAAAATTTCTGTTCTGGCTCTATAGCTTTCATGGCAGACTGAGGGGGTGCCCTGCACAATCTGCTCTTGTCCACTGCTTTTTGAATGCTGTAACGGACTGCACACTGTCCCTCCAGAAGATATATTGAAGTCCTAACCACTGGTACCTGTGAATGGGAACTTATTTGGGAAGGAGGCCTTTACTGATATAACCAGTAAGAGGAGGTTGTGATGAGGTGGGGTGAGTTGATGGGTGTTCTTGTCAGAAGAAAAGACTCAGAGATACAGAGGAGAGCACTATATGATGACCTAATCATGCCTGAAGTGGGGCATCTATACACAGGGGACACTCAAGACTGCTGGCAACACCAGAGGCCAAGAGAAAAGCATGGAATAGATTCTCCCCGAAAGCCTCAGAGTAAGCATGGCTCTTCAGTGTCGATCTCAGAGTTCCAGCCTCTAGAACTATGAGAACAAATTTCTGTTGGTCAAAGCCACCGGGTTGTGACACTTCATACAGGAGCCCTAGAATACTAACTGATGCCCTGCTAATGTGTTGCCCTACCAATCTAGCTCAAACTGACTTGGACCTGCTTTCTAGCTTTGTTTTGTTTGTTTTTGTTTTTGTTTTTGTTTTGTTTTGTTTTGTTTTTCTGGTGAAGACAACCCCACTCTCTCCAGTGTGACATGAGACATAGTCATGGTTCCTTAAGCTGTTGAACTATTTAGGATATACTCGCATTCTCAATACAACCCCCATCCAAAAAAATAGGAAGGAAACAAAGCCCTTCCTATGCTGGGCCAAGGATGGAGAAGGGTTCCCAGCATGATAAAGGACAGCCTGCTACGCCCCAGGTCAGAATGGCCTCCCTCTGGTCCTTTTGTGCCAGAGCGGCTTCAGAGTCCCAATTCCATATGCACACAATAGTTGAAAGTGCTGGTGAGCACCCTTGGTTCCCAGGCCTCACCGTGGAACTACTGAGCCAGCCTTAGACTCCTTCCTACTCTCACTCCTCTGGAACTGCAGAATTCTGCTGGCAATTTCACCAAGTTTGAAGATTGCCCATGGGATACACCTGAGATAACAACCTTATTGGCTTTGTCAATGAATTCAGTCCGACTTTCTCTGTTTCCTGACATCTATCTGGCTTCCACCATACTACCCTCTGAATGATGGGGTGCGTGCCTGACTCATCCAGTAAGGCTGAGAACAGAAAGCACAGGGCAGCATGTGCACAGGAATTTGACTATCTTTAGGGAGGGACACACACTTCTCCAATCCAGGGAGATGGAAATACATGAAGGGGCTGAGTCTTCTGTTTCAGAAACTGGGTAATTTGTACTTCTAGTACAATGGTACGTGTCCACTATTTATTAGCTGGCCTGTAGTTTGTGCTATTGAAAATTGAGAATCTTGGTTTCTAACTAGCACCACATGGCTGATGTGCATCAAAATATGTCACTCTAGAAGGGACTGAGACCATGGCTCCAGGAACTTACAACTTAGATAACTGTAGTTTGCAGGACATCCACTTAAATATCAATTGCCATCACATTTCTTTATAAGTGGGTTTGGATTAATCATTATAACCAGCTGGTTTTCCATGGCTAAAATGAGTATTTAAACATTTCCATGCTCACTGTTCCATCTTTGACTCGTTATTGGTGATAGTTCTGGGCTTCAGCACTTGATGAGAAAAGCTAAAAAGTATTGTGGCTGTTCTGTAATGATACACCTTCCAAAATGTTAGAGGAAATAGTCCGAGACACTCATGAATGTAAATGCCTCTACCACCTTGTGTAAACACACTGCATCTTTAAAAAGTGCAAGAAGGGGGATCCCTGGGTGGCGCAGCGGTTTGGCGCCTGCCTTTGGCCCAGGGCGCAATCCTGGAGACCCGGGATCGAGTCCCACGTCGGGCTCCCGGCACATGGAGCCTGCTTCTCCCTCTGCCTGTGTCTCTGCCTCTCTCTCTGTGTGTGACTATCATAAATAAATAAAAAATTTAAAAAAAATTAAAAAAAAAGTGCAAGAAGGTATTAGAGTTGGGTACATTTCAATAACCAAGGGAACAAATAGAGAAAGTCTTGGTGAATGTGGTCATATTTGAACTTTGTCTTGAGGGATGATTGTATTGAGGATAAAGATATTTGATATTCCAACTGAAGGAAGAAGGTGAAAGGGGGCAGGTGGGTGTTTTGGGAACGATGAATCATGGGCCGTGGTGCAATCAGGGCATGGAGAAGAGGGGAGGGTGGCGGGGAGGAAGTGGAGGTAGGGACAAATGACCAAGAACCTTCAAAGGCCCCAGGGAGTTCAGTTTGTATTTGGAAAGTAATGCTGAGCCTAGGAGAAGTAGGGCAATCAGCACAACATTTAGAAGGCAACCAGGAAGTTCTCTTTCATGGGGGGCGGAAGGGGGATATGAATTAGAAACAGAGCAAGCAATGAGGAAGTTTTGGAACTGGTCCATGTAAGTGAGAAAGAGAAACTGAACCAGCACTGCAGAAGTGAGAACAAGAGAAGGGAAGATAGACATTTGGGGAAAGAATCAGAAAACTTTATTTTCAACAATTATGTAATATGACCCTTTTGGTATTTTTCTCTTCCAGACCAGGCAGTTGAATCAAAGGGCATGCATAATAGTTGAAGGTATGTTGATGATTGACATTAATAAGATATTGTAACAATGCTTAAAATAGCATCCCAGGGTAGGAAACTAATTAGGAGTGTGTGTGATTAGAGACTCGGCACGGAAACATCATTGTTCTGGGGTTGGTTTTTGGTGATGGTTCCAGTGATGGCGAAGGGGATGGTACTGGAATAGGTGATTACAGAGTATCAGTGATATATCAGGCATTTGGAGTATATATTGTGGCCCTGATACTGCCAAACACTATTCTAGATGCTTAGGAAATAAACAGAAAATAAACAGGAAATAAACAGAAAAACCCTGCCTTCTTCAAGTAGATATCTGAGAACTTCTACCAAGTACCCAAAGTGCTGGATAGAAAAATAAATAATGGGGAGCCCGGGTGGCTCAGCGGTTTAGTGCCGCCTACAGCCCGGGACTTCAGCCCGGGATCAGGTCCCATGTCGGGCTCCCTACATGGAGCCTGCTTCTCCCTCTTCCTGTGTCTCTGCCTCTTTCTCTCTCTCTCTCTCTCTCTCTCTCTCTCTCTCTCTCTCTTTCTCTGTGTGTGTGTGTGTGTGTGTGCATGTGTCTCATGAATAAATAAATAAAATATTTTTTTAAAAAGAAAAAGAAGTAACCCGTAATATCAGGAAGAGGAACTTTGGACATGGTCCTATAAAATTATGACCCTTGCTTTCTGTAACTCTTGAGCTCCTACCGTGTACCATGCCTGGAGTAAAAGCTCCCCATGCACTGTTCCCTTTGGTAGACACAGGAATTCCATCCTCATGGCATGGGAAGTGGGAGTCTCATTGAGGCTGGCCCCAGTAGGCACCACATCAATGCCTGGGGACAAGATCACCACCTCAACAGGGTGTGTACTTCTGAGCTTGCCAACTGAGAGAGCTTGTTTTTATTCTCTCAGACAACTATTATTTTTCATTTTGTTTTTTTTAAGATTTTATTTATTCATTTGACAGATAAAGAAAAAGCACAAGAAAGAGGAGCAGCAGGGAGAGGGAGAAGCCGTCTTCCCACTGAGTGGGGAGCCCTGGGATCATGACCTGCGCTGAAGGCAGACACTTAACCAACAGAGCCATCCAGGCACCCCTCAGACAATTATTATTGATATGCCATTTAGAGAAGCAGTTGAGGATACTAATAACCATATGATCATACTGTCATCAATGGAAGCCATAAAACCCAAGTCATCAAAGGGAAATTGGCATGTTTGCCTTGACATCAGAGACGGGAGGCTGACTGCTGGTCCAGACAGGACCTTGGTGAGATTAATGAACTCAAGCTCTGGTGCACAGCCTCATATACCTAGAGAACAGAACTTAGAGGGTTTCCAGGGCTCATCTCACTCTGCAAGATGACTTATTACCAAGCTAATGACATGATACTGGATATCAACATCTTCATTTTCATGGGAAGACATAACTGCCAAAATAATCAGTTCATTTCCTCACGCTGGGGAAATCTATTCAGGAGACCAAATCACGAGACATGAAATGATGAGAGCTTATTTAACATGGGCAGAGATTCTGTGATGCATCTGGTGTTCGACATTTTATTTATGCCATCGCATTTCACTTGAACAAGGACCCTGCGAGCTGAAGTACCTGAGTTTGTGGAGTTTCTCTGCCTTTTCCAGAGTGGCTGTGTAGCAGAACTAGAACTTGAACACACCTCCGTCTGTCCACAAAGCAGTTCTCATAATGCTCCATTCTGAACATTTAAAATCTTCTTGGAGCTCCTTGATTAAGACGCTGAATTTTTTGAAGGGTATTTTTCACTCTTTCAGAGTGGGGGACAGAAATGCAGGGTGATTGAGAACATGGAGTCCAAAGTCAGAGTGTGGTTCTGAGCCTGGTCCTGCTTCCTGCATGGCTGATATTGGCAAATTAGGTCAACACTTAACAGAAGTGCTTTTACTACTATAAAAATGGGAGAAATTATAGCAAAGTGTCTGTCATATGGAAAGCAATCAATAAATATTAATTATTGTTTGCTTTTATACCCAGACTAGTTGTCCATTGTTTTTGAGGGGATATTTATGAGAACCAATGTTGGCCATGTTGAATAAAATAATTCTTCCTTCAGATAATCACTACACATGCTGGCTTCTTCTCCACTTATTGTGTGTGTGTGTGTGTGTGTGTGTGTGTGTGTGTGTGTTTTTCTCAAGGATTTACACACACTCTGTCATTTTCCTCCTATATCTTTACTTCAGAAAGTTGTATTATGACACAATTCCATGCTGTGAATTTCACTTTCTGGAATCTGGGTCAGTCCATGACACTTCATCAGATGTGGGTGTTTCTTGGATGTCCCTGGCAGCCAGAGGGCCCAGTCACCTCCCATGGCAGTGCCCTCTGATTGTTGCTGGTTACACTATAGGAGCCTCTAAATTGTGTGGACATTCTCATACACAGAAAATACATGGGAAGTTAGAAAGAGCAGGGACTTTATGATCCTCCCCTGAAAGACTGAGATACTAAGACTTATGTAGAAGCAGGCCACTTGTCAGCAACTTGCTCTGGGTCATCATTCATTAGATTTGGAAGCACTCCTCCATACATGATCTGGGTGGCTTACAGAACAGCCTTGTGAGACAAGACATATAGGCATAGTCAACCCCATCTCAGAAGATGTATTGTCTGTCTCTGTTCTCATTCATTTGAGGAATATAAATAATAGTGAAAGGGAATATAAGGGAAGGGAGAAGAAACGTGTGGGAAATATCAGGAAGGGAGACAGAACACAAAGACTCCTAACTCTGGGAAACGAACTAGGGGTGGTGGAAGGGGAGGAGGGCGGAGGGTGGGGGGGAATGGGTGACGGGCACTGAGGGGGACACTTGACGGGATGAGCACTGGGTGTTTTTCTGTATGTTGGTAAATTGAACACCAATAAAAATTAATTTATTAAAAAATAAAATAAAATAAAATCAATTCCCAATGGGATCCCTGGGTGGCGCAGCAGTTTAGCACCTGCCTTTGGCCCAGGGCGCGATCCTGGAGATCCGGGATCCAATCCCATGTCGGGCTCCCTGTTTGGAGCCTGCTTCTCGCTCTGCCTGTGTCTCTCCCCCTCTCTCTCTCTCTCTCGCTCTCTCTCTCTCTCTGTGTGACTATCATAAATAAATAAAAATTTAAAAAAAATAAAAAAATAAAATCAATTCCCAAAGGGATAAAATTCATTCTCCAAACAGTGTATGTTCTCATTCATTTGGGGAATATGAATAATAGTGAAAGGGAATATAAAGGAAGGGAAAAGAAATGTTGGCAAATATCAGGAAGGGAGACAGAACATAAAGACTCCTAACTCGGGGAAACGAACTAGGGGTGGTGGAAGGGGAGGAGGGCGGGTGTTGGAGGGGAATGGGTGACGGGCACTGAGGTGGACACTTGACGGGATGAGCACTGGGTGTTTTCTGTATGTTGGTAAATTGAACACCAATAAAAATTAATTAAAAAAATTAAAAAAAATTCATTCTCCAAACTGGCACCATGGATTGGTCTCTGCCTGCCTGCCCAATTCATCACTCATGACACGCTGCCCCATTTCTATGGGCCACTCACACAGAATTGCTGGTAGTGCCCCACTGCCTATCTACCTGACCCTACTCACCCCCGTAGACCACCTTCAGGAACTCCCCTCAATGCACATACATGCACAGACAGCTAGTTCTCAGCTGCTCTGCTCTCATGGCCCCTCTTTGTGATGTTCTTTTGTGTACCTTTTCACCAAGTAAGTCTGCCCCCCTTTTTAGGTAAGATATAGATAGATAGATAGATAGATAGATAGATAGATAGATAGATATAACAGACCTTATTTTAAAAAAGGAAAGTTTTAGATTTATAGAAAAATTGAGCAGATACTATGGAATTTCCCTTTCCATCTCCCTTGAGTTGTTGTCCTTATCATTACCATCTTATGCTGGTGTGACGCACTTGTGACACTTAACGAGCCTGTATTACTACAGTATTATTAACCAAAGACCATACTTCTCTTTATCCCATGAGGTTCTATGGTGTTATTTGTTTTGTTTTGTTTTGCTTTGTTTCATTTTTTTAGAGAGAGAGATTGAGTGCAAGTGGGCGAGGATCGAGGAGGAGCAGGGGGAGAGATAGAATCTTAATCAGGCTCCACAAAGTGGGGCTTGATCTTATGACCCTGAGATCATGATCTGAGCCTAAATCAAGAATCAGATGCTTAACCAACTGATCCACCCAGGCACCCCAGTTCTATAGGTTTTGAAAAATGCATGTTATGAATCTACCTGGACAATATTATACCCCCAAAATCTCTGCTTTGTTTGTTCATCCTTTGTCTTTTCCCTAGAACTCCTGGAGACCCTTGATCTTTTTACTCTCTATAGTTTTGCCTTTTCATGGATGGATATAGCCCAGTTGGCTTAGATACTCAACTATTGAAGGACATCTGAGCTGTCTCCAGTTTGTAGTGATTTATAAATAAAGTGCATGTAAACATCTGTGTGTAGGTTTTTGCATGGACATAAGTATTCAAATCATTTGAAAAAATACCTAGGAGCACAATTGCTGAATCATATGTTGACTATGTTTAGTTTTATAAAAAAAAGTCACTGTATTCCAAAATGGCTGTGCCAGTTTGCATTTCTACCACAATGAATGAGAGCTCCTTTTGCTCTGTATCCTTGTCAGCATTTGGTGTTGTCATTTTTTAAATTTTAGTCATTTAAATATGTATGTCTGTCTTGGTTTACTTTGCATTTCCCTAATTATATATGATATTTAGCATCTTTTTCAGATGCTTACTTGCCATCTGTATATCATCTTTGATGAGGTGTCTGCTCAGATCTTTTGCCAATGTTTTGACTTGGATGTTTGTTTTCTCATTTTTGAGTTTTAAGAGTTCTTTGGATATTTTGGATACAAATCCACTATCAAAAATGTGCTTTGTAAATATTTTCCCCTAATAAGAAGTATTTTTAATGCTATCTTACTGTTTCCTATTTAACTTTAACAATTGTCATTTATGAAATTATACTGTTCTACTAAAAGAAGTAAATAAAAAAAGTAGTTCAGAAGTGCTGTCCTTATCCCTGAGACCTCATTCCTTTCTCTCATTCCCCAAAAGCTGTTACTAGGAAGCTCTTCCTACTTCTGCTTAAAATTCAAATCAGTGCTCTCTGCTGCCAGAAACTATAACAATTTTGACCATTACCATCTGACATGGGGTGAGCACACAGTAAAGAGGTTTGACCAATATTGTTGAATATATGAATTTGTTCAAAATATTTAATATATTAAACTAGTCTTGGATATATAGATATGTATATATATTCCTTGATAGATATGTATAGGAGACTTGATATTCTGCTACTGCAGACTACTTTTAAGACTCATTCAGGGATTTAAATTCTATCTCAAACTGTCACAAATTAATAAAATATACAAAAAAGAGAGAACATTAATATACCTAATCTAAAAATTGCCTTACATATACACATGAAACATTAAGAATTTTGACCAGGTACTCGATCACAAATAAATCTCAATAAGTTTGAAATAACTGAGATACAGTTCATATTCTCTGAGCACAATAAAATCATAAATGAATCCTAAAAATATAAAGAAACAAAATAACCTATAACCATTACAAATTAGAAAAAAAAAAAAAAAGCAAAACTACTCACAACTAAATGACTTAGAAGTTCTCCAAAATTTGCACATATGTTAATCATGGGATAGAGAAACTGACAGTTAATATTTCTTTTTTTTTTTTTAATACCTACCCTTTGCTTCAACATGGATAGAACTGGAGGGTATTATGCTGAGTGAAGTAAGTCATTCGGAGAAGGACAAACATTATATGGTCTCATTCATTTGGGGAATATAAAAAGTAGTGAAGGGGAATAAAGGGGAAAGGAGAGAAAATGAGTGGGAAATATCAGTGAGGGTGACACAACATGACTCTTAACTCTGGGAAACGAACAAGGGGTGGTGGAAGGGGAGGTGGGCAGGGGGATGGGGTGACTGGGATGAGCACTGGGTGTTATGCTATATGTTGCCAAATCGAAATCCAATAAAAATATGCAAAAATAAATAAATAAATAAATAGTCTTTTTTAAGTAACTTTTTAAAGATTTTTAAAGATTTATTTATTTATTTATTTATGATAGAGAGAGAGAGAGAGAGGCAGAGACACAGGAAGAGGGAGAAGCAGGCTCAACGCAGGAGCCCAACGTGGGACTCCATCCCAGGTCTCCAGGATGACACCCCGGGCTGTAGGCAGTGCTAAACTGCTGTGCCACTGGGGCTGCCCACAAATAAATAAATAATCATCTTACTGAAGATGGTGTTTGGTCAGTTTGCCTAAGTTATAGATTATTACAAATCACAGTTTTTCATCATGTTACACTTAAAAGAAGAGGTTTAGGATATCTCAGGAGTTTTCCAACATATTTCTTGAAAATATTTATTCTCAGGTTCTTCAAAGGTGCCCCAGAGGCTGATATGATGAGCAGCCACACTGGCTGGTCACCAGGAGGACCCTTCTCAATATAAGAATGATTGGACTCCATACAAATAGGCTCCTAACTCAAAATGATTGAAACATAAAGGAAGGTGCTATTGCTATAATTTAAGTCCAAGGGCAATGTGGCACTTCATGGTTGATTGACTCAGTGATTCAATGACATCATCAGGCACCAATGCATTATTTTTTTTCTCCCTTCATATTGCCATGAACTACATGGCTTCATTCTTAGTCTTAAAGTTTGCTGAAACAATACCATGAGTCACATACAAACACTAGGTTCAAGGTAAGAAAGAAGAGTGCTTCATGTTTGGTTTCTCTACTAGACATAAAGAAACTTTCCCCAGAAGCCTCCATCAACCTTCACTGCGTGAACTGGGCGTACTCCAAGTACACCTGCAGACAGCATAGGGTTAGCTTCCATTGAGGCACATTGCTGTTGATACTGAGTAATTGCTTCATGGTTCACCTACAAATGAAACGCTAGTGAGGCTGTGTGTAAATGTGTCCACTTAAGGTTTCATTGAATAAAAAAAAAAAGCAGCCTTAAAAAAATAAGTAGGGAGACTACTGGCTTTATCTCAGAAATTATCCTCAATTAGTCTGCAGTGCATGACTATGCATACCTCAGGATTGTGTGAGACAATATATTTTAAGCTCCATGTAAGGGCTGGCACTAGACAGTGGTGGATTCTAAATTTGTTTCTAGGTCCTTGTTGGCTCAATTGGAACCTTACCTACTCCTTGTGCCATTGCTTCTGGGGCTCTTGGCAAAAAGAACATTTCCCTTTCCACATGAAGGAGTTGGAAGCCAACAGAACAAAGGGTACAACTGTGAGGGTGGAGAATCCAGAGAACGGAGTGCACAGTGACCCAGATGGCGAGAAGAAAGACAAGGTGGCTGTCCCAGTGAGAGCTGGGGCAAGGGTGGGCTAGAATGGGCCACACATCCAAGGTCATGTCACTGAGTCACACTTGGGATTCTTGCATTAACATGGCTATAAATAACATCCATGCCTCCAGCAAGTTCCCCATCCATAAGTGTTTCTAACCTTCTCCATCCAAAAATAAATATATAGCTTTATAAAGCATATGGTCTAGAACCCCAGAATCCAAGCTTATTGTTCATCTGGACAATCTTTCTACCCTAATTCTTCATTTTCCAAACAATGAGCAAGGAAGATTCCTCATTATTCTATTTTTCATTGATGTTTACGAAGGAAAGTGAAATTGACCTTTATCACTCATGATTATGAAATTTCAAATACTCATAGAATATAACAGCTGGAATTAAGGGCCCTTAGAAATCACGCAGCCTGGTTCTCATTTTACACACGAGGAATATAAAGGCAGTGAGTTTAAATAAACTATCAAAAATACAATGCTACAATACTAACTTGATGAGCCAAAGCTAGAGTCAGAGATTCCTGTTCTCCATCTGGAACTCTGTCCACCTCAACTACATGGGATTCACATTGTCAGTCAGAGGGACCTATAACATTTTAGCTTCTAGCTTGACTTCCCTGATCACTCCTTCATACAACACCATTGTGGGCTGATCCTGAGATCTCAGCCTGGATTTGGTAAGTGTGGCAAAGTTCTTAAAGAAATCAAGATAAACTAAGTTCTGGAATAGGTTTATTAATATGGGGTTAGAAAGAAAGGATATCCCAGCCAGAGTCAACAGCTTGAGTCAAGTCCCCAAAAGGAAAAGTTTGTGAAAAATCAGCTGCTTTAGTGTGATTGGAGTGGGGGCCAGAGGGAAGGGGTGATGAGATGGATATATCCTAAATGAGCCATTTTGGTCAAAATGCAGTACATCACATTTGGCCTAAATCATCCCTAAGCACTGGGTGTTATTCTATATGTTGGCAAATTGAACAGCAATAAAAAATAAGTTTATTAAAAAAGCAGAAAAATAAAAAATAAAATAAATAAATCATCCCTAAGGTTTGTTTACATGATCACTTTTGTCAAGCATAGGGTCAAAACAGTTTTCAATGTAAACTGTCACATAATAATATGAGATGGCAGAAGACAGAAAAGTAGATTAATATCAACACCTTAATCAAAGCAAATTAAAAATAAAATTCATGTTAAGCCATACAAACTGCCAGAAACTGTTTCATTTCCTGAGGAAAATTCCTTTTTTGCGAAATTCTATTTTTTAAACTCTAGTATATTTAACATACAGTGTTAGTTTCACGCATACAGTATAATGATTCAACAATTCCATACATGACTCAGTGCTCATCCTGATACCCGTGTTCTTCATCCCCGTCACCTATTCCACCCATCACCCCCACACACACACCTGCCCCCTGGTAAGGACCAATTTGTTCTCTGTAGTTAAAGAGTCTGCTCTTTGTCTTCTTAAAGGAAATTCTTAAATTTAAATTACCTTGTTTACTAACAAGGTAAACATGATAGGAATTGAAAGGTATCAGACTTTGTTAATATTTTTGAAGAGTTGTAGCATATTTTTTATCATTTCTTAAAGATTTTATTTATTTCTTCATGAGAGACAGAGAAAGAAGCAGAGACAGAGGAATCAGGCTCCTTGTGGGGAACCTGATGGGGGACTTGATCCCAAGACCCTGAGATCTTGATCTGGGCCAAAGGCAGACACTCAATCACTGAGCCACCCAGGTGCCCCTATAGCATATATATTTTTTTAAGATTTTATTTATTTATTCATGAGAGACACACAGAGAGACAGAGAGAGGCAGTGACACAGGCAGAGATAGAAGCAGGCTCCCTGCAGGGAGCCGGACATGGGACTCAATCCCGGGACTCCAGGATCACGCCCTGGGCCAAAGGCAGGCGATCAACCACTGAGCCACCCAAGCGTCCCCCTATAGCATATTTTAAAGGTAATTCTCTAACGACAATAGGCATTTTAGGAAACTTCATGAGAATTTAATGTAGATTGTGACCATGTAACACTGTCAAATGTTGATAACTTCATGAGGCCAAGTTCATATACAACTTCACAAATTAAGTTTTTTCCCTTGGAACTGGGGTGATACTCTTTGACTCTTTAACCCCTATCAACACTCTTGATGGGCCCTATGAAAGAGCCACAGATTTCCCAAATAGATAATAAACTGCTCAATTACTAAGCCCTGTTTCTTGACCTCCTCTCCACATGAACCCAGGTGCTTGCAGCAGCATGCCTCTGAGCATCTGAAAGGCCCCAGGTAAGCCCTATCAAAGGGAGGTCAGGGAAAGTGCCCCGGGACCAGGTGGACACTGTTGGTTTTAGTCATGGGGGAGGAGCCAGGGGTACATAAGGAGAAGACTGAGCCCTTCCTCATCTTGGTGGGTGGGGGCTGTAAGGCCATTTGCCTCAGTAGCTCTGTTCAGCAAGAATGGGTGCTGCGGGGTGCTTGGCGCTGCTGCGGGTACTGGGTTGGCTTGGAGAGGGCCTGTATGATTTTTCAACAGGGCAAAGTTCCTGCTTTTTCTTTA
Source organism: Vulpes vulpes (assembly GCF_048418805.1). Lineage (NCBI taxonomy): Eukaryota > Metazoa > Chordata > Mammalia > Carnivora > Canidae > Vulpes > Vulpes vulpes. The sequence goes on from NW_027325674.1 coordinate 696,553, forward strand.
TGTTCTTTCTCTGGCTGGCTCCACCCTGAGCCTGCTCTAACTAGAAGTTTCTATTTTCTACCTCCCTCTAACCAATGCAGGGGAAGACACAGAGGCCTCCTGGCTCTTTCTCTGAGGGGCTCTGGCTCTCTAAGGTCTGCTGCTGACCTCTCCCCAGAGGAAGTCTCCTTTCTCCTGAAGCCCCCACTTTATCTTCAGCAAAGGGACTCTGAGAATGACGTGTCTTTAGCTCAGTGAGCCCAGGTGACATCCAAGTTTCCCTTACTGGAAAAGAGGCAGAAAGGACATAATCTCCTAATGCTCGAGAACATAGCAGACCTGAGTCTGGGGGATTTGTCGTGGAAGCCAAGGCATGGGGTGGGGACATAAGGCTGCCATGGAGCCTGGGAAACCGGGTGTGGGAGTTCCGTGCAGGGAAGCCTTAGCCGGGGGAGGTGGGGGGCTTCTCATCTGTCTTCAATGAGGAAGCAAGCATGGCTGGGCTCTCTACAGACTGTAGAATTAAGAGGAAAACATTATCTTACCTGTTAATGGGAAGACTGGGCTACACTTCCTGCTCTCTCCTCTTCTGCATGGTGGGTGGTAGCTGTCCCTTCAGTGCCTAGAAAATAGCACCTGGAATTTATTAAGTCTCTAAGTGATCCCTTTTGTAGTCGAGGATTAAATAGCCGCCACTGCAATCTTCTCTAACCTTTATGAAGCCTTAATAAGGTCCGAGAGTTCAGCTTCAGCCATCAATGGTGGCTGATCAGCTGTGGGAGCTACGTGGCCTCTAAAGTGGCAGTGATAGGGGATCCCTGGGTGGCGCAGTGGTTTGGCGCCTGCCTTTGGCCCAGGGCGCGATCCTGGAGACCCGGGATCGAATCCCACATCGGGCTCCCGGTGCATGGAGCCTGCTTCTCCCTCTGCCTGTGTCTCTGCCTCTCTCTCTCTCTCTCTGTGACTATCATAAATAAATAAAAATTAAAAAAAAAAGTGGCAGTGATAGGCTTGAAAACTTGGGTTCTTAATTCAACTGGTTAAGTAGCTCCTTACAAATAAAGGAACCTGGACCAAAGTAGAACAAGATACACCTGTGGCACATGGGCAGCCGCTAGTACTGTTATTCTCTCAAACTTGCACAACTAAGTTCCTCTACCAATCCCTAAATAGATTGGTAGTTGCATTCTGCTACCTTGGGCCTGGGGTCCAAAGTGCGACAGCCCCATTGCCTAATTCTACTTCAATCTTGGATCTGGTCAGCCCTTCCTCCTGTGATCTCAGCAATGCTCCTTAGCCCTGTAAGGCTGTAGGGATGAGCTACACCTGGGTGCCCCATCTTGGCTGAGGACTGCAGCCTCTCTGTGCGGGGTGTTGCTGCTCCTCCCAGACCTGTCACTTCCCCTTAGTGGGGGGTGGTGGCAGTCTGAAACCAGACTGCTGGGCAGAGGGAAGGTTTGAGACTAGGAGCATGCAGGCTAGGATTGCAGGAGACCGAACTGCTCTCGGGTTGACCCGATGTTGTCCTCGGGCAACAACTTGAGAATGGGGTGGAATATATCTCCTCTCTAGACTGACTCTGAACTGCAGGGACCATGGTGCCTTCTGGAGCTGACCTGGGTCAGTATAAAGTGTCCCTTAAGTGTGTAGAACCCAAATCTGACCTCACAGCATGACAGGCCAGCAAGTTGAGACCAGGTGTCAGGGTGAAGAAAGTGCTGTTGTTCAGACTCTGGTCCTGAAGACCCTCTCGCCATCTCTGCAGGCACAGGTATCTTGATGGAGATAGAACTAAAGGAAAAGCGGGCCACAGCCGTCCCTGGGCTTGAGTAGTTAGAGGCCCTCAGCTGGAGCTAAGGATGGTGCTGGTTCGCTTTCCAAATGCAGCATGTTCTGTCTTCATTCAGTGCCTCCATTAAGACCTAAAAGGCCCCTAGTTCCCCTGCCTGCTTGCTGTGTGTTCACAGATCTAACCTGGAATAGCAAGGGAGGGAGCCCAGACCCCTTGAACAACTGGGGCGCTGTCAAGTCCATCTGCTTCTCCTCTGCTGGAGGGTGAAAACCTGAAGGTTTTCAGGGGTTTGAGGTTTGAAACCTGAAGGTTTGTGGAAGAACGCATGGACTCCTGTCCCCTCTACATCTTGTGTTGCTAATGCTTCATGACCCACCAGACCCCTTACAATTGTCGATCTACTGGAAGTGTGTGCTCAAAGACTCTTTGCTGAGGGTAGATGTGCTTAAGTCTGGGAGCCACAGAGCCAGAGTAGTAGAGACCTTTAGCCCCATCACTGGCTCGGAGCTGAATTTTTCAGAGTTCTGACATAGCCTGTTCTCCTAATCAGGACGATCCCACTTTGTTCTCTCCCCCACTCCCCACCCTCATCCTGATCATGTCGGGTTTTGTCCATGAGAACTACTATACTAAACATGCCACTTTTTGTGGTTCTAACAAGGTGAGTGTAGGACCTATCTAAACCATAGGGGGAACGGATCACGGACAATAGCTCAGCCTCAGCTTTTCTCATACAGCAATGAGGCTGAGCCACAGAAGGACCAGAGAACACCAAGGCTTTCACTCGGGCAATTCTTAAGTCTAGACAGGATCTGATAACAATGGAGACGAATTTACTTGGACCAAAGGACTCTTAATGCTCACAGTTCCAGTTAGTGACTATTGTGATTTCCTGAGACCCTACGTCCCCCTGGATTTGCCTTAACTTCCTAAATAGGTATGCGTTTTCTGTTCATGCAGGAAGCTCTTTGCAATAGTGAGCCTTGTCTCCTCACCTTGACTTTTGTTAATCTAACAGATGCTTGGTCCTGTCTTGGAATATTGCAAAGCATCTCCAACTCCATAGCAGCTCAGTCATCAAGGGGTAAAGACATGTTCAAGACAGAAGGAAGTCCAGATAGACTTAGTCCCTCCCCACTACCATGCTAGTTGAGTATCCTGGGGAACCATGGCCTTGGGACACAGGTGACCTGGGATGGTCTGGGCAAGCTCCCAGAATCTCAAGAACCCTATAGTGGAACAGCTGAGGGAGGAGGTGGATGAGATGCCAAAAGTGCAGTTCCTGCCTCCACCCCCAACCCAGGCCCTAAGAGGCAGGGTGCCCCTTGTGGAGAATACCTCAAGCATGACCTCCTGATGTTTTTCCATCCATGAACAGGCCCCTCATCCAGTGACTGTTCCTGTGTCCCTGCCTTACTTTGTCAGTTTGGTTCCCAGCTAGAGTGACTCCATACTTTTTTTATTCCATCTGGCCTGAGGACAGGAAGGACCAGAGGTGTCCAGGGGTACTAGAAGTATGGCCTGGAAGAGAAGGAGACAATGTGCAACTCAGAAAACCCTGGAACAAAATGCCGATCAATTTCCCTAAAACTTAAATTCAGTTAACATAGCGTACTACTAATTTCATGGGGAATATAAAAAATAGTGAAAGGGATCACAGGGGTAAGGGGAGAAAATGGGGGGGGGCGGGAATCAGAGGTTTGACAGAACATGAGACTCCTAACTCTGGGGTTAGTGGAAGAGGTGGGTAGGGGGTGGGGTAACTGGGTGACGGGCACTGAGAGGGGAATGGACGGATGAGCACTGGGTGTTATGTTGGCAAATTGAACAATATACAAAAGTGTACTCGTTTCAGAGGTAGTTCAGGGACTCCTCAGTTGCCTAGAACACCTAGTGCTCCTCACATTACGTGCCCTCCTTCACGCCAATCCCCTTCCCCACCAGCAACTGTTTCATAGAGTTGAGTCTTCTGAATTCATCTTATTTTTTCCCCTCTTCCCTTTTGCTCCTGTTTTTCTTAAGTTGCACATGAATGAAATCTTACTGTCTTTTCACTTAGCATAATATCCTCTAGTTCCATCCACATTGCAAACCGTAAGATTTAATCTGGAATAATCCATTGTGTATATAGACCACATCTTTATCCATTCACCAGTTGATGGACTTCTGGACTCTTCCTGTTGTTTGGTTATTGTGGATATTGTTGCTATAAACAATAGGGTGCAGGGGCCCCTTCAGATGATCCTTGCACTGTTCTGGATACTTAAATCATCTCTTTGAAATCCTGGGAGCATCTCCTGTCTCAGGCTTATTCTATGGAGCTCATCTTTGAGGACCAGGGGCTCCTTTTCCTATACGTGTATGGTCTTGCAGTGGCTCTTAAGAGCGAGCTGGCCTTGGTATTCACATATGGTTCAGCATGTCACAGGGACATAATGACTGGGGGGCGGGGCTGGAGCTTGCTCCCCACAGGTGGCTGATTCTACTCTGGCCAGCACCGAATAAGATGCCTTGCTAAAGCTGACCTTTTAGGAAATTGGGAAGGTGATCTTATTTGAAACTAAAACTTGGTGGACCTGTGTATCTTCAGTCGAATATTCCTTTCCCATAACCTGGGCTTTTCTGATAAGCCTGTCTCTCAAGAGGGGTTCCACTAGCTGGGGGGGGGGATTGTGTGTAAACCATTCTTGCTGAAACAAGCCTGAGGTGGGAATGTGAAGCTCCTCCACAGGTAGCATCCAGGACCGTCCTCTCCTTATCCACTTCTAGGCATTGCGCTGCAGAACCTTCTCCAGGCTACTCCCAACTGACACAGGCCCTATTATAGATCTTTAGGATGGAGCCATAAAAAGTGGAAGACTCCCCCTGTCTTAGATCCTCCAATAAGCAGACGTTTGTTCAGGTTTCAAGGTTTGTGTTAAAAGCTCGGGGCTTCTGTGGGGCCAACTCTACCCTCCACTCTGCTTCTTTCTGATGGGAAGAGTGAAGTCAGGGCAAAGAGACCTTTTCCTGACTACACAGGAGCCAGGAAGTAAGAACTGCAGACCAGTTGGGGAAGACCTAACCTTTAGGAAGGGGAGGGGATGAATAAGTCACATTTGGCTGAAGCCTTAAGGATGTACCAACTGCTCTGCCACTGGCCATGGGTGGGACGGGGCAACACTTAGCAACCTCTACTGAGATGAACAGTACTAGACTAAGTCTTAATGTATGAAAGCTACAAAGGAAAGCTGTGTCCTATCATCCAGGACTGGTCTATGTGGGTTTGAATCTTTAGAGTAGGGACTTCCTCCATATGATTTTAGTAAAGTACACTAAGTCTGGGCTGCCCAAGATCCGCCTGGAGAAATAACTTGGAGTCTGCTTACTCAAAGGGCTCCTTTGCTAACCAGCAGACTGGAGATAAAGATGGATTATGGTCTGCCTCCTCTCATGTATTTCTTCAGTTTGGTTATTAATTGGTTTAAATATTTGGCAGCTCCCACATTCGGGGCGTATATATTGAGGATTGTTAAGTCTTCTTGTTGGATAGATCCTTTGAGTATCCTTTGAGTAGATCCTTTTTTTTTTTTTTTTGATTTTTTTCCTCTTTATTGCTAGACACAATGTGTAAACACATAAAACACCAGGGAAGGAAGAGATCCCAAAGACTTTTTTTTAAAATTACAAGACATAGTGCATGAACCAAGGGCATGGAAGGCAGGCCAGAGTCAGCAGACAGCTGGACTAAAGGCTCCTTTCCCTCTTCCCAGAGCCAGGGCAAGAGCGGGGGGTGGGGGGGGGTGGCGGCCTCCACCAGTTGCCAGTCCACATAGGCAGAAGGCCATCCAAGGGAAAACTTTCTACCAGAGTCTTCTCCTCCTGGAGAGAGGGCAACACCCAGGATAAGTAAAAAGGTCTTTCCTTTTTCTCGGTTGTAGCCATCCAAGGAGCAAAGATGAGAAGTAGTGTCCTACATCACTTTGACCCCCTCCCCAGCTGCCCCCATACTTGGCATTTACCAAAGCCTGTCCCAGACCCTGACTAGATCCACCAGGTGCCCAAAGTTTTCTGGGGAGGGAAGAGGAGGGGAAGAGACTAGGTGTGAAAACAAACAGATCTTTTATTTGCAGTCGTCACTGGGGCTGTTTCTGGTTGCTTATTTGTTTGCTGGCCTGCTCTTCCAGCTGCATGGCCAGACGCAAGGCCTTGATGACATCTTGCAGGGCTGAGAAGTGCTTGGCTTGCTGGATCATGACAGACTCTGCCTTGTTCACGAAGGTCTCCAGGTCATAGTCTGGCTGTTCAGTCATCTCAGAGAGCTCAAGCCAACCTGGCCCTTGTTGTATAATCTCCTTGAGCTCCTCCATAGCCCTTTCCTCCAGTGTCCCTCTTCATCTCTCACTATAGTCTTCGGGGTAAATTTTAATTTATCTGATATAAGGATGGCTACCCCTGCTTTCTTGTGAGGACCATTTGAATGGTAAATGGTTCTCCAACCTTTTATTCTCAGGTTGTAGGTGTCCTTCTGTCTAAAATGAGTCTCTTGTAGACAGCAAATAGATGGGTCCTGCTTTTTTATCCAGTCTGAAACCCTGCACCTTTTGATGGGGTCATTAAGCCCGTTCACGTTCAGAGTTACTATTGACAGATATGATGACACTAAACTCATATCTATTCAGTCCTTGTTCTTGTGGATTGTTCCACTGAACTTCTTCTTAAAGGGGAATTTTAAGAGTCCCCCTTAAAATTTCTTGCAGAGCTGGTTTGGAGGTCACACATTCTTTCAGTTCCTGCCTGTCTTGGAAGTTCTTTATCTCTCCTTCTATTCTGAATGTGAGAGCCTTGCTGGATAAAGTATTCTTGGTTGCATGTTCTTCTCATTGAGGACCCTGAATATATCCTGCCAGCCCTTTCTGGCCTGCCAGGTCTCTGGAGAGGTCTGCTGTTACCCTAATATTCCTCCCCATAAAAGTCAGGGACTTTTGTTCTCTTGCTGCTTTAAGAATCTTCTCCTTATCTTTGGAATTTGCAAGCTTCACTATTAAATGTCGAGGTGTTGAATGGTTTTTGTTGATTTTAGGGGGGATCTCTCTATTTCCTGGATCTGAATGCCTGTTTCCCTTCCCAGATTCAGAAAGTTTTCAGCTAGGATTTGTTCAAATACATATTCTGGCCCTCTGGCCCTTTCGGCGCCCTCGGGAACCCCAATTAAACGTAGGTTTTCCTTCCTCAGGCTGTCATTTATCTCCCTTAATCTATCCTCGTGGTCTTTTAATTGCCTGTCTCTTTTTTCCTCAGTTTCCCTCTTTGCCATCAACTTGTCTTCTATGTCAGTCACTCGTTCTTCCACCTCGTTAAGCCTCGTCGTTAGGACTTCTAGCTTGGATTGCATCTCATTTAATTGATTTTTAATTTCTGCCTGATTGGATCTAAATTCTGCAGTCATGAAGTCTCTTGAGTCCTTTACGGTTTTTTCTAGAGCCACCAGTAGCTGTATAATAGTGCTTCTGAATTGGCTTTCTGACATTGAATTGTAATCCAGATTTTGTAACTCTGTGGGAGAGAGGGCTGTTTCTGATTCTTTTGAGGTGAGGTTTTCCTTCTAGTCATTTTGCTCAGTGCAGAGTGGCCAAAAACAAGTTGTATTGGGAAAGGAGAAAAAGAGAGAAGGAAAGAAAAGAGAAAAAGAAAAATGAGAAAGAAGAAATGAAGAAACACCACACCCCCGCCCCCGTGAGTGGGACCAGGCCTAACCCAGAGGCAGCCCATCCAGGCGCCTCCAATGAATTCAAGCAACAAAAACATTCTGTTTTTCCGAGATAAGAAAACTATCCCCCCCCGCCCTCGCCCTGACTGGAAAGTCCCTGAACATGGTCGTGTTGACCTTCAAAGAAATCAATCATGTCATAGCCCGAATGCTATGCTACTCCCGCGGTTTTTTGCCTTTAAAAGATGCCTGTAATTGCTAATCGGGGCTCTGCCACCTCTGAGGCGGAGAGCCCGTTTGCGCAAACGTCCAATAAACCCTCTTGCTTGTTGCATCTGCCTGTCTGGGGTCTGAGTCTCTGGGGCGTCCACCAGGACACGTTGGCACCCGTGAGCCAGGGTCCAACAGAAAAAAGGGAAAAAGAGAAGAAAAAGAGAAAGAAAAAGAAAGAAAAAAGAGGGAAAAAAAAGGGGTGGGGGAAGCAATTAGAAATCAAGAAGAAAGAAAGAAAGAAAAGCACAAAACAAAACAAAAACAAAAGAACAAAAAAAACACGGGGGAGTATCTTCCAATTCTGTATACTTTAAGTCCTTTGACTTCCCCTGGACCTGGTCCGTCTCCCTGGTCTTCTGGGGGAGGGGCCTGCTGTGATTCTCAGGTGTGAGGACTTGGGGGAGCTGCTCTACCCCTGCCTGGTGCAGGGCTCAGTGGGGGTTGTTCACCCCGTGAGGCCCCGGGAGGAAGCCACAGTGGCGGGGGCAGCTCTGGGACCCTGGAGTCAGCTCCCGCAGTAGCTCTGGGGCTCTCCGTCTGCAGGGCCTGGGGGCTCCGGGGCGGGGCCGCTGATCTGCTCAGCTCGAGGCAGGAGCGTCCTTGCTGTCCTGGGCCCTCCCGGCCTCTGCCTGTCCCGGGGGAGGCCGGATCCTGGGCTGTGTCCCGGTGCACTGTGCTCCGGCGCCTGCGCTGTTGGATTCGCGCTCCAGCCCCGCAGCCCCCTCCGCGGAGCCGCCGCCCGAGCCCCGCCGAGCTGCTCCCGGAGCCCCGCAGCCCCCTCCGCGGAGCCGCCGCCCGAGCCCCTCCGAGCTGCTCCGGGTCCCGCCGAGCGCTGCAGCCCTTAGGGACCTCGGCGCATCTCCCGGGGCGCAGGTGCCTGTTAGTGTCCCCGGGAGCCCGAGGGCATCCCCGCCTTTCTGGGGATCCTGCTCCAATTCCCCGGGAGGCCTTTCCGCGGGGAAGGTTGGTGCAGCTCCTGCTCCTCCTGGACGGGGCTCTCCTGTCCTGGGGACACTCGCCCCGGCCTCAGCCCGGCTCCTCGCGGGCCCCTCTCCCTTGGAGGCCTTTTGTTCCTTTATTTCTTTTTTCCCCCGTCTTCCTCCTTGATAGAAGCGCGAACTCTTCTCACTGCAGCGTGCCAGGTGGTCTCTCTTTTTTTTTTTTTTTAATTAATTTTTATTGGTGTTCAATTTACCAACATACAGAAAAACACCTTCAAATCATCCTGAAAATCTACGAAATCGGCCTGATATTTAAAGAGTGACCACCTGTCGTTTCTAATCCCTGAGTAGTATACAATGGAATTTTACTCAGCGATTAGAAACGACAGGTGGTCTCTCTTTAAATCTCAGGCCGATTTCGTAGATTTTCAGGATGATTTGAAGGTTTTCTAGGTAACTTGTTGAGGACAGGTGACTTGGGGACCCTGCTCTTCCGCCGTCTTGCCCCTCCCCCTCTGTCTTGGTTTTGAGCAGTCCAGATGTGAGACTCCTACATGTTTTAGAGATGCTGTTCTGCTTCTACAAAATCAGGTTTTTTTTCCTGATGAAACTTGCCTTCAATTCAAGATTATGTCCTTAATCATGTAAGAAGACAACCTTCAGGTCTGGGTTCCAGTCCTGCTTCTGTATCCTTGGATCCAGATGTATCCTTGCCCCTGACCCATGGGTCTCCAAATCACTGAACAAGAGACTCTACCCCATACAAGCATCTCTCTCCTATGTCTCTCCTAACATTGCTGGGCTAGTTCTCAAAATTATCAGAAACCCACCTTGGGGTTCGAAACGTCTGCTGCAGGCGGTGTGGCCAGGCATCAGAAGAGTCCGTCCCTAACACTCTAGTCCACTTTAAGCCTCTGTGAATGCCAGACTAGACCTGACTAGAACACCAGTTGCCCTTCGAACAAAGACCCGTGACTAAGCAGAACTAATAACAATACCAATTTGAACACTGTTTGGGGGGGGGGGGACTCGAGTAAGTGTGTATGGCACTCCTTGTATCCTGGGGACAGGACAGCACCTCTGGCAGGACAATGGGACTCTGAAAAAGGATCCCCCCCTACTACTTAGGACTTGGGAATCTGAAGCTGTACTAACAGGGGAAAACCAGTCCCTCCCTTGGTGTGATCAGGGCTATGTCACTGACATTAGCTCCACAACTACCCTGCCTGTGACGTACTTATGGGCTGAGGGAACTTCAGATTTTCCCATAAATCTCCAGGGGATGGGTCCAAACTTGTGTTGTCACATGAAGGGAAGTCGGGGACTGCCATCACAGAGCTTATGGTTGAGACCAAACACCCTCTCCCTTTTGTGATTCTATGGTGGTAAGAATCTAATAGTGTATTTGAGGATTAATTACACTGAGCTGAGTTGTAGATAGTTTCTATGAAGGTTTGCAAGGGGCCAATTCCTCTTCTGGGAGACCAGACTGCAGGGAATCAATCTTTGACAAGTCCAACCTCTGCCTTGCCTCTTCTACAGAATTATTTTTAAAAACTGTTGATCACTCATGATTTAATTCTTCCAAAAGTGCAGAGTCCTTTTCCTAGGCTTTCTTCCAGGAATTGTGTTTACAAAAAAAGCCCTGTATCCCAATCTAAAAGATGGAGCTCTACTATGTACCAAAGATGTTCACTAGTTTCAGTCTGGTTTTGGAGTTCTAGTGTCTTCATCCTTGACCTCATGGTGATATGTAAGACTTAATCCAGAAGTTCAGTTGTTCTCTGTACTGCTCAGCCCTGGCTGAGCCTAACTTCCTAGGACCTCAAGGTTATGGCAACATGGCCAGTTGCTTTCCTGAAACAACCCTGAGGAAAAAGCAGCTTAGCAAATGCACGGCCCTCCTCCCTCGTTGAAAGCTGTTATAAAGTTGCTGTGCTAGAGTGGGATCTTGATTAATCCTACGAATGGTTGGAGGACACATCACGTCACCATTTGAAGGTGACCATTGAATGAAAAACACTTCAACATGGTCAGGATTGAGAGAAAAAGGTTTCTAGGGCTCAGGATACCTCTTGAGCAGGAAACTCCTCAGCTAGGACTAAAGCCTGCCTCTCTAAGCAGGAAGGTTACCTGGTATTTCACGGACTTTTATATTTGGTTAGGCATGGAGGGCACAGACTCTCAGGATTCTCCAATGCCAGGAGCCTACAAGAATTGAGTGTCTACAGGCATCACACTGGGCAGTAGGGCATAGGAATTTGCTCAGCTTTATAACTAAGGAAGACTCTCAACGGGTGTTGAATGTCCTCTGTCACTAGGCCATGCTATCTAAGGTCAGGGAAAGCTGGAAGAGCCTATGATAAGAGAAACCTAAATTTAGAGGTTTGGGTTCTTCAGGGACCTGGTGATCTAGTGATCAAAAGGTTTATGTTGTGACTAAAAGATAGGTGTGAGGGGATAAACTACAGCCTGAACCTCCATCCTAATCCACAGCTTCCGTCTCTGAAACAACAAGGGTTAGGTGAGTGGCAGTAATGCAGTAAGCTGGATCTTCTGGGGAGGGTGGGCTCACTGGAGTAGATGTTCATAAGTCAATCATGTTATTCTAAAAGCCTTTTAGAGAGTAGGGGAGAGGGAGGAGGGGTCTTAAGCAGATTCCCAATGGAATGTGGAGCCTGACATGGGGCTCCATCTCCTGACTGAGATCATAACCCCAGCCATAATCAAGAGTCAGATGGTTAACCAACGTGAGCCACTCAGACACCCTTAAATCAGAATTTTTTTAAACCACTCATGGGACAATGTAAAGGTCCTAGAGCACAAACTCCACTTACTATACCTCTCCTGACTTCTATATTGGTTTGCTGAGGTTCCCATGACAAAAGAACAGCCTGAGTGGCTTATAAAACAGAAGTCTCTGTATGGTCTAGAAGTCCCAACTTCAGTTCTGACCAATCTGGCTTCTGGTAAGACTCCAATCTGGCTGGCTTGTAGATGGCCACTGTATCCTTCTGCCTTCAGAGAGTAACCCCTCTGGTGTCTTATAGGGGCACTAGTCCCATTTAATCAGGGCTCTACCAGTATGACCTCCTAGAACTCTACTACTTAGAGGTCCCATGTCCAAATACCACCACACTAAAAATCAGGGTCTCCACTCTCAAGTTTTGCGGATACAAACTTCCAGTCCAGAGCACTTGCTATTACAATTGTGAATTTGAACTGAGGATTTAGATCATTGACAACTTTGCATATCTCCTTAAATCAGTACCAATCCTAGTGCAGAACAGCAAGTGCAAATCTTCAGAACATTAAGATCACATCTGTAGGGAACTATATACCCTATATGCTGCACTATATATGATACATACAACATACCATTAGGAGTCCCTGGAAATAAGACCGGAAACTCTGGATGACAGCGAATTGGTACAAAGAGCCTTGGGTGTGTCTGACCTGGGAATCACTGAGCCAGTAAAAGATATTTGGTGGTCAACAAACATGTTCTGACTTATCTTTAAAAAGCTATATTCTTACCCTCACTCCCCAGAGCATTCTTCCACTATCAAGCCACTCCGACATTTCCTTGCTTCCTATTCTGGTCTAAGTCCCCATGTTATGCCTGGATTCTAGTGATTGTTTTGTCTCCTTGCCTCATCCTGTCCACAGTAGAACTCTTCTCCCACAGACCCGCAGTGACTTTTGAAGATAAATCCCAACCCTACACCACAGTTGTATCCCCATTGGAGTAATTCTAACCTAAGACCATAAGGTCCTTTTTGTAATCCTCACCCCAATACCCACTACATCTTTGAGAGAGGGGAGATGTTAATAAGCTTCAACCATACCAGTTTTCTTCCTTTTCTAAGGTGTTTTGGCATCCTTTGTTCCTGTCTGGAATCTTCTCTTCCTATACCCATACTGCTAATTCTGCAGTCCAGTCTTTGCTCACCTATTAGGAGGTCTACACTAGAGATTAAACATAAAGCTTACCCTGCCCCATCATGCTGACTGAAAATACCTAAAGGAATTCCAGTGGAGAGATCCATAAGTCCCATGAAAGGAATTTTTCAATCTTTCCCTTTTTGTATACAACTTTCTGCCAAGAACAGTCCTTGCACACAGAAGTCATGCCCTTGCAGTGGGAGTGGTGACCAGGGACCAACTAAGAATCAAGATGGGAGGAGAGAGGCAGACTTGGAAACAAATCAAATTGGACAGGAGGGTGATTATTTTTAGAATCTGATGGACCCTTGAACACCCTGAAGTTTAATAGTATTGTCTTTGTTCTCTGAGGTACAGATCTATCACCAGGTAGAAGGCTTATCAAATGAAAGTCTAGACCTCTTTTCAGATGGAGTGTAGGATGTGCTTCCAGCAGAGGCATTAAGACTTTGCAAGAAAGATTCATGTAGTCTCCACCTTCTGGCTGATTGAAAACTCAAGGTTCCCAGAAAGGAGGTGAGATTCATGTGTTCCAGAGCCCAGAAAAATGGAAAGCCCAGGTCTCCTCTTATGCCTATTTTTCTGGGATATCCATAGAAGACCCCCAATACCTAAAACGAATGAACTGAACTGATTTCCCTTGAGGTCTTGAGGTATTTAGGAAGTCCTGGCAGATTATCAGAACTTGGAAGCCAGTCTATAACTTTTGTGAACTAAGACCCACTGGGATTTAGAACTCCCATAAATCCATTGAGAAACAAATGGAGACTCGAATTTGTGAAAGTAGAAGTAACTACCAGTGTGGTTGTGGGAACAGTACTTCATTTTCTCATCTCCTAGGTGGTCTGACAGCTTTCTGGAAGATGCTGTGGAGATACTCTCGGCTTCCAAGCCTAGTGTAGCACTTTGTCTTAACCTTTTTATCAAGGCTCTTGGTAAGAGAAATATCTAAGACAAGTGCAAAAGGCATGGAGTTGGAATGGCTACCAAATCAATGCAAAAGAAATGTGGAAAGACAAGAAAAATACTTGGGACAAGTACAAAAGATCCAGGGAAACCCAGCTTACAAAACCTGGGTTTTCATCCAGGCTCAAAATAAGAAACCAAACAAAAATGGCAGCAAGACAGAAGTCTGGGATGACTTGCAGCACAAATGGGATGGAACAGATTTTATCTACTCAAGGAAGCCTCCTAGAGGAGGATGTGCTCTGTCTGGACAATAGGGAGGGCCTGCCTGTATATCCTCCCTCCCCATGTGTATCCTCAGCCTGTGAATACAGCTTCTCAGGGTCCTCATGTTGCAGGTGGGAGGCCACAGGAGCCCAAATGCCCTCATGCTTGACTCCCCTCCAGAAACAGGAGGGCTGGCCTGTATTATTAAATTGTAGAAGTGAGGCGGGTCGGGGGATGGGGTGATTCGGTGATGGGCACCGGGGGGGCACTTGATACGATGAGCACTGGGTGTTATGCTAGGTGTTGGCAAATCGAACTTCAATAAAAACATACTTAAAAATGTAGAAGCAAGCTCAACTCCAGTCTCACTCCCCATCTCTAACTTATTCAATTGTTCCCTATTGTCGATATCCCAGTGTCTAAGTTCCCTACTGGGAAATCCTCAGGTATCTCCATTCCTACCCCACTTCTCATTATTCCATCCTCTATTTGCCAGCAAAAATGGGTTGCTTTCACTGTTCAGCTTTTCCTCAGTGACCTTGAGGTTTCCAGTCTCTAGGCATTCCATCCTGGGTGATGCCCACTCAAATGGAGTGCCCTTCTCCCATGATACTTCAGTAATCAAGCTTTAACTGCTGATTCCCAGATGCCACTAAGTCAGAGCCACTAGGGACGAATCCTGTAAAACTATATAAATTGATAGGTTTCAAGTCTCCCCAGGTGACTAATAATCAGACCAGTCATCATTTTCTGTAATCATACTACCTGAGGTTTAGGTCAAACCTGGCCCATGGTGAGCATTGGATAAGTTGTGGTTATGGTAACATTATCCCACTGGGAATGAGGTATCCCTTTGTAGAAGAGGCAGGAAAGTAAAAACGGATCAAGTGACACACCTAAGGCTACACCTCAGTTAAGGCTGCAACTTGAATCTAGAGCTGCCTAACTGCAAGATCTGTTCCTCCTAAAACCTCACTGCTGATCCAGAGGGAGATAGCCCGCTCTCCTCAGAAGGCTCACAGCATCGCCCCGTTCTGCTTTGTCTGATGGGTTTGTGTACCTGTTCTTGTATCCCTCCCCTGGCTCCTGACAAGTGACAACTTCCCTTGCCCCACCTCTGTCCTGTCCCCCCAACCCCCAAGCATTTTGTCCACAGCTAGATACATCAGATATTCAATAAATGTTGAATCAAATCACTTAATCATATGGTTCTACTTTCGAGATTCTTCTGGAAAAGGGTGAAAGAAAACTCTCAATTTGGTACAGTAACTTTTCTCAAAGTTTTGAGTAAATATTCAAATGGCCATAATTCCATTGCAAGCAAGGCAATTACCAATATACCACTTTTTCCTGTATAAACAAGCAACATAACAAAAGGATTCCAAGTTCAAGATAGGTATTCTAGAAAGGTGGAAAAAGCCAAGTAGCTTAATCTTGCTGAAGTCTTATGATTTTCTAGATGGAGGAATTTAAACTATCTCAGAGCATAAGTGAAAAGGAAAAAACCCTTAGAAAGCATCTTGTGAGGGGAGAATGGATGATTCTATATGTAGGCAACGATAAAGAAAAAGAAGATCCTAAGGATGGACAAGAAGTTGGCAATGCCAGCATTACAGGCTCTTTAGGTTCCTAATAGTGTCTAACAGCACGGATCAGATGTCATTATCTGGATCCTAAACTCTGGTCAGCCTTATTGCTGTGAACCTAGATAAATTTTCATACTTCTCTAAACGGGAGTTTCTTCATCAGTAAAGTAACCATGATAAGAATTCTAGCAGTTATGGTGAAGACCCAACAAGAAGCTCAGGAGTGTGATATGAACCTAATGTCAATTAAGCTCATGGTGAAGCCCTAACCCCCTAAAATAGTGGTATTGGAGGTGGGGCCTTGGATAGGTGCCCTTACAGAGGCGATCAGCACTCCCTTGCTTTCCATCTGGTCAGGACACAGCGGGGAGGTGGCCATCTGCAAGCCAGGAAAAGGGCACTCCCCAGAATCCAGCCATGCTGGTGTCTTTCCCTGGGGCTCCCAGCCCCTAGAACCATGAAAAATAAACTCTTTAGGTCCCCTGGGCTGTGATATCTTATGGCAGCCAAAACTGAAAGCGAACAAAGTACTTAGCTCTGTGTCCTGGGGACACCTAGTAAACAATCGTAGTCCTAGTAAGACTACTTGTAGAAGTCCTAATGGTGGACTGCTTGCTATTTTCCTCTCCATGGAGTCCTATAGTTGGCTATAGTATCTGGCAAGTGTTCATGCAAGCTTTGTAGAAAAAAAAAATTTGAGGATGAGAAATGTATTCTTTGACACTTTTTTTTTCTCCTTTCACAAAACAGTTCTGTAAGGTAACTGTTTAAGCCCTACCTTCATAAGTCAAGACTTTTAATTTAATCTGGCATATAAAAAAATCATTAAAATGGTCTTGGGTGCTGTACTTTCAGTGCCCATCTGCTCTGTGCCCAGCATGTGGGGCTGGGAAGGATGTGTCCCCACAGCTCTGGGAAAAGGCTTTAATCTCCCAGATTATCCTTTTAAAAAAAAAGGTTCTTAAAAAAAAAAAAGAACTTCAATGGAAATGACCCATTCTTCCTTGGGAGCAGCTCCTAAGGTCTGTCTGTGAATCGATGCAGCAGGGCCTATGGCCCTGCCCCTCCATCCAGGTCCCTGTGCATGGGGGACACCTACTGCCACCACCCAGTAAAAGTCGTGTGTGTGTGTGTGTGTGTGTGTGTGTGTGTGTGTGTAGGGGCCAAGTGAATGGATGAGCTGCTTTAGATGAAGTTAAGGGGGAAGAAGGGACAAGCTGGAAAAGAGGCATTTTGCTTTTTAAGTCCCCACCCGGTCTCCCTGGCTCAGCCTGGAGGCCACAGCCTGAGTCCACATGGACGCTTCAGTTTACACCTACTCTGGGTTCCCATGGGAGCAGTCCCTGAATTGGCTGAGTGACGCTCGTCTTCCAACAGTCCATGATGAACCCAAGCAAAAACAAGCATTCCCCTCCCTTAGGTCCCTGGAGAAGGACACAGAACCAAAGAGGAGCAGCTGCCTATAAGCACCCTCCCGACCTGTCTCTCTACTCTGGACTTTCTGTCCTGCTAGCTTTGCTCTATTCCAGGCCCTTCAGATATTGGAACCTTCTGCCTCTGGGCCTCCCCTAGTGCCTGGCCTGGGTTCATAGTTCTTAACTTGCCATGGCTGCTGGGTGGGAGTCACCCCTGGATTGCCACTCTAGTCCCCTAACTGGCCTTCCTGCCACCGGCTGGCTTGTTTAACAGACTTCTGTGGCTGCTGGGTCTTTGTTCAGATAATTCACTGGCTCCCAGTTGCCCTCCAAGTAGAAGCAGGTGTTACCAGTGACCCCTGGGGCCCTGCACGATATAGGACATCTCCTGCTTTGCTTCTCTGTACAGCTGCTCTGGCTTCTCACTACTTTGTCTGACCATACGTGCTCCTGGATGTTGCCTTTGCACTAGTCTCTCCACCTGAACTCTTCCCTGGCTATCTGCATGACCAGCTCTCTCCAGGACTTTCCAATGGCTCCTTGAGAAGCAATATCAAAGCAAGAAAACTACTTGGGCTCCTTACCCTGCTGTACTTAATTTTACTTTTTCTCTTTCCCACCTCCTTTCCTTCTTAAGCTTAACTTGCCAACCTATAACACCTGGTGCTCATCACATTATGTACCCTCAATGTCTGTCACCCAGTGATCCCATCCCCCCACCCACCTTCCCTTCAGAAATCCTCCATTTCCTAGAGTCCAGAGTTTCTATTTGTCCCCTCTAACTTTTCCTCAGTTTCCTTTCCTTTCCTTATGGTCCTTTTCACTGTTACTTATATTCCACATGAGTGAGACCACATAAAGGTCTTTCTCCAATTGACTTATTTCACTTAGTATAAATATCCTCCAGTGTCATCCATGTCCCTGTAAATGGGAGATATTCGTCCTCTTGGATGATGCAGTAATATTCCATTTTGTGTGTATACATATAGATATATACACATATATACCACATCTTTATCCATTCATCTGGACCCTCCATACCTTTCTCCAGAGTGGCTGTACCAGCTTGCATTCCCACCAACAGTGCAAGAGGGTTCCCCTTTCCTGCATCTTTGCCAACATCTGTTTCCTGCTTTATTAATCTGCATCCACATCTGTCATTTCCTTAGTGGTTAATTTTAACCATTCTGGCTGGTGTGAGGTGGTATCTCATTGTGGTTTTGACTTGCATTACCCTGGTGACCAGTGCTCTAGAGCATTTTTTTCATGTCTGTTGGCCATGTATAGGTCGTCTTTGGAGAAATGTCTGTTTGTCTTCCAATTTCTTGAGTAGATTCTTTGGGGTATGGAGTTTGAGAAGTTCCTTTTATTTATGAGCATTTTATAGGCTGAGTGTCCAAAGGCTAGATTAGCATGAGTGAAGTATGTGGGGAGCCTCCAGGTGGAGGAGCTCTCCATCTCGGTAGCTCCTCTGCTTCTCACTAGGTCTTGCTGGGGTCTTCCCCCCGCTCTGGCCTGGCCAGTCTCTATCCTCTCTCACTAGGCCTTTCCCACTCCCAGCCCTCTCATCTGCCTGGGCGAGGTCGTCCTTTGAGCACTCAAAGCACTTTTCAAGCCCCTAAGAGCTATGAGCAGACTCTGCTGTATCAGTTATTCCCATATCTCCTACTTTAACAGGAAGTAGGACTTGTAGAAAGTTTCTCAACAAACCTCAAAGCAGCTAAAAGGACAACCACATTGTAAGTGCTCAGCAGGTGTCTTCAGATGGACAAGGGAAGAGTTCAGACCTTCAGGCCAGCCTGGATTTGAATCCGAGAGAAGCACTTAACTGTATTAACCTAGAAAAGCTTGAGCCTCAGTTTCCCTGTCTTATAATGGGGATAATGTGATCCCTTACATGAATTGTTAGGATTGACCAAACCTATGAATGCAGGGAGGTGTGGGGGACAGAGTGCCTGGTGCATTAAAATCCTAGTGGTCAGAGGGAAAGAAGAGGGGGTTTGAAGAAATGAGGCTTATGTTACTCAATGTGGACTATTAGAAGCAGGAAGGGAATGGTTTTAGTGATCCATTGTTAGCTTTGACCTAAGAGTGGCAGGAAGGACATTTCATTCCCCCTTTCCCTCTACTTCTAAACACTTAAGACGCTGGGCAGATAATAGGTATTTCAAATCTAACCACTCTCCCAAACCCAAGACCTAGGTGCCATTATTTGCATCTCCCATAAGGGGGTACAAAGAATCTGGCTACACGGAGCCATAGCTTGCATGAAGCTTGCATCGAAGCTCCCATATAGGCGTCTGGAATCAAGCTGATACTTCTAACACTCAGCCGGATACCTTCTTCTGCTGTGTACTGGCTCGGAAAGAAAGTTCAAATGTATTTGCCTGACTTGATCTTCAAAAATTACCTTGCATTTGACCGATTTAAATGAAAGCCATGTTTGCATTGTTGGGGGAGCACAGCTGCAAGTATAGATGGAGAATCCCACCTGGTTGAACCCATTCCAGTAACATGACAGCTGTGGGACCTGTATAGGTTACTTTTCTCTGAGGCTTCAGATCTCAGATATAAAGTGAGACAATAACACACCCTGAATGGTTTCAAGGATCCTACTAAAAATCTTAATATAAATGGGTTAATATCATAAGTCATAATGCCTAAAGCAAGACACTAAATTTTAAGTCAAACTCCTGATTCTTGGCCATTAAATTCAAGAGATTTTAATATTTGCGGTAGGTCAGTTCTAGTTTACTCTTTTAAGGTGTGCCAAGCCACTGGCTGCTCACACAGCCCTGAACTGCCTCCTGAGAAACATGATTGACAGCAGGGCTTTAAAGGTTAAATACAGTTTCAGATCTTGCATAGTGATCCAGTAGTAGGACTGGAATTAGAACCAGATGGCATTTTTCTCCATAACCCAGAATAACTGAATTAATGTTGTACAGTAATAAATGAAGCTTTGTTTCCTCCTCTCCATGAGGAATGAGTTCTGTTGCTCAAGACAGTGTAGGAAGAATTTGCAGGAGCAAACTTCCTGTAAGCATCAAGAGACACCTGGTGCCAGATGACACAGCCAGCCCCACTTATGCTCAACCACCTGATGAAGCCACCAGGGCCTTTTGCCCATGATGGAGTGTTTCAGGATGGGTATAGGACAAGAGCGGCAGGCTGCCTCTACTCCTCCAGAATCTTAATGCAGACTACTGCACAGAGCTTCCATTAAGAGGATGGTTCATTTTTCTGAGTTTGCCAAACGCAAGATCGGAGGTCTTATATATATATATTTTTTCTTCCTGCCTAGAAGTTGCTGATGCCAGCTTCACAATTCAATCCAATATAGATTCTTAGGGCGACTATCTTGTCAAAGGTCAAGTATTCTGCTCAGTGACCTGTTGCTAATGGGTATACCTAGACCTTGAACACGGAGCCTCTCATTTTCAACCCTAAGTACATTCTACTGCTCATGATCTTCATAAGCTCACTGCAGTTGTGCTTTCCTGAGTGGCTGTGTGGGAGTCGGTTTTCTCATGGTGGGACCACTAATCCTATATAACCATAGTCCTATGTCAAATTCTCGTGTGACAGGTGCCATGGTTTTGAACAGAACTAGGACTCTTGAGGATAAGAACAATATATACTTAAATGGCTTCTAATGCATGATCCACCTGTGTATCCGGCTTTTTGGAGGGGATTTTGGCAAGTGACATTTTGCAATAAACTTCCCTTGGAAAAACAATTCTTTTAACTATGAAGTTAAAATACAGTACATATGTTCTGCAGTGAAGTGGTAGCCTCCAGGGCTTTTATAACTGTAGGCAGCTTTCATGGAAAGCAACATTCCAGCATTCTGTGGGTAATAGGTTCAGGATCCCTCCTCATATTCATGTCATCTGTATGAATTATGTCTTAGCCCCCTACTGATCATTCAGAATGGCTTATAATTGAAAGATGGAGATCCTACCATACTCACATGTACATAATCACCTCTAATCCAGCCTTTAGCCATGCTTGACCTTTCTAATACTTGTATGAATGAGTCAATATCTAAGAATCCCATCAATGTCAGATTCCAGAAAGAGGTTCTAAACAACATAGCCATAGTTCAGGTCTCAGGCTGGGTACCAGGCAGGTTCAGGCTTAAGAATTAGAACCTAAAAGTTCCTCCCCACTCTTTTAATATAGGATAACTGTTATCTTCATAGGCATTTAGAAAGGTACCTCCTCTGAGGATTTAGCCAAAAATGCTGACCATCTGGGTGGATGAATTAGGGAAAAAATCCAATGTTGGTGTGGAGAGGGATCAGAGAATCACAATTCTAAGAGATAGGACAGTCACACAAACATGCCCTGGCTCTCCTCTAGTAGGCACTGTGAAAACGACTGTTCCACGACTCCCAGGAGTTGGGGAATGCCATTTTTATCCATGGGGTCTATGGTGAACATGACTAGAGTTAATATCCCAGATGTGCCCTAATGTTTAGACAAAGTCACTAAGATATCTGGAATTATAGCCCATCTGTTCAGCATGGACAGTAACATTGTTTCTTGCATACCCAGCATATGAAATGCGGTCACCTATGTGAAGATGCTCTTGGTGCCCTATACTATTCAGTTCAGGTCTAACTTCTCCAGACATACCTCGAGAGGTCCAATTCATGCTGACAGTGACCAGTGCCAAGTGCTGGCCCTAAGGTACCTTCATGTCTGCTTCAGGGCCTTTCCCAGGCTATAGGGAAGCAGGCCAGCAAGCAGACACATCCTGGGGTGTTTAAAGATTTAGGGTTCCCAAGGCAGTACTAGACAATGCTATACAGGAGACTCTAGGTAAATTCCCAGCCTGTTGGCTTTCTGAAATAAGATTCTGGAAGGCCTTCTGTAGCTCTCCAAATGGTCACAGCAGAATTTTGCCCCTACTGCCTATGGCAATGGTATTGGTGCTACGAACTGGCAAATATGTCTCCCTTCCTCACTGTTCCTGCTTCCTAAGACCACTTCCTAAGTCAACCACTGTACCAGAGCATTTTCCCCAGGTTCTGCTTTGGTGAGGACCTAAACTAAACATACCTGACTTTGGGAGTCCGCTCCCACTTGTAAAGATATTGGAACTCATCACCCCATTCTTCACAAAAAAAACCTGGATAGACTAAAAGCCCATTCTCTGTAAACCTAGTGACTTGTTTTAGGCGCATCAGATTTCAGGTGGCAGCTGTCCTGCAGAGATAGGCAAATCCAGACCATGCCAACCAAGATATGCTTAAAGCAGAAGCTGCTGGGGACCTGAGGTGGTACAGAGATGTAAGTGGTAATCTAGATGAATTTCTAGGAGCCAACTGCAGACTAGCATGAGAAGGAGAAATTTCTAGGGGCTCTACTTTGGGGGGGATTTTTCCCTGTGGGTTCTCTGTGAAAATCCAAGAAAGATTCCCCTTCCACCCTTCCAGTTCTGGCAGGGGCTGGGGAAGAGTTGTCATTATGAAATAAGCCCAGGGCATTCTAATAGCAAAGGACCCGTCTCCAGAGGGAAAAACTTTATGAGCATGTTCCAAACTTTCCTCTATTCTTGCCCCCTCTAGCTATCCTGTCCCTCAGGATAAGAAACATGTGGAGGTCACAGCTCATCAAGGGACTGAATGGTCCCTTGACCTCCCACATCTCAGGTTTACACTTGTGACAAAGGGAATGGAAATGCTTTCAGACTTGCTTGTATAAATATTTTCTGGATACTGATGCTGTAAATGACATCAGACAACCTGGTAAGGGGAAGATTCTGAACCCCTGTTTTCTCCACTGTAAAAACAAAACAATTTCTAACATGCTTTACTCATGAGTTCAGTAAGACGATGAAACCAGATATGAAAGTAGAACTCTAAAAGCTAAACAGATCTATGCAAATATTAGAGGGAAATACTCTCCTTAATCCCAGAGAGAAGGGGGCTCATGGAGTCTCTTCACCAGGATCACCTGGCCAGCTAGGATGCATGTTTTAGAACTTCTTTCCTCTGTCCATACCCCTGATCTTTCCAGGCACCCTCCCTCTACCTCTAGGTAGAGGGTCTACCTAGATCTCCCCATCTTCCCCACAGAAGCCTGATATCAAATTCATCACCCTCACTTTTCAGCACCTTGGGATCCAGGGACTGTCTACCTCAGGGGTCGGACCCTAGGGGTGGGGGGAAAGCCATGTGGAGATGCTCTAGTTTCCTTCAGTTCACTGTAAATATTCATCGTTAAAAGCTCAGAGAAATCACTTCGTTAGTAGTATGCAATGACCCTGTGCTAGAATATTTTATCTGCTTGGAAGAAGATACAAAGTAGGTTGTCTGAGTAGTGACTTGGGCAGATGTGAAGGTCTTCCATGTGATGCTGCTGATCAAAGGAGCACTAAAACGTATTGGGAAGACAGATCTGGGGTCTGATCCAGCCCAGTCATTGGAAAAGCTAGCACTAGCCGTTCAGCTTCAAGTGCAGGTCCCAGAGTCACGAACTCCCACCTGCTCCCCTGTAGAATGCAGTACTTATTTCTTATGGTTGAATTCAAACCACAGAAAAATAACCTGACAGTAGGCGCTAGGAAATAATTTATTTCACATCTCACAATACTATCTTGGGGAGAGGACCACATTCACAATGAGCCAAGGAATAGCATGCCTCTAAAACCCTGACCGGAGCATGTTTCCTAGCTGTCCTCTCTAAGCCAGGGCTTCTCAGGGTTTTACATGCATACAAATCACCTGTGGAGCTAGGTAGAGACGGATTCTGCTTCAACAGGTCGAGCTGGATCCTGAGATTCTACATTTCTAACAAATTCACATGTGATGCCAGTGCTCCTGGTCCATGGACCATACTCTGAATAGTGAGGGCATTTTAACAAGATATCCGCATGATTTGCATGTACAGCAAAGTCTGAGAAGCTGTATAGTACAGCTGAAGCTGTAGGCATTAAAAAACTTTTAGGAATATCCTGAGAGCTATGGCATGATAAGCTGTGGGCTAGCTTCTGGGAATAAGTCATTTTCTCAGGGGAGAGCTGATGCCATTATGTGCATAGAAACATTGGTAGTTCCCCAGGGTAGCAGACAAAGGATTATAATATAGCTGATCTCGAATATTTCCACATATGTGTTACTTAATCCTCACATTAACTCTGAGGCAGGGACTATTATAATTGCCAACTTCTAGATGAGGCTAATGGTTATGTTCTCAGATTCTACAGCTAAGTTTAAATAAACTTATTGTGTTCAAAGTTCACAGGTTTAGGCTGTCCTGAATCCCCTGGTTCAGCACTCTGACAATGATGAGAAGCAGAGGGGGGTCTCCATCGTGCAGGATGGCCAATGACCTTGTGCTAGCATCCATGCTGGGCATTTCTGGGTCCTCTCTCCCCTGCACTTGAAGCTGAATGGCTAAGCCTCGCTGCTCCTGCTGTCACAGGCCCAATCCCCTTTCTCCTTCCTTTCCTGTTCTGCTAGACTTGGCTGACACCTGAGCATCAGAGGCTGGAAGGAAAATGCAGGCTACCCTATTCTATCCCTGCCTGGGGCTGTGAGGTGTCTGAACTGAAAACTATGACATGCTCCTCAGCACCATGGACAGGATCTCCAGCACGATTATTCCCTTCGCATTTTGCCCCCCACCCCACAAGGCTATTTGAGGGCATATAAGCAACCAAACTTATTTTCTCCTAAACCCTTTAATTATTGTAAAAATAGAAGGCCTTCAACCACAGTTATCCAACTTGATAACCATGAATAATGCACATTAATGCACAGGCTAAGAATAGGAGATGGGGCTGCTGACTAAGTCAGCCATGAGTAACCAGAATCCAGGGGTTAAACTATGTGTGTGGGGACTTCTAAGAGCTATTTATCCAAATACACACCTCACCTACTCTTTCGATGTAGATACCATATAAAACATCAAATAGGTTGTTTAAAAATCCCTGGACCTGCAGCATCCCTTTGAACGCTGGGCTCCACCCTTCAGAAATTTCAATCTGTTTGAACAAATCCTCCAGGTGATTCTGATCTAAGAATCAGTTTTATTTCAACAAAAGGCTTTAAATATCAGTAATTTTACCAGACCTTGAAATGTCTCAGGATAATGGAAGGAAATAGTATTGGCCAATAGTACTCAACTGGGGTTGAGTGGGGCAGGGGATGGGGTGGTGGTTGGGGGGGTGTGGTTCTAGAGTCAGTCCCACTCAAGTCACCTGTTAGTTGTGGTCTTGGGCAAGTTGCGTCTTTAAAGAGTTGAGGGTTTGGCAGAGGGTCTGCTAATGCTCAGACAAGGATGTCACATAGTAATAGCTCAATGAACAATTATAATTCTCTCCATCTGATGTCCCCTTTTAAGCAAGAAAATCACTATCCTGTGCTACATGAAATCAAAGCATTAGCTAACCAGTTCCTCGTGGCCCACAAATCTTTGTCCTGCTATTGTTAATGCCCCCACTGTACGCACTCAGAATAAGTGAAATGGAATGTATGCCAGGTGTCCATTCCACACCACTTATTTTACTTGTATTGTTACTCCAGGGAAATGGAAATCCTCTTCCAGAGAATCGAACCCACTCACACCTATGCACTGCTGGGGGACAGTCTTTGAGGATAATAGCTACCTGAGTCCCTCTCTTCTCACAGCCCACTCACATACAATGGGTCAGTTGATAGCTTCTACTTCTAGATCCAAAACTTCCTTGAATCTCAGATCTCCAATGGAAACTCACTTGAACCAACATCTGGATCTTTCTGTTTTTCAAAATCCCTTCAATCATGTGCTGCTCCCACTGTACGAGGAATCCCACGACTCTTTGGGATCTGACACACATCATGATATGCACCTAGCAAAGTAAGACCCAGGGCCTCCCTGTGGACGCTTTGTGGGTGTGCTGTTTGGAGGAGGAACAGCCTAGGGGTTGGCCCATGATTTCTGGTCTAATCAGAAGTTGAGTTGGCTGGAGACATCACCATCAGCTGCTGCCTCTGCCCTATGAGCCACAGACCAGCAGGGTGGCCTTTCTGAAATCCAATTCTTTTGTTTAAAGACTCCTCCACAAGAGGGCAGCCCCAGTGGCTCCGCGGGGGATGTGAGGCAATGTCTGGAGCTACTTTTGGTTTCTGTTACTGGGTAGAGGCCAGGGGTTTTGGTAAACATCCTACAATGCACAGGACAGTTTCCCTACAACAAAGATGTATCCAGCCAAAACTATCAGTGCCCAAATTGAGAAATCCTGAGCTAAATCCTGAACTCAAATGTCCTCTCTTCCAAGAAGCATTCTGGGCTTGTACCTTCTTCCCCAAGGGGCTTGCGTGCTCTTGCTCTGGGCTTCCATAGAGTAACCCAGAAGGCCATCAGAGCACTTACAACCTTTAAATTCATTAAATTACAGTAGCTGGTCACTATCTTCTAGATCAAGAAGTCCTCCCAGGAAAGAACCAACATTGGGTCTTTTTTTTTTTTTTTTCCTTTTCAACCTCAGATGCAGAGTGTTCATCATATCAACTAATAGATGCTGTGTAGACCAAAGAAGTTAATTTCTAACAGAGGTTTGACACAGTAGGTAATATTTGCCCACTCAATGATACATCTGGAAATTATAACATACTTCAGTCCTGTTATAATCTCTTATGGTTAAAAAAAAAAATTTTAAGGGCACTGGGTGCCGTAGAAAATACAGGGCTCTCACCCACTGTGAGGAGTGGACTTCTGTCAAGGCTAAGCCGGGGGGTTGCCAGTACTCCTTGGTCACTATGCCAATGGCTGAATGGGGCCACTTGACCTTTGCTATGGACTTTGAGGCAGACAATCTTTGGGAACGATCCTTCTTTGCCTCTGATCTGAAGGCACTGAAGCAACACTTCAGTATTGGACAAGAAGTTTTTGGGACTTCAGGGAACCTGGATTTGGAACAAGTAGACCTAGACCCAGACTTGTCGGAGTAGTGGCACCACGAATCCTCAAGGGACAATATGAACCTACATCTTGCACAACCACCCTAATATGAGCTTTGGGTTTTCTTTCCTCGTTACATAAGTAGTCCCCCCTTAAATATGTGCTGAGCCTTGGCACCTGCTGTACAATACTCAAGCACCACCCCTAATACCATGGACATCCAGCATTTTGTTGGAACACTTGGAAAAGAGCACCCTCTGGGACACAGAACAGCCCTGACTGTTGTTTTACCATACCCATCCCCTGTCAGGTTTATGGCCCCAGTGAAAACTGGAAAAAAACATAAAAGACAAACTTAAGGGTGTGCAATCCAAAATTCAGGCTGCGGCTGAGTCAGCTAACTCAATAAAATTCAGCTGAATTTCTTTTATTTGCTTACTGAACTTTTTCCAGTGTCACAAGCATGAAATTGGAGCATAAAATCCATATGAGGTTTTATTCATTGCCATATGCATTTTAGTGAAGATGCTGAAGAGGTGGCTTCTAGGTAATGCTGTTCCCAACCAAATCTGAGTTCTTGATCATTGACAGAAACATAGCTTTGTGGGACAGGTTATCTGCTTGTCCCCCCACATCTTCCCTATAAGTCTCTGGATGAACTCCAGAGTCTATTCAGGCACTCTTACACCCCTCCATAGATGTCCCTAGACCTGAGACTCAGCTGTGCAAACCTCAGGCCTGTTACTCCCCATTCTCAAATGTCAGTCTTGTCAAGGAAAAAATAGGATTTCATAAGCTTTCCAGCTGCTTATTTCAATGATTGTCCACTACATGTTACGGCCCACTGACTAGCTATGTGACAGCCGGCCATCCCTGTACCTAATTCTTAACATCTGCACTTGCCAAACATTAATGTTTTCCTCCTCTCAAGGATAGGGATCTCATAATTTAGAAGTTTAAAGTATTCACATTCCTTATAGTTGATTAGCACAGAGTAAGGATCTAATACATACTAGTCATAGATGAAATTAGCAAGAGAAGTGTTGGTAACAGAAAACTAAAATCGGAAATACAATTCCGTGGGGGCATGAGATTCCACAGTGATGAATTTGCTTGGCACACCGCAACTCTGAGAGAGGCGATTCAACAGAGAAGCCAACTCTGAGATGTCCACACAAAGCTCCCCACCTGGAAGAGAGTTTGCCATTCTGAAGTCACATCACATTTTGTCCTCACTCTTGCACAACTGGGAATAAACTGTATCTTTGTTGTTCATCATGTATTAGGATTAAGATCTTCACATAAAAATACGTGTACACCTTCGTGTAGAAGTACGATCATTTTCTTGTTAGCATAAGATACTAACCTCCCAAATCATTGTCCTGATGCATTAGTTTTTTCAATGTGTATATCCTTAGATGCAAGCAGGTACAGCTTTACAGTCTGCTCTTCTATTTGTACCTAATTGTGTATATTCCTCCACTTCTAGTATCCTCCTAACTCTACTTTTATGCGGCTGCATAATCTGCCTGACAAATAGAATTCTACTTACCGTTAGATTACTTCTAGCCTTTCATCTTCTTTATAAAGTCCTGTTAGATGACTTTTTTTCTGGATATGAACTTAAGAACTGTTATTTGCCTAGAATGACTTCTTAGGAGTGTGATAGTGGGTCAGAGAGGGTATGGCATACTTCTTTCTACTTCCTAACCATTCTTCTCGAGGTGCAGTAGACTTACAAGCATTCTGGTTAACCCCTAGGCTACTTTGCTCGCAGGACTTTACTGCCCCCTCCCTCCCTGGTGTGCCCTATGGCTTGGGTCTGGTTATTAGAACCATCACTCCTTTCCTATCTGTGAAGCAAGTATGGGATTATAACTTCCATGCAACTATCTTGAAATAAGTTATTTTCTTGCCTTGCTCCTTCTCTTCTTGGGTTTATGAGCTCCTGGAGGGTAGGACAAAGTTTTAGAGACCTGTGAACCTACCACTCTTCAGCACTCAAGTGGCATCTCTCAAGAGAATAGACCCTTCACTTTGGGCAGGGGTGGGGGTGGGGGGCTTTAGCCAATTTCATCTAGTAAAGAAAGGAAAATATTGAAGTTAATGTAACTAATTTTTTAATGTGAAGCTAGGTGCCAAAATCTATTGGATTTCCTCAGGCTACTTCTAACATGCATTATCTGCCCTCTTGAATCTCCAGATCTAATTCTGAAGAAACAGACTCCAATTGCTCAGGCAAATAAGTGCAAGTTATCCTGCAAGTTAGCCCAGATCTATTACATGAGCACATGTTTACATGACAGGAGTCCCCCCTTGTGCTGCTTAGCTCCTAGAGCTACAGATTCCCAAGGGAAGTAGGATAGCTTAGATGATGGTAGTCTCCAGAACATCCCTTCATCAGGAATACCTGCATGAAGGACCCTGGAGTGAATACTTGGGCCCCATGCCCCTAGAGGGTGCTGCATGCCCAGGAAGAGGCAGCCATGCTGTCCTCTCCAGGTTCCTCTACCAAGTCTGGCTGTGGTCCTGAGAGCAGAGGGTCTCTCAGGATTCACTGGAATAGAACTCAATGGAAATAGCACAATTTAGAAAATGCAACCAAACCAGCCCACGCCTTTTTTTCTACTCCTAGATTCCCTATCCCAGTGGAATCCAGCCTCCACATCTAAACCAGAATGACTCTGCTGCCCCCACAAGGCAGCCTTGCATCAACATCCACCTGTGCTTGTTTGCTTATATTTCTGAGGATCCAGAGACTAAACATCTGGAAAGGGCCTACAGAAGGTCCTTGCATCCCATGTCCCCTTTCCCTGCCTCTCCAATGGAGCAGTCAACTCAAGGCAGAGCTGTTGACTAGATCTTAACTCATCATTTATCCTAAGAGAATAATATGAACAAGAGATAACATTTATCCTCCCAACAACCATGCAAGTAAGAACTATTATTACCCTTTTATTTTTAAGATCTATTTATTTTTAAAGGGCATGCATATGTATATGCCCAAGTGGGGCAGAGGGAGAGAATCTTCAAGAAGACTCCTCACTTAGCATGGAGCCCCACATGGGGGTTGGGGGGTGGCACTGATCCCACAACCCTGAGATCATGACCTAAGCGACCATCTCCTGATTTCAGCTCAACAGACTGAGCCACCCAAGAGCCCCTTATTACCCTCCTTTAAGAAGAAACAGACTTAAAACAGTTAATCTCAGTCAAAGCCAGAATGTGAAGACCAGTCTGTTTGGTGCCAGAGTCTGCCCCTTCCTACTGAGTCACTGAGCTGCCTTTTGGCCCTCTGACTACCCTGAGTTCAGTCTGATGTATGGAAGTCAAGATGTTCATTCGTTGGCTCGTTTATTTAGCAAATTATTTGCTTTATTGTGGTAACATGCTCTACAGAAACCTGCATAACTCTAGTGTATATACATTTTGAGCTTGGACTCATGCGAACACCTGTGATACTGTCATCACAACAAAGGTACAAAACCTACCCATCACCTCCAAAAATTTCCTTGTGCCCTTTTGTGGGTTTTTGTGTGTTTTGGCAAGAACACTTAATGTGAGATGGATCTTCTTAATGCATTTTTAAGTACACCATATACTGTATTGTGAAGAACAAGTACCATGTTGTACAACAGAGCTCTAAAGTTATTTTGCGTAACAAACTTCTTACCTGTCAACCATCCTCTTCCCCTCCCCCACCATTCCATTCTCCGGGTCCTCTGAGAATCCTTATCTCTGTGGCATCAGCTGTAATGTTTTTCACTTTTGATTACATTTATTTGAATCTCTTGGCTGAGCTTCAAGTTTGTCAATTTTATCTTAAACAGCTCTTATTTCCATCCTTTTTCTAGTATTTCATTTATTTATGCTCTAGTCTTATTCCTTCTGCTAACTTTGGGCTCACTTTGTTCTTGCTCTAGCTCCTTGAGGTACCATGTTGGGCCGTTTGAGATCTATCTTCTTAATCTAGGCCTTTATTGTTTTAGAACTTTCCCCATGTACTACTTTTATTAACAGCTACTGTATGCACTTCACTCTGAATAGACCTACAACATAATCTGGCATGAAGACGGACCCAAATGGTGGCAAATCTCACACCAGGGTTGTTCCAAGCACTCTACTCAAGACCCCAGAGGACAGAGGAACTCCCAAACATGGGTAGTGAGGCCCTCATCGGCAGACACCACTGAACTCGGGAGATGAGATTAGTTTCCAAAATGAGGGACTAGACTGAGGCATTGAACAGTAGCCTTGGAGCAAAGGAGGGAGAGCACCAAGGAGGTCCAATACCCTGGATCTGGGGGAGACAGAGGTTCTGAACCCTAGACCTGAGACGCAGCTGTGCGAACCTCAGGCCTGATACTCCCCATTCTCAAAAGTCTGTCTTCTCACTTGTAAAGAGAAAAATGAGATTTTATAAGCTTTCCAGCTGCTTATTTCAATAATAATCATCCATTGCATTTTATGGCTCACTGACTAGCTAGCTATGTGACAGCCGGCCCTCCCTGTACCTAATGCTTAACATTTACACTTACCAAACTTAATGTTTTCCTCCTCCTGAGGATGAGGATCTCCTAATTTAGAGGTTTAAAGTATTTGCATACCTTGTAGTTGATTAGCACAGAGTGAGGATCTAATACATACTAGTCATAGATGAAATCAGCAAGAGAAATATTAGTAACAGAAAACTAAAATTGGAAATACAATTCCTTAGGGGCATGAGATTCCACAGTGATGAATTTGCTCGGCACATAGCAACTCTGATAGAGGCGATTCGGCGGAGAAGCTCCCTCCATGCACATGAGTCACCAGCCGCCTCTGCTGGCCTGTGATGCCCCAGCCTCCACTTCTCCAGAGGGGGAGAGGGTAGGCTGAGACTGATCCTCGGGACCACAGGGTGATTGGGCTGGGGGCGGAGTGATTGTTCATCTGACAAAATGAGGAGTTTGGACAAGATGATGCATAAAGGCCCTCCCAGGTGGGGAGATCTGAGATTTGGCAGAGGCCCAGCCAGAGGAAGTGACTCACCCCAAATCATACAGCTAAGCCTAGGCAAAGTTTGAATTTAAACATTGCTTAAAACAATGCCCAACTACAAGTGTCCGTGGGGACCAGGCTGGAAATCGGGGATTTCTGGACTGCAGTGTCTCCTGCAGTACTTGGAGCAGAATGTGCTCACATGCAGGGGGTGCAGGGTAGGGCCATGTCTGAGTGCCTGTGTTTTGAATGTGGTGACAAAGCAATGTCTGAAGCCCTCAGGAAGTTCCAGAAATGAAAGCGAAGAATGAGGGGGAGCAGGGACCTCTCTGTTCATCTAAAGGAGGCAAGATGGTTGTCTGTGCCCTGGCTAGTCAGACATGCACAGAAAAGATCTTGCAGAGCAGAAGCGCTGGTCCTCGTAGAACATAGAAGAGAGTCAGAGACCAATGCTTGTGCCAGAAGGTGCTGCTCTGAGCCTGGGAGTTCTCACCCCAAAGACTGCAGAATCACCCTCTGAGGCTGGGCCGT
Source organism: Vulpes vulpes (assembly GCF_048418805.1). Taxonomy (NCBI): domain Eukaryota; kingdom Metazoa; phylum Chordata; class Mammalia; order Carnivora; family Canidae; genus Vulpes; species Vulpes vulpes. Next base: position 728,751 of record NW_027325674.1, read on the forward strand.
CCTCTCAGCATCCTTTGCCTGGGCCATACCTGTACATGTCCCGGCATTAAGAAAACTGGAATGGTATTATAATTCCTTAATAATAAAGCTCCCGATTCTGAGCACTGGTGATGTGCTTGGTGCTTTATGCTTCTGAGTTCTGTTGATTGGAAATGAGGATGAAAACTACCTTACACAATTTTTGTGAAATAAAAACACAAACTGCTTTTTTAAATCTAGGACCCAAGAGTTAGAAATCGACAGTCTTAAGAAAGGTCTGCCTGACTTTAAAAGTGTATTTTCTAGAGTCGCCTGGGTGACTCGGGTGGCTCAGGTCATGAGCTCCCCATCATGAGATCAAGCCCCAAGACAGGCTCCATGCTCAGTCCGTTTTAGATTCTCTCTCCCTCTGCCTTCCCCCTGCCCCCACTCTCTCAAAATAATCTTTTAAAAGTTTTTCTAAGATACCAGTTTCTCTCAAGCTTCTTATCCTTAAGTCCTGGTTTAATACATAATGTGCAAATATACATATTATCAAGTATAGTCGTGTGGACATATATTTTCTATAAGCACAAATGCGTGTTCACTGTGAAGTAAGGAGAAAATTCAAATATTGGCACCATCACCCTTGGATAAATAATGTTAAAATTTTTGTCTGTGTGTGTGTGTGTGTGTGCACGTGCACGCACACAGTCAATGCATATTTTCTCAATTTGCGTTGTAAAATGAATATATGGTCTGTATGTCGCATATGATCACCTATTTTACCAAATACAAATTTGAATACTTGTCATGCTAGTCTAGTATGTGGTCATACAGCAGCTTAGTTCACCCACTTCCCCCTCCTTTCTCCCCAGTGCGGGGCATTTTAAGTGTTTCCAGTTTGATTCACAAATTAAACTGTTAAAAAAAAAAAAACACTTGGGCAAATAACCTGAGATCAGCACACTAATATTTATCTTCCTGGACTTGTAATTCCACTTCTGTGGATACATTTAAAGGTTTTGGGAGTTCTTACAGCTATTGGTAAGTCTGCCTACAGGAAGGGAATGGGCTCGGCCCATCAACCTGCATCTCCCCACTGTGACAAGACAGCTTCTTGCCATAACTTAACAAAGCAGCACTTGGTGATGTGCTCCTATGTGATTAGCTAACGCGAGTGCCCCTATGGGCAGAGACACATGGCCCTGCAAGCTGTTGAAATCCTCTTGTGAACCTACAAGTCTCTGGATGCCAGGGAATTATTCAAGGTGGAGGCTCCCTGGTATGACTTCCTGCAGCCTAGCCCAGCAGGGAACTGGCTTTCCTAAAGAAGATGCTCCTTCTCCAGGCATTTGCTGTCCGGTTGGAGCCATTGCCCCAAAAGAAAGCAAACACTGTCGGATCAGTGCAATGGCGAGAAAGAAATAGCATTCATCATGTGCCTCTGCCCTTTGTAAACTCTCATGGATGATTGGGGCAGCTCTTTCCCTCCAGGAGGAGCTTCCTATGCCCTGAGATCAACAGTCATGAATGGTGTACTGAGTAGAAAAGGGGTGGCATTCAGCTCAGGAAAAACTGACAGGCACCTCGGTCAGGCCTCTTGGGGGTGGATGGTCACGGCAGAACCAGAAGAAAGAGGCGGAAAACACGTCCTCACGTACATCTATAAACTGTCATGTTAACCTCCTGTTTCCCAAACCCACCCCTACCACCAGGTGCTTCACTGTTTGCACTGTCCGTTGATAGGACCAGTCTCAGAATTTATGGTAACAGTGAAACTCCTTCAGTATTTTCCATTTTATGTGTGGGGAGGAGAACCCAAACTTTGTTACCCAAGATCCTTGAATCTTGGTGACCAACCATTTCCCCAGCTATATTTCTCATCCCTCTTGGGTATCCCCTTGAAGTGCTGCTTCCAGTCATTTGGACGATTCTGTTCCTGAGTTCATTCTATCCATGTTCCTCCACTTGTTTTATAATTTGACTCTGCCTACAACCTGACAGCTGTGGTTCTTTTGCTGGAGCTGCCAAACGACCTGCCTGTATCGGCCCCATTTCTGGAGTGTTTATCAGAAATGCCACCCCCTGTATCGATTTTTTGCATGAGGACTATGGAGTGGCTGGAAGCACAGAGCAGTGCAAACACCAGGAGCTAAGAGCTAAGGGAGGCTGAATGAGATGCTAAGATCTGTTTGAAGGTGCCAGGTACCTATGGTGGCACCCGGGATTTGGAAGGTGAAGGTGAAGTTCTTGAGTGAAGGGAAATGGAGGAGAAATAAGCCCACATTCTGTACCTGCTTTTCCTGCAGTCTATTGGCTGATTCATACCTCAGGGTAAGCATATGAGAATCCCACATAAAGGAACCGGCAGAGGACCGTTGCTAACAGGCTGAGAAACCAGCTGAATGAGAAATCTCACTTGTGGGGCAAAAGAGAGAAAAACAGTTTCAGGCTGTGGAGGCAGCCAGGAGCTGAGCCCACTTCTCTCTGCCCAGCTTCTCATGAGATCTTGGATATCAAGGCTCAGCTTTCTCTCAGAGCATAGGTGTTCTTCAAGGGAGAAGGGCAAGGATCTAACAGATTCATAAAAATACTGAAAAATGGGCTAACACTGGGCATAATCTCAAGGTGCAGAGAAGATAATGCTTGGGGTTCACCATCCATGAAGGAGAATGGGTCCTGGGAAAGCCACCAGGTTATCAGCTGAGACCCATGAGTCAGAATGACTCTCAAGCTTAAAAGAGTCTTACAAGCCTACAGAGCCCCTGGTTGTCCTCAGCCCCTGGTTGGCTTGGGCAACTTGACCCCACTCTGTCTACCTATTGGGAGGGTGATCTTCTGAGTCTCTTTGTTCCCCAGGCAATGTCGGACAGCTCTTTGAAACCTCACCAGATATGTCCAGAAACAGCATTAAAGGGGAACAGAAAGAGACCACAAGAGCAAGCTCCAAGGACTTAGTTATTGGAATCCTTAGACAAGGTCTCAAAAGGAGCTATAACAAGGATGATTCAGAAAATACACTGCACGGTGGAGAATTTCACCAGATAATGAATAGAAAAGAATAAACCTGAAATTTGGCAATTAAAGGAATTCCTTTAAGAATCAAAAGGGCATCCTGCCATTCGTAACAAGGTGGTTGAACAAGAAGCATATCCTGCTCTGTGAAATAAGCCAGTCACAGGATAGCACAGCATGACCCCACTTAGGGGCTGGAGGCTTGGCCCTGGGGGTTATTGCTCAGTTGAGTACAAAGTTTCATCTGTGCTAAATGAACAAGCTCCAGAAGCTCCTGGTACAGCACGGCATCTGCACCTCACAGTACTGTTCCACGTACTTCAAATTAAGAGGGTGGATTTCCGTTAAGTGTGCTTCCCACCAAAACCAAACCAAAGCATCCAACACCCTCCAAAATTTCCCTCGTGTCCCTTTTTTGTTTTTGTTTTTGTTTTTTTTAAGTATGTTACCTTGGTCGTCCTAATATCACTGGTGTTTGCATCTATCCAAACTTCTCAAATTGCACCCATTAAATGTGCAGTCCTGTGTACATCATACCTCTATGATGCTGTCGAAGAAAACCGAAAATAGAGGTGTTCAAAGGCACATTCAATGGAAAAATAAATGATCTGTAACACTCACTTCTCTCCAGGAAGCCATGAGGGAGAAGGGCAGAAGCTGAGATTTCCAACCAATTTTGGGCAGCAGCAGTAGTAGTAGTGGGTCAGGGTCAAGACCACGCTTCTGGTTACTGTGGCAAGGGGTCCCGTGTTAATATTTGTGCCTGAGTTGGCCACCCAAGCAAAACGACGGTCTGCAGTTTTCTTTCCTAACTCTGCTTTCCTTTTCTTTTTATATATATACATTTTAATTCCCTTGAATTTTTCTTATTGTTTGGCAGAGTTTAAATGTCATTATTTTATAGGAAACAGAGGAATGGGAGAAAGAACTGTACTCACAGTTCTGCATAAAATGAAAAATAATCTTAAAAATTTTTCATACAGGACATACTGTGCATTGGGAGAGTGGAGTGATTGGAGCATCACGGCTTTAGAGAGGCTGGCAGGGAGTCAGACTGCAAGCACCATCTCCGCCTCGCTGGGAGGCGCAGCCTAGTTCTGTAACCCTCCGGAGCTCACTGGCCCATCCTGATGTGGAGCTGAGGATGCATCCCCACCCCTCCAGCGCCACCTGAGAATGAACTGACATGAGCTGCATACAGCACCTAATGTACAAGTCAAAAGTGCAATGCCATCCCCATCATCATACTGTTGTACTTGTAATGGACTATCCTAATCCTTGTCGCCCCTCCGACGGGCAGGTGCTACAGAACTAGCCAAGCCAGGCCCGACCTCCCCAGGGCACATGAGGGGGCTGCCTGTCTTGAAAGAGTCCCTTGGCTTTATCTTCTGAGCGCTTCCTCTGCACCAAACGCCCTCCTTATGTTGCCTGTGTTTGACGTTTTCTTGTACCAAGAGGGTCTTTGATAGAGACCTTTGAGACACATTATTTCATAGTGAAGTATGCCCTGTGTAGGGGACGGGTCCATGAGCCATGACCTTGGGCTTGATGGGGCTGCTCTCATCACAGAGCTTGGGGGACACTCTGTGTTGAGAAATGGTGGGCAGTCAGCAGCTGGGGAAGGGTTGCAGCCCTGAGTCAGGTGCGTGGCACATCCCAGGTCTGTCACCCTCAGCGTGTGGTAACTTGATGAGTTTCTAGACTTCAGTCAGATGACACAAATTCCTGACTATATTGTGTCTGAACCTTAGTTAACAGCCAATAAATCGGTTTTAATACATGACGATGATCTTACACTTATCAATATCACTGTCCCTTTCACAGAAGGAAGTAGCTTCTAATACTAAAACTCGGCCCAAGGCCTTGTTCTTTCATGTTCTTATTTCACCAGATATTTCTGAGTGCCTTACCATGGAGTGGGAGTGGGCAGCAAGACAAATTCCCTGCTTACATGGAATTTATAGAACTTATTTTGAGAGGAAACCAGAAATAAGCACAGTAACGAACACATGGATAATTTCACGCGGGGATAAGAGCTGGCATCGTTCAGCAGGAACAGGGTTTTGAGATTGATCGGGTGAGGATGGTCAGGGAGGACTTGCCTGGGAGGGGTTGGGGGGGTAACTATGTGTAGAGTCCTGAACACCTTAGGAGCAGGTCAAGCCATGATGATCCATGGAAGGGAGTTCTCAGCAGGGAGAGATCTGAAGCTGCGGGTAGAGGGAGGCCTGGAGGCTGCAGGGCCCCTTCCCATCACTGATTCTCTGAAAAGGACTACAAGCATCCTTTCAAATGGTCTTTTTCTAGATTGTACCATTTTCCAATGGAACTCATTATATCATGGTAGGTAGTTCTGGGACCACAGAGACACAGAACAAGGTGGGCTGTGTTCTTCTCCATCCGGCTCTGGGTGTGGGCAGCAGGAGACCATCGCAGAGCAGGGCTCCCTTCTGGCGGCCTCAGCCCAGGCACAGGACAGCTCCCCCTGGCTCTAAGTTCCCCTTCCCACAGGAAGGGGGAGAAAAGACAGGAAAGGCTGCATCTCTAGTGCATCTGACCACAATTTAAACGGGGGGGAAAGCTGCATTCCCTGCGTACTGAGCGGGAAAAGAAGTGTAGACGTGAAAACCTTTGAATAAGCAATTAACTGGGTGGTAGCACAGGGCAGCGAAAAGAAAGATGAATTGCCCGGAATAAAGGCCGGGAAGGAAGATGAAAAGTGTTCCTGCGGTAAAGGAACTCTGATGCAAGCCACCACGAGATAAAGAAGCAATTGTTTGATATGAGAACAATGAGGTGGCAACTCTCCAGGCCACAAAGGCAGACACCTCTCGTGGCTTCCAGAGGGACAACAGGTGCTTTCACTGCTTGTTGATGAGTTTTAGCTACGCTGTGCCCAGTGCCTACTACGTGCTCCTCTACTCCTCCCTGGACAGCCTGTGCTGAAACCTCTTTCCTGACTTCCTGGCAGGATCGGTTGCTCTAGATGTTCAGTGGCTCGGGATAAGGTGCCCAGGGGCGTAACTTTATTTCTCTCCCTCTTGCTGGTTGGTGAGCTCTGGAGGAGGCGGGAGTGGGTTCAGGGCTTTTACTCATTTCTAAAAGTGTGTTTTCGTTCTTGTTGGATGGAGACATTCTTTTTAAAAGGAAATTGGGAAGATAAGCAGATAGAGATACAAGAAAGGAATCCAACTGACAGTCATCTACTAAGACCTATTAGCTCAGATTCCAGTAATCCGTAGGACAGAAGTCTCTTCTCTCCAGGAGCTCAATATCTAGAGAGAGCAACAGATACGTAAAGCTGCCATTTCAGTATAATGGGTTAAAGGCTTAGCTGGGGGTGTCCTGAATGTTATTGGGGGTGCATGGGTTATTTTTCTTGGCCAGTTGAAAAATCGGGGAGGAGAGGCTTCCTGGAGGAGGCAAGGTCTGATCTGATTTGAATCTAGAAGAATAGATAAAAGCTGATCAGGCAAAGGAGTGGGGTGGGGGGGCACCATGTAGCGGCAGGCATGTGTGCAAAGACCTGAGGGCCTGACTGAATCTGGTTCTTTCTGCCAATTTCAGGGAGGCAGGGGCTCCTGGTAAGTGAGGTATGAAAAGGGGTTGGCCAAATCACCTGGGATGGAAGCAGAGGGAAGAGGTGTCCGGGCCAGATCAGCTCAGGCTGTTGGCCATGATGGGTTCCCACTCCCCACAGGCCCTGGGGAGGAGCAGGAGACCTGATCAGAGTGACATTTTAAGATGTCATTCCACAAGCCAGGTTTGGAGTGAACAGGGCAGGATGAAGCAGAGAGACCATTAGGACACTGTTGAAATATCTCCTGGTGGAATTATGGTGGCTTCATCCTAGGCAAGGGCTAGAAATGAGAAGAGCCAGTAAAGGTAGAGCAATTCAAAGCAGGGATCCATGGTGCAGGGTTGACAGTAGAGAATCCGTGATGTGTGGGGCTAAATTTCAGACTTTCATCATGTCTACATTTGTATTTAAACTTCAAATGAAAAATTTAAAATGACTCGCATTGTGCAAGTTGTATGAAATATGTTAACAACTACAAGTCAAAGAATTAAGAACAATTCAAGTGGAATCTTCTGATCTATGTAACTTTTAGGGCCTGATCCAAGAATATATGGGGCTCTTTGTTTTAAAAAATATATATATATTGGGATGCCTGGGTGGCTCAGCAGTTGAGTGTCTGCCTTCGGCTCAGGGCATGATCCTGGAGTCTCAGGATCGAGTCCCACATCGGGCTCCCAGTGAGGAGCCTGCCTCCTATGTCTCTTCTATGTCCCTGCTTCTGTGTGTCTCTCTCATGAATGAATAAATAAAATCTTAAAAAATATATATTGGGGAAACAGTACTAGTAAATATTGAGGAGTCTCATGCTCTGAGTAGGTACTACCAGGAAATATTCTAAAACATGAAACTTTTCTCCTGAGGTCTCTGCACAGGCTATGGTGTTTTTCCTGGCTTTTTCATTTTTTTTTTAACCTAGAACGACATTATTTGAGTGAATTTTACTGTTCATCTTTGTCGTCTTTGCAACGTGCGATGCTAGTTTTTCTTTTTTTTTCTTTTTTTTTCTTTTTTTTCTTTTTTAATTTTTTTTAATTAATTTTTATTGGTGTTCAATTTACCAACATACAGAAAAACACCCAGTGCTCATCCCGTCAAGTGTCCACCTCAGTGCCCGTCACCCATTCCGCTCCAACACCCGCCCTCCTCCCCCCTTCCACCACCCCTAGTTCGTTTCCCCGAGTTAGGAGTCTTTATGTTCTGTCTCCCTTCCTGATATTTCCCAACATTTCTTCTCCCTTCCTTTATATTCCCTTTCACTATTATTTATATTCCCCAAATGAATGAGAACATACACTGCTTGTCCTTCTCCGATTGACTTATTTCACTCAGCGTAATACCCTCCAGTTCCATCCACGTTGAAGCAAATGGTGGGTATTTGTCATTTCTAATGGCTGAGTAATATTCCATTGTATACATAGACCACATCTTCTTTATCCATCATCTTTCGATGGACACCGAGGCTCCTTCCACAGTTTGGCTATTGTGGCCATTGCTGATAGAAACATCGGGGTGCAGGTGTCCTGGCGTTTCATTGCATCTGAATCTTTGGGGTAAATCCCCAACAGTGCAATTGCTGGGTCGTAGGGCAGGTCTATTTTTAACTCTTTGAGGAACCTCCACACAGTTTTCCAGAGTGGCTGCACCAGTTCACATTCCCACCAACAGTGTAAGAGGGTTCCCTTTTCTCCGCATCCTCTCCAACATTTGTTGTTTCCTGCCTTGTTAATTTTCCCCATTCTCACTGGTGTGAGGTGGTATCTCATTGTGGTTTTGATTTGTATTTCCCTGATGGCAAGTGATGCAGAGCATTTTCTCATGTGCTTGTTGGCCATGTCCATGTCTTCCTCTGTGAGATTTCTCTTCATGTCTTTTGCCCATTTCATGATTGGGTTGTTTGTTTCTTTGGTGTTGAGTTTAATAAGTTCTTTATAGATTTTGGAAACTAGCCCTTTATCTGATACGTCATTTGCAAATATCTTCTCCCATTCTGTAGGTTGTCTTTTAGTTTTGTTGACTGTATCTTTTGCTGTGCAAAAGCTTCTTATCTTGATGAAGTCCCAATAGTTCATTTTTGCTTTTTTTGCATTTTTTTATTGTTACATATATATATTTTAATTTTAATACAGAGTCAGATTTTAGAAACTGTACCAAGGAGAGCCAAAAACACTTTACACATTCATGATTAGCTTTAGTATTTTTTACGGTACCTACTGAAAATGTTATTTACTAGTAAGGAATGCCAAGTGTGTCCATCACCATTTGAATAGCTTGTAGGGGATTTGTGATTTCTTCCATGTTATCTCTTCTCAAAACCCAATCTGGTTTAAGTCTTGAAACTATTCTGGTTCTTACAGGTGTTTCTGGAATAAAGGGAGTACTTATAGAAGAATTCATCTTTTGTTTATAAAGTGTTCTTTCAGTATTCATTTTATGTTTATGAGCTGTAAGCTTGTAGAGACTATAAATACAGTCAACAACTTTGGACTTACTTGGAACACTAGAGGCCCTATTCGTTGTCTTCAATAAAACAGCTAACAAACAGTAGGTTTTTGTAAAAATGCTTCCACACTTGTCTGCAACTTTGTCACCAGGTTTTTCTTGGTACATTTGCAAAAGGTCCAGCAGTGTATCTATGCAGTTTTCTGCATCAGAAACTGCTGCAGTAGTTTTCTCATACTTAGCGACATTAAGCACGACTTGTACAGCATATCTGATGACTTCCATACAAGGAATGCTACGATTACAACTTCGGATCAAAACAAATATTTTAGAAACTGCTCCACTCTGGGCCATGTTCTCGCAACAAAGAACATCTAGTTCTTTGTTGAATGTGAGAGCATCAACAATTATCATTCAGAGAAAATGGAGAGCTATACTTTCTGGAAGAATAGCTCGTGAACACTTCTTAATGATGAAAAGACATCAAGCTGCTTGTTTGATCCAAGCGAATTTGAATAGCTTGTAGGGGATTTGTGATTTCTTCACAAATCTAGTAACTACCTCTAGGTGCTTTAAGGCCTCAAGAATAGCAGAAAGGTGCTTCTAGGTCAAAAGATAATGAAGTGCAAGCGCAGTTCTTTTGTAAAGTTTGTTTTCTTCTCGAATCTCCCTGTTAACAAGTTGAAGACTTAGTCGTATAGCTTTAATTTTTGTACAATCATTTTTCTTCCTCCAAGAGTATCCTCTCCATAATGCCTGAATTCTACTGATTGCATTATTAAATTTTTCCTGTTTTTTACGGAGGAGGAAACGGCGTACTGCTTTCTGTATTACTGATGCAGCTCTATTCTGCTGGCTCATACATTCTGGAACTTCATGCTGACTTGTGAGGATGCTAGGGTATTTCTGAGCAAACCTCTTTTGCTGTAATCTTGTTCGAAACCACCTCTGGATACAGATGACTGCATTAACCTGCTTGTTAGTATTCTTCATAGACATGTGATGTTTATATGCTCTTTGAATTTTAAGAGCAGACAGGTGATAATATGCAGGTGCTGTGAAGTGAAGAAGTCTGATTTTGGTTCTTTGTTCTAAAATTCTTTTTCTTACTAACCAACCATGCACTAGTGCTTGTAGAACAACTGTAGATTTTTTAAATTCTACTTATTTTATCCTTTGACATTTTCCAGCCTTCCTGGCTCGTATATATCTCTGTATGGTCAAAGCAGCAGACTTCTGCCGGAGAAAGACCTGCCTTGCTTTGTATCTTCTAAAATTCGCTTGGATCAAACAAGCAGCTTGATATCTTTTCATCATTAAGAAGTGTTCACGAGCTATTCTTCCAGAAAGTATAGCTCTCCATTTTCTCTGAATGATAATTGTTGATGCTCTCACATTCAGAAACCGTGTTCTCTCCAGTTTGGTGTAGAAGCAACCTTGAATGATTTTAACAGCTTTTAATACAGCTAGATAGTCTTTACGTGCTTTCCAATACCTATACCAGGCTTGAATCTTGCAGGCAGCTTTCACTTGATGTAAATATTTCCTGGCTTTATAGCTCCTCCACACAGCCTGGATTTTTATGGTGCTATCTTTAATTTTCTGAAACCTCCGTTTCTGTATAAATCCTCTCGTTCTAGCTTGAATCATGATAATGCTGCTCCTAATTTGTAAATATACTTGTCTTTGATGTTTTGTAGACAAAAAGGCTCGGTGGTGATTTTGTAAGACGACTGCTGCCTTCCTGTACAATAAAAACTGCCTTCTTGTTTGCCACGTCCTGAAGTACTGCTGGAGGGTCACCGCAGCTCTTTTCTGCTGGACAAACCTTCTCCGACACACGGCCATCTGAAGGAAGTACTGAATGCGCAGGGCAGCACACTTCTGTGTTTCCAATTTCCCTGTGACCATCTCGCAGAAAGCTCTTTGAGTCCCTACCAGAGCCTCTCTCTGGGGGTACTCGGCCTCTTGTGAACAAGTGACCAGGGAAGCTCCACGCCACTTCTGAGTCCTAAGTGCTGAGCCGTGAACAGCTGCACACTGAGCTTCAGTTCTGCAAGAGCAGAAGGCAGACTGCTTAGCACTGGCTACCAGGTTTACCTCCGAGAGGGTTTTCAGTCTCTCTCTAACCTTCATGCCCCTAAAAGCAGCCTGAATAATTCGCACAGACTTCTGAACTGCCAAAAAATTTTCCCTTTCCACTTTTACTCGGATATAGGACCTAAAATAATTCTGTATTATAGCAACGGCGGTTTTCTTTGCTTGATAATCGAGTTTGGCTCTGTGCATTCGGTAGAATGACTGAATTCGTGTGGCAGCCGGGTGCCTATGCTGCATGTCCTCTTGCACCTTACAACTTCTATATGAAGACTGTGTACACACGACTGCCTGGGTGCGCACTGCAGTTAGTGCCTGTATCGTCTTTGGACAAAAATTACATTTGCTCTCAAGTGGAGATAATGCTTCCTTACTTTGGAGGCTTTAAAATGCTTCTGAATAATAGTGGCAGCCTGATGCTGTTCCTGAATCGGTTTCCTTAGGATCATGTCCCGGAAATCTGCTTCAGTACAGGCTGCTGCTGCATTCCTCAGTGCACTGTGTAGAAGAGCTTTCTTTTTATTTGCTCTATATTTTTCTTGTATTACTTTTGTAGCCCACTGGATCTCTTGGTAAAAAAGATACTGCCTATACATTCTGTATGTGCTTTGTATTATGATAGCAGCTCTGTGTTTTTCCCTTAAAAGCTGTCTTGCTTTCATTCCCTTATATGCAGCCTGAATGATCAAAGCAGAACGTCTCTGTCGAACAGAATTTTCTCTTTGCAATTTTGCAGCCCTGTATGTTCTGTAATGTTGCTGAATTAAAATGGAGGCATGTTTCCAGGTCTGAAATGTAACATATGTTCTGTGCATTCTGTAAGTGGCCTGGATGAGAACCGCAGCCCTGTGCATCTATTGCAGCTTCTTCTTTGCCACCAGCCTTGGGTAAGATGACTGGATTGTAATGACCGCTTTTTTTAATTTCAAGAATTGGTGCAAGTGATGCCTGGCACAAATGGTGGCCCGGGATTTTCTCTGAAAAAAAACAGTAGCTCTTTTGAGGGAAATGAACCTTTTCTTCACCACTAAAGATCTAAACGTGCTTTGAATAAGGGTCGCAGAGGAATGCATGTTTTTCAAATGTTCTCTTTGCCTTTGTGGATGTATCTTGCAAGAAGTTACTGTGGCCAAGTTCAAAAAGTGTGCTGCCTGTGTTCTCTTCTATGATTTTGATGGACTCTAGTCTCACATTTAGATCTCTCATCCATTTTGAGTTTATCTTTGTGTATGGTGAAAGAGAGTGGTCCAGTTTCATTCTTCTGCATGTGGATGTCCAATTTTCCCACCACCATTTATTGAAGAGACTGTCTTTCTTCCAGGGGATAGTCTTTCCTCCTTTATCGAATATTAGATGACCATATATTTCAGGGTCCACTTCTGGGTTCTCTATTCTGTTCCATTGATCTATGTGTCTGTTTTTGTGCCAGTACCACACTGTCTTGATGACCACAGCTTTGTAGTACAACCTGAAATCTGGCATTGTGATGCCCCCAGCTATGGTTTTCTTTTTTAAAATTCCCCTGGCTATTCGGGGTCTTTTCTGATTCCACACAAATCTTAAAATAATTTGTTCTAACTCGCTGAAGAAAGTCCATGGTATTTTGATAGGGATTGCATTAAACGTGTAAATTGCCCTGGGTAACATTGACATTTTTACAATATTAATTCTGCCAATCCATGAGCATGGAATATTTTTCCATCTCTTTGTGTCTTCCTCAATTTCTTTCAGAAGTGTTCTATAGTTTTTAGTGTACAGATCCTTTACCTCTTTGGTTAGGTTTATTCCTAGGTATCTTATGCTTTTGGGTGCAATTGTAAATGGGATTGACTCCTTAATTTCTCTTTCTTCAGTCTCATTGTTAGTGTATAGAAATGCCATTGATTTCTTTTTTTTTTAATTTTTTTTAATTTTATTTATTTATGATAGGCACACAGTGAGAGAGAGAAGCAGAGACACAGGCAGAGGGAGAAGCAGGCTCCATGCACCGGGAGCCCGACGTGGGATTCGATCCCGGGTCTCCAGGATCATGCCCCGGGCCAAAGGCAGGCGCCAAACCGCTGCGCCACCCAGGGATCCCTGATTTCTGGGCATTGATTTTGTATCCTGCCACGGTACCAAATTACTGTATGAGTTCTAGCAATCTTGGGGTGGAGGCTTTTGGGTTTTCTATATAGAGTATCATGTCATCAGTGAAGAGGGAGAATTTGACTTCTTCTTTGCCAATTTGAATGCCTTTAATGTCTTTTTGTTGTCTGATTGCTGAGGCGAGGACTTCCAGTACTCTGTTGAATAGCAGTGGTGAGAGTGGACATCCCTGTCCTGTTTCTGATCTTAGGGGAAAGGCTCCAAGTGCTTCCCCATTGAGAATGATATTTGCTGTGGGCTTTTCGTAGATGGCTTTTAAGGTGTCGAGGAAAGTTCCCTCTGTCCCGACATTCTGAAGGGTTTTGTTCAGGAATGGATGCTGTATTTTGTCAAATGCTTTCTCTGCATCTAATGAGAGTATCATATGGTTCTTGGTTTTTCTCTTGCTGATATGATGAATCACATTGATGGTTTTATGAGTGTTGAACCAGCCTTGTGTCCCGGGGATAAATCCTACTTGGTCATGGTGAATAATTTTCTTAATGTGTTGTTGGATCCTATTGGCTAGTATCTTGTTGAGAATTTTTGCATCCATGTTCATCAGGGATATTGGTCTGTAATTCTCCTTTTTGGTGGGGTCTTTGTCTGGTTTCGGAATTAAGGTGATGCTGGCCTCATAGAATGAATTTGGAAGTACTCCATCTCTTTCTATCTTTCCAAACAGCTTTAGTAGAATAGGTATGATTTCTTCTTTAAACGTTTGATAGAATTGCCCTGGGAAGCCATCTGGCCCTGGACTCTTGTGTCTTGGGAGGTTTTTGATGACTGCTTCAATTTCCTCTCTGGTTATTGGCCTTTTCAGGTTTCCTATTTCTTCCTGCTCCAGTTTTGGTAGTTTGTGGCTTTCCAGGAATGAGTCCATTTCTTCTAGATTTCCTAATTTATTGGCGTAGAGCTGTTCATAATATGTTTTTAAAATCGTTTGTATTTCCTTGGTGTTGGTAGTGATCTCTCTGTTCTCATTCATGATTTTAGTAATTTGAGTCTTCTCTCTCTTCTTTTTAATAAGGTTGGCTAATGGTTTATCTATCTTATTAATTCTTTAAAGGAACCAACTCCCGGTTCTGTTGATCTGTTCCACAGTTCTTTTCGTCTCGATTTCATTTAGTTCTGCTCGAATTTTAATTAACTGTCTTCTTCTGCTGGGGGTGGGGTCTATTTGTTGCTTTTTCTCTAGTTCCTTTATGTGTAAGGTGAGCTTTTGAATTTGAGTTCTTTCCAGTTTTTGAATGGATGCTTCTATTGCGATGTGTTTCCCCCTCAGTACTGCTTTTGCTGCATCCCAAAGATTTTGAATGGTTGTATCTTCATTCTCATTATTTTCCATGAATCTTTTTAATTCTTCCTTAATTTCCTGGCTGACCTTTTCATCTTTTAGCAGGATGGTCCTTAACCTCCACGTGTTTGTGGTCCTTCCAAACTTATTGTTGTGATTAAGTTCTAATTTCAAGGCATTATGGTCTGAGAATATACAGGGGACTATCCCGATCTTTTGGTATCGGTTCAGACCCGATTTGTGACCCAGGATGTGGTCTATTCTGGAGAAAGTTCCACATGCACTTGAGAAGAATATGTATTCAGTTGAGTTTGGATGTAAAGTTCTATAGATATCTGTGAAATCCATCTGGTCCAGTGTATCATTTAAAGCTCTCGTTTCTTTGGAGATGTTGTGCTTAGAAGACCTATCGAGGGTAGAAAGAGCTAGATTGAAGTCACCAAGTATAAGCGTATTATTATCAAAGTATTTCTTGAGTTTGGTTATTAATTGGTTTAAATATTTGGCAGCTCCCACATTCGGGGCGTATATATTGAGGATTGTTAAGTCCTCTTGTTGGATAGATCCTTTGAGTATGAGATAGTGTCCCTCTTCATCTCTCACTATAGTCTTCGGGGTAAATTTTAATTTATCTGATATAAGGATGGCTACCCCTGCTTTCTTTTGAGGACCATTTGAATGGTAAATGGTTCTCCAACCTTTTATTTTCAGGTTGTAGGTGTCCTTCTGTCTAAAATGAGTCTCTTGTAGACAGCAAATAGATGGGTCCTGCTTTTTTATCCAGTCTGAATATATATATATCCTATTTCTCCACAACTAGCTTTATTTTCGCAAGCTGGAGCCATCAGTTGGTGGAAAATTAAATTTTATGGTAATGAGGTAACTCTAGCCAGATTAAATAATTTAAACAGCTGAATGCAGTCTTTACCTGTATGCCTATGAATCAATGCTCAGAATTTTCAGGGTCTGGCCTTCCCCTCCTCCTCCTCAAGGTGCTGCCCGATTGGTATGTGAGCCGAGTGCAATGACAGGGACATGGACTCTTGGAATGCTCTGGCAGTCCCTGTTCTGGACTGTTCCGCAGCTGGAGGGCTGCAGGACTGCTGGGGCTCTCCCTCGGCATCCTGTCAGGGCTTGCTCCAGAAGCTGGAGCCTGGGGACACCTCACAGTGTCTTCTCAGTCTTCATAGGAAGGGTCAAATCAGCTTCCCTGCAGACTCAAGTGAGTCAACAGGTGTCTTTAATCCTCTTGAGGTCCGGATCCAGAACAAAACAATCTCTGCTGCCTCCTGGATTGTCCAGCCCTTTTTGCCTGGCCTTGGCATCGTCTTCAGCAAACTGTCTAGGAAGAGTGTCAACAGACTCCTGGGCTCTGTGGTGGCAGTTTCGGACTTGCGCCCTGCTCTGGGGATCTCACAGTGGCATGGGAGAGCTAGAAATAAGGCTGCACTCTGAAAAAAGCCTCACAATTTACTTTGACAAGACTGTTCTGGGTAGCATGCAGTGCTTCTCTTATTGCTAAATCAAGAAGCCTCAGTAGGCCTCAGCCTCTGGCTTTCTCCTTCATTTTTCTAATATGTGTCCTCCTTCAGAACTTACGGTAGGAAGAGGAGATAAAGGGCCACATGTCTGGCTGCTCACTCCCCCTATTTTTGCCTCACCTCTTTCCTACACCCACTGAGGCAGGATTGTGAGCTCCCACCTTCTCATCTGATCTAGACACAGATATGAGACTCTATAGTCTAATCTGTCTGTCCTGGTTATTAATATGTCACAGGGGATTAAAAACATGGAAAATCCTTTTATATCTATGCATGCCATGGCATTCATGGCTCTGTCATGCTAGAAGGTCAAGAAAGCCAACTCGAGAATCAAAACTGACTCTCCATGCCGGGTGATATCTAGTATCTCCTTCCCTGGAACTATAAATCTTATGGCCCAACCAGAGGGAAAATAGTGGAATGGAACAAGTCTACAGGTAGAAATTAAAATGCATTGGGGAGCCTGGTGGGCTCAGTCAGTTAAGCGTCTGACTTCTTATTTCAACTGAGGTTGTAATCTCACAGGTCGGAAGATTGAGCACTGTGTGCTTAATTAAGATCCTCTCTCTCCCTCTCCCTAGGCCCTTCCTCCCCCCCCAAATAAAAACAATTAAAGAAATTAAATAACTTTTGTATTTGCAAAATATTATCTATATGACATTCACTTCTCTCTCAAAATTGACAGCACAGCCTGTACTTACAAACACTGTGGTAAATTAATATAAGGACACCAATCCCAAATAAGATGTGCTCATAAAGGGTTTCAGATATTCAAATAAAATTCTCTTGGCCTTCTACTCTACATATGGAATTTACTTTCTCAATTTACAGAACTGCTCCTATTTGTATTTTTTTCTATATGGCCTGTAAATCAATGTACTCTTCTGATTTAAAGTGTTCTGTGAATGGGGCATTCACTAAGACAGTTGTATTTCTATCAAACAAGTCAAGTTAATGCTCAAAACTTCAGGCATTGTATGAAGTGGGTTTTAAAAGATGTTCACTCTCTGAACTTGCACTAAATGCCAGGTTCAGTTCATTCACAAGCTATTTGGCAATAACTGACAGCCTCAGGACTATCACAGTAACAGAAATTATCCTCCATGGTAAATTAAGCTTTCAGAA